>NC_141151.1:106142161-106788075 GCF_053477565.2 Lygodium microphyllum
TCCATATCTGCAAACAGACTACATGAGAAACACCAATCGACAAAGGGGGGCCTAGACAATGAGAGGGGGGGGGGGAAGGGAGTTTCAAATTCAAGAGAAGTTTTTCGTCATAGATTCTCTCCTATCGACAGTTTTGATCCAAGAGAGAACATTATATCAGGAAGTATGCTGGTGGTACCGAGATTGCAATTTGGATCTCGTACAACATCTAGTTATGGCATACCATGAAAGATAAGGCCTTTTTGGTATGTTTCTTTTAAGTTAGCTAAAATATTTTTTTAATTGCCAAAATTTATTGTCCTCCTTGCCTTGTAGATCTCATTGGAGCTTGATTGTTTATGATATTTCCACACATAGATGCTTTCTAGCGAACTCAATTGAAGGATACTGTGACAACGTGAAACAGTAAGCTCCATGAGAGGGAGACGAGGAGAAATAAAAGCACTAATTATGTTTTCCTTTACCAAATAAGTTCTTTGAAAAAGCTAGTAAAGGGCTTCAAGGCAGTGGTTCAAGACCATAAAATGTTGGACAACACAAGAATTATTCTTTGTAGATCGCTGGAGTAGGATGACGGCCATAGCTGCAGATGGAGAGTTTGCTACAATGCAAAACTGCTCTTGAAACATCTAGTTGGGCAACAAACTGGCGATGTAAGTTTACTTTTTGTTAATTAACTCCTCATAGCCTTAACAATCTTATACTTAGTCTCATTTCTACGATTTTATGTAGGGTGAGCACTTAGCAACTTATACAGATGATGAACTTATTTTGTTTAGAAGTAAAGATTGTTCAAAATCTAATCAACTACATGAAATTCAAATAGTTTTTTTATCACTTTTTTCAGTCATTCTTACAATTTTGCATTTGTACTTCCATTTTTACTATTGGATAGGTTGAGGCAAGAGGAAAACTTGTGTAGTGTGAATGTCCTTGGATAAAGTATTTCTCTCTTTTCTCTAGAACACCTGCACAAAAGGTTCATTGTGATTCCGTTATTTGCAAACATGAAAAATGTATCTTAGACAATGTACTACACTTTTCGATTACATATTCTATTTACCTTGTAACCATTGCACTTGAACAAATAAGTAGTAGGGATCTTTAGGTCCTCATTCGTTAGGTCCATTTGCACTTGATGTAAAGAGACATTTGCCCTTACGCTAAGCATCATTAAGAGCTCATCCTCAACCTCCAATATCATCACAAGAATATCAACATCATCTTGTAAGTCTTGATCAATTGCCATGATCTTTCTATTCACATAATGCCATCTCATGTAATATAAGGTTAAAATAAAATTTTGTGATGCAACAATATATTTGCAAACAATAGATTTATGTTCCTCTTTGGACATAATCCCATACACTTCTTTTATATCCCAGTTCTAACCTGGGAAGTCCATACATTTCTCTGATTTGCATATCAACATCGATGCTATTTTTTGAACCTCATCATCGTTAAAAAAATCCACAAAAACATGTAATGGCATGAAGATTGTGATCATCACCTATTTGCTAGCTACATTAGGCCATAGATATATTTGAATATTTACATAAATCTTTAATATATAAGATTTATGTAATATTTCCACGTAATTAAAAATTACTTCGTTAGTTTGAAAATTAGTTTGTCAATTAATAAGTTAGTAAGATTTCTAACTAAAGTAAAAACTAACTAACATTAATAACTAATAATTTTTATTTAATTAAAAAGATATTTAAAAACTGAGAGTCTGTGGGAGCTTTCACTCAACCGCCAAGACCCACGGACCGCTTATTGATTCAAGCGTTCCAAGCCGAGCACTAATGGCTACCTCTCACATAGCCGACGCGCCATCCATATCTACGGGTGTAGTGAGCTTACCTTGATGCCATTTGAGTTACCTCCTCTCCCGCACACTCCGGTAGCTCCACGATCCAAGTGCAAGCTTCAAGCAAGCTCCATCCTCAACCTCCACGCTCCAAGCTCCATTGCCGTGAGCAAGACAAGAGAAGAGAAGAGAAGAGAAGAAGAGAGGAGAAGATGGAGCGCTTCTCCTCCTCGGTCCCTCACCCTCACACACTCGCTCCCTCACACTCTCACACTCCCTCTCTCAAACACAAGCTCAAGCAAGCAAGAACAAGAAGAAGAAGAAGAAGAGGAGAGCTACTTTTGGCCACACACAAGAATGAGCTTCTCATTCACTTTTCAACTTTATATACAAAACCCTAAATCCCTTTTGGGCGGTCATCCCCTTTTCCCCTTTTTACATGGCCGGCCGTAGCCTTGGCCCTTTTTCCCATTATCCTTCTATCTTCCTAGCTTCCTTTCCACCGCCCGTCTACCTTTACAAATTGCACGGGTGAGAGCCCGGTGCTCTTTTACAAGATTTCAGGGTGCGCTTTTTTATTTTAAAACGTGCCTTTCCCCTTTTTCCTTTGCCTTGGACTTTTAAGGTTGCCCTTGCGCTTTTGGCCTTTTCTCCTTTTCTTTCTTCAGTCGGCTACCTTTTTCCGCCTTTGCCCTGCATCTTTTCCACTTCTTTTTGCTTTCTTCGTGTTGGGGTTAACATTACCCCCCTCCTAGACGAGTGCTAGTCCCATGGCACTCACCGTCGTAGGTAGTAGGCTGTAGCATGCATCGAAGACGTGGGTGACAAGGACGCCTGTGGGTTCCGTGGAGGAGTGTTGGTGGTGGTGTGGCAGAAGGTCCTGGGGGACCTGTTGGTGGCCCAGGTGGTTGGTGGAAGGTTGTTGCAGTTGGTGGTAGGGCATGCTGTGCTGGGGATTGCATGGATGGCCAGCACAAGTGTTGGTTTGTTGGGGATTCTGCACATGATGATTCCTTGCGGGTTTGTCGGATGGTAAGGGTCAAGCATTCAAAGTTGAGTGTTGATAAGGAGCGATTGGAATCTCGTTGGAGGCTTCAATACCTGCAATTTGAAAACCTCACGTGTGATCTCTCCCTAAGGGGTAGTGCTAGTCTTCTTATTGTGCACAAGACATATTTGATTAGTTTGGGAGACAGGTCGAACTCTAAGCAAGCTGAGAGTATTGTCCTGCACTTGAGGACCCAAACTGTGCATATACTGTGGTGCAGATATCATGTAAGTGCTCGTGCATACTTAGATATTACATAGTTAGAAGACCGTGGGTTAGTTTCTCATAACAATTCGTGGATGAAGCAAAGTTGTCCATGTGGAGAAGGAGTCGTGAAGGCATATGAGACATCCTTTGCATTGTGACTGCACGATGTAGCATAATGAAATTCAAGGACACCGCACTTCTAGTAGCTGGAAACTATTGGACTCGCTTGATGAGTACGGTGTACTTTTCATGGCCAATCGTGCGATGCTTATCACCACTGATTGCAATGGTACGAAGGCAGAGTGCAAAAGAAAATTGTGCAAGTGGGTCAGGGTGACAGGTCTAATCCTAGGCGAGACAAGCTCCCCAGGTATGTCCTGCCCTTGATGTGCCCTGAACAATTGTGGGTGAGTGTAAAGGGCTAGGGGACTAGGGACGAAGCCGGTCGACCAAGGTCACCAGACGTACCTAATTTGAGGACCCCTAGGTGCCATGCTATGATTGTGGGTGCTTCTTATTTTTCCATTCATTTCTTTTTTCTCTTCTTTTCTTTTCTTTTCTTTCTTTTTTTTTTTTTGCCTGAGTACAACCATTACAATCTGTTGAGGCTATCAACCTTTCAATGGGTTGGAAACTGTCAAGCTTCGAAGGCTCAGAAAAATGACTAGTTACAATGATGATGGTGCCCTAGCCTCGTTGTTAGAGAAGCAGTTGGCGAAGGGGGAGATACACTTGAGCTATTGCAGCCCTCCTTGCGGCACATGCGATGTGGGTATAATTGAGGTAATGGCTGCCATGAGCCAACTATAGAGCTTGTCCCAAAGGGGGCGTGGTCCAGGAATGTTTTGTGGGCCATGCCATGTGGGCGGTTGGCAAGGGTGCTGTTCGGCAGCGTGGCTTTGCCGCGGCTTGTTGTGAAGTTGTGGGTGTTGCGGTGATTGGATATGAACATTTTCGCACAAGGCCCCGTATTATCCTGCATCCACTTGTCGCTTCATGAGAGCCTATGCATTGTGTATGTCGCAACTATAATAAACGAGTGCAATGCAAGGAGACATCACTTATTTGAATTCTATGGTGTTGACCAGACATCTATCACCTGCGCTTGGTTAGCTTTTTCTTTTGCTAAAGGCATAGCATATATTAAATGCAGATATGATAAGTTCATACAAGTCAGGAACATGTCAACACTTAACAAGTCGGGAACACTCAACCATTTAAAAACAAAAAGTCCTGGCCAGTTATCATTTGATAAGCCCCTTATGCATTATGGGCTACTCGATTTGTACGAGGCGGGGTGAGTCTGGATGGCCGGGTGATTGAGGCTCTGCTGGTGTGGGACTCCCGCGGGGGTGAGCAGGGAACATGTCGGCCGGGACATGAATGGTGTAATCCCGGCCTGCTACCGTCTCCAGAATATCTTTAAATAATTCATTAAATTCTTCTTTTTCCCGAGCGGCCCTTTCTGTCATTGAGCATTTGGGGCCCGAGCGGGAGCTGGGAGTGCGTACCACTAGTGCTGCGGCCTGTTGCGGGTTTCGAGTCTCTATGTTCTTGACTCGAGTATTCTTCGGCCTTCGCCCTGGGCAATGTCGCTTGGGGCCTCGCTTCTTGGCATATCTCTTGATGGTGGGCACATAGCGCTCTGGTGGAGGGGTGCGTGCCACATGCTCCCGCCTTCTGCGAAGAGAGTCCTTGCATGCTAGATCCCCATGATTCTCCATGCGTTCTGCTGCCAAAGGAAACCTACAGGACGCAATCCAAGGGTTAGACCTGGATATAGGATACAACTGTTTGCATGGAAGGGATTTTAGTGCGGTTTATCAAGCGCATGTGACAAGAAGGGGAGGGGTAAGGCATGCAGTGTTTTGTCGTAACGGGATGGCCCCCATGATGATGTTCAGCCATTAGCCAATATTGGCTTATGCTAAGTTGTGTGGACTGGTTGTCATGGAGTGGGATAGGGCACATCCTCGGAAGGATAGACCAAAAAGGGAAGAAGGTGTATAGAGAGGGGCTGCACCCTGTCTACACCATCAGTGTTGTTGGTCAAGGCTTCCTATGGCGGTAACGTGGGTTGCATGCGCTTCACTTGGAGGTGGGAGCGGTCACACGGCTTTTAAATGTGTGATGAGAAGAGGACTTGAGGAGGTTAGCCTGCTAGAACCAACTCTTCTCCCTGCGCTTGACTATCATTACTTGTGTGTCTTGATATTGTTTATACAAGGTGACACAAAAATCAGTGTTTATTTATATGCATATCTATGAATCCATGTCACATCACAAAGATAAGAACCAAGTGTAGAACTCAGGGTTGTACCGGAGCATGGCACACGCATCTAGTATTCGTGGCAGCTGACTTAACACTGATAGATATTTTGCCATGTCGAGTAGCATGGAACCTTGACCGAGTCTACTAGCAATATGCAACTCCTCTTCGGTGAGAACCTTATCAATCAAAGGGCCCTGTAGCCTAGTCCCAGCCAAGTCCGCACCCCGAATGTCAGTGAGCACTCGAAGGGAAGTTGGTGCCACGTAGGTTGGGTCCCTTTGGGATCGCCATTTGGCCAATCTCTCTTCTAAGACCGTCATGATCTGAGCCCCTAGTTCGGCCATTACGACGCGGCTTTCGCACCAACGCCGCTCAAATTGACTCTGGCCTGCTGACAGTCGCTAGAGTAGCTCTAGGTCTACGAGATTCGATCGGCAGAGCACTTCATTGAACATGACGGTTAAGCGGAGTTCATCAGCCTCCTCGTCAGGGATGAGTCGCATCTGTTCATGCAGGAGCCTGTCGTAGTGCCCGTTAAGATGTTCTTGTTCTTCCCATGATAGAGGAAAGGTCAAGTACTCTCCAAGCTGCTCCTTGGGGATCGTGCCCACATCCGCAAGGACGTAGACACGTGCGACCACTTTGAGCTTAGCCTCCAACTCAGTTAAGCATTCTACGACACTTCTATGTTCAACGAAGGCTTGCTCGGTTGCTATTTCATGCACCGTTCTAAGAGTTTCCTTAGGCTTCAGTTGTTGAGATATCGAGCTCCACTCGTGATATGCCAGGGTGACCGTTGTGCATTTATGTCACCGACGTGTTAGTTGCAGATGCGGTTGGTATACCGCCCATGAATAATAGCTACATGATAGCTATCCTTATCTACTCTAGTTCGTGGCTTGGTTAGTATGCCACCTTAGTTACTTGAGTTTGGTTTGAGACCCACATATAGGGTTCTTCTATTTCTTTGTAAGTGAGTTCTTTTTGGCTTACACAACTAAGAAGAGGAAAACTGTTTTCAGCCTCCACCCTTGTGTGTTTTCCCCCATTGTGCAAGCAAGAAAGCTACAAGTGAGACTCCTTCCTTCTCTCCCACAATCTTGACATGGTATCAGAGCCTTGTTCGTGGTAAGGAGCTCAAGAAAGCAAGCCAAGCTCGCGGTGGTCTGGTAAGAGGAGCAGTGTTGCTTTCATTTTCTGTTTTGGGAGCAGATCTCTGCAGGTAGCACAGCCGGAAATTGCAGGAGTGCATTGTCTCAGGTTGAGACGCCCTTCGCGGTGAAGCAAAAGGGCAGTATATGCTGCGGGCAAGGGCTTTAGCCCTCGGCGACCTTGTTTTTTTTATTTGAGGCCATTTTGGGGCCTGTTTTGGAGGCGGAAGTTTTCTGCACGCAGTCAGAAAAAAGCCCAGTTTTATGCTGTGCAGCCACTGTTCTACAGGTCGGTGAAAAGTTACTGTAGAAATTGCATCGTATGCTTATGTGCAGAGACATTGGGAGTTACAGATTCATCCTTGTTGCCTGTTGATGCAAAATCGTCACTAGGAAGTGACTGTGTGGTCAAATACCACTTTCGCCAGTTTTGCAGATTTGCCCTTGTGAGGGTGAAGCTGTGTTTTTTGCAGTGACAGAATTTTTTTGCAGTATTCTGTAATGGCATCTGATTCTCTCTCACAGATTGTCACTAAAAAGCTTGACAAGAACAACTTCCAGGCATGGAAGTTTAGAATGACGAATTTCCTTATGGGAAAAGGATATTGGGAATTTGTTGCAGGAAATGAAGAAGAACCCGTTCTTCCTGATGTTCCCAATCAACAGCAAATGCAGGCATTCAAAGCATGGCATGAGAGAGCCAGGAAAGTTATGTACTGGCTGTCTATCAGCATTTCAGACTCTATGATTGTGCATATTCAGGATGCAAGTACGCCAAAGGAGGCATGGGATACTCTGTCAAAGATGTATAGCACAAATACGCAAGCTAGGAAAATGCAGCTCAAGCAAGAGTTGCACAATGTGCAAAGAGAAAATATGAGCATCAATGACTACCACATGAAGGTGAAGAAGATTGCAGATGCACTTGCTTCCATTGGGTCGCCAGTGGAAGATGATGATTTAGTTTCTGTGACCTTGAATGGTCTAGGAAAGGATTATGCACAGTTTCGGACATCCATTTCCGTCCGTGAAAGATTTCCTGATTTTGAGGAGTTGATTGCTCTTCTAATTTCTGAGGAGCAGAGAAATGGTGGTGCATCTTCTTCAGGAGGAACTTCAAAAGAAGCTATCTTCTACTCAAATGCTGGAAGAGGTAGAGGCAGAGGTAGAGGAGGCCGATTTGCAGGCCGTGGCAGAAATCAGAATATGCAGCAAACTCAAGAAAACCAGTCCTATGGAGGAGGACATGGTAACTCTAGAGGCAGGGGGAGCCAAAGAGGTCGTGGTGGATGGCAAAGAGGCCAAAATGCAAACAGTAATGTTGAATGCTACTATTGTGGTAAAATGGGTCATATGGCTAAAGACTGCTATAAAAAGTAGAATGACATCATGAATGGAAAACTGCAACAAGGAAATTATGCATCTTCTAGTAGACAGGGTGATGACAGAAATGAGCATTTGTTTATGGTGCAGCACATGAACAATTCTGTGACAAGTGCAGAAGAAAGCAACGATGTGTGGTATGTTGACTCAGGTGCATCAAACCACATGACAGGTCATGCAGAATGGATGGAGGATACAAGGAAAATGGAAAAACTAGGATTTGTGGAGACTGGTGATGATACTGCACATCCGATTGTGCAGATTGGAAAAATTCCTTTGTCTATGCAGGATGGGAAAAAGAAATACCTGTCCGATGTATTTCATGTCCCGAATATCACCAAGAATCTGGTTTCTGTTGGTCAAATGGTTGAACAGGGCTTGCAGGTCAGATTTAATCCTCATGGATGCTTTGTTGAGGATATGAAAAATAAAGGTCGCTTGATAGCAAAAGGAAAGAAGAAGGGCAGAATGTTTACGTTGGATGCAGACATGTCTGAATTGAGTGCAGCAATGTTTGCACATGGGACCGGTGTAGTTGCAGATATTGATATCTGGCATAAACGCATTGGTCATGTTAATGTACAGCGACTTAAATCAATGCAGGCCCAAAATATTGTTGCAGGTTTGCCGAAATTCAAGGTTGCAGAAATGCATAAGGTATGTGAAGCCTGTCAGTTTGGAAAACAGGCAAGGAAACCATTTCCTAGACATGTTCAAGAGAGTGAGAAGCCATTGGAATTAATCCACTCTGATGTGTGGACTACTAAAGCTGCATCTCTTGGAGGCTGTCATTATTTTGTCACTTTTATTGATGACTATAGCAGAAAAGTTTGGGTGTATTTTATGAAAAAGAAAAGTGAAGTTTTTGGGCATTTCAAAACCCTTAAAGCTATGGTTGAAAAAGAAACAGGCCTGCAAATAAAATGCCTAAGGTCAGATGGAGGGGGAGAGTATCTCTCAAATGAGTTTGCAAAGTTCTTGCAGGAGCATGGCATAAAGCAGCAATATTCATGCAGTCATACCCCACAGCAAAATGGAATTGCAGAAAGGAAAAACAGGCATATTGGAGAGGTATCTCGTGCCATGCTCAATGAAAAAGACTTGCCAGATTTTTATTGGGCTGAAGCAGTTGCTACAGCAGTCTACATAATGAACAGGACTCCCACTGCAGCAATACATGGAATGACTCCAGAGGAGAGGTATACTGGTAGGAAACCAGATATTTCTCATTTGAAAATTTTTGGTTGCATTGCCTATGTACATGTGCCAGATGAGTTGAGATCCAAGTTGGATCCAAAAGCTGAGAAGTGCATCTTTATTGGTTACTCTCTGCAGCAAAAAGGGTATAGATGCTATAACCCTTCTACTCGTAAGTTTACAGTGAGCAGAGATGTTGTTTTTGATGAGATGAGTAGCTGGTATAAACCAGTAAATGTGATTGATGATGTAGATGCACAAAATGGTAATGCTGCACAGAATTCACAGCAGCAGTCACAAAATATTAGTGGACCTGGAGCGTCCTCTAGCAGTGGTTCACATTCTTCGCCATGGACAGGCAGATTGAGATCATGAGAATCTTCTCAAAGTAATGCAGATAGTGGTATGCAGGTATCACGAAAAGAAAAAGAGAAGGTTGATCAGCCCATGTTTGATGTGAATGCAGGTCACTCTTATGTGGATGGTGAATCCAGTGGCTTAGAACAAAGCATTGATGATGAGTTGGGTATTCCTTCTATTGTTACACCTGGAGTAAGGAAGACCAGGGATGTTTTGAGAGCACCTAGAGTGAACCCACTTTGCGCAGGTCTACCAGAGTTAGGTATCTTGTGGATAGGCTGAAATATGATGGATTTACAGCCATTCACTATGCATATATGGTCAAGGTGATACAGGAACCAGAACCCACTTCCTTTGAGCAAGCCATGGGAAAAGAAAAATGGGAGAAAGCCATGGATGAAGAAATGGATGCCTTGGAAGCAAATGCTACATGGGAATTGGTACCTTTGCCTAAAGGTAAAAATGCAATTGGCTGTAAGTGGGTTTATAAGGTGAAGCACAATGCTGATGGTTCTGTGAACAGATACAAGGCAAGATTAGTAGTCAAGGGGTATGCACAAACATATGGCATTGACTATGAAGAAACATTCAGTCCGGTTGCAAGGATGGCAACCGTAAGAGCAGTCATTGCTATGGCTGCATCAAAGGGATGGTCTTTACATCAGATGGATGTAAAGAATGCCTTCTTGCATGGTGATTTGCAAGAAGAGGTCTATATGGAGCAGCCACCAGGTTATGTGCATGCTGTTCATCCTGAGTTTGTTTGCAGGTTGAAGAAAGCTTTGTATGGCTTGAAGCAAGCACCTAGAGCATGGTCTGACAAGATAGGACAGTATCTTGTCACTATTGGCTTTCAGATTTCCAAGGCAGATTTCTCACTTTATGTGAGAAAAACAGAGAAAGGTATTATGCTGCTTGTCATTTATGTTGATGATTTGATTATGACAGGTGATAGTGATGAAGATATCCTTCATGTGAAAATGCTATTGAAGCAGAAGTTTGAGATGAAGGATTTGGGAGAGCTGCGTTATTTCTTGGGCATTGAGGTGATTAGATTACCAAGTGGGATACAGCTCTTGCAGAGGCAGTATGGATTGGACATGCTGTCCAAATATGGGATGACAGGCTGTAAGCCTATTTCAGTTCCTTTGGAGCAGAATGTGAAGTTGAGCAGAGATGCAGGTGAGCTTCTGGAAGACCCTACTATGTACAGACGCATAGTAGGAAGTTTGATTTATATGACTATTACCAGGCCAGATTTGAGCTATGCTGTTGGAATGGTAAGTCAGTTTATGCAGGCTCCAAGGAAACCGCATTTGGATGCGGCTAGACGCATACTCAGGTATGTGAAGTCCACATTGCAGTATGGACTATTTTATGAGACTGGGGTTCAGATACAGCTGCATGGATACACTGATGCTGATTGGGCTGGTAGTATTTTTGATAGACGATCTACCAGTGGATATGTGTTCTCTTTTGGGAGTGCTGCAGTCACTTGGAGCAGCAAGAAATAGCCTACAGTTGCCTTGTCGAGCACAGAGGCTGAGTACAGGGGTGCAGCAATGGCTGCATGTGAGGTAGCTTGGTTGCATAAGCAGTCTATCATGCTAGAACAAAGCACATTGAGGTGCATTATCACTATGTGCGGGAGAGGGTTTTACTAGGTCTTATTGATCTAGTTTATGTCAGCACAGAGGATCAGGTAGCTGACATATTTACGAAGGCATTGGGCGCAGAGAAGCTGCGCAAGTTCAGAGACCTGCTTGGTGTGCATGAATTGGGATTGAGCTCGAGGGGGAGTGTTGAGATATCGAGCTCCACTCGTGATATGCCAGGGTGACTGTTGTGCATTTATGTCACCGACGTGTTAGTTGCAGATGCGGTTGGTATACCGCCCATGAATAATAGCTACATGATAGCTATCCTTATCTACTCTAGTTCGTGGCTTGGTTAGTATGCCACCTTAGTTACTTGAGTTTGGTTTGAGACCCACATATAGGGTTCTTCTATTTCTTTGTAAGTGAGTTCTTTTTGGCTTACACAACTAAGAAGAGGAAAACTGTTTTCAGCCTCCACCCTTGTGTGTCTTCCCCCATTGTGCAAGCAAGAAAGCTACAAGTGAGACTCCTTTCTTCTCTCCCACAATCTTGACATCAGCATGGCTGGGGGCTCAGGCCTAGATGAGCAAGATTGGTCAACGCTAGGATTCCTTGTGCCCTTGGGGTTGTCACGTTTCTCCTAAGGTTTTGTTGTTATTTCGTCATGGTTCTTCTCGGATGTGACTGGTATAGATTTGTCACCCTGTTGTGACAGCATTGTATCCACTCTTGATTGATCAATGTGAGTTCCATTGTCAGTGGATAGAGTGTTGCAAGCAACTATTGATGGAAACGGTTGCTTTGGTTTCTCAGAACACACAGATGTGTCTGAAATTTCACCGCTATTAGGAGAGGCATCAATGAGTTCATTGGTGGATGGACTTGAGGCTTTATTCATCGGCTCTTCGGCGCTCTTCTTCTCAATGTTCTTGGGGTCCACAACCACCTGCAACTGTTGCTGTTTTCTCTGCTTTCTCCTCTTTTTCTTCGTCAATGAAGGTGCATCTAATGGCTCAGGACCTTGGGATAGGTTGATCGCTGATGTGCTTGGTTGAGCCTTAGCATTTCCCTTCTCTAGTGTGTCCTCATGGGACCTAGTTGTGGCCTGCGGAACAGCCTCACTAGGTTGTGAGAGCACAACTGCCTCCCTTTTCGGAGAGTCTAGCCCTTCCGCCAACTCCCTTGTGTTTAACTCCTCCAGCCTAGGCTTTAGGCACTTTGAAAGTGCTGGAGTTGTCGAGGGATTTGGTTGCGACACCTCCTCCACATGTAAACTACTAAGGACACGTTCCACAAGGGGCATTGTCACGGCCAAGGGCTGTGACTGCTGTGGTCCCGGATTGGAAGTAGTAGTAACTAGTTTAGTGGGCTGGCTACCCTTGGTGGATTGCGGTGTCAAGTCCCTAGGGCGATCAGAAGTGGCTGTGTCTTTCGTTGGCCTTTGAGCACTTATTTGTGTAGATCGAACATGAGCTGATCTAGTCGCATTAGGTGGCTCAGGCATATCCTTGGGTCGAGAGGTAGAGATGGCATCATGTCCCACCTCTTGGACAGTTGGAAGCTTAGATGGAGGTAGAGATTGGAATTGAGCAGTCGCCCTTGACAACTGCTATTGTGCTTCTTGTGTCCGTTTGGCAGAAGAGGAAGTAGGAGATCTAGGACTCCTAGGTGGGCTTGGCACTGGCCGAATGATTTGCTCGAGGCTACTAGACGATTGTGCCATTTGCTTTGTTGAGCGATCAACCTTGCCTTGAGCAATGTTGTGCCCATGATGCTTGTTCTCCCCTTGGGGAATCAAAGGCTCTTTGGGCACTGATGCATGCTCAATGGCTACATATGATTTCTGTCTATTTAGCATGCTAGGCTGAGGCTCCTTCTTTCGGACACTCATGTCCGGTTTCTTACCTTGAGACCTAGAGTTTCTCTTAGATTTCCTCCTGTGCTTCGTTGCTTTTGTTGCACTCTGGCCTTTAGTCGACCAGGGAGGTTTGGCAAGGGGTTTTGGCACCCAAATCCATCAGTTGCCTGCATAATACCCTTGAGCCTGAAGCAACGCCTTGGATATCCATCGTGGCGTTGTGCTGGCCCTCCATCGATGCCTCCGTCTATAAGGCTTGGGCTTCTTTTGGGGTCTTCTTCGATATTTGTAAGTCCGAATCCAGTCCTTGGCATTGTCTCTTGACCTTTTTGTTTCAAGCATGGCCTCACTCACTGGTCCTCGTTGTTCGACCTGTGCTTGTATCAACTCTTCCAACAAATCCTTGCCCTCGTTAGTAGGCTTGACTGTTACGTCAGCACCTTCCCTACCTTTCCCTCGAGGTTCGATGAGGTCACCCTTGCTAAAGGTTGTGACTATCCTCACACCCGGTAGTGTCAGGTGTATCCTCTGTGCTACATAGTCAGCCTCACACTTGGTCGCCCTTTTGAAGGGTCTTCCTAGGAGGGTTTCTTTCCCGCAGCCAGCACTATTTGGAGGAACATGAAATAGAATAGGCAAGCTTTCTGTTTCAATTGTCGCAAGGATTTTGCACTTCCCTATGAGTGCTTGTGGGTGTCCCCCATAAGGGCTAAGAGTTGCGCTAGTCGGTGTTAGCTCTGGTTGGCCTAGTAGGGTTCATGATTCATAGGTCAAGATGTTAAAATCTGCTCCTTCATCAATTAGAGCATCTATAGTATGCTCTCTTTTTGCAGTGAGTTTGACCCTAAGATAAGCAGGTGGTACTATGTCTTCATCTTCCGGGTCCTGGCTTGTAAATTTAAGCCTTTTGACAAATGCCCTTGAGTTCTCGACTGCACGACCAGATGTGGATTCTCCACTGCTGTCTTGGATCGTCAGTGCAGTGCTATTCAAGGTACATCTCTCGTCAAGAGTGTCATGTCTAGTCATCTTCGCATTTGTAGCTTGCTGAAGTTGCATTTTGCTCTGACTAGACACGGTTTGAACACAATGTACATGTGTTCTTGTGGTGTGGCCTTTTTGCCCTGGATGGCTAGATTGGCCCGTTGAGGTTCTAGGGTCTCTGTTTGTCTCTGTTCGGGTATGGGCTTTTGGCTGCTCTTTTGCACGTGAGAGTCCATGCTCGTGTAGAGCCATTACTTCACTAAGGTCCAATTTGGAGGACCTATCACGGTGCGCGTTTTCTCTCTAACCTACTCGGGGGAGGTGCGGAGGGGTCCGGGGGGGGCATTCCCCCCCGGCCCGCAGGGCCGTTACGGTAGACGCCATATGCAATTTGGAGGACCGTTTATAGCCAAATTTTGAACTACGTGCTCTAAATTTTATCCCGGTTATGGATCTGTGATGTGCCTTCAGCTCTACGTAGCCTTAGGGGTCGATCTCGGGTTTAGATGTATCAGAATTTGTGTTCTAGACACGTGTCCGATTTTGACAGTTTTTTGTCTGATTCTCAGATGTTCGATTTTTAGGAGTCCAATTATCAGGATCGGACGTCCGATTTTGGGTTGGTCCGATCGGACCAGTGGTCCGATTTTGGTTGCGTCCGATTCTAGGATTCGGATCAAAAAGTGGTCCGATTCTGGGAATCGGATCGGACAGGGTGGTCCGATTCTGGCTGGTCCGATTCTGGACTGCTTCGATTCTGGACTGGTCCGATTTCCGAAATCGGAAGGGTTGGTCCGAGTGGTCCGATCGGACAGGATGGTCCGATCGGACGATTGTCCGAGTGGTCCGATTATGGACTGGTCCGATTCTGGGACTCGAACGGCTTGGTCCGACGGCGTGGACGACGGCCTGCGAGTTGCACGCGATGCCTCTAGGCTGACGTCTACTACACCCAATCATCCAGCGCCTTCCAGATAGGTGCAGGACACTACAAGGGAATGCCAGACATGCCTGGAAACACTGTGGTGCTCAAATCGAATGGCACTCCAAGTATCTGTGCCCCTATTTCCCTGTTTTAGCCTGTTATACAGCAACAGAGAACCCTACTATTTGTTTCTTTTTCTTTGTTTTTTTTCCCATCCTAATGCATCCAATCACAAAGTAAATTCCTACACTACTTCATGCCACAACATAAATCACAGAAAGCAAAAAACCTACTTGCCAAGGAGATCAAATACCATCTTCAACCTCCTCGCTTCCTACCTATCTCAAGCACTAGTTCAGGGAAACCCTTACTTTGATGCTCGATTCGAAGCGCTCAAGGCTTGAATCCGTTGGTCCCGGCAACGGAACCAAAATGTGGGAGCTTTCACTCAACCGCCAAGACCCACGGACCGCTTATTGATTCAAGCGTTCCAAGCTGAGTACTAATGGCTACCTCTCACATAGCCGACGTGCCATCCATATCTACGGGTGTAGTGAGCTTACCTTGATGCCGTTCGAGTTACCTCCTCTCCCGCACACTCCGGTAGCTCCACGATCCAAGTTCAAGCTTCAAGCAAGCTCCATCCTCAAGCTCCACGCTCCAAGCTCCATTGCCGCGAGCAAGACAAGAGAAGAGAAGAGAAGAGAATAAGAGAGGAGAAGATGGAGCGCTTCTCCTCCTCGGTCCCTCACCCTCACACACTCCTCCCTCACACTCTCACACTCCCTCTCTCAAACACAAGCTCAAGCAAGCAAGAACAAGAAGAAGAAGAAGAAGAGGAGAGCTACTTTTGGCCACACACAAGAATGAGCTTCTCATTCACTTTTCAACTTTATATACAAAACCCTAAATCCCTTTTGGGCGGTCATCCCCTTTTCCCCTTTTTACATGGCCGGCCGTAGCCTTGGCCCTTTTTCCCATTATCCTTCTATCTTCCTAGCTTCCTTTCCACCGCCCGTCTACCTTTACAAATTGCACGGGTGAGAGCCCGGTGCTCTTTTACAAGATTTCAGGGTGCGCTTTTTTATTTTAAAACGTGCCTTTCCCCTTTTGCCTTTGCCTTGGACTTTTAAGGTTGCCCTTGCGCTTTTGGCCTTTTCTCCTTTTCTTTCTTCAGTCGGCTACCTTTTTCCACCTTTGCCCTGCATCTTTTCCACTTCTTTTTGCTTTCTTCGTGTTGGGGTTAACAGAGTCGTAATCCGATATTTTTCTCAGATTGACAAGACGGTAGCCACCCTTCATAGAAGTTACAACGTGAACGAGAGCTATGGGCCA
The DNA here is from genome assembly GCF_053477565.2 of Lygodium microphyllum. Lineage (NCBI taxonomy): Eukaryota > Viridiplantae > Streptophyta > Polypodiopsida > Schizaeales > Lygodiaceae > Lygodium > Lygodium microphyllum. The sequence continues at coordinate 106,158,293 of NC_141151.1, forward strand.
TATTAATCACTAGTGTTAATGTGTATAGTATGGATGGTCCAAAAATATTAGATTTTGGGAAAAACTAGTATATTTTAGATATTATCCTAAAAAGATATGGAGATTTCTAGAATTGGATGTCATATATAAAAAAAAGCAAGTGATGTTTTAGCTAGTTTTGGATATTTTACTAAAAAGAAAAAAAAAGAGAGATTTGTGAAATCATGCGCGCTGTGATCGCAGTTTACAGGTACTAAACAATACTTCAAACAGGGAGAAAAAGGAGTGATCTGAAAGATTTCTAGGCAAGTGTCTTAGAGTTTTAGCCCCCTTTTGGAGCCAATGGAACCATCAGATTTATGATTTGAGCATTAGATCACTAATTTTTCCAAGATCCTCTTCACGAAGAGCTCTTCTTCTTAGCCACAACCCCTCTTCTCTTGTTTAGCTATAAATATGAGGCATGGGAGACACAAGGAAGCACAAGGAGACCCTCAAGAGGCTGTGAGAGAGAGATAGAAGGATACTTCTCCAAGAGATTACGAGAAGGAGCTTCACAGAGAGAGAGAGAGAGAGAGAGAGAGAGAGAGAGAGAGAGAGAGACTGCGAGGGAGAGAGTTAGCTCAATTTTCCCCTATCTCGATCTTCGACTAAGCCATCTTCTCTGATGATCTTCCATCTCAAAATCCATTCCTTCTTTATCTCTCGAATCTACTTGTGGGGACGATGGCCCCCAAGCGAAGAATGTCCCATGCAGATGATAATCCTACAAAACCAGCAATGAAGCTTTGTGCAATGGCATCACTGTCAATCCAACTGCGGTACCGGTCGTAAGTAATGTATTTCCAAATTGATAGATGCTTGCTTTGATTCTTGCATGAGATACGTTAGGCCCCATACTATGATGCATGAGAATAGGTCATCGAAAAGGATAAATTTTATCTCACATATTCGAAAGGTGGAGTTTGCAAAGTGCATCTAGATGCTATGTGACAAATCCATATGTAGCAAGAACAACATATAAGGTTCCAAGGTATTGTTGACTCCCTCTTCTTGTGAGTTGATAGCTATGTTTTCACCACGTTGAAGGGATATCTTGAGCTTGCATGCCAAATGGATTGCATGGCAAGCAACTTAGTCTAAAATAGAATCTTTTTTGAAGCTCTAGACCCTTGCCCAAGCTCTCACTAATATCACGAACTAGTAGCTCATCTCTTTGTCTAGTTTGTAACCATTCTAAAAATCTTTGCTTTGCATAAGAGTTTAAATATCCCTCTTTTTTTCTTTGGATGAGAGTATGTATAGTCCTTGCCAAAGATGATGTATTGTTAGATATGATCAATGCCCCACCCTCATTAGGTGCTACCAATGATCCATGGTGCTCAAAGTTGTAAGGCCCCCATTATGAGGAGAAGCCAAATGTGAGCCCGAACATTGGTTGAGTCTTGACTTGTATATCAGATGAGGTCTATGTGATCGGATGGCAAAAAGGTGGCTGTTGTGGGTCTAATCTTTGGGTTAGACAGAGTGGTTAAGCTGGTAGCAACTCGAGACGCATTGCATCGAGTTGCGGTGTAAGGGAGTTAAAAGGGGTTCCTATTGTGGGGTTCGAGGGCCGTGGAAGCAACCCCTGGCTGGGGGGTCCCAGGGGGGCTAGCGACCCCCCTGGCGGGGGTCTAGGGGCAGCGCCCCCGGCCCAATGTTAAAGGGAATATTCCCTGAAATATTCCCTGGCCGACTAGTGGAGGCTCATATGGTTGGCAGGCCGACCTAATGACCTTCGCGGGCTATAAAAGCTAAACCCCTTCGCAGCCATCTCTCACTCATCTTTCACCCAGTCAGAGTTGTTGTTCCAGCTAGCCTTAAGTTGTTCATCTATCTTCTGTCTAGATCGCCATCTAAGCTTCACATAGTGGAAGCGCACGGGTGGACAGAGCCATCTTTGTATCAGTTGTTTGAAGTTAAAGAATTTACTGATTCTCCTCTTATCTGTTGTGTACCCTCTATCTCTTTCTCAGATTCTGTTCGCTGCGCCATGTAATATTTTACATGTATTACATGATATGGTTGTGTCTTTGAGCTTGAATTTGTGCCAAATTTATCTATAGAACCATTGGAAGACCTGTAATAAACTATTTTCTTTGTATCTTTCATCTCCATGTCTTATGTGTTTAAAGTATTTTGTTCTTGCTTGATAATGTGATTTTTCCATACCTTGGGTTGACGAGATAGATAGAGATCTATATTGCTTGATTAAATATGGAGCATGGTTGTATAAAATATGTTGCATAGTTGACAAATAAAAAAAGTTAATAAAAAAACCTTATATGAGCTAAATAATGAAGAGACATACATATGAAAACTTCTTATCATATAGAGATTGAGTGAAGTTTTAATCACCCTAAGCTTCTATCATTGTCTTTTTAAAAAGGTTCAATTTGTTTTTGAGGCCTTTGAGATCATTATCATTTCATTTACTTTTATTACAATAAAAGAATACTTTGTCTAGTGTTTCCCAAACATTGGATTTTCTATTCCAAGCTTGTTCATTATCAGCATGATTCTTAATTGCATTATGTAGAGACTCCCATTGATTTTATCTAATAATTGAGCCAACATTTCTAGAGTTTATCTTACTAAGTCTACCACGAAAGCCTAGGAACCTTTTAGCCTTCACTCCACCAATAGATGGCTTTTTTGGGGACACAATTTCCATCCTTAGAATTTTGAAGATCTACTTCAATTATAACATTACCACTATGTTTTCAATATGTGTTATAGCATCTATTTTAGGTGATAATGGCTTTAGCTCCCATGAAAACCTTATACAAGGATGAATAAGCTTTTTAATTATCTTGCAAAGCACATGAAGTGTATACATATGGGCATTCACTAAAGGAATATCTAGGACTAGCTCAAATTGTGAATCCTTTTTGTACCTAGAGGAAGCTCTATTCCAATTACTTGAGTTAAACTCTATAGCTCGAGGCATGCAATATAGACAAGGAGATCTGAAGTTGGCTCCCTTTGACACATTGTACATGCATTTGAGTGTGTTTAAGTCACCAGTTATGTGTCTCTCAATGTTATACTTCCCAAATCCTTCAACAAATAGCTTTTCTCCCGCATGTTGTCTCTTAATAACATCGAGTATTGGTGTTTGATAAAAAATTCAATACAATATATCAAAATCCTCTATATCTACTTTGAATGCTCCTAGCCACCAAATGTTTTCTTCAGATTGAATGCTAAATGACATTGACTGATTGCAATGACTTGATGAAAGTGTTCTAATCATCAAGATAATAGAGACCCTCTCTAATTTTTTGCATTTCAGAATCTCACTTTCATCAAGTTTAACCACAAATCTAGCCACTTTTTGTGTCTCTTCTATTGACAAGTTATAGAATTTGATTATTAAAAATTGTAGGGTATGCAAGTCAATGAAAATATTATTAAATTCATTGAATACAACTTTCTTTTTTTTTCCTTTGAAGATAGCATTGATATGGAAAGGCTCACCTAGAATCTCCATCACTTTGTTATTCACTCTTTGTGTGATGGTTCTAACCACAAATGGCCTTGGAAGTATGAAATTGTGTACCTATCCTTGCTTCATATTTGATTGTAAAAGCTAGAAAAGTTGTATATAAGCATCTCAACTGATACCACTACCATCTACTGTCTTCTGCACTAACTCAGTATTATCCAAAGAGATGATCCTTTATAAATGACTCCAAGCATTGTTTCTTTGCCTTTTAAAATTTATTCTTCTCCAAAATATCTTTTAAAATTACTGAAGGAACAAGATAATAATAAAACGAATATGCTTTTAAAGAATCTCTTTCACTTGCACTTGGTTGAAGAAGAGACTTAAATAAAATCAATGTCACAAATCAATCAAATTAATTATGAATAATTTTATGTTTTAATATGATCATCTCCTCCTTGTTTGAACTTCTCAATATTTTTAAGTGCCCTTTGTCAATTTCAAAAGCCTAAAATAGTTTTCTTTCATTGACAAGATTTGATGTATTTCTCCAATGAATGAATCCTTTGTTGACAACCCTCTAGCTTTTGCAATAACTCATTGTTATATTTTGATAAAATATGTTTTTCTAATATGAGAACATCCTTTTTTGCAACAAAGTTAAGTGTACAACCTAGAAACCCATTGTAACCATCACCAATGAACCTCATCAATGAAGAGCTTATAGAACGGTAAAGTGTTATTTTTGCCAGGATCTTTGAGATATATCCTACTATCTAACTGAAGATCAAGACACTGCAAGATATAGTGATGCCAGGAGGCATATTCCACGGTGGATTCCGTGAGGTTTTACGGTGGATTCCGTAAACTTAGATGACCGGGGCTCATACGCAAAGAGGATTCTTTGTGCGAGAAGTTGATGGGGACGCCTGTCCTTTTCGGGCGTTTCATTAATTTAGTGTGTATATGGGTGATTCCATAGCGGGTGATTCCGCAAAATGCATATTAAATTAATAAACGTTTATGAGTTTAGAGTGCGCACTCGTAATAAACTAAGGTTAGGATTTATTTCTAACCAGTTGATTTATTTATGTAGCTGAAGACTGCTAGGTATTCACTTTTGTCGGTTTAATTGTGTTATTTTACTAACGATTGTGAATGCTTCAGTTGATGTGTAGAGATAGCAGCAGTGCGGAGGAAAGCATTGGAGTCTAGCGGGTTTTCGATCTTTGGACTATATTTTGATAGGTGCCACGCCTATATTTTGTTATGTCTATAGAGACATCGATTATTTATTATTATTTTGTATGCGCTTATGCGCCTGGATATATTATTTCTATTTGGATATTGAGATTGGGCGTGCCAGACACTATGGGCACCGTCCATTAGCTTTATTTTCTTATTTTTGGTAGAAAGCAAACTCAAAAGCTAAAAGCTTGTCATATTTTTGTAATTGGGCTATTTTTTAGCATAAAGATTGGAAATATACATTAAATACATGCTTTGTGAAGCGCTCACACAAGGCATGGGGGAGATTGAACCCAATTTGTCTCTTGTCTCATGTCGTGCTTGCTTTTACATTGGTTTTTGTGCTAAAAAGTAGAGTACTTTGTTCTTGGGGACCTTTGGGAATTCACCACGTGAGCTATCTGCGACCGATCTGCGCACCAGTGGTATCAGAGCGGAGCAGAGATCAAGGGCTTCCAATCGCTACCAATCTCGGGCGAAGGCGGAGCTCCAGGAACAAACGGCCTCTACAGTCAATCTCGACGCGAACCGTCGATACAGGCAAACTTCTGGCGATCAAGAACCATTGTTTCCACTGTCAGATCGCGAAGGACCAATCTCTGTCGGCGGAGGACCACTCATCAATTCTCTTCATCAAGTCGTTGAAAAAAAACAGTGAGAAAGCTCTTAATCTTCTTCATTAAAAGCCTAATCATAAAGCTTAAGAAGCTTATTAAGCTTCCAATTTTAAAAACGTCAAATCATCTGGCAAGAAGACACCTCCGAAAATCATGCGTGAAGAAAAAACGCCCCCCCCCCCCTCACGATCAAAAACGGCGGACTGTTTCTTCTTTACTTAAGCTTATTAAGCTTAAGCTTAACTAATTAAGCTTAAGACACACTATACTCTGCAAGTCAGTTAAGGCAAACAAGTCTGTAAACTCCGGGTCCTGCGCATCAGAAGTCAAGTTTCGTAAGTCGACACTAATCAAGTACTGCAAGTTCTGCAAGTCGGCTAAGTCCAGCAAATCTACAACCCTGCAAGTCTGTTAAGTCTGCAACTCTGCAAGTCAGACTAAATCAGAACTGACTAGTGCTTAAAACTCATAGAAGACTTGTTCGTTTGCAAAAACTCTGAACTGGAAAGTTGTTCGCAGCAAGCTGTTTTACCTATCTGCAAGTTCGTTGAAGTACTTTCAGCAAACGGAGACAGAAATATTGTAGATTTTCTGAAAATTGAAGAAGAAAATACCCAAAAATACATAGCCTTGTAACCCCAAATTTGAGCTACGCTCATCCCGCTAACTGATTTTGAGTGAGAAAGGTTTGTTGAGTTTTACAGGATGACTACTCCACATATGGATGATCCTATGGCTGAAGACGACCTACCCGAGCCTACCATGGAACAAAAGCTGGATCTTATCATGTTGCAATTGGAAGAAGAGCGAAGAGCTAGGCAAGCCTTGCAAGCGCAATTGACAAAGCTACAAGGAGCGTCCACTGATAAAGAAGAACCTCAAGCTGAAGATCTGATTCGCCGTACCATCGACGCCACTCTTGAAGCACAAACCATTCGCAAGGAATCCAAGATAAGTAAACGAAGTTTCAAGTTTCGCACTTTCAATGGCATAAGAGAAGGAAAGACTGTTTTATCATTCATTAGCCAGTTTGATGACTATTTCCATGAGGAAACTTATCCTGAGAAAGATAAAATCAAGTGTGTTACTAATCATCTGATAGATAGAGCATCACTTTGGTGGACTGTAGTCCGCAAGAGTATAGAATGTCCCGCTACATGGGAAGATTTCAAGAAGAAGTTCATGCAAAATTTCCTACCACCGCAATTTCATGAGAAGGCTATCAAGCAATGGGATTTACTTCAACAGCGCGATCGTGAGCCTATTCCACAGTATACAGAGCGTTTTTGGAATGCACTCCTACAGCTACGCATGCTTGAAGACGTACCAGAGACGACACATAAGCGGAAGTACATGTCTGGACTTCTTGGACATTACTACGCTGAGGTGAATATGTTCAAGCCTGCTACCCTTGAAGATGCCATCTCCTTAGCTCACGACACTGAAGATAAGTTACGTGGAAGAGATCGACGACCACAGCCATTCCAAGCAAACGGTAATTATGGATCTAAACAATTCAATTCCAATTTCAGAAGGTTTAATCCAGGTCGTTTTTCATCACCATCTTTCCGCAAGAATTGGCCTAAACCACCTGCATTACCATCCACTGCCAATCCAAATTCTAAACCTATTCCACAAGCAAATCCAAATATACCCAGACTCCCAGCCATTGCAAATAATGTGACCAAAGCCAAGCCCATCGTATGCTACAAGTGTCACCAGCCAGGCCATCTCGCAGCAAATTGTCATTCAAAGAAGCCGTCAGCACATATCAACTACCTTGGAGCTATGGACGAAGACGAGCATGAGGATATGCCGGATTTCACTGAAGAAGAAGATGATCCTACTACTACTTCCGACACTTTACCAGGTATGCCTACATCACATTCATTGTTGACTATGAAATGTATGGTGCATGGAAAAGAAAGAATTATATTGCATGATGACGGTAGTACGCATGACTTTATTTCAGCAAAATTGGTAAAGGAATTGAAATTGCATACAGTACCTACGCACTATCGCATAAAAGCTGCATTTTTAGGCACTAGGTACAATGGCACACAAGAAGTTCAAGATTTAGAAATTCAAATTGGTCCATATATTGAAAGAAGAAATTTCTTAGTTGTCCCATTACAATCTAGCGACATTATTTTAGGAATGCCATGGAGACACCAACATAATCCCAATATAGATTATTCCACACACACAATGAATATAAATTTTCAAGGAAAATCTATTACATTATTTGGTATGCATGCATCTCATATGTTTCCACTGCTTTCGCATACTCAAGCAAAACGTGCACTACGCAAGAACACTAAATCATATCTCATTTGGGTGAATGAATTGCATGCAAAAGGAACTCATATGCATCCTAGGCACAAGGAATTTCTTGCATATTTTAAGGATTGTTTTGCAGAAGACCTACCACCAGGTTTACCTCCATCACGTCCAGAAGACCATAAGATTGACCTAATACCTGGCACACAACCACCTTGCAAAGCCCCATATAGGCACAATCAAATAGAGCAAAAAGAAATCCAGAGTCAAGTAGAAGAATTACTAAATAGAGGCTTAATTCGACCTAGCAGTTCTCCATTCGGTGCACCTGTACTCTTAGTCAAGAAAAAGAATAATACTTATCGGATGTGTATTGACTACCGAGCATTAAACAAGATCACTGTAAAGAATAGGTATCCTATACCTAGAGTTGATGACCTTATGGACAAACTGCAAGGATCTTCTATATTTAGTAAAATTGACCTTAAATCTGGATATCATCAGGTGAGGTTAGATAGATCCGACATATTTAAGACTGCATTCAGGACACAGTTTGGCCATTACGAATTCTTAGTTATGCCATTTGGATTAACTAATGCACCTGCTACTTTCAGTAGAATGATGAACCGTATTTTTCTAAAATATCAATATTGTGTGATTGTTTTCTTTGATGATATTTTAGTGTTCAGTCAAAGTGAAAAAGAGCATTATGAGCATTTATCATTAGTTTTTCAATTACTGAAAGAAAATCAATTGTTTGCAAATCCTGACAAGAGTGAATTCTTTAAGACAGAAATAGAATATCTAGGTCATATTGTATCAAAAGAAGGAATAAAAGTTGATCCTAAGAAAATTGATGCAATATTGCATTGGCCTGTTCCTAAAAATGTACATGAATTACGCTCATTCCTTGGTCTTGCTAGTTTCTATAGGAAGTTTGTACGTAATTTGTCATTACTTGCTTTACCACTGACAAAACTTCTTAAGAAAGGCATTGTTTACCAATGGACTGAAAACCAGCAGAAATCCTTTGATTTACTTAAATGTGCATTGACCAATGCCCCTGTTCTACAATTGCCTGACTTTAACAGACCATTCTTTCTAGTTGTGACCGATGCTAGCGGATCAGGAATAGGAGCCGTGCTAATGCAAGACAACCATCCAATAGCATATTCTAGTTCTAAGCTGAAACCCTCTGAGCTTAAATATTCCACTTATGACAAGGAACTCTTAGCAGTTGTACAAGCATTAAAACAATGGAAGCATTATTTAATGGGTTCAGAATTCATGATAAAGACTGACCAGCAAAGCATTAGACATCTACTTAGCCAACCCCAAATTTCTGACCGCCATATCAAATGGGCTTCATTCATTCAAAGTTTCCATCCTATCATTCAATACCAACCTGGAAAAGAAAATGTAGTTGCTGATGCATTAAGTAGAAGACCTGCAATTCATAACATTTCTATCATATCTTTTGATTCTTTGATTGCTATGAAAGACACATATCACCAGGATATTACTTTTCATTCTGATTGGCAAAAATTAGTTCAAAATAATTTCATTCCTGTTGATTCATTGTCATATAATGATGGATTCATGTTCTTTGAAAAGAGACTGTGTGTTACTATTCCATTCCGATCTTTTGTTTTGAATGAAATTCACTGTCCTCCATATCAAGGTCATAGAGGTATCATCTCTACATTACGCATGTTAACTGAAGATTTTTATTGGCCGCATATGGATGCAGATGTATCTAATTTTGTTTCTGAATGTCTGATTTGTCAAAGAATAAAAAGACATCATGGTAAACAGTATGGATTATTAATGCCTTTATCTATTCCATCTAAACCTTGGGAACATATATCTATGGATTTCATTACTGGCTTACCAAATACTAAATCTAACCATGACATGATTTGGACAATTGTAGATAGATTTAGTAAGCAAGCATATTTCATTGCATGTAAGAAAACTTTAACAGCATCACAAGCAGCACAGTTATTTTTGAAAACTGTTTTTACTAACCATGGATTGCCGAAAGTGATTATTTCAGATAGAGATTCTAGATTTTGTAATAATTTCTGGATTACACTGTTTGCAAATCTAGGCACAAAGATTGATTTCTCATCTGCATTTCATCCAGAAACAAATGGACAAACAGAAGCCACAAATAGCACTATTCTAGATCTTTTACGTGCATACACTATCTCTAAACCTCAGACATGGGATACTCATTTACATTTATTACAGTTTGCTTACAATAATACACCACACACATCTACAAAGAAAGCACCTTTTGAAGTTATTTATGGATATAGATTATCTACACCTGTTGCATCTTTGTCTAATAGAATACAAAGTGCCGATGATATTGCTGTTATGCATAACACTATTTTTGATGAGGTCAAGGATATGATTGCTAAAGCCCAACAATCATATACCAAACAAGCCAACAAGAAAAGACAAGCCATGAATTTCAAAGTTGATGATTATGTTTGGCTTAGAATAGAAAAGCGTAGATTGCAAAGTGTAGATAGACATCCAGTTGTCAAATTAGCCCCTAGATTCTACGGACCATTTAGAATCATTCATAAGATTAATGACAATGCATTCAAGTTAGAAGTGCCATCTCATTGGAAAATTCATAATACATTTCATATTAGTTTATTGAGACCATTTAGAGGGCAATTACCTATCCACCCTGTCTATGAAAACCCACCTTTACTAGAAGAAGAGACTGAAATACTTGAACCAGAAGCCATCATAGACACTGATTACATGACCACTAGAACTGGCCGAAGGTATTCTAGATATCTAGTGAAATTTAAGAACCATCCTGTAGAGGAAGCACAATGGATGCACGCTAGAGACCTAAATGCTTTCCCCACTCTGTTAGCTCCACATTGAGCTAATAGCAATTGAGGTCAATTGCTATCCCACCCCGGGGGTATGATGCCAGGAGGCATATTCCACGGTGGATTCTGTGAGGTTTTAGGGTGGATTCCGTAAACTTAGATGACCGAGGCTCATACGCAAAGAGGATTCTTTGTGCGAGAAGTTGATGGGGACGCCTGTCCTTTTCGGGCGTTTCATTAATTTAGTGTGTACATGGGTGATTCCATAGCGGGTGATTCCGCAAAATGCATATTAAATTAATAAATATTTATGAGTTTAGAGTGCGCACTCGTAATAAATTAAGGTTAGGATTTATTTCTAACCAGTTGATTTATTTATGTAGCTGAAGACTGCTAGGTATTCACTTTTGTCGGTTTAATTGTGTTATTTTACTAACGATTGTGAATGCTTCAGTTGATGTGTAGAGATAGCAGCAGTGCGGAGGAAAGCATTGGAGTCTAGCGGGTTTTCGATCTTTGGACTATATTTTGATAGGCGCCACGCCTATATTTTGTTATGTCTATAGAGACATCGATTATTTATTATTATTTTGTATGCGCTTATGCGCCTGGATATATTATTTCTATTTGGATATTGAGATTGGGCGTGCCAGACACTATGGGCACCGTCCATTAGCTTTATTTTCTTATTTTTGGTAGAAAGCAAACTCAAAAGCTAAAAGCTTGTCATATTTTTGTAATTGGGCTATTTTTGAGCATAAAGATTGGAAATATACATTAAATACATGCTTTGTGAAGCGCTCACACAAGGCATGGGGGAGATTGAACCCAATTTGTCTCTTGTCTCATGTCGTGCTTGCTTTTACATTGGTTTTTGTGCTAAAAAGTAGAGTACTTTGTTCTTGGGGACCTTTGGGAATTCACCACGTGAGCTATCTGCGACCGATCTGCGCACCATATAGGCCTTATACCGACGTTTAAAGCGACGAAAATGTTCATAAAGAAAAATTTTCCCCCATCGTCGTAAAAAATTTCGTTATTGGCGATGCCATAGAATAGTTGGCATTAGCATCGTTATCAATGTCGCTATTTGTGTCGGTAAATAGCGATGCTAATATAGACACTGATAATGATGCTTTGCGATGCATTTAGCAACGCATGCAGTAAATTTACGATGCTAATAGGAAAAAAAAAATTGTGGCAGGGCAGAATAATGCTTTGCGATGCATTTAGCAACGCATGCAGTAAATTTGGGATGCTAATAGGAAACAAAAAATTATGGCAGGGCAGCAAGTTGCCGCACATATAGCACTATGTGCTTTATTTAGGCCATACAAAATAGTTTCAATAATGTGTACAATGCTCGTGTACATAAAGAAAAAGTGTACTTGAATCATAACACTAGTATATGAAATGAATACATGATCACGTAATAAAAGCGACCGGAATGATCATGGCAAGATACTACTACTACATAGAAAATGTCTACACAGATCATATGACCAAAAAAGAAGAGTATGTGAGCTTCAAGGATCCAAGGGCGAGCTATAGATCCTCACCTTTCAAAACCTCATCTCACTGCAAAGGAGCATTGAACGGACTCTGCAAAAAAAAGAAACAATTACACATTAGTCCACCATACAATAATGCATTTTAATTAAACTTAGTAACTACGGACAAGAAAGATGAGTGACTTACAGGGCCGTCACGTCCATACAATAGGTCGATCAATGCAGTGAGACCGTGTCTCTCTACATATCGAGTCTCAAGGCCGGTGGGATCGCGGTTTGTAATGGAGTGCTGCAAAGAAAACAAAATACAACTGTTAGAAATATGATTGTCAGTACAAAGGATATTGCAAAAAAAAAGGCAAGCAGAACAAAAGAAAAACTTACAAAGTCCTCCAAATATATCCTATTGCCGCCACTCCCAAGATGATGGACCACTCTGGCCTCTAGTCGTGCCCTCGCCACCTCGCGCTGCTGTCTCCAACGTCCTGAAGAATCTGTAGCCTTCTCCTTGAGTTGGTGCCAATCGTCTGCATTTAGCCACTCGGGCTTTGAAGCCCCACTCTTGAGTGCCTTGTGTGCATCCAATCATCTGTGTGACATGTACGCATGCATGTACTCTATCATCTAGCACGTGGAAAACCTATCTGCTACGGCTGGTACCGGAAACTCCTCATGTAAGGATGCTACTATGTAGTTCTTGCTCCCCTCCGATAGGTTCTTCCAATGATCCGAGACATTGTGCCAAAAAACTTGTTGGCACAACTCTCTCATACGAGCCATCACCCTCCTCCCCTCATCATTCATGATGATAGCTCCTGTCCTATCATCTAAAAGGTAGGCATACCCCTCTCGAGTATGCCTAAGATGGGTCCTCTCCCACTTGCAACCATGCTCCTGGGTATATCCAGGAGACCCCTTTATATCTCGTGTACCTACGGGGATAGTATCTCTCGGAGTAGCACCCATAGGAGTGCCACCTGTGGAGATGGCTGAGCAAAAGCTGGAGTGATTGGAGTAGATGTTCCCATAGGTGTGGCAAATCCTATGAGTGAGACAACTCTAGCGGAACGATGAGATAGAGACACTGCGTCCGTACCTCCACAGCAACCATGTGAGCCACTCTCTCTCGAACCGTCACGAGAGCGAGGAGTAGCACCTGTATTCCGAGTTGACCACGGGCTCACTGCATCTAGGTCTCCGCAACATCCCCCTGAACCACTTACTGCATTTGGCCCAAGTCTAGAGAATTGACCTTGTCTGTTGGAAATTGAAGCATCAGAGTACACCGAAGTAGATTTAATAGAACGGCCTGATGGTGTCCGAGAGACAGCTCCTAGTTCGCCATATCTCTGAATCTTGCCATCTGATCTGGAGACATATGCGTGAAGATCTTCTATAGCTCCTCATCACTCATTCCTCAACTCATCATGATGATTTAAATATCCACAAAGGTCACCTGCACATACAAAAATTGATGTTAGCATAATCAATATAAATCATACAAAGAACGGTAATATAAATCTTTAAAAAATAATCTTACTTAAAATTCATATCTTATGTACCCTTATAAGCAATTCGCCAACGAACTGAATAGTTGGATACTCCAAGTATGAAGTACCCTATGGTCCCATGTCAATCTCCTGACACAACTCCGTATACACTAGAAGGTTGATAGATATGTCACCACAAAAGGATGAGTCCACCTCGTTCTCAAAGAATTCTTGGACTCCTGTATTTCCATCATTGTTACGTAATGCTAGCTCCTCTACATACCCCAGGCTTTTGGTGGCCTCCACCCCTTGCAATATCAACCCCTCTATTTGCATGCTATCCTCATCTATGCTCGGAACATCGCTTTGATTATATACTCTCGCACTTCGGGGAGCTGAAGGTATAATGTACCATGATCGAGGTTGTCGAGGGTTTGGATAGAAAATTACCTATTCACAATCACGTACAAGGGAGATTTAACTATTGTGACATGTATCATGCCGAAATATAATTAAAAAACACATGAGTTCATGCACTATTCACAATGGGATGGCAACACAAACATGTCGCGTAAATCCGTCATTTTTTTTTTGGAATCTATTTCGAGAAATCCAGATGGACCTCGTCGAATTGTTGCTCCAGATTCTTCAAGTACCACTTTGAACCACTGCACATTGAATAGGATCATGGAGAAGCTACGGTAATCCATCGTGAAAATACTTTGCAAGTTCCCAAAATACTTCATCTCATCTATAACTATGTTTGGATCTGTTGCTCGTCGTCGGCTCTCTTGCTCGAACCTTGCCATGATACCACAATTTGTTGTGGAGCGCATTTTGTCAATACGCTCCATGTGGAAATGCCGTCCCGCGACCATGCTGCACTATATATTTTGTACTATACATTGAAACACTCAATTAGTTGTTGCATATAAAATATAGATACGACAAACCCTAAACATGTTATTACCTTTGGACTACATCCCCTTGAGAATTCCAACTCGGTTGAGACCTCCGTCCCTTTGCGAGACGCTGCGGTCAAAGCTCAATGCAACCATCGCATTGACATAAACTGTGGCATCTCCTCCATGCCCTCAGGATATCGAATCGATTGATGGCACATACTACTCAAATCGTGCTTCCTATCGATCTTTCCTACCTTGTTGGTACCTAGCGAGCCACATCTCCATAGAGGCATGGTGCAACATACAAAACCAATTCACATTCTCCTCCATTGCAACATCTAATCTTTTTTCTATCCCATTTTCAACCACCACATCTCCAGTCAGTCTATCATCGTCCTTCAGCAACCATAGCATACTGTTGTCTGAATCCACCCATTGTGAAATATGCCTTAACGCCTCAGACACCAACCAACCTTCAGCCATGCTATCTTCTGGCTGATCTTGTTGTTGCACAAAGCCTTTCAGGGTTTTCATGAAGTGCTCGAAGACGAACATCCATCGTGTATGGATAGTTTAGAAATCTTCACTTCATCTACAAGATGCATAAGAAGGTGGATTTGTATCGTGAACATGCTGGTAGGTAGGTATTTCTCAAAGAGATAGACCGTCTCCACTGCTCTCCACCTTGCGGATTCAATAGAGGATGTCTTAATCTCCTTCTGTGAGATCCATTGCACTAAATTTGACAACCTGTAAATTGCCTCACGTATTTTTGGAGTAAGGCATCTTGTGATTATGATCGGTAGTACAAACTACCACAAATGAGGAAGCATTATGAACAATGACTACACTCCAAATACCAAAATATGCAGGTCACTTACAATCCATTCGTAGTACAAACCTGA
This sequence comes from Lygodium microphyllum, assembly GCF_053477565.2. Classification (NCBI taxonomy): domain Eukaryota; kingdom Viridiplantae; phylum Streptophyta; class Polypodiopsida; order Schizaeales; family Lygodiaceae; genus Lygodium; species Lygodium microphyllum. The sequence continues at coordinate 106,173,576 of NC_141151.1, forward strand.
CATATCTTATGCCAATCATGAGATTTTAGCCTTGATAATTGATCATCTTTAGAAAATGCGGACCTGAGAGAACGCATCATACCCATCGGATTGCGGATAGACTTGACAATTTGCTTCACAATGCACTCTTCTTTAGTGGACAAAACCCAAGGAGTGCAAGGTAGTTGCAAGCGACCATCGACATTCGATTGCGGCCAAAGCACATTCATCTTGCCTACCTCCTTCAAATCCATTCGTGCCCTTATAATGTCTCTCTTTCTTGTGATGTGGTTTCATAGCAAGCTGCCCATGTTCTTGAAAATATGTATGGGATCCAACAAGTGGTTGATCTATAAGTGGGTCCAACATAGCAACTCATAGAAAAGTGAGAATCGTCGCATTCAGTTTGGATGTGACTTCGTGTGGACCAGTTTTAGCTCATACTAGCTTTGGGCATTCATACATGTTGGAGGTCATCCAAGAAAACCTTCTCTGAGTTTTTGACCCTCTGGAAAGAAAGCGGCATGTCCTTGATATATCATCTTCTTCATGGTTCGCGACCTTTGGGAGTCTAACTATGGCCCACACAATGGACATGCATGATAACGTGAGGTAACCAGACCTGTCCCAACACCTATATCCAGTGAATACAAACTTGAACGAGCTATGATAGATATTACCAACAAGAATGGAAGCCTACTTACCTAAGCACTCTCTGAATCCCGGAAAGTCATGCATGGTCCACATGAGAATGGCTCCAATATTAGCAGACTGTCAACCATTGTGCTTGCTCATATCTTGCACGGTGACCCCCTCCTCCCACAAAATCTTAAGCTCATCGACTAATGGACGAAGATACACCTCCATATTTTTAACTTTGTAGCGGCTGGGAATGAGCAAGCTAAGAATGAGATGTCCTTTCTTCGTAGAAAGCCATGGAGGGATATTATAGTTGACAACGACTATAGGTCACACACTGTAAGAAGTTGAGTGCAGACCGACTGAGTTTACGCCATCCATAGCAAGACGGAGTCGAAGATTTCTTGGCTCTCGGGCAAAGCTTGGGAAGGTAGAGTCAATGTGGCTCCATATACATGAATCTGCTGATATTCATTGAACTCCATCTGTGGACCTATTCTGCGCATGCCATGTTGTCAAGCTCACCATGCCAGACGTACGAAACATGTGGTTTATGCGGGGGATAAGCAAAAAGTGTCTCAAAACTTTTTGAGAGATGGTTTTTCCTTGCAAGTCCTATCAATACCTGTGAGCACTACACTTTGGACATGTCTCCATAGTCTCCTATTCTCCTCGAAACAGTATTGAATCGTTGATACATACATGGTTGTTGTTGTAGTCCATGCCAAGCTTTCGTAAAACATGTCGTGCATCATCACAAGACTCAGGCATGGTATCTACAAGTGATAATATATGATACTTCAGTAACCTTAAAAAAATCATAAAACACCTTGAAAAAACACAAATGTTTTTTATTATAGTGCTGAAAAGAAATCAAGGAAGCGTACGTACAAGGTACTTGAATAACTCAGTTACACTTATTTTACTTGCACACTTAGGAGTGCAAGCAGTCTCTTCAAGAGAGATACTTGGTAGCCATCATATAATGGTATGAATATTTCATCTGTAAGCAGATCACAAGTCTCGACATCCATGGGCATCAATGCATCGATCATTGCCTCCATCTCAAGCTCCAAGATTGTAGGTAAGTTTGGAAGGCTGTCTGTCTCCTCTGGTATTGACAGTGTAGATTGGGTAGTACCTTCCAAGTGGTGGATTGGCTCAGGCACTCCATTCATCGCATACCCACGAACTCTTCTAACTGGTCACATAGGGTGCACTCCTCCTTAGGACGAGACGTTACCTCCATAGATAGAGATTTTGCCAGCCACACCCAATGTTTTTGTATATGGTATTTAATCATCTTGCGAATACAATGCATGATTGATATACACTTTTCTTACTGTTTGCTCAAAATCTGAGATTACCTGATCAATGATCTCAGATTGAAACTCGTCGAATCTATAGACAATCGACGTTTTCATCTAATTGCTAGCTTACATTAATGAGAGCAAGGACATGGGACACACTAATTAAGATATGCCTCGTGATCTTGAACATCACGACCTTTATCGTTTTCCATTTTGTCTACGTTATGACAAACAATTTGTTTTTGTTATCATTCTTTTTTTCTTTCTTAAATTGTTTGAGAAGGGATTTCTTCTCTTGTAACTCAACAAAATTAACGTATGTAAAGTCTCCACCCACCCACAAATTAACGTATGTCGGAGTGTTTTTCATCTCGTGGTATTACACCGGACCTCGCTCCACCACTCTCTTTGTTTTTTATCCATTCATTCTCTTCTTTCCTTCCATCTCTCTCTCTTTTTCTCTTTCTTTATTATGTTGTATGTTTATTCCCTCTCTCTCATCCTTCTTTATTTTTCTCTTCCTCTCCCTCTCTCAATTCCTTTAACAAAACATCTCTCTCTCTCTCTCTCTCTCTCTCTCTCTCTCTCTCTCTCTCTCTCTCTCTCTCTCTCTCTACTACTACTACTACTACTACTACTACTGCTGCTGCTACTACTACTACTATAAACAAGAAAAGAAGAAAAAATAACAACAACTATTACTACTACTACAACAACAACAAACAAGAAAAGAAGAAAAAACTGGAACAACAAACAAGAAAACTAAACAACAATAAACAAGAAAAGAGAGAGAAAAAAAAAACAACAAACAAGAAAACTACTACTACTACTACTACTACTACTACTACTACTACCACTACTACTACAATCATGGCTACGACGCCTATGACTACCACAACAACAAACCACTACTACTACAATAAACAAGAAATGAAGAAAAAAAAAACAACAACAACAAACAGGAAAAGAAGAAAAAACAACAACAACAATAAGAAACAAGAAAACTAAACAACAATAAACAAGAAAAGAAAAGAAAACTACTACTACTACAACAACAACAAATAAGAAAACTACTACTATTACTACTACAACCATGACTATGACGACTACGACCATGACTACGAGTACCACAAAAACAACAAAAAAATTAAACAACAACTACCACTACCACTACTACTACCACTACCACTACCACTACCACTACCACTACCACTACCACTACCACTACTACTACTACCACAACAACAACAAATAAGAAAATAAGAAATTAAACAATAACAACTACCACTACTACTACTACTACTACTATGACTACCACAACAACAACAAACAAGAAAAAAAGAAAAGAAGAAATAAAACAACAACAACAATAACAACAACCTCTCCTTCCCTCTCTCCCTCCCTCCCTTCCTCCCTCTCCTTCTCTTTCTCTCTTTCCCTATTATGTTTAATGTTTTCTCCCTCTCTCTCTCGTTCCTTCTTTTCTTTTCTCTCTTCCTCTCCCTCTCTCATTTCCTCTCTTTCTCTCTCAATACACATGATTTTTAACAAAAACAAGTAAAAGAAAATGAGAAAAAAAAAACAAAGCAAGAGAGAACAATGCACTCACCGCAAAGGTCCGAGGATGGATTTGGTAACTCCTCTTCATGACGGCGGCTCCTCTTTGCCCTCCGTACACTTCCTCCTCTTCTTCGCAAATGACAATGGCAGTGGTGAGAAGCTTTCCTTCTCTCTCTTTCTCTCTCTCTCTCTCTCAAATGCAAGATGGAGTTTGCTCTCCGTTTCGCTCTCTCTTTCATTCATTTGTGCAAAATGACATGCTTGGATTTTGGCTCGCATTTTTTTCATATGAGTACCATCGCTATTTGTGTCGACGCAAATAGCAACGCAAATAGGGATGCCACTAATTTGCGTCGGAAAGCGCCGTCGCTATGTGGCTGTATCCTTGTAGTGAGATTCTTCTTTCCTTCAAACCTAAGTATATGTTTCATAGACTCTATAATAGTAATGAGTTTTATTCTCTTGCTTATTGGTTCATACTCACTATCCAACTTAATATGAAGATGATAGAGAGGTCGTATACTAGAGTTACAGAGATCATTGGATGATTGATCCATAGCTAAGGATGTGATTAGAAGATTAGATTGAAAAACTATGTGAATTAGAAACAAGAAGGAAAATGAAGAAGAAACTAGTAAGGAGGGGAAGGAAAGAAGAGAGTAAGAATGGAGGGCAATAATCAAATATTAAATAAAATTTAAATGGAATATTATTTTTCACTTTAATGAGGATGAGTAAGATCTTCATTATGACAACCTTTGTCCCCTTTATGGTTGGAAAAGTTACTATATGTATATTCTCTATATCATGTGTGTTCAAGGTCTATTTGTAGATATCCTTATCTTTTTTGAATAAAACATAACTATTTTCTATTCAATATGTAAATAACCCCTTTATGTTATACCTTTCTCTATATGTAAAAAAATTATAAAATTTATATTTTAAAAATACCTTATTTTGAACCCATGCGATGCACACATATATTTATGAGTAACTCACCCAAGCCTTCATGGTAGCCTAGATTTCTAGGTTTGATGTGACCATGAGAATATCACGACAATGACTTATTAATTATATTTGATATATTTACTTATCAAAATATAATTTTTTCTAAAAATTTAAAAAATAATTTTATTTTTGAAAATATTTTTTCTCTTTAGAATTGCTTATAGGGCATTTTCGAGACCTCTTGATGTGACCATTAGAATATCACAATAATAACTTATTAATGATTTTTTATATATTTACTTATCAAAATATAAACATTTTTAAAAATAAAAAAATAATTTTATTTTTAAAAATATTTTCTCTCTTTAGAATTGCTTACAAGGCATTTTCGAGACCTCAAAACTCCCCTAATGTACATATTTACAAAAAGATTATCTTATTATACTCTTAATACTAGCTACAAACGATAAGAAACAGAAGCCTTGATTTGGAGATGGGAAAGATTTGTTGAGAAACAAAAGTCATTGACTTGGAATGTAGAAACTAGCATTCCTTGTGTGCAAAGAATGTAATTGTAGAAACCAGCATTCCTTGTGTGCAAAGAATGCTTATTGCATGAAGCTTTTGTGAAGTGATGTTGCAAGTCCTCCTCTCTCTTACTCTCTCTAGGCACACACACACACACACTCTCTCTCTCTCTCTCTCTCTTCCCCTTCCTTTTCACTTTCTCAATTCACTTCTTTTTACACATTCTCTCTTCACTTACACACACACACACACACACACATTCCCCAAGATTAGAAGTTTTGAGTTTCTAGAATGCATGTTAGGGTTTGTTGGGTGTTTAAGGTTTGGCAAGTATGGGCTTAGGTTTTGTAGAGGGTTCACTGTGAGGGCATGGGCTTAGAGAATTAGGGCAATGTCATTGATTTGTTGAGAAAAGGGTGAGGGTGACCTCCTCTCAGCGCAGGTTGCCACAGTGTCTTGGCCTCATTGCAGCGTTGCCTAGCTGTCATGCCTTGCCTTAAACCCTCAACTGGATGCTTGTGAGTTATGAGGGAGAGGGAAGGCTCCGTAACATGGGGGGAGAGGGGCGAGGGACAGGGGTTGGAGAGCGCCCTAACCTGCTTACGTAGGTCCACTTTTTGCGTGCTAGTGCCTTGCAACCCTACCGGCGTGATAGAGAGAAAAAATCGAGAGAGAGATGACCAATTGCAAGCGTTGTCTTGCAAGCACCACCAAGTAGGTGCGGTGGCCTTGCTTTGACAATTCCGCCCTATCACCATGCTTTACGTGTACATCAGCCTGGGGACCTTGGCCTGTCACCCTGCTCTGGGGTCTCGCTGCCCTGCCCTGAGAGAGAGAGAGAGAGAGAGAGAGAGAGAGAGCGAGCGCGCACGTGCTCTTCATGGCCGTGGGCCCCATGGCTCCTACACTTGGCCCTTGCTTTGATCCACTGGAACTTAACCCTCAACTAGTGCAGCCCACTATGAGAGAGGGGGAACTCCATAGCATGCACAAATAGAGAAAGAGAGGGAGAGAGATCGCTTGAATCTCCATAGCTTACATAGAGAGAGAGAGAGAGGGAAGAGAGCGCTCCCCATGGGTGCAGCTCCATGTTGCACAGAGAGAGAGAGAGAGAGAGAGAGAGAGAGAGGTGTTTGGGGTAGAAGGGAAAATTCTCTACACTTTATTTCAAATTGATTTAAGCTTGGAGCATGGTATAGGTTTGGGAGGTCTTGAGGAGGTTTGGGCTCTCTTATAGGGTAAAGGGGCCAATAGATTGTCATCTAACAATTCTTCATTGTATTTTTTTTTCCAAGTGAGTTATATAAATGTTTTTTAATGGTCAAATTATTTATATTATATAGAGTTCAAAGAAAAAATATTAGGATATTTTGATATTTTTATCTAGCTTTAGTTACAAATAAAAGGTTCATAAAAGAGGGACATTGAGGGGCCAATAGAGTGACACCCAAGGATGTATTGCTTTAGGGTTTTATAAAATCTAAAATATAAAAAAGTTTACATGGCTCAATTGTTTGACTTAAGTTAAATTCATTTGTAATTTTAAAAAATTCATATTATATTGTTAAGTGGCTAAATAAGCCACATCTTTCTTGTAAAATTATCACTCAATTGGGATGGGGTGTGTTTTCCTTTTGGAGGGCGCTCTTTTATTGGCCCCTTTACCCTAGCCAAAATAATATATAATAGACAAATTATTATAGTAGAAAGATTGCAAAAATCAATTTATCATCATGACTACATAAATCAATACATAAGAACTTTGAAGCTCTTTTGGAGGATTCTAAGTGTGAGCTAGATGGAGGTTAGATGCCTTTAGATGCCCAAATATCATGAGCATCCATGTCCAACAACCTCTTGTCCAAACACTCAAACATTGAAAGACAAATAACTAACTTATTTTTTAGACCTCAAAACTATCAAAATAACATAGCAAAATAATTGTGCTTTGGTTAAGTGTGTATGTGTGCTAGCATATATGAAATATTTTGAGAGTTATATGCATGCCATATGAAAACTTGTTAGAAGAAACAACTCTCTAAAAATGCTGAAAAGCCAATACAAAAGGCTTCAATGTAAGTGGGTATCTACATATGCAACTATCCTTTCATCATCTATGTACTCATGCAATTAGACTATTAGTGCAATATCATCCTTTGATATGATCATTAGCAATTGCTGCCTCTCTCCTTTCCCTTTGCATGTGCATGCACAAATGCTAACCCATGTTGCTAGGTCCAAAGATTGAAGCATATATATTGCTATTAGCTAACATATTTTTTGTCACAACTTGCTTGCCATGCGAGACAACCTTCATAAACTATTTCATATGACCATACAAAGTACAGGTAGTTGCCCTTAGTTTAGATTTAAGAGTTTTATTATGTACATCTCTCTCCTTGTCTCCATGTGTGCATATGCATGTGCCACTTTGTATAATAAATGTGACTTGTGTCAAAATCATATGAAACTGCTCAATGAATTTATGATTGTACTCTCTCTGTGACAAGTAAAGAAGTCCCTTAGAGTAATTCTACATATAAACATGTGAGAAACATATCATATATCCTTAATCTCAAATCACTTCTTAAGTTAATCTTCAAATCATCTAGCTTACCATGAGCACTCCCATCAATCAACATGGCATCAACATAAAGCACCAAAATATATAAGGCTATCATCATAGGTTTTCTTCATATAAAGGCAAATCTATATCACTACGACAATAACTCTGTGAATGTATAAAGCCATCAAACTTATGATACCATTTTTAGGTTCATGCTTAAGTCTTTAAAGACTTTTTTTAAACTTATTTACAAATAGTTTTATTTGAAGAGTTTTAAAAATAAAATAAAATAAAACATACCATTTTTCTATTCAATTTGTAAACAATCCTTTTCTTTTTCATGTGCTAGTAGTGAGATACAAGTCAACATCAACCACATTCCATTGTGGGACCAAAGTTCGTTTCTTCCGAAGGAGTGAGGTTATCCGTTATAGTGATAAATAAAATGCTTGTGAGAAACATACAAGGATTTTAAAATAGAATCAATATAATTGTTAACCCAAATGACATGAGAATGACAAATCAAATATTCCCTTCAACACTTGAAAATGCCATGCCAAATGTAGTTCACATGCAACTAATTGATCATTAACTTTGTTTAAGAAAGGTAACACATCTATTACAATCGAGTCTAAAGACAATTACAAATTACTTGTTATCCAAATACAAATCCAAGGGAATGGAATCCTAGACACACTCACTAGACATGTAGACATTCTTTGATGCATGAAAACATACATTACACCTTACATGCACAAAGAATGGTGCCGTAGCAAACACAATAACCTCAATGTACACAAAGGGAAAAGCTGAGAAGAAGAAAGGGTAAATGCTTATTTTGGTGACGTATTAAATAATTATGCCACACATGCACCATTATTCACTTATTCATCAACCTCACATGCATATAAGAAACCTAACCAATTAATTGTGAGAGAGAGAGAGAGAGAGAGAGAGAGAGAGAGAGAGAGAGAGAGAGAGAGAGAGGTTTGCCCAAGGATGTGTGGTAGGAAGGATGTGGTACCAAGATAGTTTGAGAGAGATATGGGTAAGTAGAGAGACCAAGGTAGATAGAGAGAGAACATAGAGCTCTATCTCATCTCATTTTAGGAGTTGAGAGAGATATGGTGTAAGTTGAGAGATGGACATCGAGAGAACATAGAGCTCCATCTCATCCCATTTTAGGAGTTGAGAGAGATATGGTATAATTTGAGAGGCTAAGGTGGACATCAAGAGAACAAAAGCTCTATCTCGTTTTAGGTGACTTAATGAAAGCAAGCTCTTTCAAGATGTGAAACAAATAGGGATCAGAAGGATGATGCTACTCAAGCGATTAGCAAGGCCAAGGCTTAAGTTGTTTGTCCTTACAAAAAAGAAGACGAGTTAGCAAAACACCTAGATTAGAAGGAGGCCGGCCCATTAATAAGGGATGGCAGAAAGGGAAAGCCAAGAAGGCATATCCCTCAAGAAGCTGGCAAGCAACCCCCCTCCCCCCGTTTGTATGCAATTATTGATGGTTTTGATGACCTATTTGATTATGTTGATGGATTTTGTTAGCCATAATAAGCAGTCTATCAAGATCATCCTAATCACATGGAATACGAGAGGGCTAACCACATACATGCATCAAGAATGTGTGCTATAATCTGATTCAAAGACACAAACTAGGGATTGTTGTTGTCTAAGATATCAATCTTAATGATTTTGGAGAGTCAAAGATGCCTCCTTTCTTGGGTTCTTTGTTTGGTAGTTATGGGTAGCTGATTGTAGCTTCTATAATGGATAATTTGGCACTAGATTATGCCAATACATCCCAAAGTCAACAAAAATTGCACTTGCTTAAAAATATGCTGGTTGCACAACATATACACTTGACATTGCACTTACTATATTAGAGGGGAAAGGAGCACCTTAAATCCCTCTTTAATATGAGCTATGAATCTCCTCAAATGATAGAGTGTGATATCTATTGTGAGCAGACCTTGGTTTGATGCAGCTATGGTTGCCTTGTGGTACTTTACACTTTGAGGCATTGAATGGTATTCCTTTCTTCAATAATGCCCAAAGTGTTGATACCTTAGAGATCTTTTGAAGTCCTCTTGAAATGATGCAAATAGCTCCAAGATTGGTTGAGTATAGAGAGAGAACTACGTGATACTTGCATCTAGGTAGGACCTACCAAAAATAATGAAATTTTAGGTGGAGATAATAGCAAAAACCTATGACAAGATTAATCATAAGCATCTCAAGGTACTCATGATGTGCATGTGCGTGTGCATATATGTCTCTAGGTAGGAAAAAAGAGAAAGTAAGATAAAATCAAGATGGGATGACAAAGAGAGAATCTATTCTATATATTATTTAGAGATTTGCCTTGGAGATCCCAAACCAACTAGAAAGCCTATATGGCACAAGGGGAAGAAGTTTGATATTTAAAAAATAAAGATTGTTTTTTCTTGAAGGGTGAGTGGGGGTTATAATTAGTTTCTATCAACTCTCTCTCTTTCTCTCTCCATTGAACACACCACACACACACACACACACACACTCTCTCTCTCTCTCTCTCTCTCTCTCTCTCTCTCTCTCTCTCTCTCTCTCTCTCTCTCTCTCAAAAATAAAATAAAATAAAAATAAACATACAATATGACCATGGAAAAGAGAATTGTGAGTCTTTGAAAAATTATATGGTGGCTCTCTCTTTTTTCACATTTTCTTAGAGAAACTAATGATTTTCTTAAAAAAATAGACATATGATATGATATGATATTTTAATGGTTGAATATATACATGCATTTGTATAGACTCCAAACATACAAATGCACATATACTATTAAAAAGTGTTGGATTTCTTTTTCCATTGTACATATAGATTGAGACAATAATTTTAATGGTTAAACATATTCATGCAATGAATACATACTCTTAAATCACACACAAATGCATATAAACTATTAAAATACATAAACAATACATGTATACATATGCATGTATGTGTGTATACATATATGCAAACACACACACATATATGCATATATACATGTATACATGTTCATAAACACATAAGAGGAATGAATGGTTACACACTTATAAAATATGCACGTATGCACATATGCACATACGTAAACACATACATCCACATACAAACATATGTATGCATATATGTATGTACATTTATATGCAATGTACATACATGTAGACATATGTGTATACTTGCACACATATAAAGTGAAGAAATATGAGAGATGAGGAAAAAGAAAGGAGAGAAAATAAGAATGGAGAGAGAGAGAGAGAGAGAGAGAGAGAGAGAGAGAGAGAGAGAGAGAGAGAGAGAGAGAGAGAGAGAGATTTACAAGTCCATATAAATAGACACACATGTATTAAACACTTGTATATATATGTGTACACACATGCACATGTATACCAATATATATGTATACACATGCACACACACATGGAGCATAGAAAAAACAAAAAGAGAAAAAATGACAAAAATATGCGTGTATCATACATACATACATACATATATGAATGAGAGAGAGAGAGAGAGAGAGAGAGAGAGAGAGAGAGAGAGAGAGAGAGAGAGAGAGAGAGAGAGGGAGGGAGGGAGGGAGGGAGGGAGGGAGGGAGGGAGGGAGGGAGGGAGGGAGGGAGGGAGGGAGGGAGGGAGGGAGGGAGGGAGGGAGGGAGGGAGAGAGAGGAGGAGGAGGAGGAGGAGGAGGAGGAGGAAGAGGAATTCTTGATACAAATTATGAATTGTAAAATTTGTGTAATGTTACAGGCTTAGTGTGTGAGGATAATATACATGCCACAATAGACTCATTGTGAATAGAGATCAACATTAAATGTGTTTGTCTTTGAGAAACTTTGAGAAATGATCATAAGGGTTCTTTGAAGAATATGTAGCTTAGGCTTAATCCTATTAATATTGGTCTTCCACTCTTTATATATCAGTGAGTGCCACATCTCCATGTATTGTATTTATGTGCATTCAACATTGTACTAGTCTAGATTACCAAAAAAATTTAAGTTAAAATTATATTTCTTATATTAAACTTTAATGAACTAACTTGCCACACGAAAGATGCTTTCAAACCCCGATGATGAGAAGCACTGAGAGAACATCTGTGTGAAGCACCAAGAGAATCATTTCATTATGAAAAGGCTGCCTCTTATATAGGCATCTACAAATTTTAAGCTTACCTAATTAGTAACCTCATATATCAATCACCCTTTTTCAATTGTATAAGCTATGATGTCATAGTCACATAGATCTGGATTTAACTCCCCCTGTCCTTAAGATAGGGAAGGATTCCTATCGGTTGATTTTGATGTAGTGATTGAGGTTTTTGATTCAATAACATAATGTCCAAAAGGAGGAGTAGATTGAGACAATATACATGAGAGAGAGAGAGAGAGAGAGAGAGAGAGAGAGAGAGAGAGAGAGAGAGAGAGAGAGAGAGAGAGAGAGAGAGAGAGAGAGAGAGTGTGTGTGTGTGTGTGTGTGTGTGTTTGTGTGTTTGTGTGTTCGTACATGTTGCAAGTTGCAAGTCTCTTGATGGAAATACCTAGTCTTACCAACCAAGTCGTGTCTAAGAGTTACATGCATGTGTCTCTAAGATTAGCAACAATCAATATTTTCCATGTAGGATTGGTGTTACGTATGATATTTGTTTCAAGTATGAATGAAGTATCTAATATATAAATGAAATGGTGTCCCAATGAAGAGAAAAATTCTCATGTTGGGTCTAGATCTTTAAACATCCTAGAAGTAGAGCATGTGTCTTTCTAGTGGCTTATAAGCTTCTTATAAAGGCTAAATAAGCTCCTTGAAAGCTTATAAAGGCTAAATAAGCTCCTTGCCCTTTGGTTTTCTGTGACCCATAGATCAGTCAAGACCATTATCATGATATTGTAAATATCTTACTTCAATAAATATATTTTCATACTTAATCAAGAAGTCTATGTCTAGATCCCATAAGTAGGTCATATATAAGGTCTCCTCTTGTATAGCAATTCCATGGTGAAACTTGGTTCTAACTACTTTAAGTCCTTTGGGAGTTCAAAGAATTTTGCCATTTTTCCATAAGCTTACTTGGAATGCAATAGGTAGTGTAATTGGGGGAACATACGGGGTGCCTCCTCCAACAGACTCGAAGGAGTCCTCTTAGTAGTCGATCAAAATTCATATCCATGCACATCACCATCCACTCTCCCCATGGGAAACTTAGGACTTAATTGAACATGGAAATCTCACTTCTACTTCACATGGGAAGAATGGACACGTCACCCCTAACAGCAATCTAACACCCACCTAAGAAAGACCACTTTGTAATCAATCAAAGACAGGGATGAAGTTAACACCGCACTTGGTTCAAAGAGAGTGAGAGATGGGGGAGAGTGTAACTTGATCCCCCTACCCATAAGGTAAAATCTCACCTCCGACCCCCTAAAATGGTATTAAACCTAGTAACTTATCCTACCGATATTGGGAGGAAGAATTGAGATATGACCTAGTGACATTATAATGATAGGAATCTTGATGCCATGATCTCACTATATCATAGCATCTTAGTGTTGCATTGGACACATATATGGTTGCAAGTGTCCCGTTCTCCACCTTGTCTTGAATAAGGAATACCTACCCTTAACTTTAGCCTTTCCTTGCCAATATCCACATTTACTACTTTCACTTTAGTCAAAGATATTTATTATTTTAAAAACAAACTCTTGGGAGTTGAGTTCACAACATTAGAAATAGTTTTCTTTAATTTACTTTTCTTATTTAAAAATAATTGTGAAAATGAATACATACACAAGAGAGAGAGAGAGAGAGTGTGTGTGTGTGTGTGTGTGTGTGAGTTTGTGTGTGTGTGCATGTGCGTGCGCGCGCGCGCGTGTGTGTGTGTGTGTGTGTGGGGGGGGGGGTTAGCTTGATGCAGTACACTCACTCTATATAGGTTTGCACACGAAATATAATAGTGTAATAAAATAGATTCTACTATAAAGTATTAGATAATATGGCATACTTACAAAATAAATCATATATTTCCAATTTCAAAGGATTTAGAGCAATTGGAAGCAATGTGTTAGTCTCCCTCATGGCAGCAATAGCCATCAACCTTAGCTTAAGCTACAAAACATTGGATGTAAGTATAATACTTCATCTAATTCAATTTAGTTGATGTAAATATTGTACTACTACTCAATTCAATTCCATACTTATTTTAACATTCCTTGACTCAACTCTAAATGTGTGCTTATTGTCTTCAGACTTGGATACCATCGCCATGTTTACTAATCTACATAAAAAACATTAGTAAAGCAAAGCACAAAAATGATTCAGAAATCTACGACTCAGAAGGAAAGTGGGACTCAACACATGGAAACATGCATGGCATATGGTGCATAAGTTAAATATATGCTTTCTTTGGCAAATTGATCATGTCAACATCTACAATTTAGACTCTAGCTAGAATTGGTCTTGATTTGGTTATAATTTATAATTAAGATGGAGTTTGTGGCATAGTTTTAAAATTTGAGTGTAGTTTGTGCTTATGCACACAAAAAGTCATTGTTGCTAGAAAATTAGTTATATTTTAAATTTATATTGGTATTATTTTTAATTTTAGGTTCCTTCATCAAAGATTTGAGGAAATATTTTGTAAGTTTGCACAAACACACCCAGATCGACTTTCTAATGAAGAATTTAAAGCAATGAGAATATCATTTTTGACTAATCCACATGCAAGAGGGAGGTAAGGAGAGCCACTTGTCTTTATGTTTCTCAATAAACAAATCCTATCTATTTGCATCTAGTTCAATTCTATGAGCGAGACTCCATTTTCAAGTAAATACATATTCAATATTTAGTTTCTAAGCTCCATTCATTGTGTTTTTATTTACATAATACATGTGTATCCAATTGGATATGTACACTAGTTTTAGATGATATATCTTCCAAAGCAAAACCTAACCATGAGAGACTCCTTAATCTCTTAAAGGCCACCTTAAACATATGCCTCTTAGATTTAAGCTTGCCAAAAGGAGTGACATGAACTCTTTCTTGACTATCCCAATCAATTGTATAAGGGATACATTGAACGGGGATTCTCAAATAAAATGTTATTTCCAATTAGCCAAATGACCTGAACTGCACTAGCTCTAACTCCTTTTCATGTCTCTTGATTCCTCATCTAATCTACATTCAAGACCTAAATAATGGATGAAGGAATAGTGTTGTTTACCCACCTAAGTACCCATGCCCCAAGTTTCTACCAAATAGTGCATTAGTGTCCTTGAACTCCCAAGATAAATTTAGGATGCTTTCTATACCTCTCTTGTAGAGGAAACACATTGAGTCACTTGCTTGAATTTGGAGTCTATCTTTGGTAGGGAATTCATGCATTAGCAATTGCCAAAGAATTAAGCTTAACCTATCTGTAAGAATAATGTTTCATAGTTCCTTTTTTTGGCTTCTAGTTCTTCAATAATAATGAAATCTAATCTTTGCTTTTCCAAGCTTCTCAAACCCCCTATCAAATTTCCATCAGTCAACTTTACATTTGATTCCTAGGGGGGCCATTATGTGTATCAAAAACACTGCTAAAAAGTGGCTACCAAATGTAACACCTTATGTACTCATGTTTTGACTAAAATTGATCTTTCCTAGTATATATTAATAGAGAGCTCTTGATAATGAAACTTTAAAAGCATAAACACTAACAAATATTTAGTTGAACTTAATCCTAGAATGGGGGGAGGATGTTGGAAAGGTGATGCATCCATTGAATCCAATTAAGGAGCATTAATCTTTGTTGATTATGATTAAGGGAGATTCTTAGGAAGGTTTCAAGAAATGAGGAAGCAATTGACACGGATTACCTTGATGCTAGTGCTAGGTAGCTTGATCTCAACATGCACAAGGTGGAGAAACAAATGTGACAGAACATTCAAGAGTTCTTTGCAAGGTGGCACAAGGTGGTTAAGGAGAAAGGTGCCAAGGTCTTTCAAGATCTTGTAGCCCTCCCATTTTAGATTAGAAAGAGATATGTTGATTTCACCATCTATGGCATGTTCTTCTACTTCATGGGGAGGATATTGGGGGAAGACGATTTCCTTAGGTGGTTCATGCAAACCTATCATGGAAAGGCACTATTGTAGTAGTACAACTTTGTGGAAAGAGGGTTCTACTTTGCCTTGGTCAACACCCAACAAGAAAAAGTTTGGATCGTTACCTTAGTAGTCACCTTCAAATGTAACTATGTATATGCATTGCTACAAAGTCCTCATTTTAATCTAATTGACTCCTTGCAACATGAGTGCCCAATCTGGGCTATCAACCCTACCTTCCATTACTTACTTGATTATGAAATATAACACACTATCTTTATCTCTAGCACATGGAATATATGTTCCTAAGCTAGCTAATGATGTCATCAAAGTGAATAAAAAGGCATGCATATTGTGAGATAGACAAAAAAAGATCCCCGAGTTCTTGGAGGTATGTGATTTGTAGGGCATTGAGGTGTGTGTGGGTGTGGAGGTCAAGTTCATTCAGTTCCCATATGCTTGCTACATCTATTAAGCAACCATGGTATTTGGCAAGGGGTTGCAAGCAAAAGGATGCAAATGAGGAAGAGGAAAAGGTTGAAAATGAGAAGGAAAAACAAGTGAGGATATCAAAGGCTAATGAGGAACAACCTTCTGATAAGATGGAAAAGGGAAAATACCTACAACAAAAGGGGGGCAAGGAGGCACAATCGAAACCTAATGATCATCTTGAGTTTCAATAAAAGATCAATAGTTAGAAATATGTTGCCAAAGGTGAGGCTAAGCCTAGTGGCTTTAATGACAATTAAAATGGGAAACATAGCAAGGATCATCCAAAATCAAAGTATGGAAAGAAGGGCAATATCTCTCTCAAGAAACTGGCATGCACATCACCGATTGACAAGAATGTGTATGCTTCATTGGTGGAGGAAAACAAAGAGTTTTACTCAAATGCCTACTATGGTCAACCTATCTAAGTTAAACATCATTTCTTGGAACATTAGAGGTCAGTTTGAAAAGCAGGAAGGTTGCATGTAGACGTATGCTAAAGAGGAGGAAGGCAAATATATTAGCATTGCAAGAATTCTAGTTGAGTCCTGAAAATATCGAAGGGTTGAAGATCTTTAACTATGAACCAATACTTGGAGTAATTGAGAGAGGTAGAGGTGGGGTACTAGTATTGGTGAAAGATATGATGTGGCTACAACTATTATGGAAAGAGGTGGATGGCTCTACAATCAGAGTAAATGTTAATGTTTCAAGTAGTGCAATACATGTGTGGTCAATGTATGCCTACAATGCCTTTGGAAATAGGGATAAATTAGGGAATACTTGAAGCTTGGAGCTCAAGCAAAAAATCACAATCATGATTGGTGATTAGAATATGACAACCACATAGCTCGATAGATCACACAAGGGGGTCATGATGATGCTAGTAGAAAGAGAAATTTGGGATAGAATCCGGGTCCTTGCCTAGATACTATTGATCAATTTGAAGGATGTCAACTAGGTAGAGGAATACCAAGTTGGCATTAGCCACCATAAATTCAGCTTCCTCATCATCTAGCCTTTGATCATATTCAATCTCTTCCCAACCATATGAAAATATCCAAAAGTTATTGAAGGTATCTTATTGAGAGCAAACCTAACATTGTCATGACCAAGCCTCAAGGTCAGACAGTCCCCATCCCAATTGTGGTTGACTTGAGCTTTTTGCAAAATCCATGGGCATCCCAAAATGATGAAATAACTTCTCCTACTCAATCCATACTCAAAACCACCAAGTATATAAAAAATGGAATGTCGCAACGACTTCAAATAGTACAATTTGGAGCACTTAGTGGGTCAAACCCTTTATTTGTTTGATGTGAACTAGAAATGGCACTAGTTCCCATTCCATTAGCCCAAATTCTTGGGGCAAGTAGCCATCATGATAATATTCACTCCATTTTCCAATAGCGCATCATTAATGACCTAGCCTTGACACTGCATAGAAATCAATGAGATAGTAAGATTAGACAAAGATCTAGGTTACACTGGCTCACCTTGAGCTTTCTATAAGAAGTTGCCATATCACAAGTTCACGAGTGCTCATGGCCTAATTTATGGACACTCTCTTTATTATTTATTTGGAAAAACTCCATTTAAGGCTAGAACTTCAAGCATCAACTTACAAAATATGTGCAAGTTTTCAACCAATCAAGAGACATATTAAAGCAAGAAAATAGGGGTTATATACTCATAGTGGATTCCGAAGGGGAAGTGTCGATCTAAAACAATATATGTGCTACTAGCAAGGCAATCTTAGGGAACACCAGCTACATTTTCATTGTTGTTAGATTGCACAACTAGATTTTGCAAATCAAGTGCAAGATAATCTACAATTGACATAGACCAAAGCAACCATGATGTAGGCTCAAGTGGTCAAGTTGGAGGACAAGAAAAACACCATTCTTGTCAATTTGGAGTAGCTAGATGAATTGAAGTAGTTGCTGTTGTAGGAAATCCAGGTTGAGTGGGTCGACATTGTTCAAAAAATTTGTGCCACTACACAAGATCCTTATTTGCAATTGCATCATTTTTCTACTAAGGATGAGGATTGAGATCTTGATGCTTAATCTCAATCTCATACTAGTCTTTTCATGGGTCCAACAATTCGTCTGGCTCCTACTTCATCTATTGTGGCCATTCTACTTCTACTTCAATCAAGTTTGGATTCTTGGATATTATCACAATGGCGTGTGTGGGTTGCATTCTGATGGGCCTAGGAGAACATGCTTCATTGGAGAGTTTGGAGCCCCATGTTAGAAGCCTCTATATCTAGCCCCAGCTTGCCACCCCTACTCCACCAATTATAGATTTTTTGTGAAGGAGAAGTAAAAAAGAAAGAAGTTGATGTAAAAGGAGTCTGGTGGGACTCATATAGCTACTTTCCTATGTTAAAGGTCAATAATTACATGGTGGAGGGACTTGCTTGAACTGCTGCACCAAACACACACCATACACACAAGAGGAAGCTCACTCAAGAACACAAGAAAGAGCTGGAGGCCAAAATGTTTTCTTGCTGATTTTTTCTTCTTTTTTTATACACAATACAATGTACACAAAGTATAGATAAGATACAACATAAAGGAAAGTGGCCTACTAAGTCAAACATTGCATAACTGACTATACTAGTCGACCGATGCTATAACTATACTAGCTTTAGATAGGTGTAACAACCAAATATAATAAGTGATAAGTTAGTGGCCATGTGAGGATCATAATGACCACTGACAATCTAAGTGTAGACATGCGGATCTCTAACCAAGCGGTCCATCATCAATATCCACATGCGTTGAGCTTTCCATCTCAACACTTTTCCTCAAGCTCAATCGTATCTCTACAACTCCAAGTAAGCTTTGAAATTTTTGAAGCTTCTATGTACTTACCCAATGCCTTTTTGAAAATGTCAGCTATCTAATCTTGTATGCTAACATATACCAAGTCAATCTCTCTTGCAAGTTCCTTCTCTCTCAAAAAGTGGTAATACACCTCAATGTGTTTTGCCTTATCATGGAACACTGGGTTCCTAGCTAATTGTATGCTACTCATGTTGCCATAATGAATGAAAATTGCCAAATTACTCAATAATTCTTGTAGCCATACCACCTCACATGCTACCATAGTAGCACCTCTATACTTGTAACGTACCCGCCTTGATTATGTAACGAGTAACATTTTAGTAGTTTCCTAGAGTTTACCTTCTAGTTGTCGCCATCCATACTCTAACTATAATGATCCGACTAGTTAACCCTAGGTCTACCCCACAGGGGAAGCGTCCTGTTGTTACCCACAAAGGACCAACCTGAAGGTTCCTAATTGCCCTAACAGTCATCTATCAACAACTAGCTCACATCCAGAGGTGTCCTTTGAGAGGCTTCTTGTCCGAAAGGAGCGATTGCCATTACCCTTGGTTCATGGAGTACAACACTTTTTTTCCAGTAGTAGAGTAAGGATTTATGAAATCCCTCGCAGTGCTCTGGCACAACCGCCGTACCTTTCCCTTAAGATAATTTTACAGTTCAGTTCTAAGACCAATCCCTAGGTAAGTCAGTGAATCAACCCTTCCTAGAGTTTCTTTCTAGCGTCTGTTTTTGGGGAAACCTCTCGGCTAACCAAGACCACCCTGCCATAGGACTGGATTTTTCGGGAATCCATCCACCCGCTTCCCTCTATGGAAGTTCTTAGTTATTTAATTACCTACCACATTACGTTAAACATATAAAAACAACTTCATTAATTACAAATAATTCTTTTATGCATAGTTGTTCGTTTGCATAATTTACTCACAGACATACAATCGGAATAAAAACAAATTTATTGATTATGTTCCATAATGTGTGTTCTTCCACCCATACTGGAGAAAAATTATAATTTCACGTGCTACCTCATCCGGTGCATCTACACGTCACCAAGATAAAATTCACCTATAGCTAGCATTTTTACGCGTCCCAAGTAGAACTTGGGCCATACATGAGACCAAGTAGTTCCTAGGTATGTAAACGATTTACTAGCCAGAGCCCCCCTGGCATCTTAACCACCTCGTACTTAATAGGATCCCTGCTGGGAGACCTCTTGCCATCGGAGTCGGTCCATGCTTCTACAATGATAAAAACAACATCCCCTCTTGGTATGGGGATTCAACACCTATCCTTAGGGGAGGTATAGGGCTCCTAATTTTTTATATGTCCAATACGTAATTCAATCAAGATCTAATCTAGAAAATCACAAACAAGATTGATGTCTTCAACCAATTATGACTTTAAACAATCATGCAACTTTCAATGATGATTAATGTTGTAGCAATCAACCCTTGAAATTCACGCAGTGAGCTCTTTCCCTTGGAATTTAACTAGGGTATCTAGATTTGGGGCCTCTAACTTCTCAGTTTAAGGTTTATGATGACATTCTTGTAATCCAAGTTCCTTAATCTTAAGTCAATTTCTTCAACTTGGAGATATTTTCAGTCTTTAAAATCTTCTATCAAAACTTCTAGATTAAAAACTATATCCTTGACTAATTTCTTTAAGGTTTCATTCTTAATAAATTCTTCTTGAAAAATTCCTCATGATTTCTCTTGAGTTCTAGAATTTCGTAGTTTTCCTAACAGTTTCTAGCCTATAAGATGTTCTAATAAATTACCAAATGAATACTATAAGATCGTAGTATTTCTTAAGAGACTTATCTTATTTCTATTGAATTTGGATAGATTTTTTTAAAAAAAACTTGTGGTATCGCGATTGGTAAAGGTTTGTTATCCGTGCATGTGACTTTGTTAGTGACTCCTGTGCTCGCAACTCCAATTGTTGCTTCCACGTTAGTAGGGTCATTCACGATTTTCGCTTTTGAATTCTTTTTCTTCGGGGTCATGATGGAAATATGATTCATAGAAGAAAAAGAATACATCAATAATACCGGTTGGAAAGGGTGTAAGACTCTTGATGATGATGATGGCTATTGCGAGATTCAATGATGTAGGCCTCGTGGATGGTTCTTCGTGCCTCGTGGAGAGCAATACTTCTCTCTTTGTAGTAGACGGAATAGGGACGAGAGTAGAGGTATGACTTCTAACTAGATTGATAGAATATGATAAAGTTTTTCAATGTCTTCTCTTCTCGGATTAGAGTAGAAGAGGATGAGAGACCTTTTTCCTATCCCCTTCCTTGGGTTGAATGGAATGATGTCTCTTCGTCTCTTGGAATAGAGTCTCCTCCTTCTCGATCAACATCTCGTCCTCGTCAGGATTGCTCTTGTTCCCCTCAGTCATCCCTAGGTGCTCGATTTATAGTTTTGTAGGGGAGTAAAAGAGAGGACGCTTGCTTTTTAGCGTTTTTCAATGACATCATCGATGATAAAGAGAGAACGCTTTCTTTTAGCACTTTTTATGACATCATTGATGATGTCAGAGAGGAAGCTCCATTTTTATAGCGCGAAGATAAAAATGTACAAATCTATGGGTGAGCACCACGTAGCGGGTCATCGGGCGGCTGTCACTCTAAGGCTTACAACTAAGGTGGCGACTAAGGCGGCGACCAAGGCATAGACCTTGGCATACTTGGCCGTGGGCTACGAAGGCTTCATTGGCACCATTGGCTGCGCGTGAGAAGCTCTCACTAGCTTGTAGAAAAATCTTCCTAGGAGGTTACCCATCCCAATAGTGTCATCACCCAAGTGCGTTTAACTGCCAAGTGACTATCTACTAGGCTAGTTCTTTTTTTTGTTTTATACTACAAACATAGTTTTATTAAGCTAGTCTTGGGAGGGTTTCTCAAGTCTTTCTTCCATGAATTGGCATACAATACCTCATTATTAATAATAATAATCTTCATAATGAGAGTCCGTTTCATAATTAGAGCTAGTTTTTTTTTAAATGTGCAACATAAATCAATTTTCTTTGGAATGTATACACACATTAAAATAAACTAAGTAATAGGAACATTACAGTACTTAGCCTCTGTACTCAATAAAGCAACTATAGGTTGCTTTTTGTTGCTCCATCTAATTGCTTCACTACCAAGGGAAACTTGAATCCACTTGTAGATCTTCTGGAAGATATGCTACTAGCCCAATATGCATTTGTGTATCTAAACACCTATATATCCTCACTTGCCTCATGTAAAAGTCCATTATGCAAAGTGGACTTCATATACCTAAATATGTATTTGACTATATCCAAATGAGGCTTTCTAGGCATGTGCATAAAATTGACAGACAAGTCCAATAGCATAACTTAAGTTTGGCCTTGTGATAGTCGTGTAAAATAGTCTCTTTGCCATCCCCAATATCAATACTCAACTTCACATTTTTCTCTAATGGCATTGAAAGAGGCTCATATATTGTCATACCGTACTTAGACAACATATCCAAGCCATATTACCTTTGGGATATCTATATACCATCATCACATCTGATCATCTCAATGCCAAGAAAGTATACTAGCTCACCCAAATTCTTCATCTCAAACTTCTTCTTCAAAAAGTCCTTCACTCAATACCAAGAAAGTACATTAGCTCACCCAAATCCTTCATCTCAGACATCTTCTTCAAAAATTCTTTAATTTCAACAATTCCATTGTCACCATCACCACTTGTAGTAATAATCAAGTCATCCACATAGATGACTATGATGATCGAGCTTGTATCTCCCTTTCTCACATAAAGTGAGTGACTAGCATAAAAAATATAAAAGCCAGTGTGGACAAATCTTGTTAGACCATGCTCTAGGTGCTTGCTTCAACCCACAAAATGTCAAGATTGTGGGAGAGAAGGAAGGAGTCTCACTTGTAGCTTTCTTGCTTGCACAATGGGGGGAATACACACACGGATGGAGGCTGAAAACAGTTTTCCTCTTCTTAGTTGTGGAAGCCAAAAGAACTCTCATACAAAGAAAATAGGAGAACCCTATATATGGGTCTCAAACCAAACTCAACTAACTAAGGTGGCATACTAACTGAGCCACGAACTAGAGTAGATAAGGATAGCTATCATGTAGCTATTATTCATGGGCGGTGTACCAACCGCGTCTACAACTGACAAGTCGGTGACATAAATACACAACGGTCACCCTGGCGTATCATGAGTGGAGCTCGATATCTCAACACTCCCCCTCGAGCTCAATCCCAATTCCTGCACACCAAGCAGGTCTCTGAACTTGCGCAGCTTCTCTGCGCCCAATGCCTTCGTGAATATGTCAGCTACCTGATCCTCTGTGCTGACATAAACTAGATCAATAAGACCTAGTAAAACCCTCTCTCGCACATAGTGATAATGCACCTCAATGTGCTTTGTTCTAGCATGATAGACTGGGTTATTTGCCAAGTGTATACTACTCATGTTGTCACAATAAATGACAACTGGCCCATCTATAGACTGATGCATATCATAAAGTAGCTTATGCAACCAAGCTACCTCACATGCAGCCATTGCTGCACCCCTGTACTCAGCCTCTGTGCTCGACAAGGCAACTGTAGGCTGTTTCTTGCTGCTCCAAGTGACTGCAGCACTCCCAAAAGAGAACACATATCCACTGGTAGATCGTCTATCAAAAATACTACCAGCCCAATCAGCATCAGTGTATCCATGCAACTGTATTTGAACCCCAGTCTCATAAAATAGTCCATACTGCAATGTGGACTTCACATACCTGAGTATGCGTCTAGCCGCATCCAAATGTGGTTTCCTTGGAGCTTGCATAAACTGACTTACCAATCCAACAGCATAGCTCAAATCTGGCCTGGTAATAGTCATATAAATCAAACTTCCTACTATGCGTCTGTACATAGTAGGGTCTTCTAGAAACTCACCTGCATCTGTGCTCAGCTTCACATTCTGCTCCAAAGGAACTGAAATAGGCTTACAGCCTGTCATCCCATATTTGGACAGCATGTCCAATCCATACTGCCTCTGCAAGAGATGTATCCCACTTGGTGATCTAATCACCTCAATGCCCAAGAAATAACGCAGCTCTCCCAAATCCTTCATCTCAAACTTCTGCTTCAATAGCATTTTCACATGAAGAATATCTTCATCACTGTCACCTGTCATAATCAAATCATCAACATAAATGACAAGTAGCATAATATCTTTCTCTGTTTTTCTCACATAAAGTGAGAAATCTGCCTTGGAAATCTGAAAGCCAATAGTGATAAGATATTGTCCTATCTTGTCAGACCATGCTCTAGGTGCTTGCTTCAAGCCATACAAGGCTTTCTTCAACCTGCAAACAAACTCAGGATGAATAGCATACACATAACCTGGTGGCTGCTCCATATAGACCTCTTCTTGCAAATCACCATGCAAGAAGGCATTCTTTACATCCATCTGATGTAAAGACCATCCCTTTGATGCAGCCATAGCAATGACTGCTCTTAGGATTGCCATCCTTGCAACCGGACTGAATGTTTCTTCATAGTCAATGCCATATGTTTGTGCATACCCCTTGACTACTAATCTTGCCTTGTATCTGTTCACAGAACCATCTGCATTGTGCTTCACCTTATAAACCCACTTACAGCCAATTGCATTTTTACCTTTAGGCAAAGGTACCAATTCCCATGTAGCATTTGCTTCCAAGGCATCCATTTCTTCATCCATGGCTTTCTCCCATTTTTCTTTTCCCATGGCTTGCTCAAAAGAAGTGGGTTCTGGTTCCTGTATCACTTTGACCATATATGCATAATGAATGGCTGTAAATCCATCATATTTCAGCCTATCCACAGGATACCTAGCTCTCGTAGACCTGCGCAAAGTAGGTTCACTCCCAGGTACTCTCAAAACATCCTTGGTCTTCCTTACTCCAGGTGTAACAATGGAAGGAATACCCAACTCATCATCAATGCTCTGTTCTGAGCCACTGGATTCACCATCCACATAAGAGTGACCTGCATTCATATCAAACATGGGCTGATCAACCTTCTCTTTTCCTTTTTGTGATACCTGCATACCACTATCTGGATTACTTTGAGAAGATTCTCCTGATCTCAATCTGCCTGTCCATGGCGAAGAATGTGAACCACTGCTAGAGGATGCTCCAGGTCCACTAATATTTTGTGACTGCTGCTGTGAATTCTGTGCAGCATTACCATTTTGTGCATCTACATCATCAATCACATTTACTGGTTTATACCAGCTACTCATCTCATAAAAAACAACATCTCTGCTCACTGTAAACTTACGAGTAGAAGGGTTATAGCATCTATACCCTTTTTGCTGCAGAGAGTAACCAATAAAGATGCACTTCTCAGCTTTTGGATCCAACTTGGATCTCAGCTCATCTGGCACATGTACATAGGCAATGCAACCAAAAATTTTCAAATGAGAAATATTTGGTTTCCTACCAGTATACCTCTCCTTTGGAGTCATTCCATGTATTGCTGCAGTGGGAGTCCTGTTCATTATGTAGACTGCTGTAGCAACTGCTTCAGCCCAATAAAAATCTGGCAAGTCTTTTTCATTGAGCATGGCACGAGATACCTCTCCAATATGCCTGTTTTTCCTTTCTGCAATTCCATTTTGTTGTGGGGTATAACTGCATGAATATTGTTGCTTTATGCCATGCTCCTGCAAGAACCTTGCAAACTCATTTGAGAGGTACTCTCCCTCTCCATCTGACCTTAGGCATTTTATTTGCAGACTTGTTTCTTTTTCAACCATAGCTTTAAGAGTTTTGAAATGCCCAAAAACTTCACTTTTCTTTTTCATAAAATACACCCAAACTTTTCTGCTATAGTCATCAATAAAACTAACAAAGTAATGGCAGCCTCCAAGAGATGCAGCTTTAGTAGTCCACACATCAGAGTGGATTAATTCCAATGGCTTCTCACTCTCTTGAACATGTCTAGGAAATGGTTTCCTTGCCTGTTTTCCAAACTGACAGGCTTCACATACCTTATGCATTTCTGCAACCTTGAATTTGGGCAATCCTGCAACAATGTTTTGGGCCTGCATTGGTTTAAGTCGCTGTACATTAACATGACCAATGCGTTTATGCCAGATATCAATATCTGCAACTACACCGGTCCCATGTGTAAACATTGCTGCACTCAATTCAGGCATGTCTGCATCCAATGTAAACATTCTGCCCTTCTTCTTTCCTTTTGCTATCAAGCAACCTTTATTTTTCATATCCTCAACAAAGCATCCATGAGGATTATATCTGACCTGCAAGCCCTGCTCAACCATTTGACCAACAAAAACCAGATTCTTGGTGATATTCGGGACATGAAATACATCAGACGTATTTCTTTTTCCCATCCTGCATAGACAAATGAATTTTTCCAATCTGCACAATAGGATGTGCAGTATCATCACCAGTCTCCACAAATCCTGGTTTTTCCATTTTTCTTGCATCCTCCATCCATTCTGCATGACCTGTCATGTGGTTTGATGCACCTGAGTCAACATACCATACATCATTGCTTTCTTCTGCACTTGTCACAGAATTGTTCATGTGCTGCACCATAAACAAGTGCTCATTTCTGTCATCACCCTGTCTACTAGAAGATGCATAATTCCCTTGTTGCAGTTTTCCATTCATGATGTCATTCTGCTTTTTATAGCAGTCTTTAGCCATATGACCCATTTTACCACAGTAGTAGCATTCAACATTACTGTTTGCATTTTGGCCTCTTTGCCATCCACCACGACCTCTTTGGCTCCCCCTGCCTCTAGAGTTACCACGTCCTCCTCCATAGGATTGGTTTTCTTGAGTTTGCTGCATATTCTGATTTCTACCACGGCCTCCAAATCGGCCTCTTCTACCTCTGCCTCTACCTCTTCCAGTATTTGAGTAGAAGACAGCTTCTTTTGAAGTTCCTCCTGAAGAAGATGCACCACCATTTCTCTGCTCCTCAGAAATTAGAAGAGCAATCAACTCCTCAAAGTCAGGAAATCTTTCACAAACTGAAATGGATGTCCAAAACTGTGCATAATCCTTTCCTAGACCATTCAAGGTCACAGAAACTAAATCATCATCTTCCACTGGCGACCCAATGGAAGCAAGTGCATCTGCAATCTTCTTAACCTTCATGTGGTAGTCATTGATGCTCATATTTTCTCTCTGCACATTATGCAACTCTTGCTTGAGCTGCATTTTCCTGGCTTGCGTATTTGTGCTATACATTTTTGACAAAGTATCCCATGCCTCCTTTGGCGTACTTGCATCTTGAATATGCACAATCATAGAGTCTGAAATGCTGATAGACAGCCAATACATAACTTTCCTGGCTCTCTCATGCCATGCTTTAAATGCCTGCATTTGCTGTTGATTTGGAACATCAGGAAGAACTGGTTCTTCTTCATTTCTTGCAACAAATTCCCAATATCCTTTTCCCATAAGGAAATTTGTCATTCTAAACTTCCATGCTTGGAAGTTGTTCTTGTCAAGCTTTTCAGTGACAATCTATGAAAGAGAGTCAGACGCCATTACAGAACACTGTAAAAAATTCTGTCACTGCAAAGAACACAACTTCACCCTCACAAGAGCAAATCTGCAAAACTGGCGAAAGTGGTATTTGACCACACAGTCACTTCCTAGTGACGATTTTGCATAAATAGGAACCAAGGATGATTCTGAAACTCCCAATGTCTCTACGCACAAGCATACGATGCAATTTCTACAGTAACTTTTCACCGACCTGTAGAACAATGGTCGCACAGCATAAAACAGGGCCTTTTCCTGAGTGCGTGCAGAAAACTTCCGCCTCCAAAACAGGCCCCGAAATGGCCTCAAATCAAAAAAACAAGGTCGCCAAGGGCTAAAGCCCTTGCTCGCAGCATATACTGCCCTCTTGCTTCACCGCGAAGGGCATCTCAACCTGAGACAATGCACTCCTGCACTTTCTGGCTGTGCTACCTGCAGAGATCTGCTCCCAAAACAGAAAATGAAAGCAACAGTGCTCCTCTTACCAGAACACCGCGATCTTGGCTTGCTTTCTTAAGCTCCTTACCACGAACAAGGCTCTAATACCATGTCAAGATTGTGGGAGAGAAGGAAGGAGTCTCACTTGTAGCTTTCTTGCTTGCACAATGGGGGAATACACACACGGATGGAGGCTGAAAACAGTTTTCCTCTTCTTAGTTGTGGAAGCCAAAAGAACTCTCATACAAAGAAAATAGGAGAACCCTATATATGGGTCTCAAACCAAACTCAACTAACTAAGGTGGCATACTAACTGAGCCACGAACTAGAGTAGATAAGGATAGCTATCATGTAGCTATTATTCATGGGCGGTGTACCAACCGCGTCTACAACTGACAAGTCGGTGACATAAATACACAACGGTCACCCTGGCGTATCACGAGTGGAGCTCGATATCTCAACACAAAATGCATTCTTTAACTTGCACACATATGTGGGATACTCTAAATCCTCATAATCTGATGGCTGCTCTATATACACCTCTTCTTGTAATTCACCATGCAAGAAGGTATACTTTACATCCATTTGTAGCAAACTCCAACCTTTAGTTGCTACAAAAGAAATCACACATCTAATAGTGGCCATCCTAGCAACTAAACTCAATGTCTCTTCATAACCTACGCTATATGTTTGAGCATAGCCTTTTGCAGCCAACCTAGCCTTATATTTGCTAATAGATCCATTTACAATATGCTTAATTTTGTAGATCCACTTACATCTGATAGCTTTTTTTCCCTTAGGCAATGATACTAGATCCCTGGTTTCTAATGCAACCATCTTCTGATCCATTGTTGCATCCCAATGAGCATGACCAAAAGCATATTCAAAATAAGTGGGCTCAACATTCTCAATCACCTTACCATAGAAGCATAATGGTAAGCTGTATAACTTTCAAAACTAAATCTTTTAATGAGGTATTTGACCCTACTAGACTTGGGTACTTCTGGAGCCCTTACATTAGCCTATGCTCTCTATACACCTGGTGTCATGATTGAAGGAATACCAAGCTCATCATCCAAATTCTCTGAAGAACCACTAGAATCTCCATCAAATCACAAATGACTAGCTTGGGTAAGTTACTCATGAATATATGTGTGTTTCACGTAGGTTCAAAATAATGTATTTTTAAAATACCATTTTTATACATTTTTTCATATAGAAGGGTGTAATATAAGGGGTTATTTACAGATTGAATAGAAAAAAGTTATGTTTTATATAGAAAAAATTCACATATAAGGATATTTATAAATAGGCCTTGAATGCACGTGATGTAGAGGATATACATATAGTAATTACCTTGAGATGACTAACAAATGCATCATTACATTTGACAGTTTCTTTTTTCCTTTGTCTTTACCTGCAACACTTGTAGATGTATCTAAAGATGTGGGACTACTCCTTAGTCTCCTAAACCAAGGGCTAACTATAGATGTAGTACCGAATGATGTTTCTAGTCTACTAAGCCTCCATGATTCTTGCTTTTCTTTTTGCACATAACTATCGTGATCATCATTATCATAATCCAATACATCACCACTAGATGCATACCAATTGCACATCTCATAAAAAATAACATTCTTGCTTACTTTGAAATCACATATGAGAAGGTTATAACAACAATACTCTTTCTACTCTAAAGAGTATCCAATGAAAATACATTTTTCAACCTTTGGATCAAGCTTCTTTCATATCTCATTTGGTACATGAACAAAAAAACACTTTTAAGTGTGATACATCAAGCTTCTTACTTGTAAAGCATTTTTCGAGAGTCATTTCATGAACTGCAACTATGGGACTTCTATTCGTAATATAGATATAAGTATAAACATCTTCACACCAAAAATATTTTGACATATTCTTTTCAGCTATCAATACTCGTGCAACTTCTACAATATGTCTATTTTTCCTTTTTGCAACCCCATTTTGTTGTGGGGTATACCTACAAGTTAACTATCTCTTCATTCCATGAGACCTCAAAAAGTCACTTAACTCATTAGAGAGGTACTCTCCCCCTCTATCTGATCTCAAAAACTTAAATTTCAAGCCTATATTTGTTTTAATAGTTGTCTTGAAAGTTTTGAAGTGATCAAATACATCACTCTTTTCCTTTTTCATAAAATATATACATAGCTTTCTTGAACAATCTTCAATAAATGTGACAAAATATCTATGACCACCAAGAGATATGTTTCGTGTAGGTCTCCATACATCACTCTTGAAAGTTTTAAAGTGATTAAACACATCACTATTTTCCTTCAAGAAATATATACACAGCTTTCTTGAACAATCATCAATAAATGTGACAAAATATCTATGACCATTAAGAGATATGTTTAGTGTAGGTCTCCAAACATTTGTATACACAACATAAAGTATATTCCTACACATCTCTATCATGCAAAAAAGGTTGTCTTTTCTACTTACCAAAGTGACATGCTTCACACACTTTATAAAATTCTACAACTCTAAAAGCAAGAAATCCTATAACTAACCTTTGGACTGCATTGATTTCAACATTTGCATATCCAATATGTTTGTGCCATATTTCAATGTCTGCAACCACTTCTTTGCCTTAGCATACATAGCAATATTCATAGCAGGGATTCCAGCATATAATGTAAACATGTGGCCAACCCTACTTCCTTTTGCGACCCACCTACACTTATTATTAAAATCTTTCAATAAAGTAGCATTTTGTATTAAATTGAACCTATAACCTTGCTCTACCTTTGATCAACAGACGCTAAATTCTTTGTGATGGATGGCATATGTAATACATATTATAAACTCTTTGTCTCTCAACCATCATCATGCAAGGACAATGAAACTTTTGTGATATGTAAAATTGGGTGGCATGAATCATCACTCGTCTACACATAATCTAGAATTTGTAAATCCTCCATCTCTACAAACTCTTAAACTTGAGTAATATACTTAGATGTGTATACCACCTCATTTAGATGATTCACCTTGCATGTTGATTTCTTTAGTGATCATGAGAGAGATCAACTCATCAAAAACTAGAAATGGCTTTCATACATATACAGAAGTGACAAATGGCTTCTAGGCTTTCTCATTATTAAGGCCATCCAAAGTAGATGAAAATAGATCACCATCATTAGGAATCACATCAATAGCTACCAAAGCATCTACAATGCTTCTCGCTTTTAAAACATATCCATTTACAGACATCTTCCGTTTCTTCAAATTCTTTAACTCTTGCTTGAGTTGAATCTTTTGTGCCCTTATATTACTAAAAATATGTTCTCAAAATTATCCAAGTTGCATATGAAGTTTTTGCATTTTTGTTATGTCCCAACATAGTATTATCCAATGATTGTAGATAACCAATACATCGTCCTTTTGTCTTTTGTATTCCATTCTTTCCATACCTTTAATTCATATGTAGTGATAAGGTCACTCAAATCTAGCTCCTTTTCTTCACTTGAAACAAACTCGAACAAGTCTTTTCCAATAATAATGTTTGTCACATAAAACTTCTATGATGGATAGTTGTTCTTGTCCAACTTTTCAATGATGAGGTTTCCATTGTTCTTTGCCATTATCACAAAATTGATACAAAATAGCAAGCAAGTCTTCTACAATATTTCACAACAAGTGTACAATAATACACTCAGTAGTCTTTTTCATCCATTGCTCAATAGTACATATAATTTGCAACATGTTTGTAGATAAAACTTGTGTTTGCTTCTTATGTTTGCTTCTTGGAAAATACCTCATAATTTATGGATTCGAAATCTATAACTTGTGCACCAACTTTTGGTCTGCACAATTGAAAATGCAATACATCTTGAAACTACTATTTGCAACCTTGTGGGTCTAAAATGGAGCCCAAAACGACCTCAAATAAAATTCTTTCAACT
Source organism: Lygodium microphyllum (assembly GCF_053477565.2). NCBI lineage: Eukaryota > Viridiplantae > Streptophyta > Polypodiopsida > Schizaeales > Lygodiaceae > Lygodium > Lygodium microphyllum. The sequence goes on from NC_141151.1 coordinate 106,205,498, forward strand.
AAGACAATATACTCTAGATTCCAATCTAGTTACTGCAAAATTGTTAGAATATCAAGCTCATATTATTCTCCTGTTAGTATGTACAACCGACATTAGTCTTGTCCAACTGTATCAGCAAGTGTGGGACATCAAATAAGTCAGTGGTCTTAGACCCAGTGTGAATGGTCCTACGAACCTTAGTACTATTGTATACACTTACTCTATGTGTGTGGCTAAGATAGAATGAATGAATGAAGAAGATGAGAGCATGCTTGCTCCTCACTCCGTCTCTGCCTCTCTCAATCTCAACATGGTATCAGAGCACCCATGACTGGGCTCTGTGGAGTGCATATGGGAAGAAGAAGACCTGATGATTAAATTGTCAGGGTTGAAGAGAACAAAGGACTGACTGTCATTTTCCTCCATTGCTCTAACACAAGGTATGCATTTGTTCATGTGAGACTCTATGCTTCATGGCAGCAGTGAAGACTTGTCTAGGAGTCTCTGGGAGCATCCTTGAGCACATTTGAGTGCTCATCATCATCATTATCATCAACATTAGCTGCTGGAACCAGATCTACAGGCTGCGTGATTGCGCCAGATTCAAGGGCTGCTCCTGCACACAGAGATTCAGGCTATTGATGGTTCCTGAGGTGATATAAACCATGTCTACTCTAAATGGAAGGTGGTCTACATCAATGGTAAACAAATGCTTGCATATGAGCTCATCTATGAGCTGTACAGACAGACTGCAGGTCTGAAAGATACAGTTCATTGTTGTGTACAATGAATATTCAGTAAGCACTTGACAGTAAATAAAAGATTGAGGCTTCCAAGCATGCTCAAAAGGGTCTGTTGAGCATATACATATTTGTGAAGACATATGCATTGACTGATATGGTTATGGAATAAAGTTATTGACTGAAATGCTCAGTTTTGGAAAGTCATTGACAGGCTGAAAACTATCAGTGAATGCAAGCAGCAAGCACCATCTTCTACTGAAGCATGCTATGACACTGTTGATCTCTAACAACTGTGTGCTATTGGGAATATATCTGGGAATGCTTGGAGCATTGAATCGGGCATTGAGCATGATTAAAAACTAAAATCTAAAGCTGAAATTGAATGCATTTACATTGTCTTGGCTGGGTACAAATTGTAATTGCAATGTATGCAACTGGCTATTGAAGACATCTTGTCTATGGGTGCCCATATGGTCATGCAGTGACCTTGATACTTTAAAGTGGATGGTTGGCATGTTTTTGAGCTAGTTTGGAGCTAAAAAGGATTGACCTCACTGAGCATTTGCTAAATTCAATCTATGAGTAGGAAGTTTGACACCAATACTTGCTGTTTATGCACTATTTTTTGCCCGTATGGTTATGCTTGGACTGCTACATGTACTAGCAACTATCTATGAAGGTTTGGGACATGTATGACAAGTATATGACTCAGTTTTGGCTTTGAATAAGCTGCTCGTCACTAACAATTTACAGTTTTCAGACTGTATGTATTTACTCTAGCAGTGAGGCTGCAAGAGTTTAAGCTGAAGAAACTCCATAGCATATGTATTGACTGTTATGCTTATGAGTTAGACCACTGGTTTGTGGACTATTTTGAGCTGTCATTGAGATGAAATATCCTATTTTTTTTACTACAATTAATTGTAGAAAACTGTCATAAACAATTGAGGATTGAACTTGGTCAGTCATACTTGTTGGTTTGCAGGTAATCAGGCAAAGTCTAAAACATGGCAAATGCAGAAAGGACAGACAACATAACTCAGATAGTGGGGGAAAAGCTTGATAGTAACAATTATGCCATATGGAAGTTCTGCATGGAGAACTTCTTAATAGGGAAAGGCTATTAGGAGTTGGTGATGACTGGAGCAGAAGCTGAACATGAGCTCCCGGATCGACCTACGACTGATTAGAGATGATTACACCGAGCTTGGACAGAAAGAGCTCATAGAGTCTTGCACTGGCTCTCTTTATGTATCTCAGATGCCATGGTAATGCAGATAATGAACTGCAGCTCTTCTAAGGATGCATGGGACATTTTGGTCAAGTATTATGGCACAACCACAAGTGCCAAGAAGATACAGTTGAAGCAGAAGTTCAACAACATGGAGAGGAAGAGCAGATCTATATAGGATTATGTCACGGAGGTTAAGACCATTGCGGATCAGTTGGCATCTATTGGTTCATAGGTTGAAGATGAAGACATTGTTGCTATAACTTTGAATGGCTTGGGGCCTGAGTATAAGTCTTTTGATACTTCTGTGTCTGTGCGGGCTGAAATGCCTGATTTCAATGAGCTGGTTGCATTGCTTATCCATGAAGAGGTTAAGCTTGGCTTGGCTGCAAGATCTAGCAGTTCTAAAAACAAGGATGCAGTTTTCTATTCCAATCAACGCGTCCGTGGAAACCGTGGTAGAGGCTATGGATTTAGCAGAGGAGGCCAACAAAATGCATCCTATGGCAATAACAACCAACAGGTATCAAATGCAAGAGGTGGTGGAAACTTTACAGGCAGGGGGAGATCTAGCTCTAGAGGTAGAGGCTCTGGCAGCAGCAGCGTCCATCTAACAATCCGAACAAGGATAAGGATTGTCATTACTGCGGGAAGTATGGGCATATTGCCAAGGACTGCTGGAAGAAGAAAGGCAATCAGAAAGGCAAACAACATGGACATTTTGCTACATCTAGTCAGGCAGATGATACTTCAGGAGATAGATTGTTTGCCATGCAGTATGTAAAAGACAGAGTTGTTAAAAAATGCACTGATGATACAATTTAGTACATTGATTTAGGGGCATCGAACCACATGACTCCTCATGGTGATTGGTTCACTGATATGGTGGCTGAATAAAATGGCTATGTCTGTATAGGTGATGACACACAGCATAGCATTGAGCATAAAGGCAAAGTGCCTCTTGTGGTTCATGATTACAGAAAGAAAAATTTGCATGATGTATTGCATGTTCATTCGATTAAGAAGAACCTACTGTCTGAGCAAAACTTGTAGGTTAGATTCAACAAGCATGGTTGCTTTATTGAAGAGTTTGGAAATGGATGCAAGTTGATAGCTCGTGGTCATAGGAATGGCAGAATGTTTACTCTTGATGCTACCTTACCAGAGCTAAATTCAACTATGTTTGCCCATGGTTCTGGCACTATCAAAGACTTGGAAATTTGGCACAAGAGAGTGGGGCATGTAAATTTGCAAAGGCTGCAAATTATGCAGAAAAAACAGCTTGTTACAGGTTTACCCAAGTTCCAATATTCAAATATTGGTCATGTATGTGATGCTTGCCAGTTTGGTAAGCAGTCTCAAGATTGCCATTTGTCAGGCATGTAAGGTAGAGTACACGTCCATGCAGTTAGTGCACTCTGATGTTTGGGGGCCAGCCCATAATGCATCCATGGGAGGCTCGAAGTATTATGTTACATTCATTGATGATTACAATCGCTATACTTGGGTTTACATTCTGAAGACAAAGGATGAGGTGTTTGCTGCTTTTCAACAGTTTAAAAAGCAAGTTGAAAAGGAATTTGACTGTTATATCTCTTGCTTGAGATCAGATAGTGGTGGGGAGTATGTATCAAATGAGTTTGACAACTTTTTGGCTCAAAATGGCATATGTAGGCAGCTTACCTGCAGCTACACTCCTCAGCAGAATGGGGTAGCTGAAAGAAAGAACAGGGTCTTGATGGAAGCTGCTCGTGCCATGATGAATGAGAAGAAGATGCCACTCTATTATTGGGCTGAGGCTGTTATGACAGCCACGTATATCTTGAATCGAACTCCCACTGCAGGTATTCATGAGATGACACCGTTTGAGAAGCTGTATGGCTATAAGCCGGATACAAGTCACATGAAAGTCTTTGGCTGTCTTGCTTATGTGCATATTCTAGATGAAAAAAGGAAGAAGCTGGATCCAAAGCACATAAGTGTGTTTTAATTGGATATTCACAGGAGAAGAAGGCATAAAAATGCTATGATCCCTCTACTAGGGAGACCTTGGTGAGCAGGGATGTTATTTTTGATGAGATGGGTTCTTGGTATGTATCACTCGCTACAATGCCATCAGATATGCCTTCTACTCATGTATCCACAGTTGATATGTAGCAGAGCACTGCTATGACAGGAACTAGTAGTTAGACAACATCCCCATGGATAGGGAGATTGAGGAGCTCACCATCCACTGACACCAGTATGTCAGTGAGGGGGAGATATGATGTCGTAGACAAAGGAAAAGAGAAAGTTACTGAGGATGTACCTAGGATGATGACACCTTGTAGAATGACTTCTGGATATGAGTCTACTGATACTTTAGATAGTGAACTTGGTATTCCGACTGTCTATACGCCTGGTGTAAGGCAGAGTGTTGAGTGTTGAAATGACTTGTTTTTTGGCTGATTTTTGTTGTTTTTGAGAGCTGAATGGTTGATTTTATGAGATGATTGATTGGTTTGGAAGTGGTTTGAGAGTGTTTTGGATGGTAATGATGGTGTTTTGGAAGTTCATGATGTTTGTTGGTGGTTCTGTGATATTCTGATAGGTTCTGATTGGTTCTGTATACCTTCTATTTTGCTCTATTTTGGTCTGTTTTGTTCTGATTGTCTTCTGTAAGGAGGGATGGAGTATTGATTGATGAAGATTGAGATATTGTGAAAGTTTATTGAATGGTTTGTGAGAGTTTGGAATGGTTTGAGAATGAGTTATGAGGTTTTGATGACCTTCTGTAACCTTCTGTAGGTCTTTTGTAGAGCTTCTGTCTCTGTTCTGTTCTGTTATGTGCTGTAGCTGTTCTGGTACTGTTCTGTAGACTGTTCTGTATGCTTCTGTATGTGTTCTGATGGATGAGAGTGTAGCTTGGAAAAGTTTTCTAGCCTTGGAAAGAGGTGAATACAAGTGCAAAAGAGCTGAAAGAAGTAGCTGTTGAAGACTCAAGTGAAGACTAGAGTGAAGTGACAGTAGTGAGCTATGAAAAGACACTGTAGTGGCTCTGGTGACTTTTCATATCAGACATACCTCTTGGGAGGGGTATCCACGACCTAAGAGGGATTATTGAGTGTGATTTTTGAGAGATTGTAGTGAGGATATGATGTATTATTGATGGAGTGAGAGAGAGAGAGTCAGAGATAGCCAATTCTACTCAAACAGAGTGATTGTATATGAGAGATTGAGAGAGAAGACTATGAAGATATTGAAGATGAATACTATGTGATGTATTTCCATTCAAAGATGGTGTACTCCCTTTCTTTCTTTGTTCTCTTGATGGATTTTGTGAAGATGTTGAAGAATATGGTTGATTCTATCAAATCCGTGGGAGATCTACATGATGCTGCATGAAGATTTGTTGTGCCTGGTGTTCTTTTCTTCATTGTGATCATATGAAACATGATAAACAAGCTTGTTGATGTTACAAGATAGATTTTCTTGCAAGAGAATTCCCTTTTCCTTGGTGTTTCTCTTGGGGCTCCATGTTTTTGGTGCGCAGCCGGGGAAACTTGCCATCAACAAGCACCAGAAGAGGCTGAAAATGAAGGAAATGGCATTGTCAAGAATAGAAGAATTCAATGGATGTTTGTAAAGTTCCTTCTTCCACTGAAGAGTTGGAATTCCTCATAATCAAAGCCACTTTCCACAAGAAGTTCATCCCACAATGGCGGAAACACATCACCATCATGATGCATGCTCTATGTGGTGGACAGTTTCCTCTTCCTATTGAAGCAGCAGAAACTTGCATCTTGGTGGCAAACTGTTTGGGAACAAACTGAAGAGCAGAAACAGAGAGAATGACCATCCATGGAAGATTTTGTATTCATTGAAAAGTTTCCAGACAACATCAAGTGGGAAATTGTGAAGAAGCTTCAGGAGTCTTGGTCTGTAGAGGTTCACAGGGACAAGAAGGAAAAGAGTTGGAATTTGTTCGTGTTTGAAGAAAAAAAAAGAGAAAAAAAACAAACAAAACATATTGGTCATGGGAGAAAAGGACTTAGGTCCCTGTCATGCCGACCTATTCTTCGAGAAAAGGTGGAAACACCCTTGGGGATAGGGGAAAAGAAAAGAGAAAAAAAAAACAAAAGAAAAACAAATATGTTATGAGAGAAAAGGAAGCAATTCCCTGTCATAGCAGGCCTTGTTCCAGGAAAAGGTGGTAAACACCCTTGGGCGAGAAGCTGGCTGTGGAAAAGGTGGTAACACCCAGCAGTCCAGAAAGTGGATTCATTAATGATATCCCTAGGATCCAATTCCGAAGCTACCTCCCTTGGTACGCTGTGTCCTGGGTCTCTCTGGGAAGCGTCTAACTGTCCTCTAGCAGACGACATGTTCCTGTCCAATAAAACGTTCGATTTGCTAGCTACCTCCCTGGGTACGCCTCTTCAACAACTGATGACGCGATCTTCATCGACAAACAATCGAGTGATGTGAGCTTTCATCCTAACCGGATGGGGAAGTGAGTATGGGTTGCCCTCTGTAACTATCAACAACGAGTGAGACAGAGGGTAGGGCGAGTGACCAGTCTTTTCCCTTCAAATCAAACGAGAGGTGAGTAGTGTGAATGAAGTGTTGCACGCACGGGATGGGCCTCTCCATGCACAAAGCACAATTTGTTTCTGTCCACTACACCATAAGGCTCCCTGGCCTTCCTTCTTGCACTGTATGCCGGCACAAGGCGGGATGCACATTTGCACCATCAAATGCGCACAAGGCATACAACCTTTGCACAAATGACTGTGAGGATTATATCAACGGGTTTCAGGAAAAGGCTGCCCTCCTGTATCTATCAACAGAGAGTGAGACAGGGGGTGGGTTGAGTGTGACTGGAGTTTCTTCAATCAATTACCGAGAGGTGAGATTGAGGGACGTTACGACACTTGGAGTCAGGTATGTTCCCGTTTCCCTATGCACCCACGGGATGGGTCTTTGCCGTCCTCACAAGCCACGCCACCCTGTTCTGTCCACTGCACTGTAAGGCTCCCTTGCCTTCCTCCTTGCACTTATGCCAGCCAGGTTGGACGCACTAATGCACCATCAACTGTGCACCCTGGCATACTCTTTCTGCACCATTCCCCCTTGTCGATTCCTTAACCGGGTACGCGATATGGGTTTCAATCCTTTTTTCTCGAGTGATATTAGTCATGGGGCGAGTGACTGTTCTTTCATTCCAATTGAGTGACTGTGAGTTGAGTGTAGTATCCCTCATCATCATCGATGAATTTCCTGCGATTCCTTCCATCAGCTACCTCCCTGGGTACTGCCGCGTGGACCCTGCCATGACGAACGTGTGCCGAGAAGATGCCTTGGTACGTGCGGCCGTCGACAACAACACTGGACGTGCCATCGACACTCAACCTTGATTCTTGACGAAACGGGCCAAGTTTTTCTACCCCTACACCTTCTGTTTCTTCGTGACGGTCATGTTTTAAGTGTGGGGAAGTTAGTGGATGATCTGTGGCGTGGTCCTAGGTCCCTGTTGCTCGGTTAACCCTATCCGTTAAGGTCTTAAGTGTGGGGACGCGTCCCTGCGCGTCTACATTGCATACCCTTCTGCATATGCCTTAATCTGCTCATGCATGTATGCCATGACTTGCTTTTACCCTCATGGGGTCCCTTCCCATCCACCCGGTTATGTTCCACCCACCCTTGGGGCTGTTCCCTTCCAGTTTTCCTTTATTCCTTGATTTTGAGGTCCTACTAGGTGAATGCACACTACGTTCACCGAAGTCCAAATCCAACCTTATAGCCTTGTTCCTCCCTTTGAACTGACCATTTTTCCTTTTTACCTACCCTGTTCCGGTGCACGGTTTTCGAGTTATTAATTTTTGAAGCATTTTGCGTAATTTAGTCGGTTTTCCATGTGAACGCGCTTTTCTTGCTTCGGAACCGTGATCTGACATTATAGCCCTGACAACCACTTTTCCCCTAACATTTTTCCTTTTTACTCCGAGCCATTCTGATGCATGGGTTGTCCAATATAAATTTTGCAGTTTTTTTTACGACCTTTTTCGTACGTATTTTTGACATTTTTTCATGTGAACCTGCCCTGCTTGCATCGGAATTCCAATTTGATCTGACAGCTGTGTCCCTTGTGTCTTCCCTCACCTTTTTCCTCCACCCTCTTTCGACTTTCGGATTTTTACTTATTAATTTTTAAATGCGTTTTCGGGAGTATTTTTGGAGTTTTTCGCATTTGAACCCCTCCTATTTCCACCGGAACTGCGGTTTAACATGATAACCCTGTGCCACTCCTTCCTGCGGACATTTTTCCTTCTTACTGCATGTCATTCCGGTGAACGGTTAGTCCGATATTACTTTCCGATCCCATTTTCGGGTTTGTTTTTTGGGTTTTTCCCATGTGAACGCGCCTTATCTCCGTCGAAATTATGTTTTGATGTGATAGGATTGTCGGGCACATCTTTCTGCATAGTTTTCCTTTTTTTTTGCACCTCATTCTGATGCACGGATTTTTTGATATTAATTTTTAATTGCGTTTTTGGTTCGTTTTTTGTGTTTTTTGCACGTGACCGCCCTTTACCCCTCCCGGAACCTTTGTCATATATTTTTCTTGTTTTCCCCTGTCGTCCTGCCCACTTTTTGTTTTTACGCTATTTCGTTTTGACGTCCGGATTGGGAGTTATTAATTTTTTCTTTATTTTTACGTGTATTCGCGCGCCCGTTTTGCGTGTGAACGCGCCCTTTTTCGATTTTACGCGTCTCCACGCGCCCCGGTCGTGTCCGCATGACCGGTACCGTCATCCCAGCGCCATTTCAATCCCGTCACGGCAAAATTTTTTTACCCCGCCCTGCGCATGTGTGCGGGACGGGGGTACGCACCCATTTCCCCATCTCCCTCCCCATCTCCCTTCCCTCTGCATGTCCTGCCTCCTCCTCCATTTCTCCCCTCCTCCTCCTCCTCTCCTACCCTTCTCCTCCTCTCCTACCCTTCTTCCCCTCCTCCTCGCCGCCTGCACGCCGCCCTCTGGCCCGTCACCTCCCCCGTGGGCCACCCGCCGTAGGCCGCCTGACGCCCGCCGTCTCCTGCCCGAGTCGTCCGCTTGTCGTGCCCGCCGCGGTCGCCATTACCTGCTGCTGGCGCCGTCGCCGCGCAGGCCTGCCGCCGACCCACCTCTGGTTGCAGTCCGCCGCCTGGGACTCCTGCCGCTGCACGCCGTCCTCTGCGCCCTCTTGCACCCCGCCCCTGGTTGCAGCCCGCTGTCGTCTGGGATCGCCGCCAGGAGCCGCCTCTGGGACTGTCGCCGACGCCGCCGCTCGCCGGCCGTGCCGCCGTCCTCCACCAGTACCTCCTCCTCCTCCTCCTCCACCACCAGTACCTCCTCCTCCTCTAACCACACCTAGGTTAGTTACTAACCTTGGTTTAGTTACTACTAACCTAAGTTCAGTTAGGTTCACAACTAACTTAACTCAAGTTAAAAATTAACCCTAACCTAGTTAACTCACCCTAACCCCCCCCTAACTAACTAACCCTAGTTAGTTGTTACTAACCCTAGTTAGTTGTTACTAACCCTAGTTAGTTGTAACTAACCCCAGTTACCATCCCCCTAACCCTAACCCTAACCCTAACTAGGAACCCTAACCCTAACCCTAACCCACCTTAGGTTACCTAACCCCCTTTAGGTTAGTTTCTACTACCTGGACTTATCTGACTTATCCAACCTGACTAACCTAACTTGACTTGACTTCCTGTGAGTAACATGACTTACCCAGACTAACCAGACTTAACTGACTTATTTCTACTTGACTTATCTAATTAACATGATTTAATTAATTTCTAAATTAATTTTTCCATCAAAATAATTCAGAAAAAATTCTAAAAATTCCCTTTGTTTTTTGCCAATTTTTGGGAGTTTGTCCGCTGGAAATTACTCACCCTAAAATTTCTGAAAATTACATATTTCCTCATTTAACCCCCAAATTGCCAATAAATGTAGTAAATTCATTTAAAAATAGTAAAAAATTCTAAAAAAATTCTCAAAAATTCTCAAAAAATTCCCCTCACCTCCCTTGATCATTTTCTATTTATTCCCCCGTAAATAATCACAAATTACAAATATTAAAAAACCCATAAAAACCAAATCAACACATCCACTAAGGTGTTGTCGTTGTTGTTTCATCAGTGGTCTTTACTTTTCCTTTACTGGATTCCCTTCTTTTGAGAGACTCTTCCGTGCGCATTTCTGCATTACATACACACCCCTTCCAGGTATTTATTTTATGTGTTTTATCTATTTTCATTTCCCCCTTAATCACAAATTAATTGTTAAAATGAACTCTTTAATTCACCCACAGTTCCATGCGCATTCGCGCTCAACACACACATACTTTGTAATTAAAATAAAACCTCCGTTCACTTAGCACGCGCTACGTGCGCTAAAGGGGCACTTTAATTTTTAATTAAAATGAACCAGCCGTCACATGAGCACGCGCTGGCAAAAAAGCGCTCCACATCACCTTAATTTGTAATCAATGAACTTGCATTTAGAGACCCAGTCGGGTATCGAAGTCCGGGATTCGAATAAAAGCACCACTTCGCCTAATAATTGGTAATTAACTTTATAATAAGGAACCGCCGTTTTCTTGCTAAGGTTTATCACCTAATAAAAATTCATCCATTCTTAATAATTTATTAAAATCAACCCTTCATTAAATTAATTCCCCCTCACTGCACTTAATTCCCCTTTTTCATGAACCGTTCGTGGGATGGGTATGCGCAATCATTAGAGTTATTTTCCTGGTCCAGTCCTGGTTTATCACCGATGTAGTCTTGATATGTATAGGATATGGTATTGTTTTGGTTTACTGTCTTTGTTACGGTTCAGGGTACGGTATGCAGTTTTTTTTCTTTTATTGCCTGTTACGGGGTTCAAGGTGTTTGTCTGATGCATCGCATGAAGCTTTCGGTCGCATTTGTCTCAAGGTCATGTCGAATTTTTTCTAGGATGTGGTTTGCTTGGGGTTAGTTGGTCGAGTCACGTTTTCTTGTTTGGTTGTTCTCTTATCCTTGGATTTTGTCTGTTGCTTTGCAGGCATTCTCCTTGATTGTCTGTGTTTGTGGTGTGTATGTAACCATCTGAATGGCGCCTTCTCATGCTCCTCCCCCTATCCAGTACGTCCCATTAGTTAGTAGGGATTACTCTTCCCTACTTACTTTTGAGCCCCTCACGAAGGCGGGACTTGCTGCTTTTGTGGCTACTTCTTTTCCATTGCTTCCAGAGGATCCGTCGTTATGTGATGAGTTCCTGGCCTCTTACAGCAAGAAGACAGGACTAGTCCAGGGACTTTCTATGACTTTGACACCTTGCGGCTTAGGGAAGGCTCTGTCTCTACCCTTCAAAGGTGAACCTTTTGTGACCACTCGTCAGCTTTTCTCTAATGAAGAGATTCTGAAGCTGTTGCAAAAGCAGACAAGGAAAATCCTCGATGTTAAGAAGGTGATAAACTCTTCAGGAGTTTCCTTTTCTATGATCACTGATCCCGTATGGAAGACGATCTGTCAGTTTCTCTAGGAAAGATTTATGCCTGCCAAAACGCCATCCCATTACTTGTCCAAAGAGCTTTTCACAGCTTCCAGGATGGTGTTGAAAGGCGTTGCTATTGATTGGAGCACTTACCTCCTCACTAAAATGGATCAGCATTTTGTTAAAGTCACCAGGGGTAATGCTACCAATGTCACATATGGATCATATTTGTCTGCCTTCTTGACCTATTCAGGTTTACAGAAGACTGTGCCTCCACCTCCTCCTCCACCTTCAGATGAGTCAGAACCCATTGACATAGAGGATGATGATTCTCTGCCTCCCCTGGTCATACAGCGCAAACGCTTGAAGAGGGTAGCGGATAAAGCTCCTTCAGTACTTCCTTCAGTACCCATCCCTGCTACTTCTGACAGTGAACTCCCTGGGTATCTCACTTGTAATAACCTATTCCGAGCACATCGAGAAGGATCATTGGACATCTAAGTTCCCTCCCTGAACAGTCTAGTTTCAGGAGATGCGATTCCTTTCCTCTGCAAGGATATTCAAAGTTCCATTGAGTTGTCAGTGACAGCCTGTGTTCAACAGCTGTACGCGTCCTTTTATGAAGAGCTCATGCAGTCTAAGGACCAGTTCCATAAGGCAACATCTGAGTTAGCTTCTGCTAAGGATACCCTAGCAGATTTGTTTAAGCAAATGGAACAGCAAACCCAACTGGTTGCCACCCAAAGCGATGAGATTTCTTCTTTGAAGACCCAATTACTCGAGGCTCAATCCCAAGTTACTAGCCTTTCAGCAGAGAAGGAGAGGATGTCCAGAGAAGCGAAGGAGTTCCAAGCTCTCTTAGATGACAAACTTTCAGCTTTACAAATTGCTAATGACATAGTGGCCAACCAAGCCTCCTAAATCCAGCTATTGCACGATCAACTTGCAAAGTCCCGCTCTGTTCCTCCAAGCCCTCATGTTCCCTTGATTCCTTCTCTTTCACAGCAGGACTTGGCTGCTCTTCAGAGACAGGCTACTTTGTGCCCTCTATTCCAAGATAAAGTGGAAAGATTGCAGTCCAGAATGGACTTGTTATGGTCTACCTTTGAACAGTTTCAAGAATATGTCTTACCAGACCATTCTTTCTTTGTCCACTACCACTTACAGAAGTTGGTCTTCTACATGAAGCTTTCCACGATGGATTTACCTTTTCCAGAGGATGGCTGGAGTGGGGCTTGGTTTGTTGAGTTGTTGACAGAGGTAGTCAGAATGGTCTTTGAAGATTCTGTCACGCCAGATACCATGTTGATGTCATACATGTATCTACGAGGAGACTTGTTAATTCCAGATGAGGTGGATATGGCATGGTATGTGGGGGATGTGGTCTTACAGGCTGTTTTGTATGTCAATCATTTGGAGTTGTGCATAGCTGACATGTTTCAAAGTTATTCCTCCAAAGTAGCTGATTGTCATGATAATTCGTGGCATCCCATGATTGATTCGGTGGTCCTAAATCAAAGACAAAACACAGCTCCTACCTTTGCCCAGATTACTAATCAACTGAGGATGGATCTCTTAGCCTATCTTTCAACACATAATCCATTTGATGCTACCTTCTTTGATGCTTATCATAGACGATCTCTCTTAGGACCTTCTGTTCCTACCCTCCTCTATTACCAACAAATGGCTCACCGCTATGCTATATATCTTTCCCTTTGTCAATCTAATTCCACCATTATTTTACCCCTTCTTTTCCAACCTTCATCTTTCCCTCAAATTCCTATTTTTACATACTGTTCCTTTATTGAGGATAGGGTATTTTCCCCTTCTCCACCATGTCCTTCTCCCTCCATTAATGTACCCTCCACATTTCCTATTTATCAGTTAACACCCTTCCTTAGTGATTCCCTCCAAATTTCTGCCACTCCTTCTTTAACCTTTTCTTCCTTTTATATTTTTCCTATCCCTCCCTACATCCACTCTTCCTTATTCCACTACCCTCTCCTAACACTTCTATATCTCAACCACCTCAGTTGGTTAGTGACTGTGACGGGTTTGATAATCAGATTTCTAGAAGAAGGGGATGGAGTTCGGATGATTGCCTTACAGGACCGCAGATCAATTGGCCAGTAATTCCAGGAGAATGGACAGCTTCCAGTCAAGCTTATCAGAACTATGTTCATTTTGCCTAGTAGTATTCCCAGTCTGCATATCCCTCAGTGAGATTAACTGCTCACTTTGCTTGGTACCTGGCATATATGCATAGGCACTCTCATAATGATTCTAAGCCTATTCCAAAGTTGTGCATGAATGTCAATGTAAGCATTGATTCCCAACAGCTGGACATATTGTATTTTCATGCCCTCTGTTTGCCTAGCAGATACCTAGTCCTGTTGGAAAGGATGTGCTGCCTCCAGTTTTTTCAAAATCCTCCTAAAACCTTTGTAGATGAATCCTTGTCTATGGATCGTTTCCGACAACATCAATCTTTTAAGAGGGATCATCTTCATTGATACCTTTCCAATGTATGGTGGAAGCTTTCTAATGAAAAACTCTCTTTTTGAAGGAGTCATTCAGATGGTTGTGTTGTGTGTAATGTCTGTGTTGTGAGTTTATTTATGTAATACGAACGTGGTGGTTTCCTATTGGATTTTGTGTACGAGCTACATTTTGGAGAATTGTGGTGCTGGGGTCGTGGTTGCAGAGTTGAAGCTGATGTTGATGAAGAAGAAGCAAACTTTTATATCCTTTACAAATTTGTTGTGATTTTTAGTTTAATAAGAGGTGTTAATGAATAAAGGGTTTTTATTTCTTTGTATTTTTATATTAGAAACAAGTTATAAGTTGGGGTCGTGGTGGATGGATTCTTTTTGAGAAGATATTGAAAATCAAAGTTGAGCTTTTCCCTGAACTTGTATTCCCTTTTTCCTGGGTCGCGAGGACGCTTCCTTATTAAGTGTGGGGATATGTTGAGTGTTGAAATGACTTGTTTTTTGGCTGATTTTTGTTGTTTTTTAGAGCTGAATGGTTGATTTTATGAGATGATTGATTGGTTTGGAAGTGGTTTGAGAGTGTTTTGGATGGTAATGATGGTGTTTTGGAAGTTCATGATGTTTGTTGGTGGTTCTGTGATGTTCTGATAGGTTCTGATTGGTTCTGTATACCTTCTATTTTGCTCTGTTTTGGTCAGTTTTGTTCTGATTGTCTTCTGTAAGGAGGGATGGAGTATTGATTGATGAAGATTGAGATATTGTGAAAGTTTATTGAATGGTTTGTGAGAGTTTGGAATGGTTTGAGAATGAGTTATGAGGTTTTGATGACCTTCTGTAACCTTCTGTAGGTCTTCTGTAGAGCTTCTGTCTCTGTTCTATTCTGTTCTGTACTGTAGCTGTTCTGGTACTGTTCTGTAGACTGTTCTGTATGCTTATGTATGTGTTTTGATGGATGAGAGTGTAGCTTGGGAAAGTTTTCTAGCCTTGGAAAGAGGTGAATACAAGTGAAAAAGAGCTGAAAGAAGTGAAAGAAGTAGCTGTTGAAGACTCAAGTGAAGACTAGAGTGAAGTGACAGTAGTGAGCTATGAAAAGACACTGTAGTGGCTCTGGTGACTTTTCATATCAGACATACCTCTTGGGAGGGATATCCACGACCTAAGAGGGATTATTGAGTGTGATTTTTGAGAGATTGTAGTGAGGATATGATGTATTATTGATGGAGTGAGAGAGAGAGAGTCAGAGATAGCCAATTCTACTCAAACAGAGTGATTGTATATGAGAGATTGAGAGAGAAGACTATGAAGATATTGAAGATGAATACTATGTGATGTATTTCCATTCAAAGATGGTGTACTCCCTTGCTTTCTTTGTTCTCTTGATGGATTTTGTGAAGATGTTGAAGAATATGGTTGATTCTATCAAATCCGTGGGAGATCTACATGATGCTGCATGAAGATTTGTTGTGCCTGGTGTTCTTTTCTTCATTGTGATCATATGAAACATGATAAACAAGCTTGTTGATGTTACAAGATAGATTTTCTTGCAAGAGAATTCCCTTTTCCTTGGTGTTCCTCTTGGGGCTCCACAGAGCAGGTACATTTCGCCTCATGAGAGAGGGGAATCGAGCAGTGCACCACAGCTTAGAAGCTCACAGAGGGTCAGATACCCTGTTGACAAGTTGACATATAGTGGCTACACTACAAAGCATTATGGTTACATGACAAAAGTGATGGAGATCAAAGAACCAAGTA
Organism: Lygodium microphyllum; assembly: GCF_053477565.2. Lineage (NCBI taxonomy): Eukaryota > Viridiplantae > Streptophyta > Polypodiopsida > Schizaeales > Lygodiaceae > Lygodium > Lygodium microphyllum. The sequence goes on from NC_141151.1 coordinate 106,221,210, forward strand.
CATATGCTGAAGCAGTGGAAAATGAGAACTGGTGTGCAGCCATGGATAAAGAAATGAATGCCTTGGCTGAAAATAAGACATGGAATCTTGTGCCACTACCTGAAGGACAAAAGACCATTGGCTGTAAATGGGTCTACAAAATCAAATGCAAGTCAGATGGCAGTGTGGAAAGGTACAAAGCCAGGCTGGTTGCTAAGGGGTATCCCCAACAGTATGGACTTGATTATGAGGAAACATTCAGCCCTGTTGCCAAGATGGCAACCATACGCACTGTGATTGCCTTGGCTGCTGCTAGAGGCTGGAAATTACAGCAGATGGACGTTAAGAATGCATTTCTTAACAGTGACTTAGCAGAGGATGTTTATATGGCTCAGCTAGAAGGGTATATTCACCCTGATTTTCAGCATTGTGTATGCAAGCTGAAAAAGGCACTGTATGGGCTGAACCAGGCTCCGAGAGCGGATCAGTAACTACTTGCAGAGGTTGGGATTTACTGTTGGTAGGGCTGATCACAGCCCATTTACAAAGAAGACTGACAGTGGCTTGGTAGTGCTGGTCATGTATGTTGATGATTTGATAATCACTGGTGATGATGACTTGGGCATACAACACGTAATGAAGATGCTGAAATCTGAATTTGACATGAAAGATCTAGGTGAATTGAAGTACTTTTTGGGCATTGAGGTAATCAAGGCTGAAAATGGTATATGGCTGATGCAGAAACACTATGCCATGGAAATGCTGAAGAAGTATGGCATGGCTGAATGCAAACCATTGGATACACCCCTTGATCAGAATGTCAAGTTGGACATTAGCACTGGAGCTGAAATTCAAGATGTGACTATGTACATGCAGATGGTTGGAAGTCTGATCTACTTGACCATCACTAGGCCGGATTTGAGTTATGCAGTTGGGCTCATAAGTCAGTTTATGCAGAAGCCCAAGAAGCCACATTTGGATGCTCTTACGCGGATTATGAGAAATGTTAAGTCCACTGTAGATTATGGGTTGTTCTATATGAGAGATAAACCCTTGAAACTAGTTGGATACACAGATGCAGATTGGGCAGGATGCTCATATGATCACAGATCTACAAGTGGTTATGCTTTTGGTTTTGGAAGTGGCATGATCAGCTGGAGCAACAAGAAGCAACCAATGGTTGCATTGTCTAGTACTACTGAGGAAGAGTACAGGGGTGCTGCATTGGCAGCATGTGAGATTTCATGGCTGCTTAAGCTTATGGCTGATTTGGATATTCAGGTGGATGCTCCAGTGACCTTATTATGTGACAATCTCAGAAGTGTACTCCTGGCAACGAATCCAGTATACCATGCCAGGACAAAACACATAGAGGTACACTACCATTTTATTAGAGAGATGGTTCTTGGAGAGAGAGTAGATCTGATGGAATAGATTGCAGATATCTTTACCAAGTCTTTGGGTAAAGATAAGTTTAGTAGTTTTAGATAGCTACTTGGAGTTCATCAGATGATTTGAGCTTGAGGGGGAGTGTTAGAATATCAAGCTCATATTATTCTCATGTTAGTATGTACGACCGACATTAGTCTTGTCCAGCTGTATCAGCAAGTGTGGGACATTAAATAAGTATGTGGTCTTAGACCCAGTGTGAATGGTCCTATGGACCTTAGTACTAGTGTATACACTTACTCTATGTGTGTGGCTAAGATAGAATGAATGAATGAAGAAGATAAGAGCATGCTTGCTCCTCACTCCATCTCTGCCTCTCTCAATCTCAACAAAAATTATGTTGCATTTCTTAACATAGCACTTTCTTTGTTTTTCGTTTTTGATTTTCCATGCAATTTGAGAACACGAGGATGTTATTGAAGAACACTAGTAGAAAGTCATCTAGCTAGGATAAAAAATATACATTGTATTAATTGATTGAAGCTAGCTAAGGAATTAGTCAATCCAAAAGCTATTATTTAGAATTCATAAGACAGAGAGCATGTACTAAAGGTTATCTTATGAATATCATGATCCTTGACTTTGATATGATAAAATTAGTATTTGAAAATATTTTTGCTTCATGGAGTCCATCTAGAATTTCATCAATTTAGTAAACAAGATACTAGTTCTTTGTTGTCAATTTAAACTTTCGAAGTTGATACACAACTTGAAGGATCCATCATTTTATTTTTTCTAGAAGTGTACCCTCAATGTGAGTTGGGTTGGATGAAGCCTAGCTCAATTACTTAACTTAGTGTTTTCTAGCTCTATAGTTGATTGTGATTCTCTAATTTGTGCATCTTGATTTTAGAGTTTTGAACCTCTTTGAAAAAGTCTTGGCTTTATTGTATATTAGCATTAACTTAGTGTTAATTTGATCTTAAATGTTACGAGCCATTGAATTTTTTTCTTTAGTTCCAATGGAGTAACCTTTCTAATCATGTGCAATGTAATAATTTTTGGACTTTATCCTTTTGGGGATTCTCCTTTCCTTTAACATTATTACTCACCATCACCTCTTTTGAAAATTTATCTTCTTTGTGTTGGTTTGAGATTTTTCTTTTCAAACTCTTGTAGACCCATTCACATCCTTTGTATTAGAATTGATAACTTCTTGGACTTTACTTTCATTTAAAAACCCCATCCACACCCTCATTTTGCTAGCTTAGGCAAAGTTCTTACCTTGACTTGTTTGCTCAACAATCTTCTTTTATTCCAATTTTCTTTAGGACTTTTATAGCTTTCTCCATGACCAATCTTTGAGGGATTCATGATTACTTCTTTTGAGATATAACATGATTTAGAAAGGTTGAAAGCTTAAAATTTGAAAGACTTCCAAGAACTTAGGAGGCACTTTTCAAGATTTCGCAGTAAACATTATTTCTTCTATGTCATTTTGACTCCACTATTGCAAAGTGGTAGATGTAGGAGACATTTTACAATCTACACCAAAACCTTAACCTCACCATCAAGACAATTTGTAATTAATATTTGTATCCAACACTTATACTCAAATAGATCCCACAACGAGTAGCTTACAAACTAAAAAATCACCTAGAATAAATCTACTATTGAGGATCTATCCCATCAATATTATAGACAAATAACCTCGCCCAACAACCCAAGTTGTTTGTAGAAATAAGACAATTTAACTTGAATTTTGTGGCATTGGTATCAAAGACTTCCAAGAACACAAGAGTGACTTCTTGGAATCTTATAGTAAACATGCTTTTCTTCTATGCCATTTCAATTTCACTAATGCAAGGTGGTAAGTGCAACAAACATCCTATAGTGTACAATAAAACTTTAAGCTCATCGTCAAGACAATTTGTAATTGACATCCACATCCAATACTTACACTAAAATAGATCCCACAATGAGAAGCTTTCAAAGTAACAAATGACCTAGAATAGAACTAGTATTAAGGATCCAATGTCTCACTATTGCAAGCCTAGGCAGGGAGAACAAGAAACTCCTTTAAATAAATAAATAAATAAATATATCACACACACACACACACACATAATGTGAGTTCATCATGATGCTCTTGGAGATTCTTGTTTATAAGAAAATTTGTGAAAGAAATTTTACAAAAAGTATTTTTAAAACTAGTGCTATAGAGAAATCTAAGTGTAATAGATTTTAGAATACCTCTTGAACATAAATGGTCCATGAGAATTCTTAATAGTAGACCCCCTAAGTTGTAAGTCTAGTTATCCCCCCAAAACCTCCCACTTCGGGAGAACCATGCATGTAGTGCTAAGAAGTGCCATGTGTGAGTAGGTATTAAAGAGTCATAGAGTCCAATGGTCACTCTCATTGTACATGCCCTTCCTCTTCAAAATTTCTACCAATAGTTCTACTTATAGGAGAATAAGGCACTCAAAATTTGTTCTCCTTATCATTAGGAGACTAATTTTTGTATCATCTTTGAATCAAAGTGCTAAATACACATCATATTGCTCTAAACGTGTTAAAATTTTTCATTGTAGATTGGCATCATTTTTAGAGTGGCAATTTGCTTTCAACCTTCTCAAAGATGATGCCGGTTATTTTCACAAGGAAGACATGCAACATCTCTTTGATGGAAGTATATTCTACAAATTGGAGGAAAAACAAAATGAGAAGAGACATCATAGAGGAAAAATGGAATAGCATGTACACGTGCATGGAACAATGTATTAATTTAATAAATCTAAGGTCCCCACATGGATCCAATACCTTGTATGTTGAGAACTTGCCTTCTTTAAATAAAGTGTAATGCAAACAATAAGTAATTTAAAACATCTCTATCTCTCTCTCATGGTATGTACTTCTATATGTGTGTGCACATGTATGTGCATGCGCATGTAACTTCATTGGCACATTTAACAGAGAGGATAAAATTGGATAAATGAATTTGATGAAATAGATATAGAATGACATCATCAATATAGACATCTTCAAAAGGCACATGAAAAGGTATGTAAATGTTAGCAAAAAAGGCATGGATGCTTTGAAATAATTTATATTAGCTAAAATGGACACCTTGATTGTGCTACTATTTGTTATGATGATGAATGTGAATCCAAATGATAGTGTGAATTCAAATTTGTTAAGTGTACAAAGGGATGGATTGGATGTGCATAGTATGGACATTTTCTTGATAGTGAGTGCACGAGGCTACCAACATCCCCATGCAAAAGGTGAAAAAAATGTAACTAATGCACTAATCTTATAATAGCTTCATTGAAATGTGATTCTTTTTCTCAATGCATCAAAGAATCCTTGGCATAAGAATAAGATTCAAGCCTATTGATTTCAATGTTTATGTAATAGGTGCTTCTTAGAATGCAATCTTGCAAGAAGATATTAGAAATCTTTGGAGAGCCAAGAAGTTCATTTTATAGAAGTTGCATGCAAATTTGAAAACATGAATTCCTAAGGAGATTAGATCCACTTGTTAGCCTCCAAAAATGAATTTGAAATTTCTAAAGAACGAAGCTAAAAAATAATCACATATAGATTGATTGGCCAACTTCAACACCTCCAAGAGATTCTTCCCGTGGATACACATACTTGAGAAAAATAACATACTTAGAAAGTGAATTACCTTGCAAACTCTCAAGAGCTTCATTTGCACTACCACCTTGCATATGTATTATTAGGGTAGAAATCATGATATTCAAGCCTTTCATAACATTACCCAACACTAAGAGGGGAATATGCTTGATAGAATTTACACACTTGGCCAACTCTACACATAAGCCATCTTTGAAGGGAATCTTATATTGACCTTGCGCTTGAATTTGGCTTGTTTATTTCATGTAGTTTGAGTTTTATGTGTGTTTCCCATGTGCTTGAATGTCTCTCAAGGTATTCATTGACCCCTTTCACCTTTTTTGGATAATGTTAGTTTGATTGACAAGCAACCCTTGGGATGTGGCTTGATGGTCTCCCGATGGTCTCAAAAGTCAAATAGTCTAATTCCTTGGGTCAATCTATACCTAAAAGCTAGAAACATATGCACTTTACCATAATATTATGATGGGTGTTTAACGATCTCAAAACACTATATATAGTCTAATTCCTTGGATCAATCTACACCTAAAAGCTAGGAATCACTCATGTTTCTCTATTATGTCGATTGTGTTGCATTTGAGGTATCCATAATATCAAGGTCCTTAAGATTTGCAAAATAATTTATTTTCCAAAGGCCTTTTGAACCCTAGTCTTCTTGCAACTTGCATCGGTTACCTTACCCTATCTTGAATCATATTGTGCATGAGATCTTAGATTAGAGTGAGGCTACATGGCATCTACATATATTGAAACTAACCATTTATGAACACCAAATCAAAGTTAAGAATTGATGCCCCAAAACTTCCAAATTTATTGCTTTTATGTATGGCAAAAATCATATGAACTGTGAGCTTAAAAATCCATCAAAATCAATAGAATCCAAATACCTTACCCTTATGGGTTTTTCAAAGGAATTAGCTCAATGATTGATTAGCAACAACTAGAGTTGCATCCAATGCTTGACATAGCAAGAAGTGGTGGCCTTGTTTGGGGTAATATCTTCCAAAGCTTGAAACAGACATTGAGAAAGAAGTTCTTACCCCTCGAGATAAACATAAGGATACTTAGAGGGTAGTTTAGAGAAACTAAGGGTTGATTATAGATTGTACTAGCAACTACTATTATTGTTGCTACTACTACTACCACCATCACCACCACCACTTTACCAAGAGAAAGCATAAGTAGAGCTTCTACTCAAGGCCCCAACTTGAGTTCTCTATTCAAATCCTTAGCTTGCAACAAATAGGTCCCTTAGGGGCTTCCCAAGAGACAACCTACCCCCTAATTAAGGAAACTCTCCTTCCAAGCATCTAAAGACAAGCTATTTTTCTCCAAACATAGCCATTAATGGTTTCCCAAATTAATTCAAAAAATAGAGCATTGTTTCCCCAAATCAAGCCTTGATGGTTCAAGCACCTCCTTCACTTAGATATAAATCTCGGACGACGATGAGAATAGTAAATCTATCAACGTGTGGATATCGAGTATAAATGTCACAAAGGAAGCTCAGATCCTCCAACTTTGTGACAAGGCTTCACTTCTCACACTCTTTGCTCGAAATAAAAGCTCCCATAAACGTCAAATATTGCTTTGATATTAGTTTTTGAGAGGGAAGTAATAATGGAATGTGAGGTAGCTATGGAGTGCAAGAAGGTTGAGAGAGAGAATAACATAAAAGAGTTAGGTGGGCACAAAATGAATGGTTTTCTTTTTCTTTGTTATCTTCACTTATATATGATTCTACAATGCATACTTATACAAGGGGTGCCATCCCAACTATAGGGTGTTGGCCTTTACCCAATAGTATTGACATTAAAAGGAGGAAGATACAACATCTTCTTCAACATTCTTGCAATAGACTTAATCTCACCTATGTATGCAATTTAGGAAAGTTAAACCATGCTTGACATCTAGGGAGAGACACCTAATTAGAAGAAGATCTTATTGACCAAGGCACATAACATACAATCTCTCCTTTATGGCCCACCAAGTAGTCCAATAAGCAATCACATTCTAATGAGTTTGTTTGATACAATCACACTCAATGTTCAGTATAGATAAACAAAAATTTGAGTAACACATGATAACACAACCTATGAAACTATTGGCCAGAAGACATTGGTTGAATTCTAAAACATTAAAAAAAAGTTGTTGGAGCATGATGTGGCTTGTGGATAGATAGTAGATGGTGCTCATCTAGAAAACCTATATCAAACACTATCTTTTTCTTCATACAAACCATTCAGATCATAAATAAAAGATCCCATTACATGGAATCCCATTAATGACTATGGGAAATTATAGGCCATTTTTCCATTTTGTATAAGGTTTTACTATGATGAACCAAATGTGAGCTATATGCAATAACTTTTTTCTCTCTCAATTTGTGTATTTATGGTGAAAATTAAAATGGTTTTAGATTCACATGCATGAAATTCTTTGGTACATGTGTGCACTATTAGTTGATGGCATTGGATTTAGTCAGCATTGTGTGAGTGGTTGCACTCTTATGTCTCTATTTATGTTCACAAAATTGTAATCCTCCATGGACTTAATACAAATTTATGCTTTCGATTCGATATCCTTTCCTTTGCCATCAAGCTCGAGCAGCTTGATTTGCTTGAGTTGAAATTTCTTCTCTTGTGCTTCAGTAGGGATAAGCATAGGCATGGAAGACATGATACCCTGTGATTGATAACATTTATAAGATTAGATGTACATTTCATATGCTACCACTTTCATCTCTCTCTTAAGGTTTTCAATACTTTAATTCACAATTTTTAAGTTAATAGCATGAGTCTTAGTATGAGAATACACAATCTTGAAAAGAAATTGAGACATTTTCAAAATTCAATTATTGTAGCCAAATTTTTTATTACATCAAGTAGAGATTATTCTTATCAAATTAGGAATTTTTCATTACAATATTCTAATTGTGAAATTTAGATACATCAATCAATTTGTAGATTAGAGGTTCAACAAATATATTTAAGATTTTGTATCTTTAGGAAAGATTTGGAAAGCCATCTTTATTATAATTATTGTGATACGAGCACCCTAAAATGGCAACATGCTCGATTGGGAGAATGTGGAGCACTTGGTCATAAAATTAACATTTTTGGAAAATTTTCTCTTCATTTATATTTAGGATGGGATTTAGGCATGATTCTTCAAAGATGAATAGCTTGACCAATTTAAGGTTCTTCCATCCACATGATTCTTTTGATATTGGTTTGTAGATAAGAAAGTTGATCGGCATTAATGAAATAATAGACTCTGCTTCACATGCACCAATGCCCTCAATATAGTACTAGTAGGGAGGGATTATATATATGCTCCAAGATTCTCATGAAGCAATCCCACCAATTAAAATCAAAGGAATGCATAGTGGAGGTAAACATTGCTTGAAATACCAATAATCTTTTCCAATCTTCATTATTTTGAAAGAGATCCCAATGTTCATTAGAGGTCAAGTCATTTTTTAATCCAATTATTCCTTAAATAAGGTTGCAAACAAATATTACTATGCATTAATTCAATTTTTTCTCTAATACCACATGTAATATGCGTGATTGTGACATGCTCAGTAGTATGCTTTAGTGGTCCAATCGAGATGTGTTTCTAAGTGATGCTACTTAGTACTATTTTAGAATAACATGATATTTGTTGCTTAGGCCCTCTTGAGCCCACTTCACAGTAGAAGGTTTTTGTCGCATTTGTAAAGGATAGAGTTGAATCCTAAGTTCCTAAAGTAAGCTCAAGTCACCTAACAGTTTCAATCTTTGAGTGTTTGCTTGTGCGAGATCACTTAAACCAAAGCTGACATGTGTCACACACTTGGTTCAAGGAGAATGAGAAACAAGGGGCAGTATAGGCATGTCAACCCCTCTTTCCATAGGGCATAGTCACTCTAGTCCCCTAAAATGACATGGAGTCAGGGTTCTATCTAATCTCTACTTGGTTAAGGTTTTGTCTCTTACTTAACATGTTGAATTGTTGAATTGTGAAGATGCTCTTGGCTCATCAAGACCACCCTTCCTTAGGACGGATTCATTGAGAACATCACTCTCCTGCTTTCCTTGATTAGTTAGCTTTATTTAAATAATCACTTAACACGTTTATGTTTGAACATATAAAACTAGCTTCTTTACTTAACCTTTTAGATCACAGGGTTTGTTCATGTAACTTAGGCACGACACAGAAATAAAAGAAAGTTGTTCTTTAAAAAATAGCTTTTATTTATCATAATGCTTAGACTTATATAGTGTTTTATCTTCTGTCTATATAGAAGAACAATTGGAAGGTCTTATTTCCACTAATATTCTATCCTTAACCAGTAAAATGAGGCTCTGAAGAAGTCCCCAACCTAAGTCATGCAAGGGTTGAGTGGTTCCTGGGAGCCTAAGGGGGTTACTAGTTAGAGCCCCTTGGCATCCTCATCTCCTTCTATCCAAGGATTCTCTATGAAGAGAGTGACCTCTCACCATCAAGGCCCCCCTTGGAGCCTCTTTGAGAGGAGGTGGTAAACTATCCAGCTTGGGGAACAAATTCCTAGCTAGCCTTAGGGGACACCTAGCGTGACTCTTATCCTATTGTAAATTAGGATCAATTGGGATCCTAAACTTACGCAATCATATCTTTTCGAGTACATCAAGTGATCTTTTGCAAGCACTATTGCAATCACAAATAAGATGGTAATAAAAAATGGGACCTAACCTAGCCAAACAAGCCGATGTATTACAAGGTTAATATGTGCTAGTGATATAAAGAAAGTGAAGTAGGCATGTATCAATAGTTTCACGCAACATCCTTAATCACCATGATGATATCCCAGAGCTCCTGCTCTTCCACAATAGTATCCAAGATTTCTTGAGCTCCTCATTCACCCTAAGTGCCATTTCTTTTAGATGTGGCTAATAATGACACCTCGCTCAACTTCTATCTACACAAAAAAATTGATTTTAGTAGAAGATAAATCAAAAAAGAAATTACCTTTGAAACTAGAGCCATTCCTTTGCAGCTAAATCTTCCATAGAAATAAAGACCTTATAATGCATACCATTGTCCTCACAAATCAACCATTCTTTCCATGTAATGGGTTGCCAATGGAAGGGTTTAATGATATGTTAGACCGTTTTCAATATCACTTTGTTGTAGTTGCAATAAAAGAAAAGATGAGGAATATATTCAACATCCCTTTTGAGTGAAAATGATGGTGAGAGAAAGAGAGAGAGAGACAACGAGACATATATATACAATGAAGGTGTGGATAAGGTAGGTTCTCTTAGTGAAGTATCATCCACATGTTCTAGATCCATATTATCTAGTTCCCCTAAATATCTAGATATTATATTCCTTGATATTCTCTAGGTACATGTTCATATGAGTACATTCTAATATTCTAACGTTCATGAAAGGTTAAGAATATCTTCTAACATTATTCCTCCCTTCTCAAAAGAAAATAGGATTTTCTTTTGTAGTACAAAGACTTTTTGCCAATCATTTTGTCTACAAGAGAAGTAAGATTACAATGATGACTATAGCATGAGACCTTGTCCTTGTTGTTGCAGAAGATATACATCCATCTTTGCTTGCAATGATTTAAGGGATGTAAGTTGATGATGAATATTTTTGGGCTTTCGTTGATGGATATCTTGATGATGAAGAGTTGATCACCATAGTTTGCTTCATGATAGACTTGATAAGAGATGGGCTCATCATATTAATAGAGGATATATTCCAATTGAAGCTTGATAGTTGTGGATTAAAATAATGGTGAGAGCATGTTTGTAGATGGAAATATGATCCCAATGTCACTAGATACCATAGTAAGATAGAGATTGATAAGGTGCTTGTGACATGATCTTTGGGAAGGTTGTTGATGAATACGACAGTGTAAAATAGCAAGTGATTGATGAGCAATTTCATGCATATTTTCTTTGTTGAGAGGACTCCAAGAGTTATCACATCTTCAATAATAGCATGGATCCATAGCACTACGACTGTAGCCTTGTGATTGCATAAAGGCATCAAACTTATGATATCATTCCCTAGGTGCCTGCTTCAAGCCATAAAGACTTTTCTTCAACTTTGTACACTAGCTGCTCCCTACCAGGCTCTCCAAAGCCCTTAGGTTGCTCCATGTAAATCTCATCATGCAAGTCCCCATGTAAGAAAGCCATCTTGACATTCATCTGGTACAAGTACAAGTCAAGTTGCGCAACCAAAGCCAAGACTAAGCGTAGGGTGGTCATTTTAACCACAGGAGAGAAGACCTCATCAAATTCAATACCATGATCCTAGTTAAAACCCTTTGCTACCAATCTAGCCTTGTATGCCGGCTTGGGGTGTCCAAGGGTACTTTTCAGCTGGCAGAGCCTTCATGACAGTAGGCAAGGAAACCAAATCCCAAGTCATATTCTTATGCAAGGAGTCTATCTCAGACTGTATAGCCCTCTCCCAGGAGTGACTATCACCCCTGCGCATAGCCTCATCATAGGTGAGAGGCTCTCTTGGATCTGTAACCAAATATAGCACATGGAGGGCTCAAATCTGTCAGGTGGGTGTCTATCTCTAGTAGAATGCTACAATGTAGGCTTTGCTACATTTTCAACATTTTGTCCAACACACTGGTCCATGAGCATCTAGTGCTGCTGCAGGCTGTGTCTAGTTGGTTGTATGGGAGGTTGTGGCTCCTCCTGAAATATAACCCTACATATCTCCATAACTCTCTCAGGCTGCCTATGCATCTTGTCTCCATGGAAGACTACATCCTGGCTGTGGATGACTTTCCACACTTGCAAATCCCATAGACAATAATCCATCTCTCCTACATCTCCATAACCAAGGAATATGCATTTAACACTCTTAGGATCCATCTTCTTATGTTTGTCCTTGGGCACGTGGCAGAATGCCTCACATCCAAAGTCACATAAATGCACATAAGAGGGAGGCTTTCATGTCCATATCTCCTCTACAACATGAAAATCAATGCCACTATAAGGTGATCTATTAATGATATGCACGGTAGTCGTAATTGCCTCAACCCAAAAGTGTTGGGTTAGGCTTGCATGGCTAAGCATGCTGCGAACCCTTTCATGGATGGTCCTATTCATCTGCTTAGCCATACCATTTTGGGGAGGGGTGTAAGGGGCAGTCAACTGACGCTTAATACCCCTCTCATCACATAACTACTCAAAATCATGTGATACATATTCACCCCCATTATCTATCGTAAGGCATTTTAGCCTATGCCCAAACTGGTTTTTTTTCCAAGGGCAGCCATCTGTGAAAAATTGCTAAGACATCAAACTTCTACTTTATGGGATAAGCCCATACTTTATGTGAAAAATCATCTATGAAGTAACAAAATACTTCACACCACCCACAGACTGGAAAGGCATGGGCCCACAGACATCAGAATGAACCAAGGCCAAGGGTCACCCATGAGTGACATACCAGACTTCTTTGCATAGACCTAGTCTGCCAGCCATAAAGACAATGATCACAAGAATCAAAATGAGAATAGCCAAGGGGTGGTAAGTACTGCAAACCAGAAAGCATTTTTGTTCCTTTAATAGACATATGTCCCAAACAAGCATGCCAAAGAGATACATAAGGTAAAGACCCCACAGACAAAACATGATCAATTGTAGATCCAAAAACAACTAAGGGGTAGAGGCTGCCATCCTTGGCACCTCTCGCAAGCACAAGCCTGCAATGAGTAATCTTCCATGCAGAGTCTCCAAAAGATACATGATATCGCGTATCATCAAGCTATCCAATGGATATGAGACTGTGTGTCAATGCAGGTATACGACATACATCGTGCATAACAAAAATACTGACAGAAGGAAACTACAACCTAACATTACTAATCCCAACAATCTTAAGAGACCTATCATCACCCAAGCGCATAGAACACAAAACTGAATGGTATGAATGGAACCAGTCTCGGCAAGGTGTAACATGAAAGGACGCATCTGAGTCCAAGAGCCAACACTATGCATACATAGAGTGTATCTTTGTTATCTATGAAGCACAAGATGAAGCTCTTGCAAGGATATAATCCCCATCACTATCCTTGGGCTGCATTACATTGATCTCTTCAATTTTAACACTCGACTTAGCAAGTACTATGTTGTAATCAGAAGACTTTTCCTGCACTCTCTTCCCCCTTGTCTTTGCACCTTTCATTGCACAATTCATGACACTGTGGCCTTATGTGGCCATTCTTCCAACAATGATGACAAGTTAGATTGGCATTTCTCCCATAAGACTTAGTGCATGACTTGCCACGCAACTTGGACTGAGGTTTCTGCAAATCCCATCCACGGCCATTACTACGGTCATTCTTTGCATTTCCATCATGTCAGCCTCTAACTGTCAAAGCGTGAGACATAGGAGAGGCATCGAATTTTTACGGTTTATCTCTTTCTGCAAAAGAGAGCTCTCAATATCAGATAGCTTTAATGTTGTCGTACTGCTGCGCATCCGAGGTGTGGAATCCACCAAAAAGTTGTGTGTATGGGATTTGATACTTTGTACTTACTTAGTCATTATGTTTGCTCTTTTATTCTACGTGGGTAATATAGTGAAGAGGGGTTTGGTGCAAGAGGAACTTATCCGTAATGCTTTGGTTGACATGTACGCTAAATGTGACATGCTTGTAGAAGAACAGGGAGTTTTTGATAGATTGGTAACTCGAGATGCAGTCTCATGGGCTACACTTATTTCAGGATATGCCGATTATGGGCTTTGTGAGAAAGTACTAAACTATTTCAAAGAGATGCAGATTGAAGTACACTGGTGGATATGTATGCCAAATGTGGGAGCTTGCTTGATGTTCAGCACACGTTTGACTGCCTGCCACAACGCAATGAGTATCCTTGGAGTTCCCTTATCCTTGACTATGTTGACATGGGGGATATGACAGTATTTTGGGGCATGCAATCTCGGTTGATCTCATCCACTAGCTATACCTTGATTATGCCATGGAGCCTGACCAGTGGTACGACATTCGGGGTGTTTGGACAGGCTCTGCAACTTTCCTGGAAGATGGTACTCCTGTGATCATCTATACAGGATCTACTAATGAATCCGTACAAGTGCAAGCTGTAGCACTTCCTGAGGATTCTTCAGATTTCCTTCTCCGAAACTGGACCAAATATGTTGGGAATCCTGTTCCTGTGCCTCCCACAGGCATCCTTCCAACAGATTTTCGTGACCCTACAACTGCTTGGGTCGGAGCTGATGGGTTATGGAGGCTGGGTATTGGATCTAAAGTTGACGTTTCAGTGATCACCTTCTCTGATAGAGACGAAGCCAAACGCAGAAGAAGACGGAGATTCCACGCAAAAGGGGGGGTATGAGGTGTAACAGGCCCGGAAGGAGGACATAAACTGAAAATTGAGTTTGGAAAAGGGGAAGAGGATCGACTTGCTGGAGCTCGAACTACGCTAATTCAGCAGTCGATTCAGTACTGTGTGGTAGAGGGACATACAAAAGAGGCCTACTATAAGCTTCATCTTTTGATTTGACAAAGAAGTCGATGCTTTGATGGAGCATCCTGATCTCAGAACTGCGACAGAGAACAGAGGGGAATGCTCTCTGGGGAAGGCTATGGAGGTTGCGGGTTACGCACTTTTACAGAATAAAGTTGACTGCTGCGGCCTGCTGTTGTGATTTTTTTCTTCATCGTTCATGGATTATGCATATATTGAAGCTGCCTGACTCAGTTCTTTGCGCCTCCAGCGTTAGAAATTATTGCCCGGTCTAACCTCATAGAACAGCTGAGGGATTATCAATTGTGATTCCAGTAGAATTAGGTGAATCTTTCCTTCTTCTCATCGACTACACCGATCAGCAGAGTAGAGGAGATGCTGCAAAAACTGGGTTTGTGACTTTACTTTTCCTCTTTTTACTATCTTCATCATTTGTAGCCTTATACTTGAGGTCAAATTGGCAAGGAGGAGACAAAGAATAATGCTTCTTCCTCTTTCAATGAATAAGGAGCTTTACACAGAATTGATGATTTCTTTGATAACTGGGGTTTTAGACCAGACCTGTGACTGGTTCTATATACTTATGGTATTGTCAACTGCACTTTTCAATAAGCCAGCCTTCAGAAACCTTATATGCAATGGTTTAGTTCTTGCTGAGAATGGGAAGATGTCCTTTTACAACTTGTAAGCTCAGGATTTCCAGAGTGTGGCCATGAATTGCAAAATCCTTTTGTGATCTATACTTTACAACGTGTTGGTCCTTTATCCAGAAGTACTGAAGATGAAAAATTAATAGAAGCAGGTTTTTAATTCTTATTAATGGATACAAATTACAAGTTGTGGTAAATTGTTCGAGAATATATCGTTGCTGCTGTAAATTTCAGGACAGAGGGATCAACAATGTGGAACTGATTCAGTTTCTCCTTGAACTTGGATTTCATATTGTTGGGGAGAATTTATTTTGAGGCCTTGTACTTCTCAATTGTGCATGGCTTTGAATAGAAAGGATCTAACATAGGATGATCCATTGATCCATCTATTATCACCGATATTTCTTGCTAAAGAATTGATATTCTATCTTGAAATTTGTCACGGTCTTCTGAAGACACGACTTTGCTTTCAAAAAACCCTTCGACATCTTTGGTGAATGTGACGTGAAAGCGTCACATAAATTTCAGGATGGGAGATACTTCAGCATCAGTTTCAGCCTCTTCTACGATTCCTGCTTTGTCCTCTACTTCAGCTCCATCATTGACTGCTGCTTCAAGTACTTCAACAGATTATTTAAAGCAGATTTTGTAGAATATGTCTATGTATATGCAGCTTCAAAATCAGCAGACACAATTGTATATGCAGCAGCAATAGCAATTGCATCAACAACAGTTGTCTCAGCAAAGGCAACTATATTCGGAGCAGGAGAATGCAATCAGCGCAACTAAGGCGATTGAAGCAGTTGAGAATGAGAAGAAGCTATTTGATGGCCGTAATGTTTCAGCTTATTTGAAGACATATGAGATCAAGATGGGATTTTTTGGAGTACCAGCTGGTCTTATGAGTAAGTATTTCCTTCGTCTTGTCACACCTGCCTTGAGGGAAAAAGTGACTGATCTTTTTATTCAAAATTCGCATTGGCAAGATTTTAAGAAGGCCGTGAAAGAAGAGTATTTCCTTGAGGACTTTGGGATGGCTACATGGCGATCATTTCAAGAGTGGGTCTACATGCCAAACAAAGGTCTAGCTGCTTCAGAGTTGATACGAGAATTTGAAGAGAGGTATAGTCAGCTTGATGCCATTGAACAAAGAGCATTGGATGTTGAGAAAGTTGAGCTTTTCTTGCAAGCTACAGATCCTACTCTTTAGGAAGAATTAGGAGAGCTTCTTGAGGATCGCACGAACCCTATGGGTCTTAAAATGGATTGGCAAGATGCCCATGATGCAGTCTCGACTTTGACCAAGAGGAGGATATGGAAGACCCGCCTACAGAATGGATCTATGACACCGACGCCGTCTTTTGCTCCTATGCCTGCTTCTATCCCTGTTATTTCTTCTCTTCCTCAGCCAGTTTCTTGGCCTATGCCAGTGCCTACTATTTCTACTCCTCCCGTTCCTCCTGTTCCAAGACCGATGCCAGCTCCTTCTGCTCCAAACCCATCGGCTACATCGGTGCCTTCCTCTCTTGATGACATAATCAAAGGCATAATGGATTTGACACTGGAGTCAGTTAAAGCAGAATTGGTGGGAAAATTGAAAGAGCAGTTTGCTTCGACTGCGCCTACTATTTCTTCTAGTGCTCCTACTGCACCTAGGAGTGCTCCTAGTGCACCTAGGAGAGATCGAAGATGTATTTGGTGTGATAGCACGGACCATCAGCATTGCAAGGATTGTGAATCTTTTCAGGATGTAAGGAGGAAGAATTTGGTATTTTGGGGACAAGATGGTAAGATTTGGTTGACTGAAACAGGAGCTCCGCTTGCTACCAACTTTGGGATAAGATGTGCAACCTTGGTGAGCATATCAACCACAACCATAATGGAGTTGTATCCTCCCTAAACTTGGGGCAGACCGACAACAAAATCTATACTAATGAATTCTATAGTAGACAAGTCCACTATTGATAGAGAATTCTAGATACTTTTCCTATAGCTTCAGGTCTTGATCTTTGATAGGGATCTCCCTTAGCAATTTCTTATAGGTTGGGTCATGGCATGCCTCTTCTCTAGCTAGCTCAAGAATTGGGTTGTTTGGCATGGGTACCTTTGTGGCAAGAGATCTTACTGTTGATGGATCTTGCAAAATCAGAGAATTAAAAAATGCCTTGCGACGACTGAGTGCATCGGCAACTACATTCTCCTTTCCAGGCTGGTATTTGATTTCAAAATCATATTCCTCCAGCACTTCAATCCATCGATGTTGCCTCATGTTGAGCTCATTCTAGGTAAAAATCCATTTAAGACTTTTATGATCCGTCACTAGGGTAAACTTGTTACCCAACAAGTAGTGTCTCCAAAGCTTGAGAGCATGGATGACAACTAATAGCTCCAGATCATGGGTAGCATAGTTCCTTTCATGGCTCTTTAGTCTCCTTGAAGAGTATACTACAGGACGACCTTCTTGCATAAGCACACATCCTAAGGCGAGTGTGCTAGCATCAGCTATTACTTCAAACTCCTTACTAAAGTCTGGAAGTTTTAGGATGGGTGCTGATACCAGGCTTTGCTTTAGTTTGTCAAAGCTAGACTGTTCGGCCGGTGACCATACAATTGATGCTTGCTTCTTCAGTAGATCGGTCAGAGGTGCTGCAATCAAGGCATAGTTTTTGATAAAGACCCTGTACCATCCTGTCAATCCAAGAAAACTACGTATTTCTTTGACAGTTGTTGGAGTTGGCTACTCTAGAATGTCTCTGACCTTGGCCGGATCTACTGAAATTCCTTCTGCGCTAATATAATGAATCCCAGATATTCAATCTATCGCTTGAAAAATACACAATTCTTCTTTTTGGCATAAAGCTTGTGTGCCCTCATTGTTTCAAGAACAATGCGAAGCTGGGGTTCATGATCGTCTTCCTGTTTGGAGTAGACTAGGGTATCGTCAAAGAAGACGAGTACGAAGTCATCAAGATAGGGCCTAAAGATATCCTACATTAACCTGTTGAAGGTAGCAAGAGCATTTGTCAGCCCGAATGACATGACCAGAAACTCAAAGTGTCCATATCTTGTGCTGAATGCCGTCTTTGGGATATCTTCTTCCTTGATCCTTATCTGATAATATCCAGACTCGAGATCAATCTTAGAGAAGATATTTGCACCTTGAAGACGGTCAAGAAGTTCATCTATTCTTGGAATGGGGTATTTGTTCTTAATGGTTGATTGATTTAATCCTTTGTAATCAATACATAGCTGAAGCGTTCCATCTTTCTTCTTCTAGAACATCACTGGAGCTCCCCATGGTGAATTGCTAAGATGGATGTAGCCTTGGTCTAACAGTTGCTTGAGTTAATCCTTCAACTCAATCGCTTCCGAGATGGACATTCTATATGGTCTCTTTGCGATTGGTGCAGCTCCTGGTGCTAGCTTGATTTCGTGATCAACTTCCCTTTGAGGAGGAAGCTCTGTCAGCTCTTCAGGAAATACGTCTGCATATTCCTTTAACCATAAAGGTTCTTTCCTAGACTCCTAATTCTGATCTAGCTTATTTAGCTTAATCAAATAGACAGGTAGCCCTTTTCTAACTCCTTTTATTATCCGAGATGCTTTGGCCATTTGAATTTTTGGCATACCAGCCTCTCCTTGAGTTGTGACCAATTCCCCTCCACAATTTTGGAAGGAAACTTGGCCCTTTCCACAGTGAATGTGGACATCATTAGGTTTAAGCCAATTCATTCTGAGTAAACACTCGTGGACACCTAGGTTCATAAACCTGAATCTAACTGAAGTCAACTTTCCACCCAATAGAAATTCCACCTTAGCAGTTTGCCTGGTACAAGTGACCTCATGACCATTTGCTAATTCCACAAGTAAGGTAGGTGTATCTTTTGTGGCTATTCCTAATATTCTTGCATAGACTGGTGAAATGAAGGAATGCGTACTACCACAATCAATCAAGGTTTTGTAGCTTTTACCTTGATAATCCGATGGAGTTTGAATCATCGAGAACTGGCAATTCGGGCCTTTCTTGTGGAGAGCGGCATGAACCGTTGACCTCTCAATGTCTGCTTTCATGGATGGGTCTTCTTCATCACACAGCTCCTTGTTGGCAATATAGAGGTTCTTTCTCTGGCCATGACAGCGGCTCCTTGGCCATGGACGGTTCCTTGGAATGGTAAAATAATATAAATCGGAATTCTAGCTTTCTAGATTCTAGGTCATCGTTACCTTGTTGTCAATTCCTTTGAGAAAAGTTCCCGGCCAACCGGGACCACCATTCCCTAGGACGGTCACATCCACCACACTTTCCTCAGGTTGCTTTAGTTATCTAATTACCTACCACATTTAGTTTGACAAGCAAAAATAGCGTCCTTAATTAGCCATTTAATCATTGGTTCCTTCATGTAACTTAAACACTGACATAGAAAAACAATGTCAAGCAAGTTCCTTTTCAACAATTGATCTTATTTATCAGTCTTTGGAATACATCATATAATCCAGCCCGAAGGCTATTCCATAATCCACCTGAAGGCAATTCCAGCAATCCTCAAGGATTTCTATTCCAAGTTTCCACCCGTAGACTAGTATGCGGGCCTCAAGATCCAATCTCGAGTCATGTCAGCCTCTTTTGCAGGACTCGGAGGCAAGGGATTTACGGCTAGAGCCCTTGGTCAAGATGTAGGGTTTGGGATGTCCTCTTGACCCAACCCAACCTTAACCTTACTAGGCCGACAACGTTTGGCCCTAGGGTCTCTAAATCCATACGGAGGTCTAGTATTTGGCTAATTGATCCTTAGGGTAAAACCCTAGATCATTCTTGCATAGGGGTTCAGCTAACCCTAACATTCTATGAATGTGGGTAGGGTGGTCTTTGGGATTGGAAGTCTTGACTTGGCATCCCAAGTGCGATACTAGGTAGAATTTTAATGTAACTAAACCCTACCTAGCACTTTGAGGTGTTCGTCGTACCAACTATTTATGCTTTTATGAATCCCATGTGGGTTATGCCATTACAAGCGATTTACCTAAATCGATCTAATGTCTTGCAACAAGAGGTGATCTCTCCGTAGAGATGCAAATACTTTTCCTAAAAAGATTTAAATAATTTCAAGATACAACATTCCATGAAAATATGCGATTCATAGACTATTCTAGGTAGCTATAAGATTTACAATAACCATTTATTTTCCTTGCCTAAATGATAATGATTGACAATTTAGGGCTAAAAGCGTATTTTTGGAGTAAGGTATCCTCCTACGATCGCTATCGGTAGTACAAATTGCCACAAACGAGGAAGCATTATGAACAATGACTACACTCCAAATAGCAAAATACCCAGGCCACTTCAATTCATTCGTAGTACAAACCTGACATATCTTATGCCAATCTTGGGATTTTAGCCCTAATAATTGGTCGTCTTTAGAAAACGCGGACATGAGAGAACGCATCATACCCGTTGGAGTGCAGATAGACTTGACTATTTGCTTCACAATGTGCTCTTCTTTAGTGGACAAAACCCAAGGAGCACGAGGTAGCTGCAAGAAATCATTAGCACTCAACTGCTGGCCAAAGCGCCTCCATCTTGCCTACCTCCTTCAAATCCATTACTGCCCCTATAGTGTCTCTCTTTCCTGTGATGTGGTCCCATAGTAAGCTGACCACGTTCTTGAAAATATACATGGGATCCAACAAGTGGTTGATCTATAAGTGGGTCAATACAAAAACTCGTAGAAAACTGAGAACCATCGCATTCCGTTTGGATGTGACTCTGTGTGAACCATTTTCAGCTTGTACCAGCTTTGGGCATTCATACGTGCTAGAGGTCGTCCAAGAAAACCTTCCCTGAGTTCATGACCCTCTATCAAGAAAGTGGCTTGTCCTTGATATACCATCTTCTTCATGGTTCATGACCTTTGGGAGTCTAACTGTGGCCCAGACAATGGACATGCATGATAACCTGAGGTAACCAGACCTGTTCCAATACCTCTATCCAGTGAATACAAACTTGAACGAGCTATGATAGATATTACTAACGAGAACGAAAGCCTACTTACCTGAGCACTCTCCGAATCCCGAAAAGTCATGCATGGTCCACATGAGAATGGCTCGAATATTGGTGGACCGTCAACCATCGCACTTGCTCATATCTTCCATGGTGACCCTCTCCTCCCACAAAATCTTAAGCTCATCGACTAATGGACGAAGATACACATCCATATTTTTGACTTTCTAGCAACTGAGAATGAGCAAGCTAAGGATGAGACGTCCTTTCTTCGTAGAAAGCCATGGATGGATATTGTAGCTAACAAGGACTATAGGCCACACACTATAAGAAGTCTAGCGGCGCAGACCGAATGGGTTCACGCCATCCATAGCAAGACTGAGCCAAAGATTCCTTAGCTCTTGGGAAAAGCCTGGAAATGTAGAGTCACTGTGGCTCCATGCACGTGAATTTTTTGATATTCTTTGAACTCCATCTTTGGATCTATTCTATACATGCCACATTGTCAAGCTCACCATGCCAATGTGGTTTATGCGGGGGATAAGAGGAAAGTGTCTAAGAACTTTTTGAGGTATGGTTTGCCCTTGCAAGTCTTGTCGATACGTATGAACACGACACTTTTGACATATCTCCATAGTCTCATATTCTCCTCGAAACAATATGAAATCGTTGATACATGCATGGATGCTATTGTAGTCCATGCCAAGCTTTCGTAAAACACGTTGCGCATCATCACGAGACTCAAGTATGGTATTTTCAAGTGGGAATATATGATACTTCAGTAACCTGAAAAAAAATCATTAAACACCTTGAAAAAGCACAAATGTTGTTTATGATAGTGCCGAAAATAAATCAACAAAGCGTACGTACAAGGTACCTAAACAACTCGTTCACACTCGTATCGCTCCACCCGTATTTTGTTTGCACACTTAGGAGTGCAAGTAGTGTCTTCTGGCGAGATACTCAGCACCCATCATATAATGGTATGGATGCTTCCTCTCTAAGTGGATCAGATGTCTCGACATCCATGGGCATCAATGCATCAATCATTGCCTCCATCTTAGGCTCCAAGACCGTAGGAAAGTTTGGAAGGCTGGCTGTCTCCTCTGGTATTGATGGTATAGATTGGGTAGTACATTCCAAGTGGTGGATTGGCTCAGGCACTCCATCCATCGCACACTCTCGAACTCTTCTAACTAGCCGCAAAGGGTGCACTCCTCCTTAGGAAGAGACGTCACCTCCTTGGAATCTAGAAAATTTGCCAATCATATCCAATGTTTTTGTATATGATATTCAATTAGTTTGCGAATACAATGCATGATTGATATACACTTTTCTTACCGTTTGCTCAAAATTTGAGATCGCCTTATCAATGATCTCTGATTGAAACTCGCCGAAGGGTCATATATGTTCCATAGACAATCGACATTTTCGTCTAATTGCTAGCTTACATTGAGAGTAAGGACATAGGATGCATTGATTAAGATACACCTCGCGATCTTGAACATCACAACCTTCATCGTTTTCCATTTGGTCTACATTACGATAAACAATTTGTTTTTGTTATCATTATTTTTTTCTTTCTTAAATTGTTTGAGAAGGGATTTCTTCTCTTGTAACTCAACAATATTAATGCATGTAAAGTCTCCACCCACCCACAAATTAACGTATGTCCATCTCGTGGTATTGCACCGGACCCCACCGGACCTCACCGCCACCACCACCACCACTACTACTACTACTACTACTGCTGCTGTTGTTGTTGCTACTACTACTGCTATTGCTACTACAAACAAGAAAAGAAGAAGTTAAAGAATTCTTTCTCTCCATCTCTCTCTCTTTCTCTCTTTCTTTATTATGTTGTATGTTTATTCCCTCTCTCTCGTTTTTATTCCTTCTTTCTTTTTCTCTTCCTCTCCCTCTCTCATTTCCTTTAACAAAACATCTCTCTCTCTCTCTCTCTCTCTCTCTCTCTCTCTCTCTCTCTCTCTCTCCTACTACTACTACTACTACTACTACAACAAACAAGAAAAGAAGAAAAAACAACAACAAAAATAACAACTACTACTACAACAACAAAAATAGCAAACAAGAAAACTAAACAACAACAAACAAGAAAAGAAAAAAAACTACTATAGCAACAACAACAACAAACAAGACGACTACTACTACTACTACTACTACTACTACTACTACTACTACTACTACTACTACTACTACTACTACTACTACTACTACTACTACTACTACTACTACTACTACTACTACTACTACGACTACTACTACGACTACGACTACGACTACGACTACGACTACGACTACGACTACGACTACGACTATGACTACGACAATAAACAAGAAAATAAGAAATTAAACAACAACCACCACCACCACTACTACGACTACCACAACTACAACAAACAAGAAAAAAAAAAAGAAGAGATAAAAAAACAACAACAACTACTACTACTACCACCACTACTACTACTAGGGCTGAAATCTGTCTTTGCTGTTAATGAAGTCATCATAGTTGGGCATATGGTTGGATATTATGGCAGAAAGCCTTCTCCTGCAAAGGTGGATGCCATAAACAGGATTGCAGAGTATTGCTCAACTACTTCAGAGGTGCGGAGATTTGTGGGAGCTTGTGTATTTTACATGATTTGGATTCCTCATTTTGCTCATATTGCAGATGTTCTCTATCAGCTGCTTCGAAAGGGGCAGAAATTTCATTGGGATGAGAAGCATTCAAAAGCCATGCGTAAGCTTAAGAAGCTATTGCAATCAGCTCCTACTCTACGCAAGGCGGATTATCAGTGTGAACGGCCGATCATGTTGACAGTTGATACTAGCCCTATTGGTATAGGATGGGCTGTGGGACAGGATGATGCTGAGGGAAATAGGTATGCTATCCGCTTTGGAGCTAAAGTTCTTAATGAGCGACAAAGGAGATATCCGCAGATTAAAAGAGAGTTGTGGGGAGTAGTCACTGCACTGAAGTGTGATAAAGGGTATTTTATTGGAGCTTCAGTTGTTGTGGAAACAGATTGTTTGCCTTTGCTTGGCATGATTACTAGTTGCTCGACTCCAGATATAGCGATGCTTCGGTGGATTGCCTATATCAAATCATTGAATCCAGAATTTCGACACATAGCAGGGAAAGATAATCCAGTTGCTGACATGCTTTCTAGAGCGAGATATGAGGATGAGGAGTCAATGCTTGCAGAAGATGATGAGACAGAGTTTGCTGCTTCTGTCCTTACTCATGATTGTCATGTATCTACTGTTGAAGCTTTTATTGAAGAGCTTTATGTTGATGAGTGGCTGCAAATTGGACAGTATCTAAGTTCATTGACTCGAAGAGCTGATTGGACAGATGATGAGTTCAAGAAAATCAGAAGGAAGGCTTATGGGTATTTCTTGAAGGATGGTTTACTTTGGAAGCATCCAAGAAAGAGAGGAGGTTTGCCCTTGAGAGTAGTTTGTGATGAAGCCATGCAAATACAGATTATGCGAGAGTTTCATGAGAGCTCATGGGCAGGACATAGAGGTGTGTGGGCTACCTATGAGAAAATCAAAGAAAGGTACTGGTGGAAAGGGATGTATAAAGATGTTTCTCACTTTGTGGAGACTTGCAGGGATTGCCAGCTTTACTCTTTAGTGCGACATCGTGATGAGTTGCATCCGACTTATCCACTATGTATGCATTACAAGTGGGTGGTAGACTTGGTTACTTTGCCAGTGGGACTTTGGCAGATGAGATATCTTGTCTTGGCTAGGGAGGATCTTACAAACTATGTTGAAGGTAAACCGCTGCGGACGAAGACCACCACTACAGTATGTAAATTCTTGTTGGAAGAAATATTTTGCAGGTATGGATGTATAGGCAAGATTACAGCTGATCGTGGAGAGCTAGATGCTGGTGAAGCTAGAGAATTCTTCTCACGGCTTGGGATTAAATTGGCTCTTACTACTGCCTATAATCCAGAGGGAAATGGCAAAAGTGAAAGAGGACATCCACCAATAGTTAAAGCATTGGCAAAAGCTTGTAGAGGACGGATTGGAGATTGGCCGAGATTACTACCTTTTGCATTGTGGGCTGATCGCTCTACACATAGTGTGACTACTGGATACATGCCTGCGGAGTTGATGTATGGGCAAAAACCTGTCATGCCTACTGAAATTTGTGCTCTCACTTGGAGTGTTCTTCCATGGCATGAGAATTTATCAAGGGAAGAGCTGTTAGCCCTTCGGATTCGTCAACTAGAGAGAAGAACAGAAGATGTGCAGCTAGCTGTTGACTGTTTGAAGGCAGCCCGTCTCAGAAATAAGGACAGGTTTGATTTAAGGCATCGCTTGAGGCCTAGAGCCATAAAAGAAGGGGATTGGGTTCTAGTCTATGACAGTAGTCTAGAAAATCAGCATAGTAGCATGAGAAAAATGGTTCAAAGATGGTTTGGACCGTATGAAGTGAAAAAGGTTTTTGACAATGGTACCTATGAGCTAGCTGAATTAGATGGAACATTATTGAGGGTGCCTATTGCTGGAAAACGAGTCAAGATTTTCAAGAGAAGAGAAGATGAAGAATATGCACTTGAAGCATTGACAGAACAAGAGCAGGTAGATGAAAGACAAGCTGAAGAGACAGAAAACATAGATGATGAAGCCGATGGAGAAACAGGTCCACTAGAATCAGAAGATGGACTTGATCTGTTTGTGGACTTGAATGATCCTGGATAGTTGGCACATCCGGAGGATGCGCAGGTTTAGAGGGGGTGGATGTCGTATTGCTGCGCATTCAAAGTGTTTAAAACACCCAAAAGTTGTGCATGGAATTTGGTACTTTGTACATACTTAGTTGTTGTGATAACATTTATTTTATGCGTATAAGTATAGTGGGGAGGAGTTGGAGACAATGTGCTGTTTACATGGGCGCCTAAGAAGACGTAGATATTAGTATATTTGTTCTCCATTTTTTGTGAGGAGTGTGAACTCGTAAGGATGACTGACAAGAATGCCTTAGCTGTATTGCTCCGAGTTTTCAGATATTGTAAGAGCTGCAACTGCAATGCGACGAGTGGATCATGCTTCTGCATACAGTGGTGCTGTATGAGTATTTCTGTCCACCTCGGGATCAACCGCCCATGGATGGGGTTCAGCTGAAACTTGGGTAACCATAAAAGACTTGGCACGTAAGAGACTTGATTCGAGCTGGTGTGAAGATGCTACTAGGGGGAGTTCTAAGGAAAGAGAAAAAAAGAAAACTAATAAAAGAGGGAGAGGGATATTTTTGAAAAAGGGAAGAATGGCGGGCTGTGTGGCGAAAGCAGAGGGGAGGTACCTTCTTTTTGGCTTTCTATGGCGAAAGGAAAGGGAGAAAAGGGGCTTTTGCCTTCAAGAGGCTCTCTGAGTGCGGATCATTAGGGAAAAAGATGAAGAGGTGGAAAAATTAAAGATGGAACTTGGCTGTGTCTTGGCTCATCAAGCTGAGTTCAGTGTTTATGATTGCTTCTCTCCAGACGAAGAAGCTCCGCACCATTTCTATTTTCAATTGACCAAAATTCAAGGCTTTCCACCAGCCTGCACAGCTACCCTCCCAAGTTTGTTGCAAAATCAGTTCCTTGTAGTCCTGTCTGTAGTGGCACTCGTGGATTGACAGGCAACAGAGGCTTCAATTGTAGGGTCGACACTGCTGAGCCGAAAGAGTGGCACCTCGCTAAACGATGACATGGGATCGTCAGTCTGTTTTCAGCCTTGATGAGCGACCTTTCTAAAATGTGGATGGCCGACATGGTTTCTGGGACCTCCGCCCTCTACAGTTCTGGCGCTTAATCTCTCTGTGTCTGCATCTCCATGTTTCGGTATCTCTTTCACGAGAGTCATGATGAGACTGAGTAGAGGCAAGCTATATATATTACATTAATCAATCGTGAGAAGAATTACGAGGAAGAGAGCTCTAAATCAGGAGATGAGAGGGGCTATGATGATTACTGGGCGAAAGCAGAGGAGACAAAAAACTGTCATGCTGATACTCGAGGGTCGGAGGGACGACTTCAGCTTCCCCAATTTCGACATCCAACCATCATCTTCATCATCGTCTCCTCGGAGTGCTACTACCTTTGCATCTGGATCTTTGAATAAGTGAAGTGGATAGGAGGAAGGAAGGGGCAAGAAATGATGGACTCTTTCTCCTTTTCGCGCTTCTCTGTCTCAGCTCCTTTCCTGTTGATGGTTTGCGGCAGCAAGAGAGTGCGAATGGGTGTCTGGGGCCGTCTGTGAATCGGGTTTCATGGGGCATGTAGAATTGGCAACGAACCTGCAGCCTGCAACGTTATCATCAGGGATCATACTGCATGGGGAATCGCAATGCCATTTATGCATCAGCTTGCTGGGGAATCACTGAGGGAAGGATCCTTCTTAGCTCAGCCTGATTCAGAAACATCGCAAATTGGACTATCGTTGTAACTTCATGTTTCAACCTCACCATCCATGCTACATTCTCCAGTGGCACACGTGGACTACCATACACCCGATGCTTTCATGTTAGACCTCGGTGGAAACTCTGAGCTCCAGTCAAGTGTTGTTTTACCACCAAATGGACAGTTTGTCCGCCATTCAAGTCAGCCATCGACACTGGAATTTTGTACTGGATCCATAGCATCACCCGTTGTTTTTCAAAATGCTCCTCAAGACACGGGTGTTTTCCAGCAAATGTCCCTTGATGAGTCAATCCAGCTGATCGCAGGACAGGCATTTAGTGGAGAGAGTGCTTCAAGTAGTGATGCTTCAACAGATAAGTTTGAGATGCTTACCAGGAGCCAAGAATCAGCACCTGATAAAGACAGTATGCTGCCAATGAACCCAGGTATAGATACACATATAATTACATGATCCGATTCGGCGGACCACAGACATAATGAGATCTTTTAGCTCAATCCTGTATCAAGAAAACAAGAGGACAGATTGATATGCTTTCAACATAGAAATGAAACACATGAAGGTACAGTGAGACAACTGTTAATGCAATGAGACTGGTAGCAGGAAATATTGGAGCCAGACTTGCATGTCTATTGCAAGGATGGAGCAGCTGTTAAAAAGATTCCACTTTTCCAGCACATAGCAAATTTGGCAGGAAACAAGTCTCTTGTTCTACCAGTTCCTGCCTTCAATGACATCAATGGGGGGTCGCATGCACGAAACAGGGATGCATAGATTTTCTGCTTTGTGTGAACCTTAACTCTTTAAATGCTGCATGACATTGAGTAAGGTCTTTCCTTGGAAAGTAAATCTGAAAGTGCAACCAACTTCCATGTTGCGAGTATCCCAAAGGCCCAGTTTAGGCTGAAATTTCAGTAACCCAGTTCCCATTCTCAGCAATCCTCTCGACAGAGTTTTCATCTTCAAACATGGCATACTACAGCTGAACGACCACGTGCAAGTCTTTACTTGATGCTGTACTTGTTGAAATACAAAAACTGTTTATGACAGCAAATCAAGAACATGGATTTGCTCAGTTTCTTTTGATTATGACAAAGAATATAGTGAACTTTAACATCCAATAATTGAGTTCTTCTTGTTAGCCTCATTTCTTGCTGTACCTTGAACCCCGTGTTCTGCAGCTCTCGCACGATCTCTACGACATTTCTGGTGAACCCGACGTAAAAGTGCTGCGTCATCAGCAAGATGGGAGACTCGCAAGAAGAGATGACAGATGATAATGTCATGAAGAACCTGTTTCAGTCATTTACCATGTATATGCAGCAGCAAGTTCATGCAAAACGAGACAGTGATGCTATGGATGCTTTGAAAGCTGTCCAACAGGAGATGAAGCAGTTTAATGGCCAGCAAGTGTCAACTTACCTGCATTTGTATGAAGAAAAGATGAAGTTTTTTGGGGTATCTCAAGATGTTTGGAGCCGCTACTTCTTGCGGATCGTGGTGCGCGCTCTTGAAGGTCGAATTGCAGAAATTCAAGAGGCACATGCAGGTTGGGCTGAATTTAAAAAGGCATTAAAAGATGAATATTTCCTGGAGGATACAGGTCTTATGAATCGCAGGAATTTTTTAGCATGGGTTTCTATGCCTAATAAGGGACTTTCTGTTACCGCTCTTCTGCGAGAGTTTGAAAGCCGTTATGATCAGTTGGATGGGACTGAACAGCAAGCTTTGGAGATGCAGAAAGTGGAGTTATTTTTGCAAGCTGCAGATGCTGATTTACAGGAAAAGTTGGATGATCTTTTGGAAGATCAAGCTACTGATTCAGGTTTAAAGACTGAGTGGAGACATGTCATTGATGCTGTGAATGCTCTTGTCAAGAAGCAGCG
This sequence comes from Lygodium microphyllum, assembly GCF_053477565.2. Taxonomy (NCBI): domain Eukaryota; kingdom Viridiplantae; phylum Streptophyta; class Polypodiopsida; order Schizaeales; family Lygodiaceae; genus Lygodium; species Lygodium microphyllum. Next base: position 106,250,716 of record NC_141151.1, read on the forward strand.
CAGGAGAGTCAGATTGCATCGAAACACAGGATCAGTTCCTGAAAAATCCTTGGAGACTTCTTCTTCTACCCCTGCTACTTCTTTGCCTAAGCCTACTCTTCCTGCTGTGAATCCACCAGTACCTGCTGCTCCAGTGCCCTTATCTGTAGATGATGTTATTAAAGGCTTGTCGGATTTAACGATTGAAGCAGTCAGAGCTGAAGTTGGTAAGTTAAAGGAGCAACTTATGTCTGTACCTGCTGTAGCGCCTACTCCAGTGACTGCTTTTCCAGCTGGTCAAAGAAAAGGGCGACGATGTATTTGGTGTGATAGTACAGAGCACCAACATTGCAGAGATTGTGATGCTTTTCAGGAAGCACGTAAGAAGAATGTAGTGTTCTGGGGGCAAGATGGGAAGATATGGCTGACAGAGACTGGCGCTCCTCTTGACACGAACTTCGGTAAAGGAGGTATGAAGAAGCTTGTTGATGATATGGCTGCGCGATCAGCTTATGTGAGTGTTAGAGGAGATGCTTCAGCTTTTGGAGTCCAGCTTGAGCAGAAATCTGATGGAGACTCTGCTTTATGGTCTTCTGCCTTGGAGATAGCGAGAAGAGGAAAAGTTCAAACTTCTACTATGACTTGTGTGGGCTCTAGCATCCGAGGAGAAACAGGATGGGATTCTCCTGTTGACAGGTATTCTATTTTTGCTTATATTGCTAAAACGCAGGGTTTAGATGCCATGGTTGAAGAAAAAAGAAGAAGAGATGAGGAGGGTCCTAGCTCCTCCAAAAAGACTAGAGGGGGTGACTTTGTTTCACCACCTCCTCCACCTATGCCAAATTCTCCAACTCAAACAGGTTCCGATCAACCAATGGAAGACAAGCAGAAGGAAAAGAGGCAACCAAGAAAAGAGCCAGGATTCAAGCTCTTGTCAGACCTTGATATGCAAACGGATATGAGTAAGATTTTTCATGAAAGAATTTTGAATAGTGAAGTTACTTTTACTGTTGGAGAGGCTCTTGGGATTGCTAGAAGAGAAATACAGGATCAGATGCAGGATCTTTTGCGGAGGAAACGACATGCGATGGAAGGACCTACTTTACAGGGATTGTGGCATGGAGCTCTTGGGGAAGAGCATGATGATGCAGTGATGGTTGAGAATGCTTCTGTTAATGCGCAATTGGAGAAAATAGTGCAACCTATGCAGTATGAAGATGATGAGTCCCCTATTCTCATTCCTCGTAGCCATTTTTCACGAAGTCATTGGGCTAGAGCAACCACTGAGACAGTGGTAAGGATTGGAGAGAAACAAATTCCCTTGATTGCTTTAGTTGATCATGGTTCTGAGATTAATCTTATTGCTCGAGGTGTTTATGAGAGTGGCAAGTGGCCTATGGATGCAGAGCATGGCTGGCGCATGAGAGCCGCTAATAATACTTCTGGTGATATGTATGCTGCTTGTCCGAGTATCAGAATTTCTATTGGTAATGTTGAAGAGGATTATCATTGCTTTGTTCAGGATTCATGCTCTTATCCGATTATTCTTGGACAGCCTTTCATTACAGAAGCGAGAATGGAAACAAAAGTGATGGATGATGGATCAGCTTATGCGCGGATACGCAGTAAAGATGGTATGCGAGCTGTTCAGTTTATGACTGTTGGGGTAAATCATCCGAGAAACAGGGACTCCTTGCGTGAGGCGCCACTACCTGCGAAGGAGTTGGATTTTCATTAGGTACCGCTGTCTTGCGAGACGCCAGTGGTACGGAGCGGAGAAAAGAGGAGATCTCGCCTCCTGGCAGCCAGTCTTTCTCCAATAACTTTGTTGGGTTTACTTCAGATAGTTCAGTAAGTTATCAGAAAATTTCAGATTTGCCTAGAGCTGCCAGGCAGTACATTGGTCATAAGGAGAAAGAGTTGAAGAATGCAGGTATTTTGCAAGCAGAAGAGCATGTGGATGGATTGTATGAAGGGATGTCTTATACAGATACATTGTTTGAGATGAGTGCAATGCTGAAAACTGATGTATGTAAGGGTTCAAAGATTATACCTGTGCAAACCTTGGATATGTTTCAGGAAATTTCTGGTTTTATGCTGCAAACAGAGTTAGAGGCTGAGAAAACTCAGCAAACTGAATTTATGGCTGATCTTGATCAGCTAACAGAATTGCAGAGGGCTGAATCCATTCAGCCAACAGAGTTGAATGCAGAAAAATTTCTGCATACAGAGTTTCAGGATGCGTCTATGCAGTCCATTGAGCCGAGGGCTGAATTCATTCAGCCAACAGAGTTGAATGCAGAAAAATTTCTGCATACAGAGTTTCAGACTGCACCCATGCAGTCCATAGAGCTAAAGACTGAAATTTTTCAGCCAACAGAGTTGAAAGATGCTGAAAATTTGCAGAAATTGCAGCAAAGAAAAGAGTGCTTGAATGATGCCAAGGTTGACACAAAATATAAAACAGTTGATAAGAAGGTTAAGCCGGTTGCAGGGCCGCTTCCTTCTGATAGTGATGAACAGATTGAAAAAGCTATGAAGCAGCCTATGTTGAGGGATCCTGCAAATATTGGACATAAGTTTACAGCTGAAACTCTTGCAGAATTGAAGATTGAAAATGATGATTTTTTGCTTCCAGTGGAAAAAGAATGTTTTAGAGAGATGCTTGGACGTCATGGTAAGGCATTTGCTTTCTTTCCACATGAAATTGGCTGCATTAGTCCCGAATTGGTTGCACCTATGGTCATCTTCACTGTTCCTCATATACCATGGAATATACGTCCTATACCTGTGCCTAAAGCACACTTGCCAAAACTGATAGAGTTGCTGAATGAGAAGATTAAAATGGGGATTTTGGAACCCTCTTCTGCACCCTATTCTAACAGGTGGTTTACTGTACCAAAGAAGAATGGTACTTTGAGATTCATTCAGGATATGCAGCCCGTGAACAAAGTGACAATCAGGAATGTGGGTACAGGTCCAGTTGTGGATGAATTTGCTGAGGCTTTTGCAGGACGAGCCATCTATTCACTAGGTGACTTGTATTCAGGTTATGATCAGTTTCAGCTTGCCTTGGAAAGCAGGGATATTACTACTATGCGGACACCTATTGGTCTTGTGAGGATGTGTACCTTGCCTCAAGGTGCTACAAACTCAGTTGCTCATATGATGAATGCTATGCATATAGTTCTTCGAGACTATATTCCGCAGTATACCATGCCTTTTCTTGATGATGTGCCTATTAAGGGTTGTGCAGAAGAAGAAAAGAATGAAAGTCTTGATTTGCGTGGATGTAGACAGTTTGTGGCTGATCACTTGAATGCTTGTGAGCAAATATTGACACGATTAGAGGAGGTAAATTTGACACTTTCAGGGCTGAAATCTGTCTTTGCTGTTAATGAAGTCATCATAGTTGGGCATATGGTTGGATATTATGGCAGAAAGCCTTCTCCTGCAAAGGTGGATGCCATAAACAGGATTGCAGAGTATTGCTCAACTACTTCAGAGGTGCGGAGATTTGTGGGAGCTTGTGTATTTTACATGATTTGGATTCCTCATTTTGCTCATATTGCAGATGTTCTCTATCAGCTGCTTCGAAAGGGGCAGAAATTTCATTGGGATGAGAAGCATTCAAAAGCCATGCGTAAGCTTAAGAAGCTATTGCAATCAGCTCCTACTCTACGCAAGGCGGATTATCAGTGTGAACGGCCGATCATGTTGACAGTTGATACTAGCCCTATTGGTATAGGATGGGCTGTGGGACAGGATGATGCTGAGGGAAATAGGTATGCTATCCGCTTTGGAGCTAAAGTTCTTAATGAGCGACAAAGGAGATATCCGCAGATTAAAAGAGAGTTGTGGGGAGTAGTCACTGCACTGAAGTGTGATAAAGGGTATTTTATTGGAGCTTCAGTTGTTGTGGAAACAGATTGTTTGCCTTTGCTTGGCATGATTACTAGTTGCTCGACTCCAGATATAGCGATGCTTCGGTGGATTGCCTATATCAAATCATTGAATCCAGAATTTCGACACATAGCAGGGAAAGATAATCCAGTTGCTGACATGCTTTCTAGAGCGAGATATGAGGATGAGGAGTCAATGCTTGCAGAAGATGATGAGACAGAGTTTGCTGCTTCTGTCCTTACTCATGATTGTCATGTATCTACTGTTGAAGCTTTTATTGAAGAGCTTTATGTTGATGAGTGGCTGCAAATTGGACAGTATCTAAGTTCATTGACTCGAAGAGCTGATTGGACAGATGATGAGTTCAAGAAAATCAGAAGGAAGGCTTATGGGTATTTCTTGAAGGATGGTTTACTTTGGAAGCATCCAAGAAAGAGAGGAGGTTTGCCCTTGAGAGTAGTTTGTGATGAAGCCATGCAAATACAGATTATGCGAGAGTTTCATGAGAGCTCATGGGCAGGACATAGAGGTGTGTGGGCTACCTATGAGAAAATCAAAGAAAGGTACTGGTGGAAAGGGATGTATAAAGATGTTTCTCACTTTGTGGAGACTTGCAGGGATTGCCAGCTTTACTCTTTAGTGCGACATCGTGATGAGTTGCATCCGACTTATCCACTATGTATGCATTACAAGTGGGTGGTAGACTTGGTTACTTTGCCAGTGGGACTTTGGCAGATGAGATATCTTGTCTTGGCTAGGGAGGATCTTACAAACTATGTTGAAGGTAAACCGCTGCGGACGAAGACCACCACTACAGTATGTAAATTCTTGTTGGAAGAAATATTTTGCAGGTATGGATGTATAGGCAAGATTACAGCTGATCGTGGAGAGCTAGATGCTGGTGAAGCTAGAGAATTCTTCTCACGGCTTGGGATTAAATTGGCTCTTACTACTGCCTATAATCCAGAGGGAAATGGCAAAAGTGAAAGAGGACATCCACCAATAGTTAAAGCATTGGCAAAATCTTGTAGAGGACGGATTGGAGATTGGCCGAGATTACTACCTTTTGCATTGTGGGCTGATCGCTCTACACATAGTGTGACTACTGGATACATGCCTGCGGAGTTGATGTATGGGCAAAAACCTGTCATGCCTACTGAAATTTGTGCTCTCACTTGGAGTGTTCTTCCATGGCATGAGAATTTATCAAGGGAAGAGCTGTTAGCCCTTCGGATTCGTCAACTAGAGAGAAGAACAGAAGATGTGCAGCTAGCTGTTGACTGTTTGAAGGCAGCCCGTCTCAGAAATAAGGACAGGTTTGATTTAAGGCATCGCTTGAGGCCTAGAGCCATAAAAGAAGGGGATTGGGTTCTAGTCTATGACAGTAGTCTAGAAAATCAGCATAGTAGCATGAGAAAAATGGTTCAAAGATGGTTTGGACCGTATGAAGTGAAAAAGGTTTTTGACAATGGTACCTATGAGCTAGCTGAATTAGATGGAACATTATTGAGGGTGCCTATTGCTGGAAAACGAGTCAAGATTTTCAAGAGAAGAGAAGATGAAGAATATGCACTTGAAGCATTGACAGAACAAGAGCAGGTAGATGAAAGACAAGCTGAAGAGACAGAAAACATAGATGATGAAGCCGATGGAGAAACAGGTCCACTAGAATCAGAAGATGGACTTGATCTGTTTGTGGACTTGAATGATCCTGGATAGTTGGCACATCCGGAGGATGCGCAGGTTTAGAGGGGGTGGATGTCGTATTGCTGCGCATTCAAAGTGTTTAAAACACCCAAAAGTTGTGCATGGAATTTGGTACTTTGTACATACTTAGTTGTTGTGATAACATTTATTTTATGCGTATAAGTATAGTGGGGAGGAGTTGGAGACAATGTGCTGTTTACATGGGCGCCTAAGAAGACGTAGATATTAGTATATTTGTTCTCCATTTTTTGTGAGGAGTGTGAACTCGTAAGGATGACTGACAAGAATGCCTTAGCTGTATTGCTCCGAGTTTTCAGATATTGTAAGAGCTGCAACTGCAATGCGACGAGTGGATCATGCTTCTGCATACAGTGGTGCTGTATGAGTATTTCTGTCCACCTCGGGATCAACCGCCCATGGATGGGGTTCAGCTGAAACTTGGGTAACCATAAAAGACTTGGCACGTAAGAGACTTGATTCGAGCTGGTGTGAAGATGCTACTAGGGGGAGTTCTAAGGAAAGAGAAAAAAAGAAAACTAATAAAAGAGGGAGAGGGATATTTTTGAAAAAGGGAAGAATGGCGGGCTGTGTGGCGAAAGCAGAGGGGAGGTACCTTCTTTTTGGCTTTCTATGGCGAAAGGAAAGGGAGAAAAGGGGCTTTTGCCTTCAAGAGGCTCTCTGAGTGCGGATCATTAGGGAAAAAGATGAAGAGGTGGAAAAATTAAAGATGGAACTTGGCTGTGTCTTGGCTCATCAAGCTGAGTTCAGTGTTTATGATTGCTTCTCTCCAGACGAAGAAGCTCCGCACCATTTCTATTTTCAATTGACCAAAATTCGAGGCTTTCCACCAGCCTGCACAGCTACCCTCCCAAGTTTGTTGCAAAATCAGTTCCTTGTAGTCCTGTCTGTAGTGGCACTCGTGGATTGACAGGCAACAGAGGCTTCAATTGTAGGGTCGACACTGCTGAGCCGAAAGAGTGGCACCTCGCTAAACGATGACATGGGATCGTCAGTCTGTTTTCAGCCTTGATGAGCGACCTTTCTAAAATGTGGATGGCCGACATGGTTTCTGGGACCTCCGCCCTCTACAGTTCTGGCGCTTAATCTCTCTGTGTCTGCATCTCCATGTTTCGGTATCTCTTTCACGAGAGTCATGATGAGACTGAGTAGAGGCAAGCTATATATATTACATTAATCAATCGTGAGAAGAATTACGAGGAAGAGAGCTCTAAATCAGGAGATGAGAGGGGCTATGATGATTACTGGGCGAAAGCAGAGGAGACAAAAAACTGTCATGCTGATACTCGAGGGTCGGAGGGACGACTTCAGCTTCCCCAATTTCGACATCCAACCATCATCTTCATCATCGTCTCCTCGGAGTGCTACTACCTCTGCATCTGGATCTTTGAATAAGTGAAGTGGATAGGAGGAAGGAAGGGGCAAGAAATGATGGACTCTTTCTCCTTTTCGCGCTTCTCTGTCTCAGCTCCTTTCCTGTTGATGGTTTGCGGCAGCAAGAGAGTGCGAATGGGTGTCTGGGGCCGTCTGTGAATCGGGTTTCATGGGGCATGTAGAATTGGCAACGAACCTGCAGCCTGCAACGTTATCATCAGGGATCATACTGCATGGGGAATCGCAATGCCATTTATGCATCAGCTTGCTGGGGAATCACTGAGGGAAGGATCCTTCTTAGCTCAGCCTGATTCAGAAACATCGCAAATTGGACTATCGTTGTAACTTCATGTTTCAACCTCACCATCCATGCTACATTCTCCAGTGGCACACGTGGACTACCATACACCCGATGCTTTCATGTTAGACCTCGGTGGAAACTCTGAGCTCCAGTCAAGTGTTGTTTTACCACCAAATGGACAGTTTGTCCGCCATTCAAGTCAGCCATCGACACTGGAATTTTGTACTGGATCCATAGCATCACCCGTTGTTTTTCAAAATGCTCCTCAAGACACGGGTGTTTTCCAGCAAATGTCCCTTGATGAGTCAATCCAGCTGATCGCAGGACAGGCATTTAGTGGAGAGAGTGCTTCAAGTAGTGATGCTTCAACAGATAAGTTTGAGATGCTTACCAGGAGCCAAGAATCAGCACCTGATAAAGACAGTATGCTGCCAATGAACCCAGGTATAGATACACATATAATTACATGATCCGATTCGGCGGACCACAGACATAATGAGATCTTTTAGCTCAATCCTGTATCAAGAAAACAAGAGGACAGATTGATATGCTTTCAACATAGAAATGAAACACATGAAGGTACAGTGAGACAACTGTTAATGCAATGAGACTGGTAGCAGGAAATATTGGAGCCAGACTTGCATGTCTATTGCAAGGATGGAGCAGCTGTTAAAAAGATTCCACTTTTCCAGCACATAGCAAATTTGGCAGGAAACAAGTCTCTTGTTCTACCAGTTCCTGCCTTCAATGACATCAATGGGGGGTCGCATGCACGAAACAGGGATGCATAGATTTTCTGCTTTGTGTGAACCTTAACTCTTTAAATGCTGCATGACATTGAGTAAGGTCTTTCCTTGGAAAGTAAATCTGAAAGTGCAACCAACTTCCATGTTGCGAGTATCCCAAAGGCCCAGTTTAGGCTGAAATTTCAGTAACCCAGTTCCCATTCTCAGCAATCCTCTCGACAGAGTTTTCATCTTCAAACATGGCATACTACAGCTGAACGACCACGTGCAAGTCTTTACTTGATGCTGTACTTGTTGAAATACAAAAACTGTTTATGACAGCAAATCAAGAACATGGATTTGCTCAGTTTCTTTTGATTATGACAAAGAATATAGTGAACTTTAACATCCAATAATTGAGTTCTTCTTGTTAGCCTCATTTCTTGCTGTACCTTGAACCCCGTGTTCTGCAGCTCTCGCACGATCTCTACGACATTTCTGGTGAACCCGACGTAAAAGTGCTGCGTCATCAGCAAGATGGGAGACTCGCAAGAAGAGATGACAGATGATAATGTCATGAAGAACCTGTTTCAGTCATTTACCATGTATATGCAGCAGCAAGTTCATGCAAAACGAGACAGTGATGCTATGGATGCTTTGAAAGCTGTCCAACAGGAGATGAAGCAGTTTAATGGCCAGCAAGTGTCAACTTACCTGCATTTGTATGAAGAAAAGATGAAGTTTTTTGGGGTATCTCAAGATGTTTGGAGCCGCTACTTCTTGCGGATCGTGGTGCGCGCTCTTGAAGGTCGAATTGCAAAAATTCAAGAGGCACATGCAGGTTGGGCTGAATTTAAAAAGGCATTAAAAGATGAATATTTCCTGGAGGATACAGGTCTTATGAATCGCAGGAATTTTTTAGCATGGGTTTCTATGCCTAATAAGGGACTTTCTGTTACCGCTCTTCTGCGAGAGTTTGAAAGCCGTTATGATCAGTTGGATGGGACTGAACAGCAAGCTTTGGAGATGCAGAAAGTGGAGTTATTTTTGCAAGCTGCAGATGCTGATTTACAGGAAAAGTTGGATGATCTTTTGGAAGATCAAGCTACTGATTCAGGTTTAAAGACTGAGTGGAGACATGTCATTGATGCTGTGAATGCTCTTGTCAAGAAGCAGCGCAGGAGAGTCAGATTGCATCGAAACACAGGATTAGTTCCTGAAAAATCCTTGGAGACTTCTTCTTCTACCCCTGCTACTTCTTTGCCTAAGCCTACTCTTCCTGCTGTGAATCCACCAGTACCTGCTGCTCCAGTGCCCTTATCTGTAGATGATGTTATTAAAGGCTTGTCGGATTTAACGATTGAAGCAGTCAGAGCTGAAGTTGGTAAGTTAAAGGAGCAACTTATGTCTGTACCTGCTGTAGCGCCTACTCCAGTGACTGCTTTTCCAGCTGGTCAAAGAAAAGGGCGACGATGTATTTGGTGTGATAGTACAGAGCACCAACATTGCAGAGATTGTGATGCTTTTCAGGAAGCACGTAAGAAGAATGTAGTGTTCTGGGGGCAAGATGGGAAGATATGGCTGACAGAGACTGGCGCTCCTCTTGACACGAACTTCGGTAAAGGAGGTATGAAGAAGCTTGTTGATGATATGGCTGCGCGATCAGCTTATGTGAGTGTTAGAGGAGATGCTTCAGCTTTTGGAGTCCAGCTTGAGCAGAAATCTGATGGAGACTCTGCTTTATGGTCTTCTGCCTTGGAGATAGCGAGAAGAGGAAAAGTTCAAACTTCTACTATGACTTGTGTGGGCTCTAGCATCCGAGGAGAAACAGGATGGGATTCTCCTGTTGACAGGTATTCTATTTTTGCTTATATTGCTAAAACGCAGGGTTTAGATGCCATGGTTGAAGAAAAAAGAAGAAGAGATGAGGAGGGTCCTAGCTCCTCCAAAAAGACTAGAGGGGGTGACTTTGTTTCACCACCTCCTCCACCTATGCCAAATTCTCCAACTCAAACAGGTTCCGATCAACCAATGGAAGACAAGCAGAAGGAAAAGAGGCAACCAAGAAAAGAGCCAGGATTCAAGCTCTTGTCAGACCTTGATATGCAAACGGATATGAGTAAGATTTTTCATGAAAGAATTTTGAATAGTGAAGTTACTTTTACTGTTGGAGAGGCTCTTGGGATTGCTAGAAGAGAAATACAGGATCAGATGCAGGATCTTTTGCGGAGGAAACGACATGCGATGGAAGGACCTACTTTACAGGGATTGTGGCATGGAGCTCTTGGGGAAGAGCATGATGATGCAGTGATGGTTGAGAATGCTTCTGTTAATGCGCAATTGGAGAAAATAGTGCAACCTATGCAGTATGAAGATGATGAGTCCCCTATTCTCATTCCTCGTAGCCATTTTTCACGAAGTCATTGGGCTAGAGCAACCACTGAGACAGTGGTAAGGATTGGAGAGAAACAAATTCCCTTGATTGCTTTAGTTGATCATGGTTCTGAGATTAATCTTATTGCTCGAGGTGTTTATGAGAGTGGCAAGTGGCCTATGGATGCAGAGCATGGCTGGCGCATGAGAGCCGCTAATAATACTTCTGGTGATATGTATGCTGCTTGTCCGAGTATCAGAATTTCTATTGGTAATGTTGAAGAGGATTATCATTGCTTTGTTCAGGATTCATGCTCTTATCCGATTATTCTTGGACAGCCTTTCATTACAGAAGCGAGAATGGAAACAAAAGTGATGGATGATGGATCAGCTTATGCGCGGATACGCAGTAAAGATGGTATGCGAGCTGTTCAGTTTATGACTGTTGGGGTAAATCATCCGAGAAACAGGGACTCCTTGCGTGAGGCGCCACTACCTGCGAAGGAGTTGGATTTTCATTAGGTACCGCTGTCTTGCGAGACGCCAGTGGTACGGAGCGGAGAAAAGAGGAGATCTCGCCTCCTGGCAGCCAGTCTTTCTCCAATAACTTTGTTGGGTTTACTTCAGATAGTTCAGTAAGTTATCAGAAAATTTCAGATTTGCCTAGAGCTGCCAGGCAGTACATTGGTCATAAGGAGAAAGAGTTGAAGAATGCAGGTATTTTGCAAGCAGAAGAGCATGTGGATGGATTGTATGAAGGGATGTCTTATGCAGATACATTGTTTGAGATGAGTGCAATGCTGAAAACTGATGTATGTAAGGGTTCAAAGATTATACCTGTGCAAACCTTGGATATGTTTCAGGAAATTTCTGGTTTTATGCTGCAAACAGAGTTAGAGGCTGAGAAAACTCAGCAAACTGAATTTATGGCTGATCTTGATCAGCTAACAGAATTGCAGAGGGCTGAATCCATTCAGCCAACAGAGTTGAATGCAGAAAAATTTCTGCATACAGAGTTTCAGGATGCGTCTATGCAGTCCATTGAGCCGAGGGCTGAATTCATTCAGCCAACAGAGTTGAATGCAGAAAAATTTCTGCATACAGAGTTTCAGACTGCACCCATGCAGTCCATAGAGCTAAAGACTGAAATTTTTCAGCCAACAGAGTTGAAAGATGCTGAAAATTTGCAGAAATTGCAGCAAAGAAAAGAGTGCTTGAATGATGCCAAGGTTGACACAAAATATAAAACAGTTGATAAGAAGGTTAAGCCGGTTGCAGGGCCGCTTCCTTCTGATAGTGATGAACAGATTGAAAAAGCTATGAAGCAGCCTATGTTGAGGGATCCTGCAAATATTGGACATAAGTTTACAGCTGAAACTCTTGCAGAATTGAAGATTGAAAATGATGATTTTTTGCTTCCAGTGGAAAAAGAATGTTTTAGAGAGATGCTTGGACGTCATGGTAAGGCATTTGCTTTCTTTCCACATGAAATTGGCTGCATTAGTCCCGAATTGGTTGCACCTATGGTCATCTTCACTGTTCCTCATATACCATGGAATATACGTCCTATACCTGTGCCTAAAGCACACTTGCCAAAACTGATAGAGTTGCTGAATGAGAAGATTAAAATGGGGATTTTGGAACCCTCTTCTGCACCCTATTCTAACAGGTGGTTTACTGTACCAAAGAAGAATGGTACTTTGAGATTCATTCAGGATATGCAGCCCGTGAACAAAGTGACAATCAGGAATGTGGGTACAGGTCCAGTTGTGGATGAATTTGCTGAGGCTTTTGCAGGACGAGCCATCTATTCACTAGGTGACTTGTATTCAGGTTATGATCAGTTTCAGCTTGCCTTGGAAAGCAGGGATATTACTACTATGCGGACACCTATTGGTCTTGTGAGGATGTGTACCTTGCCTCAAGGTGCTACAAACTCAGTTGCTCATATGATGAATGCTATGCATATAGTTCTTCGAGACTATATTCCGCAGTATACCATGCCTTTTCTTGATGATGTGCCTATTAAGGGTTGTGCAGAAGAAGAAAAGAATGAAAGTCTTGATTTGCGTGGATGTAGACAGTTTGTGGCTGATCACTTGAATGCTTGTGAGCAAATATTGACACGATTAGAGGAGGTAAATTTGACACTTTCAGGGCTGAAATCTGTCTTTGCTGTTAATGAAGTCATCATAGTTGGGCATATGGTTGGATATTATGGCAGAAAGCCTTCTCCTGCAAAGGTGGATGCCATAAACAGGATTGCAGAGTATTGCTCAACTACTTCAGAGGTGCGGAGATTTGTGGGAGCTTGTGTATTTTACATGATTTGGATTCCTCATTTTGCTCATATTGCAGATGTTCTCTATCAGCTGCTTCGAAAGGGGCAGAAATTTCATTGGGATGAGAAGCATTCAAAAGCCATGCGTAAGCTTAAGAAGCTATTGCAATCAGCTCCTACTCTACGCAAGGCGGATTATCAGTGTGAACGGCCGATCATGTTGACAGTTGATACTAGCCCTATTGGTATAGGATGGGCTGTGGGACAGGATGATGCTGAGGGAAATAGGTATGCTATCCGCTTTGGAGCTAAAGTTCTTAATGAGCGACAAAGGAGATATCCGCAGATTAAAAGAGAGTTGTGGGGAGTAGTCACTGCACTGAAGTGTGATAAAGGGTATTTTATTGGAGCTTCAGTTGTTGTGGAAACAGATTGTTTGCCTTTGCTTGGCATGATTACTAGTTGCTCGACTCCAGATATAGCGATGCTTCGGTGGATTGCCTATATCAAATCATTGAATCCAGAATTTCGACACATAGCAGGGAAAGATAATCCAGTTGCTGACATGCTTTCTAGAGCGAGATATGAGGATGAGGAGTCAATGCTTGCAGAAGATGATGAGACAGAGTTTGCTGCTTCTGTCCTTACTCATGATTGTCATGTATCTACTGTTGAAGCTTTTATTGAAGAGCTTTATGTTGATGAGTGGCTGCAAATTGGACAGTATCTAAGTTCATTGACTCGAAGAGCTGATTGGACAGATGATGAGTTCAAGAAAATCAGAAGGAAGGCTTATGGGTATTTCTTGAAGGATGGTTTACTTTGGAAGCATCCAAGAAAGAGAGGAGGTTTGCCCTTGAGAGTAGTTTGTGATGAAGCCATGCAAATACAGATTATGCGAGAGTTTCATGAGAGCTCATGGGCAGGACATAGAGGTGTGTGGGCTACCTATGAGAAAATCAAAGAAAGGTACTGGTGGAAAGGGATGTATAAAGATGTTTCTCACTTTGTGGAGACTTGCAGGGATTGCCAGCTTTACTCTTTAGTGCGACATCGTGATGAGTTGCATCCGACTTATCCACTATGTATGCATTACAAGTGGGTGGTAGACTTGGTTACTTTGCCAGTGGGACTTTGGCAGATGAGATATCTTGTCTTGGCTAGGGAGGATCTTACAAACTATGTTGAAGGTAAACCGCTGCGGACGAAGACCACCACTACAGTATGTAAATTCTTGTTGGAAGAAATATTTTGCAGGTATGGATGTATAGGCAAGATTACAGCTGATCGTGAAGAGCTAGATGCTGGTGAAGCTAGAGAATTCTTCTCACGGCTTGGGATTAAATTGGCTCTTACTACTGCCTATAATCCAGAGGGAAATGGCAAAAGTGAAAGAGGACATCCACCAATAGTTAAAGCATTGGCAAAATCTTGTAGAGGACGGATTGGAGATTGGCCGAGATTACTACCTTTTGCATTGTGGGCTGATCGCTCTACACATAGTGTGACTACTGGATACATGCCTGCGGAGTTGATGTATGGGCAAAAACCTGTCATGCCTACTGAAATTTGTGCTCTCACTTGGAGTGTTCTTCCATGGCATGAGAATTTATCAAGGGAAGAGCTGTTAGCCCTTCGGATTCGTCAACTAGAGAGAAGAACAGAAGATGTGCAGCTAGCTGTTGACTGTTTGAAGGCAGCCCGTCTCAGAAATAAGGACAGGTTTGATTTAAGGCATCGCTTGAGGCCTAGAGCCATAAAAGAAGGGGATTGGGTTCTAGTCTATGACAGTAGTCTAGAAAATCAGCATAGTAGCATGAGAAAAATGGTTCAAAGATGGTTTGGACCGTATGAAGTGAAAAAGGTTTTTGACAATGGTACCTATGAGCTAGCTGAATTAGATGGAACATTATTGAGGGTGCCTATTGCTGGAAAACGAGTCAAGATTTTCAAGAGAAGAGAAGATGAAGAATATGCACTTGAAGCATTGACAGAACAAGAGCAGGTAGATGAAAGACAAGCTGAAGAGACAGAAAACATAGATGATGAAGCCGATGGAGAAACAGGTCCACTAGAATCAGAAGATGGACTTGATCTGTTTGTGGACTTGAATGATCCTGGATAGTTGGCACATCCGGAGGATGCGCAGGTTTAGAGGGGGTGGATGTCGTATTGCTGCGCATTCAAAGTGTTTAAAACACCCAAAAGTTGTGCATGGAATTTGGTACTTTGTACATACTTAGTTGTTGTGATAACATTTATTTTATGCGTATAAGTATAGTGGGGAGGAGTTGGAGACAATGTGCTGTTTACATGGGCGCCTAAGAAGACGTAGATATTAGTATATTTGTTCTCCATTTTTTGTGAGGAGTGTGAACTCGTAAGGATGACTGACAAGAATGCCTTAGCTGTATTGCTCCGAGTTTTCAGATATTGTAAGAGCTGCAACTGCAATGCGACGAGTGGATCATGCTTCTGCATACAGTGGTGCTGTATGAGTATTTCTGTCCACCTCGGGATCAACCGCCCATGGATGGGGTTCAGCTGAAACTTGGGTAACCATAAAAGACTTGGCACGTAAGAGACTTGATTCGAGCTGGTGTGAAGATGCTACTAGGGGGAGTTCTAAGGAAAGAGAAAAAAAGAAAACTAATAAAAGAGGGAGAGGGATATTTTTGAAAAAGGGAAGAATGGCGGGCTGTGTGGCGAAAGCAGAGGGGAGGTACCTTCTTTTTGGCTTTCTATGGCGAAAGGAAAGGGAGAAAAGGGGCTTTTGCCTTCAAGAGGCTCTCTGAGTGCGGATCATTAGGGAAAAAGATGAAGAGGTGGAAAAATTAAAGATGGAACTTGGCTGTGTCTTGGCTCATCAAGCTGAGTTCAGTGTTTATGATTGCTTCTCTCCAGACGAAGAAGCTCCGCACCATTTCTATTTTCAATTGACCAAAATTCAAGGCTTTCCACCAGCCTGCACAGCTACCCTCCCAAGTTTGTTGCAAAATCAGTTCCTTGTAGTCCTGTCTGTAGTGGCACTCGTGGATTGACAGGCAACAGAGGCTTCAATTGTAGGGTCGACACTGCTGAGCCGAAAGAGTGGCACCTCGCTAAACGATGACATGGGATCGTCAGTCTGTTTTCAGCCTTGATGAGCGACCTTTCTAAAATGTGGATGGCCGACATGGTTTCTGGGACCTCCGCCCTCTACAGTTCTGGCGCTTAATCTCTCTGTGTCTGCATCTCCATGTTTCGGTATCTCTTTCACGAGAGTCATGATGAGACTGAGTAGAGGCAAGCTATATATATTACATTAATCAATCGTGAGAAGAATTACGAGGAAGAGAGCTCTAAATCAGGAGATGAGAGGGGCTATGATGATTACTGGGCGAAAGCAGAGGAGACAAAAAACTGTCATGCTGATACTCGAGGGTCGGAGGGACGACTTCAGCTTCCCCAATTTCGACATCCAACCATCATCTTCATCATCGTCTCCTCGGAGTGCTACTACCTCTGCATCTGGATCTTTGAATAAGTGAAGTGGATAGGAGGAAGGAAGGGGCAAGAAATGATGGACTCTTTCTCCTTTTCGCGCTTCTCTGTCTCAGCTCCTTTCCTGTTGATGGTTTGCGGCAGCAAGAGAGTGCGAATGGGTGTCTGGGGCCGTCTGTGAATCGGGTTTCATGGGGCATGTAGAATTGGCAACGAACCTGCAGCCTGCAACGTTATCATCAGGGATCATACTGCATGGGGAATCGCAATGCCATTTATGCATCAGCTTGCTGGGGAATCACTGAGGGAAGGATCCTTCTTAGCTCAGCCTGATTCAGAAACATCGCAAATTGGACTATCGTTGTAACTTCATGTTTCAACCTCACCATCCATGCTACATTCTCCAGTGGCACACGTGGACTACCATACACCCGATGCTTTCATGTTAGACCTCGGTGGAAACTCTGAGCTCCAGTCAAGTGTTGTTTTACCACCAAATGGACAGTTTGTCCGCCATTCAAGTCAGCCATCGACACTGGAATTTTGTACTGGATCCATAGCATCACCCGTTGTTTTTCAAAATGCTCCTCAAGACACGGGTGTTTTCCAGCAAATGTCCCTTGATGAGTCAATCCAGCTGATCGCAGGACAGGCATTTAGTGGAGAGAGTGCTTCAAGTAGTGATGCTTCAACAGATAAGTTTGAGATGCTTACCAGGAGCCAAGAATCAGCACCTGATAAAGACAGTATGCTGCCAATGAACCCAGGTATAGATACACATATAATTACATGATCCGATTCGGCGGACCACAGACATAATGAGATCTTTTAGCTCAATCCTGTATCAAGAAAACAAGAGGACAGATTGATATGCTTTCAACATAGAAATGAAACACATGAAGGTACAGTGAGACAACTGTTAATGCAATGAGACTGGTAGCAGGAAATATTGGAGCCAGACTTGCATGTCTATTGCAAGGATGGAGCAGCTGTTAAAAAGATTCCACTTTTCCAGCACATAGCAAATTTGGCAGGAAACAAGTCTCTTGTTCTACCAGTTCCTGCCTTCAATGACATCAATGGGGGGTCGCATGCACGAAACAGGGATGCATAGATTTTCTGCTTTGTGTGAACCTTAACTCTTTAAATGCTGCATGACATTGAGTAAGGTCTTTCCTTGGAAAGTAAATCTGAAAGTGCAACCAACTTCCATGTTGCGAGTATCCCAAAGGCCCAGTTTAGGCTGAAATTTCAGTAACCCAGTTCCCATTCTCAGCAATCCTCTCGACAGAGTTTTCATCTTCAAACATGGCATACTACAGCTGAACGACCACGTGCAAGTCTTTACTTGATGCTGTACTTGTTGAAATACAAAAACTGTTTATGACAGCAAATCAAGAACATGGATTTGCTCAGTTTCTTTTGATTATGACAAAGAATATAGTGAACTTTAACATCCAATAATTGAGTTCTTCTTGTTAGCCTCATTTCTTGCTGTACCTTGAACCCCGTGTTCTGCAGCTCTTGCACGAACTCTTTGACAACGTCTTATCATTAAAGGCATGGTGCTAATATTTATTTAGGTGCGCTTATTTATTGAAACACTTGATAAATATTTATTATTTTGTATGCGCATGGGCACATGGTTTAAATATTTCATTATATAGGACATTGTATTTGGGCACAGCCCAACTTTAGGGCTGTCCAACCACTTTATTCTTTATTTGGACAAAAGCAAACACAAAAGCTAAAGTATGCTAATTGTAAAATTGGGCTATTTTTTAGCTTTGAGATGAATAAATTTATAAATACATGCCTTATGAAGCACTCACACAAGGCATGCGGGGAGATTGTATCTAATTTGTCTCTTTTCTTCATGTCGTGCAAATCTATTTTCTTGCTTTTTTGAGCTTAAGTAGAGTTCTTTTGTTCTTGGGGACCTTCGAGCGCTCGCTACATATGCATCCAACATCCAATTTGCACACCAATTATAAGAATTTTGATTACAAAATAATCCCACGTAGGACCACAAGGTATAATGATAACTTAACAAGATTTGAAAATCCCACAACTCAAGACTATAAGTATAAATAACAAGACTCGATAGGATATGAAGGCTCCCACTACCTAGGACCGTAGGTATGGATACAATATATTAGAATTAAAATATCTCCCTTGATGGGGATGAATAGGGTACAAGGCAGTACTAGACAAGATCTCATACTATGAGATTACAAGGTGACAAGACAACATGAGTATAATGGAAGACAAGACAAGACTAGAAACCATGACTAGACAAGAACTAGAACTGGAACTCAAAGTTACTTACTTGGAGATTTGGACTCCTTGAGCTCCCAAGACTAGCATTGGTAAGACCAAGGAGCTTTATGGTGAGCCCTCCTTTTTTAGGTATTGGAGGGTGGATAAAGATCTTCTAGAATGTTCAATGATGATATCATTGATGATATAAGTGATGAAATGGCATATCTTCTAGAATGTTCTATGATGACATGGCAAGCGTGGTTTCACATGGTTGGCTCAAGGATTTCCTATTAAGGGTGCATTCGCATGGGGTGTGGATTCATATGGAATAAATAAGAATTGATATGTACAGTTGCTCATGTCGTGTCCATGACATCAACCCCTCCTCTAACGATGAGTTCCATGAGGAGTGACTTGGTGGTTTGGTCCAAGTTTCATTGGATTTCTCTTGTGAAATTCTTCAACTTTGAGAGGTGCTCTTTGGAAATATTATTTAGGTTTCCAAGTCTGATTATTGATGTCATATCCTTTCTAGTGAACAAGGTATTCCAATCGACCTCGGGAGCTCCTTGAGTACAAGACATACTCAACCTCAAATTCTTCATAATCTTCAATCTAGATAGGTGATAGGGGGTTAGATCTCTTCCCCCTCAGTGGTGAGATATGTTATGACTCAAGTAAGGAAACATGGGAGACTGGGTGGATCTTCATGGGGATGGGGAGTTGGAGTCGGTAAGCAACTCGGTTGATCTAGGCTATGATAGTGAAGAGCCCAAATCTCTAGTGGTCTAGCTTGGTGGAGGGACTTGTTTTCTAGCAATTATGCCTCAATAACCATACTTTATCACTGACTTTGTATGTTGGATGTTGGAGATGATGCTAGTCCAAATAGTGCTTGTATTGATTCTAAGCCTTTTGGATTTGTTGCTTGATTTCTTGGTGTATATTTGCTAGGTGTTGAGCTTTATCTTGGGTAGCAAGGTTCTTTACTTGATTGGAGAGATGTACATCCATCCTTGGTGAATGTTGGCTATAATTTGCAAAGAAAGGAGTTTTCTCAGTAGATGCATGGATACTATTAATATAAGTAAACTTTGCAAAAGACAATAGCTCAAACAAATCATTCTGATGGTAGTTGATGGTGCAACGGAGATATTGTTCCAATGGGATACTGCTTAAGCAGGTCTCCCAGGATTAACGTCACAAGGGTGGTCACTAATGTGGTAAGGAGGTCGTCTCTCTCCTAAACTGGATTGTCATGGCCAATAGCCATGGCTGATTCACGGGCCTACAGCATCAAGGCTTGTCCTAAGTGGTGCTACTTGTGGTGCAGTTGCATCTCCTGACTTTGGTCGAGGGGGTGATACTGGCATACTTATGCTAGGGAGATCATCGATCTCATCCTCTAGGATGGGCTCAATGTCCCTTAAGTGCTCTTGGGCCTCTTTCACCCAATCCTTCACTTTCTCTATGGCCTCTAGCTGGCGCTTCGAATGCAGGTATTCCCCTACCTTGGCACTTCCCTTTTTGGCCGTCTTAGGGGCTGAAGTTTTTGCCTCTACATTCGTGGCCTTCTTCCCAATAGGAAAAGTTGTAGCACTCTCAATTTTCAGTGCAATCTTAGCTTCCGAGCTCTTCTTTCTCTGACTGTGGCTCTTCTTCTAATTTACCCATTCTACTTGACCATTAGCTTGTGAATGATTGGCTATGGATAACTTAAATTGGACTCGAAGGAGGTTACAAAGTCTCTTCCAAAAACTAGATAGAAATTGGGGACCCCGATCATTGATGATGTCATCTAGGAGTCCATGCAATCTGAAAATGTATCTGAGGAAGAGTCTAGCGGGCTAGCCTTTGATGGTCTTAGTGGTAGGGATGAAATGTGCCATTTTTGTGTGCTTATCTACCACAACAAGAGTAGAGTTATATTTATCTGATTTAGAAAGATCTATTATGAAATCCATGGACAAAGAAGACCAAGGTCATGCTGGAATGGGCAAGGGTTGGAAGAGACCATGTGGTTTGTGATGAGGTACCTTGGCCTTGTTGTAGGTATCACATGATTTTATATATTCCTTAACTTCTTTCCACATATAGAGCCACCAAAAATGTCTTTAAATAATATATAAGGCCTTATTAACTCTAAAGTATTTCATTGGTGGGGTGTCATGGCATTGTTGGAGTACCTAGAGTCTCAACTTTCCTAGAGGGATGTAAAGTAGATCCTTATAGTATAACAATCCATTAGTTTCTTGAAACTTGCAAACTTCGTTTCCTTTTCTCTTTTGATTTTTTCTCTTGACATTGTTGGCCAAATCATCATGTGGCAGGACTTCATGGATTAAACTGGATCAAGGCAAGGTCATCTTATTGACAACTGGAGATGTCTACTAGTAGCTACAAGTGCTCAAGCTTGAGTAGTATTTCTCATTATTGATCAAAAGCTTCTTCTTCCTTCTTAAGTGCCAGGTAGGATCTTCTTGATAAAGCATCTAAGATTTTCATTGTTTGTGTCATGGGCAATAGGTAATGACAAAGTCAAACCTAGACATAAAGTTACTTAAATGGGGTTGTCTTTGATTGAGGATGCTGCTTGTCATAAAGTATTCTAGATTTTTATGATATGTATAGATGATAACTTTATTGGCTACACCCCTCTAGATGATGACACCAAGTATCAAAGGCATCTACAATGGCAAGGAGTTCTTTGTCATGGATCTCATAGCTTATCTCTAGAGAGGAGAACTTTCTTGAGTGGAATACCACTGGATGCATATAACCAGCATCTCCATGTTGGGAAAACATGGTTCGTAAGACATAGTCTAATGCATTGGTCTCCAAGAAAAATGGATTGGTAGGATTTGGGTGGACTAGATTTGGGGCAGTGATGAAAGCAATCTTCAAGGCCTTCTCGACTTCTACGGTCCATGATAACTTTGAGTTTCATGTGAGTTTGGTGAGTGGTGTGACTATCTTTGATTAATCCTTGATCAATATCCTAAAGAAATTAGCAAAGACAAGGAAATATTGGACATCACTGACACATGTGGATGACTACCAATCAAGAATAGTCTCGATCTTCTTGGGGTCCATGACGATTCCTCTCTGGGAGACATTATACCCCAAGAATTTCACTTTTGTCTAATGGAAAAAACACATCACAAGTTTTACATATAGTTATTTCTCTCTGAGCTTTTTCAAAACTAATTTTATGTGGTGCTCGTGCTCCTTTGGATCTTTTGAGAATATCAAGATATCATCCAAGTATATAGCTACAAAATCGTCTAGATTCTCTTGGAACATATCATTCATCATATGTTGAAATAGTTAGGAGCATTGATAGACCGAATGGTATAATAACATACTTGAAGTGACCATACGTTGTGCGAAAGGTTGTCTTCCATTCATATCCTTCTCTACTCCATACAAGATTGTAAGCCCCTCATAGATCAACCTTAATGAAGAACTTGTCTTTTCCAAGGCATTCCAAGATCTCTGGTATGAACAGTAAAGGGTATTGATTCTTGATTATTATCTTATTGAGTTCTTGATAATCCGCACACATTTGAAGTAACTCTTCATTCTTATTCACCAATCTAGACTATGACAAGGAAAGTTTCCATGGGTGTGGATGGGATCAAAAGACCTTTACTTATATCAAGGTTTGATTATACTATCTCATTTACAATTAGTCATTCTCATTTTCTTGCTTAGGCATGGTTGCAATTACTCTTGGGATTCTTGCTCTCTTATTCAAGAAATTTAGGGTGATGTGTCCAAGGTTTCCACAATATAGACATCAATTATTATCTCTTCGTCTTTGCTTTCTTGTGAGGTCAAGGGGCTAGGATTTGGTATTATCTATTTGCATCAGTTCATGCTTGGTTTCTTCTCCGATTGGATGTCTAATTGAGGCTAGGTTCCACTTGGAAAGGCCTTAATTCTTCTTGCTTTTCTTTCTTTCTCTCAAATAATCTATTATCATAGTGGATGGCTTGCATGATATAATCGTTGAGTGTTTTTGCATCAGACATAGTGAGCATACGGTCCTTGATGTCATCTCGAAGACCCCATCTAAATTGGCTGATAAAATACTCCTCATGCCAAGTGAGATTACAGATTAATTATCTAAATTTGCATGCATAAGCAGAGGCACAGTGGTTACCTTGTCATAGTTTTCAAAGTTTTGTTTCTACTACTCGACCAATGTCTGCATCTCGAAATGTGGAAGTGAGCTCACAAAGAAATGCCTCATAGTTATGAAGTACTGGCATATTCTTTTCCAAGATTGGGGTGAACCATGATAAAGCTTGAACATAAACTCCTAATGATTTCGACCTTGGAAGCATCATATGGATAACTATCCTACTACATGCAAATATAGAGCTTTAGTTATCATAAGAATCCCTTGGGTCACCATTGAACTTCTCTGGCATGTTGATCTTGGGTTCTAAAGCATAGGACCTAGATGCATAAGATGTTCTAGTTCAAGTTGCGCTTGTCATTCATTCAAGCCTTAAATTTGTTGTTGGGGTTTTGAAGGAAAGCCACGATTCTTTCAAGGGTCGCCTCCATGTAGGAAAGTCATTCTAGGAGTGCAAAAGAGACAAGGAATTTGTTGTTAAAGACCCATCAATAGATAATCAAGCTAGGCCATACATGGGGGAAAAAGTATCACCATAACCAAATTTAAAACCTAAGGGAAGAGAGTTAAATGTGTATGGTTGTCTACTCCATCAACCAAAATGAATCTCCTCCTTTGGAAGGTACTCTCAAATGAGCTTCCCACCAACAGCAAGCTAAACACACTTTTCAAAATCAGCCCTCTTTGCATGTTCAACAAGAGGGACATTGAAGACATTCCACATTTGTTTTGGGAATGCAAACATAGTAAGAAAATTTCGAGCATGACTTGGAAATAGATAACTACATCTACCACATTAGAAGTCATTTTGTTTCGAGACTCTGCTAGCCTTAATCCAAAGTCACCCAAGATTTGGAATTTGCTAAGTGGAAATATAATTAGCTAGATATGGAAGCAAAATAATGAAGAGTATTTCAAAAGAAATGCCAATTGAAGAAACTATTGAAAAGGTGGCTAGAGCTATATGTTAATATCCTATCAACCTTCAAAAATGTTGGAAATTTAGATCACACTTTTTTAAAGGCGGCATTTGTTGATTTACAAAAGACTCATGTATAATGCATTACTAGTTAGGTCCTTTAAATGTATCTTAGTCAATGCCTTAAGTCTCTGATTCTTTGTACTCATGAATCCTCTCTTTGTTGAAGGCTTGTAAATACTTTTCCAATTAATAGAACTTGGACTTTTTCTCCCAAAAAAAAACACACATTACTATCCTAACGTATGTTTTTAAAATCCTAAATAGATTAGTATATAATGCAAGTAAACTAGTATCATGATGCTACCCTAAGGTAGATTCTTTTTAAACCTACTAAGTAATACAAGATGTAAGCAAATAAACACCAAGATAATTACCACCCTAACATATATTTGTTCATAATCCTAAACAAGATGCATGATATAAACAAGTTAACACCATGGTATTACTAATATGTAACATTAGTTTTACTATTATTTTAAATCAAATTTTTACTATTTTACGTGTTTTTTAATGATTTAATTTTTTGGATTTTTCTTATATACAAAAAGTATATATTTTAGACAAAATATTCTTGGTAAATGTGCTTAGTGCCACACCCTGAAAAGATGTCACCAATGATCCATGGTGTTGAAAGTCACAAGTCTTCCATTACAAGAAAACTCCATGAGAGCATGAACATTCATTGGGGGTGTGTGTGTGTGTGTGTGTGTGTGTGTGTGTGTGTGTGTGTGTGTGTGTGTGTGTGTGTGTGTGCGTGCGTGCGTGCGTGCGTGCGTGCGTGCGTGCGTGCGTGCGTGCGTGCGTGTGTGTGTGACCAAAAGATGACCTTTGGCACTCCAACCTAGTACAATTAATCTAATATCTACTCAATGCACATTGGATCAAGCTCCAAGGTATATAAGTTTATCTAGATTCCTTATTTTGGAATCTAGGGATTGTGAAAAGAAGCCCTAGAGCTAGCAAAACTCAAGGGGTTATGGAAGTGACCTCTAACTAGCAAAGCTCAAGGGAGACGATGGGGCCCTAAGGAGGGAGATGTTGCTTTCACAACAATAAAGGAAACATTTCTTGAAATATCCCCTAATCAACTAGTAAAGAATCATACTATGTTAGGTTGGTCAAGCTAACCAAACCACCTTCACAAGAAATGAAAGAGATATCCCCTTCAAAGTTGTCACAATCTATCCTTCACACAATCAAAATTCTTCTAGCTAGCCTTGATCTTTTCACCTATTATCTATAGATTGCCATCTATAAGCTTCACAAAGGTAATGTCTATATCAAGTTACTTAACAATTAGAACTATTCTCTTATTTATTAATGTGCAATTCTCTATTTTTTGCTCAAAGTTTGAACAATCATATTTGCATCAATTTATTCAAAGTTAATTGTACTTTTATTCTCCTCTTATTTATAATTGTGTTTCCAATTTCTTACTTAGATTTTATATACTCTGCTACAAAGCTTTACAATTCTTTCATATGAAAATATCTCTTTGAAAAGGTTAATTATTATATCATAGTTAAAATATTAAATGAGTTATACCACTATATTAAGTGTGAAAAAAAATTATAAATAAAAAATATAAATTAACTTAAGTTTTACCAACAACCCTAAAATCACTAAATAAGAAGTCAAGAATGTTAGAATTATCAAAGTAATAAGCATAAAAAGAGAGTTAAGAAAGGATTCTTATTTTCATAAAAACACTATAATATATGAAGTGTATACTAAAAATTTATAAGACCAACTAAGCACGTGTTTTTGAAATGTCAACCCCATGATCAATATACAAGTTGGTACTAGCTATGATGCAATGTTGATATGATCGTCAAACAACATGGCAATAAAAACATTGAAATAATCATCACTAAATACATCTACGATTTATTCCAATGCACACAAATCTATTATACTTACACAATCAAGGAGAAAAAAGCATAAATTTATATTCTTTATACTAGCATTCCTTGCGCATGCAAAGTGCAAGAAATGTTATCCCACTTTGCAATGCTATCACTCTCTCTCTTTACAAACCCCCCATCTTGCCTATTTATTCGCATACCTACTTTTTCACTGAATGGAGTACGCCCAAATTGTCAATGGGGAGGGACTTGAGGGGGCCAACATACAAAGCCATACCCTTAAGCAAATAGTTGTGGGCGTGGGGCACTTTTCTATTATGCTACCCAATAACAATGTCCTTTACATCATAGTCT
The DNA here is from genome assembly GCF_053477565.2 of Lygodium microphyllum. Taxonomy (NCBI): domain Eukaryota; kingdom Viridiplantae; phylum Streptophyta; class Polypodiopsida; order Schizaeales; family Lygodiaceae; genus Lygodium; species Lygodium microphyllum. Next base: position 106,276,467 of record NC_141151.1, read on the forward strand.
ATGTGCTTTTTTTTTTGCTACCTCTACAACCACTTGTCTCACTAAAAAACTTCCCATCCTGCTACCTTTGCAACCACTCAAGAAAGACCTTGAGCGAGAGGGAACTCTCAACAAAAAGACCATCAAACTCACAATGAAAATACTAATATAGTATAGACTTACTATCATATCAAACACGATATTTAATTGAAAGATAATTGTAAAACCTAACAAATTATATATCTTTATTGTTTATGTTTGCTATCTCATTAGACATGGACTGCTTATTCATTTGAAACACAACCATACAACATAACAAAAACATTTTTACAATTAAAATACAAGACAATAATTATTATGCATATACAAGCTCAAATCAATTAAACTCTAAAACATATGCGAAAAATATATTTTACACATTACTTTAGCAAATGCATCGAGATCTCCTTATGAAGATGTAAACAAAATATAGAGTCAAAGAAACTATCCCCAAGTTAATAAAGACCATGGTACATTTTTGTAAGAAAAGACAAATTATACATAGTATGCCTCCACAAAAAAGAATCACTCCAACCACAATGTACGTTAGGATTTGGGTTTGCAGATAATCTTTAAAGTAAACATAATTTGAGAGTGAGGGAAACTATCCCCAAGTCGACATGTCTTCATTATTTTTAGGAAAAAACAACTAATACATAGTATTACTCCACAAAAACAATCACTTCGACCATGATATGCATAAGGATTTGAGTTTGCATATACTCTTTAAAATCACATTGCAAAGACTATTGAATAAACAACATCTCTATATCACCATTTCACTCCATCCTCTCAATTACTAGCTCTCCCTCTCCTCTCCACCTCTCATTAAACTCTCCCAATCTCCTCCCTCCCTCTCCCACTCTTTCCTTTCCTCAAACCCTCCCTCTCAATTTCTCTTTCAATCCCTCACCCTCTCTAAATTAATAACTCTCCCTCTCCTCTTCATCTTTCTTTCTCTTGTTAGGCTTTCCCAATCTCTCCCTCTCAGATTCTCTTTCAATCCCTTGGTCTCCTTCAGAAACATCCATGTGCTATAAGACATAGGGAAAATGCTCTTCTGTCATGATCACTGTGAATGGCCTAGGGAAAAGATAAGGACAAAACTTTCTTACTGAAAACATTAGAGACAAAACCATCACCTCCACCATCTTGTACCCTCATTCTGATGCTGTCATTACTCTGCTAGAAAAGTAAACCGGTCCTCTCTCTCTCTCTCTCTCTCTCTCTCTCTCTCTCTCTCTCTCTCTCTCTCTCTCTCTCTCTCTCTCTCTCTCTCTCTCTCTCTCTCTCTCTCTCTCTCTCTCTCTCTCTCTCTCTCTCTCTCTCTCTCTCTCTCTCTCTCTCTCTCTCTCTCTCTCTAAAATCTCCCTTTTAATCAGTAGCCCTCCTTCTCTCTTCATTACTAGCTATCCTTTTTCCTCTCTCCATTTATCACTTGCTAGGCTCCGACAATACCCCTCTTTCTTCATCTCTTTTCTTTTCTTTGAGCTCTCTGCCCCATTACTAGCACTCTCTCACATTATCCCTCCATCTCCTCTCTCCCTAGCCTTGCTTAGATATTCAATGTGGGCTTTATTCTGATAGTTCCAAAATTTATTCCTACTTTAAAAACAAACAAACTTTTTCTCCCTTATGCATAAAAAATTATCATCAATATGCACTATGTATGCTTTGCAACTAAACAACTAAGGAATATTGATTTGCTTTGCTACTAATACTCCACTCCATCATGGCTAGGTTAAGTAACACACTTTCCTTCCAAGTCCATCAAAAAACTAACAGACTTCCTAATTCATCAAATTCTTTGTCCAACTATATGTTGTCCATCCATAATAACAAAAGAACAAAAGAATATTGATTAATTTCTCCTCTATTGCTCCATTCGATGATGGTGTTAGTAAGATCTCTTTGAAAAGATGAATGATTATATCATACTTAAAATATTACAAGTTACACCACTATATTAGGCATGCAAAATACTTTTTTGTAAATACAAAAATATATATTAACTAAATAAGAAGTCAAGGAGGCTAGGATTATCAAAGTAGTAAGCATAAAAAGAGAGTTAAGAAAGGATTCTTATTTTCATAGAAACACTATATTATAAGAAGAGTATGCTAGAAATTTATAAAATCAAACTAAACACATGTTTTGAAATGTCAACCCCCGTCATAAATATACAAGTTCATATTGGCTACAATGCAATGTTGATATGATCGTTGAGCTACATGGAAACAAAAATGTTGAAATAATGATCACCAAATACATCTAATATTTATTCAAATGCACACAATTATATCATACCAACACAATCAAGAAGAGAAAATGTATAAGTTTATATTCTCTATAGAGAGTTCCTTGCACTTTGGAATAATATCACGCTCTCTCTTTACAAACGACCCATCTTGCTTCCTCTACAACAACTTATCTCTCTACAGAACTACCCATCCCGCTACCTTTACAACCACTCAAAAAAGACCAAGAGTGAGAGGGAACTCTCAACAAAGAGACTATCAAACCCACAATGAAAATAATAATATAGTATAGATTTACTATCATATCAAACATGATACTTAATTGAAAGACAATGGTAAAACCTAACAAATTACAAATCTTTATTGTTTATGTTTGGTATCCACTTAAACATGGGCCGCTTGTTCATTTGAAACAACCATACACCATAATAGAAGCATTTTTAAAATTAGGATGAAAAATAATAATTATTATAGATATACAAGTTCAAATCAATTGTTTCTCAACAAAGAGACCATCAAACCCACAATGAAAATAATAATATATTATAGATTTGCTATCATACCAAACGTGATGTTTAATTGAAAGACAATTGTAAAACCTAACAAATTACATATCTTTATTATTTATGTTTGGTATCTAGTTAAACATGGGCTGCTTGTTCATTTGAAACACAATCATACAACATTATAGAAGTATTTTTAAAATTAAAATATAGAATAACTAATTATTATACATATACAAGTTCAAATAAATTGTTCAAATTCAAACTCTAAAGCATAGGAGAAAAATGTATTTTACACATTACATTTGCAAATTATCAATGTTACATGTGCCTTGAAATATAAGTTTCTTCTTTTTTTTAAATATCAAAGGGCATCAAAAACCCTTATGAAGGTGTAAAAATAATAAATAGAGATCAAAGAAACTATTTCCATGTCACTAAAGACCATATTTTTTGTTAAAGAAAACAATCACTCCAACCATGATGTGCATTAGGATTTGGGTTTGCATATGAAAACACATTGTAAAGACTATTGAATAAACAATATCTCTATATCAATATTTCAATCCATCCTCTCAATTACTAGCTCTTTCCACTTCCCAATTGCTCCTCCTCTCCCTCCCTCTCTTTTCTCAAGACTATTGAATAAACAATTTATCTATATCACTATTTCACTCCATCCTCTCAATTACTAGCACTCCCTCTCCCCTCCACCTCTAATTAAACTCTCCCAATGTCTCCCCCTCCCTCCCTCTCTTGTTCTCCCTCCCTCTCGTGTTCTTTTCTCAAAAAATGTCTCCCCCTCAATTTCTCTGTCAATCTCTCACCCTCTCTAAATTGCTAGCTTGTCCCTCTCCTCTCCATCTTTCTTTCTCTTGTTAATGTTTCATACTTTCTCTCTCAGTTTCTCTTTTAATCTCTCATCCTCTTTCAATGACATTAGGATTTGATTTTGCATCACTACAAGATACAGGCCTCATGTACTGACGTTCAAAGCGACAAAAATATCCACCAAAAAAATCACTCCCATTGTCGTTAAACACGTCGGTATTAGTGACGCCATAGAACCATCACTATCGGTGTCGCTATTTGCATCGCAAATGACATCGCTAAATGCGATGCAAATAAGGACGTCAATAGTGACGGTTTGCAAAGCAAACTGCAACGATAATAGCGATGCGTGCAGGTAAATTTGCGATGCTAATATCAATAGTTACAGAGAAAAAAATTTGTGGCTATGGTAGGGCAGTAAGCTACCCTGCCAGATGTAGCACTATGTGCTACATTTAAGCCATACAAAAGGGTTACAGTAAAGTGTACTTGAATCCACACCCAATTCACAAGATTGATACATAAAATAAATACAAGATCGTTTGATGAAAGCGCTCATGAAATCATTACAAGATACAAAGGATGATAATAACGTACTGTATAGAAAATGTGTATATAAATCACATGACCAAAAAAAGAGAGAATGTGCACTCCACGGATCCTAACGCAAGCTATAGATCCTGGCCATCCGAAATCTCATCCCGCCGTAAAGCAACATCAAACGGACTGCAAAAAAAGTAACAGTTATACATCAATCCACCACAAACATAATATTAGTGAGTTTGGGAATCTCCCAATTTCCTTTTTTAGAATACTAAAAATATGGCACATTGATAACATGCCCATAAGTTTCTCAAAACCATATGATATGACCTATCATTGGAAAGAGCTTGAAAAATGGAAACTATTGAGCTATAGAGCGCTTAATTTGGAGTTATAGTGTTCAAGTTATGACAAATACAAAGATTTGACCACATGTCCCAAACTTATGGAAAATTCCCATCTTCCCCAATATGGTGTTCATACAGTAATGCATTTTAATTAAAATTAGTAACTACAGATTAGAAAGATGAGTGACTCACTGGACCGTCGTGTGCATACAATCTATCGATCAATGCAATGAGACCGTATATCTCTGCATATCAAGTCTCTAGGCCGGTGGGATCATGGTTTGTAATGGTGTTGCAAAGAAAACAAAATGCAACTGTTAGAAACACGATTTTCAATACAAGCAATATTATAAAAAATTAAGCAAGAAGAACAAAAGAAAAACTTACAAAGTTCTTCAAATAAGTCCTCTGGCTACCATTTCCAATATTATGGACCACTCCTACCTCTAGTCGTACCCTCGTTGCCTCGGGCTACTGTCTCCAATGTCCTGAAGAATCTGTAGCCTCCTCCCTGAGTCGACGTCAGTCATCTACGTCCAGCCACTTGAGCTTTGAGGCCCACACTTAAGTGTATTGCATGCATCCAATCGTCTGTGACATGTACACACGCATGCACTCCATCATCGTGCCTGTGAGAAACATATCTGCTGTGATGGATACCAAAAAATCCTTATGCAAGGATGCTACTATGTAGTCCTTGCTCCCCTTCGATATGTTCTTCCAATGATCCAAGATGTGCCGAAAAACTTATTGGCACAATTCTATTATACAATCCATCACCCTTCTTCCCTCATCATTCATGATGACGACTCCTATTCTATCATTTACAAGATATCCATATTCCTCTGGGGTATATCTAAGATGTATCATCTCCCACCTACGACCACACTCCTGGGCATATCCAAGAGACCCTTATACATCTAGTATACCCATGGGGATGGTATCTCTTAGAGTAGCACCCATAGGGGTGCCACCTACGGACAACAGCTGGGGTGACTGAAGTAAATGTCCCCACAGGTATGACAAATCCCACAAATGACACAACTCCACCATACTGACTAGACAGAAACTGCATTGATACCTTCACAAAAACCACCTAAGCCACCCTCTCTTGAACATGCACAAGACTAATGAGTAGTACTTGTATCTCTAGTTGATCGAGAGCTCACCGCATCTACGTCTCTGCAACATCCCCTAGAACCACTCCCTCCGTCTAGCCCAAGTCTGGAGCATCGACCTTGTCTACTGAAAACTGAAGCATCGGAGCGTACCAAAGTACATCTAACGGAATGACTTGATAGTGTCAGACAGCTTCTGGTCCATCATATCTCTGAATTAAGCCATCTTATCTGAAGATATACATGTGAAGATCTCATGTAGCTCCTCGTCGCCTATCTCTTGACTTATCATGCTATTTAAATATCCATAAAAGTCACCTGCACAAACAAAAATTAATGTTAGCATAATCAATATAAAGATTCAAGCAAAGCACGATAATATAGCTCTTTGAAAAATGATTACTTAAAATGTATTTTTTAGAGTACCCTTATAAGAAATTCATCAACAAATTGAGTAGATGAATACTCCAAGTATAACGTAGCCTATGGTCCCATGTCAATCTCCTGACACAACTCTGCATACACTGAAAGCTCGATAGAAAGGTCACCACAAAAGGATGAGTCCACCTGGTTCTCAAATTTTAGCCTCGTGTCTTTCCATCATCATTACCCGATTCTATCTCATCTACATGCTCCAAGCTTTAGGCAACCTCCAACCCTTACAATATTGATCCCTATATCTACATATGGTTCTCATCTACGTTGAGAATATTACTTTTATCATATACTCTTGCACTTCGGGGAGTTGAAGATACAACATATCACCATCGAGGTTACTGGGGGTTTGAATAGAAAAGTACTTATTCAAAATCACATACAAGAGAAATTTAACATTTATGACATATACCATATTGTAATAAAATTTTTAAAAACATGAGTTCATTCACATGTTCACAATGGGCTGACAAGACAAATGTGTCACGCAAATCATTTTTTGGAATCTATTTTGAGAAATCTAAATGGACCTCGTCAAACAATTACCCCGGCTCCTTCTAGTACCACATTAAACCACTACACATGGAATAGGATCATGAAAAAACTATGGTAATCCACCATGATAATACTTTACAAGTTTCCAAAATACTCCATCTCTTATATAACAGTGTTTGGATGCATGGCTAGCCGTTGGCTCTTGCTCGAACTTTGCCATGACACAACAATCCATTGTGAAGCGCATTTTGTCGATACGCTCCACGAGAAAATTTTATCAGTGTGACCAATTTTTTACTGTACATTGAAATGGTTAATTAGTTGTTACATATAAAATCTAAATACGAAAGCTTATAAAACATGCGGTCACCTTTGGACTACATCCTCTCGAGAATTTTCACTTCTCAATTTAAACCTCCATCCCTTCGTGAGAGACTATGATCAAAGCTCCATGTAACCATCACATAAACATAAACCGTGACATCTCCTCCATACCCTTAGGATATCCAATCGGTCAATTGGTACGTACTATGTCAAAATTTGGATTGCGCATATTCTTGATATTTCCTAACTTGCTCATACCTAGCAAGCCACGTCTCCATGAAGGAATGGTGCAACATACAAAAACGATTCACTTTTTCCTCCATTGCAGCATCCATCATGCTTTTTACCCCATTTCCAACCACATCTATGGTTAGTCTATCATTATCCTTCAATAACCATAGCATACTCTTGTTTAAATCCACCGTTGATAATCACTGTGAAATATGCACTAACGCCTCAAACGCCAACCAACCTTCAACTATGCTACCTTCTGGCCGAGCTCGTTGTCGCTCAAAGCCTTGCAAGGTTTTCATAAAGCACTCCAAGAACATCCATCGCATATGAACATATCCAACAATCTCCACTTCATTTACAAGATACACTAAGAGGTGGATTTATATCGTGAGCATGCTAATGGGCAGGTACTAACTAAAGAGACAGACCGTCACCACTACTCCTTTCCTTATAGATTCAATAGAGAATGTCTTGATCTCCTTTTGTGAGATCCATCGCACTGAATTTGACAACTTGTAAATTGCCCCGCATATTTCTGGAGTAAGGTATCATGCGAACCCAATTGGTAGTACAAACTTCCACAAATGAAGAAGCATTACGAATAACAACTACACTTCAAATAGCAAAATACACAATCCACTTACACCATTCGTAGTACAAATCTGACATATCTTATGCCAATCATGGAATTTTAACCCTGATAATTAGTGTTCTTTAGGAAACGTAGATCTGAGAGAACACATCATACCCGTCGGAGTATGAATAAACTTGATAATTTTCTTCACAAAGCACTCTTCTTTAGTGGGCGAAACCCAAGGAGCACGAGGTAGTTGCAAGCAACCATCAGCACTCGACACTACAGCCAAAGCGCCTTCATCTTGCCTACCTTCTTCAAATCCATTCATACCCTTGCAGTGTCTCTCTCTCCTCTGTAATGTGCTCCTATAGTAAGCTGTCAACATTCTTGAAAAAATGTATGGGATCCAACAAGTGGTTGATTTGTAAGTGGATCCAATATGGCAACTCGTAAAAACCTGAGAACTGTTGCATTCCATTTGGATATGCGACTCTGTGTGGACTATTTTTAGCTCGTACCAACTTTTGGCATTCATTTGTGCTAGAGATCATCCAAGAAAACCTTCCCTCAGTTCATGACCCTCCAGTAAGAAAGCAACGTGTCCTTGATATATCTTCTTCATGTTTTGTAACCTTCAGAAATTTAATTGTGGCCCACACAATGAACATGCATGATAATCTAAGGTAAGCAGATCTATCCCAACACCTCTATCATGTGAATACAAACTTGAACGAGCTAAGATAAATATTATCAATGAGAACGAAAGCCTACTTACCTGAGCACTCTCTGAATCTTGAAAAGTCATGTAGGGTCTACATGAGAACGACTCGTATATTGGTAGACCATCGACCATCGCGCTTGCGCATCTTTCACGACGACCCTCTCCTCCCACAAAATCTTAAGCTCATCAACTAATGGAGAGAGATAAGCGTTCATATTCTTGACTTTGTAGGAACAAGGAACAAGCAAGCTAAAGCTAGGAACGAGCAAGCTAAGAATCATATGTACTTTCTTCATAGAAAGCCATGGTAAGATATTGTAGTTAACATTAACTACATGACACATACTGTAAGAAGCTGAGTGGAGATTGATTGGGTTCACGCCATCCATAAAAAGACCGAGCTAAAGATTCATTGGCTCTTGTGAAAAGCCTGAAAAGCACTATAAGGATATGGAGGTATAGCGACTGCGCTTTTTGACGCAAAATAGTGGTGTCACTATTTGCATCGCATTTGAAATGCTAATAATAACGGCACTAATAGCGACAGTGCTTAGACAAAAAAAACATGGACCGAAACCCAAGCACATTATTTTACACGAGTACACTAAAGAGAGAGCGAAAGAAAGAGCGAACTCCATCTTGCATTTGAGAGGGAGAGGAAGAGAGAGAGAAAGAGGAAGAAGGAAAGCTTCTCGTCGCCATCGCTGCCATTCTCAAAGAAGAGAATGAAGTGTACGGAGGGCAAAGAGGAGCCGCCGAATCCATCCTCGAGCCTTTACGGTGAGTGCATTGTTCCTTCTTGCTTTGTTTTTGTGTTTTCTCTTTTTCTTTTACTTGTTTTTGTTAAAATTCATGTGTATTGAGAGAGGGAGAGGAAGAGAGAAAAGGAAAGAGAGAGGCAAAAAATATTAAACATAATAGGAAAAGAGAGAAAGAGAGGAAGAGAGAGAGAAAGGGAGAGGAAATGAAAGAGGGAGAGGAAGAAAGAAAAGAAAATAAGAGAGGGAGAGGAAGAGAGAAAAGAAAAGAAGAAACAGAAGAGAGAGGGAAAAAACATTAAACATAATAGGGAAAGAGAGGGAGGGAGAAGAAGAGAGAAAAGAAAAGAAGAAACGAGAAAGAGAGAAAGAAAACATTAAACATAATAGGAAAATACAGAAAGAGAGAGAGAGGGAGAGGGAGGGAGAGAAAATGAGAGAGGGAAAGGAAGAGAGAAAAGAAAATGAGAGAGAGAGAGGAAATAAGAAAGGGAGAGGAAGAGAAAAAAGGAAAGAGGGAGGGAGAAAACATTAAACATAATAGGAAAATGGAGAAAGAGAGAAAGAGGGAGAGGAAGGGAGAGGAAATGAGAGAGGGAAAGGAAGAGAGAAAAGAAAATAAGAGAGGAAGAGGAAATAAGAGAGGGAGAGGAAGAGAGAAAAGGAAATGAGAGAGAGAGAGAGGAAGAGAGAAAATGAAAGAATGAACGAGAGAGAGAGGAAAAAAACATTAAACATAATAGGGAAAGAGAGAAAGAGAGGGTGAGGGTGAGGGAGGGAGAGGAAGAGAGAAAAGAAAAGAAGGAACGAGAGAGAGAGAGAGAGAGAGAGGGAGAGAGGGAGAAAACATTAAACATAATAGAGAAAGAGAGAAAGAGAGAGAGAGAGGGAGGGAGAGAGGGAGAGGAAGAGAGAAAAGGAAATGAGAGAGGGAGAGAAAGAGAGAAAAGGAAAGAAGGAACGAGAAAGAGAGGGGAAAAGCATTAAACATGATAAGGAAAGAGAGAAAGAGAGAGAGAGGGTGAGGGAGGAAGAGGAAGAGAGAAAAGGAAAGAAGGAACGAGAGAGAAAGAGAAAACATTAAACATAATAGGGAAAGAAAGAAAGAGAGGGAGAGGGAGAGAGGTTATTATTATTGTTATTGTTGTGGTAGTCGTAGTAGTAATAGTGGTAATGGTAGTAGTAGCGGTAGCGGTAGTGGTAGTTGGAGATTAATTTCTTATTTTCTTGTTTGTTGTTTTTGTGGTTGTCGTAGTAGTGGTAGTGGTAGTGGTAGTGGTAGTGGTAGTGGTAGCGGTAGCGATAGTAGTAGTTGTTGTTTAATTTCTTATTTTCTTGTTTATTTTTGTTGTGGTAGTCATAGTAGTAGTAGTGGTAGTGGTAGTGATAGTAGTAGCTGTTGTTTAATTTCTTATCTTCTAGTCTATTGTTATTATGGTAGTCGTAGTCATCGTAGTCGTAATTGTAGTAGTAATAGTAGTTTTCTTGTTTGTTGTTGTTCTTTTTTTTCTTTTCTTTTCTTTTCTTGTTTATTTTTCTTGTTTGTTGTTGTTGTTGTTGTTTTCTCTTCTTTTCTTATTTGTTGTTATTGTAGTAGTAGTAGTTGTTGTTGTTGTTGTTGTTATTGTTTTTTCTTTTTTTCTTGTTTATTGTAGTGGTAGTGATTTGTTGTTGTAGTAGTCGTAGTCGTAGTCATGGTTATAGTAGTAGTAGTAATAATAGTCATTTTCTTGTTTATTATTATTGTAGTATTTATTTTTTTTCTTTTCTTGTTTATTATTGTTTAGTTTTCTTGTTTCTTGTTATTGTTGTAGTAGTAGTAATAGTAGTTTTTTATTCTTTTCTTGTTTATTGTTATTGTAGTAGTTGTTGTTGTTTTTGTTTTTTCATTTTTTATTTATTATAGTGGTAGTGGTAGTGGTAGTGGTAGTGGTAGTGATAGTGATAGTGATAGTGATAGTCGTGGTCGTAGTCGTAGTCGTAGTTGTGGTTGAAGTAGTAGTAGTGGTTTTCTTGTTTATTGTTGTTGTTGTTGTTGTTGTTGTTGTTGTTGTTGTCGTTGTAATAGTTTTTTTTATTTTCTTGTTTATTGTTATCTAGTTTTCTTATTTGTTTTTGTTATTGTTGTAGTGGTAGTAGTAGTAGTTTTTTCTTCTTTTCTTATTTGTAGTAGTAGTAGTAGTGGTGGTGGTAGTAGTAGTGGTGGTAGTAGTAGTAGTAGTTGTTGTTGTTGTTGTTGTTGTTGTTGAGAGAGAGATATGTTTTGTTAAAGGAAATGAGAGAGGGGGAGGAAGAGAAAAAGGAATAAGGAACTAGAGAGAGGGAATAAGCATACAACATAATAAAGAAAGAGAAAAAGAGAGAGAGATGGAAGGAGAGGAGATAATGAATGGATAAAAAACAAAGAGAGAGTGGTGGCGAGGTTCGGTGCAATACCACGAGATGGAAAATACTTCGATATACATTAATTTGTGGGTGGGTGGGTAGGTGGAGACTTTACATACGTTAATTATTGCTGAGCTACAAGAGAAAAAATCCCTTCTCAAACAATTTAAGAAAGAAAAAAAGAATGATAACAAAAACAAATTATTTATCGTAACGTAGACAAAATGGAAAACGATGAAGGTCATGATATTCAAGATCGCGAGGCGTATCTTAATCAGCGTGTCCCATGTCCTTGCTCTCAATGTAAGCTGGCAATTAGACGAAAACGTTGATTGTCTATAGAACACATACGGCACTCCAGCGAGTTTCAATCTGAGATCATTGAGCAAGCGATCTTGGATTTGAGCAAACGGTAAGAAAAGTTAATATCAATCATGCATTATACTCGCAAGCTAATTAAATACCATATACAAAAAGATTGGGTGTGGCTGGCAAATTTTCTATCTAGGGAGGTGACGTCTCGTCCCAAAAAATGAGTGCACCCTTTGCAGTCAATTAGAAGAGTTTGTGGGCGTACGATGGATGGAGTGCCTACGCCAATCTACCACTTGGAAGGTACTACCCAATCTATACCGTCAATACCAGATGAGATAGACAACCTTCGAGACTTACCTACAATCTTGGAGTGTGAGATAGAGGCATTGATCGATGCATTGATTCCCATGGATGTCGAGACTTCTGATCCGCTTAGAGAGGAAGCATTCATACCATTATATGATGGGTGCCGAGTATCTCGCCTGAAGACACTGCTTGTACTCCTAATAAGTGTGCAAGCAAAATATGGATGGAGCGATGCGAGTGTGACCGAGTTGATCATGTACCTTGTATGTAGGCTTCGTTGATTTGTTCCAACACTATCATTAAAAACATTTGTGCTTTTTCAAGGTGTTTTATGATTTGTTTTAGGTTATTGAAGTATCATATATTACCACTTATAAATATCGTGCATAAGTCTTGTGATGATGCACGACATGTTTTACGAAAGCTTGGGATGGACTACAATAGCATCCATATATGTATCAACGATTACATACTATTTCGAGAAGAATACGAGACTTTCAAGGCATGTCCAAAGTGTAGTTCTCACATGTATCGCTCGGACTTGCAAGGACAAACAATCCCTCGAAAACTTCTTAGACACTTTTCGCTTATCCCTTGCATAAACCACATGTTTCGTACGTCCAACATGGCGAGCTTGTCAATGTGGCATGCGTTGTCAAAGAGTTTACTGTTCATAATATAAAACATGGGATTCTTATGAACACAGAATAGCTTCATTGGAAGTTCTATGAGGAATTTGCATACAAAATTCAGGCATTGTTATCCAATAACCACCTTAGTTACACAAGTTCTTTTGTATTTAGCATATAATTTTCAGTTATACCATGTATATTTATGAAAAATAAGTCTATGGGAACCTTCAACTTGGTCAACTGGAAGTAATTGACAGTCTGTAGGATAAATCACATTGATTCAGGTGCGAAAATATGGTCAGAACCCAAGAAGAATGCCAAAAGTTGCCAAAAGTTGCCAAAAGTCCACTAGGTCCACATGGGACCTGGAATAAAAGACTTAAGTAACCAGCAAGTGACCTGGGTAGGTCAAAAAGTGACCAGGGACTGAGCAGGGAGCAGCCCGCATTTTTCGGCGCAAAATGCGAGTTGCACAGTTTGAAGCAAACTGGAGAGAGCTGGAGCTATGGTGCATGATTTGGAGCATGCAAACTGAAGATCAACAGGCCCAACTACTGAAGATGTAAACTTGGTGAGAGCTCCACTTCTCTACCTCTTTGGTCTGACGAAAATGCATACTAAAACAGTCTATAAAATAGGAAAATCTAAGAGAAAAGTATTCAGCCTGCTCTTATGCACGACTTCTCTCATTTTTTCTACCTCAATCTTGGTCCAATGAAGCCCGCCTTGTACCCAAGTACTTGAGTGACTTTGGGGCAAGCAAAGGGTGAGGATTTTGAAGACAGATGGGCTGTTATGGGCTGAAATAACTAGTCATAAACAGAGCATCCCATTGTTATGGTCCATTTTTATGAGCAAACATGGGATTTATGAGGTTGTAATGGAAGGAAATGACCTCTTTTCATCAGGACATTGTTCATCAATGATCAGAAGTGCTTCTTCTTGAGTTTATGCACTCATTTTGAACTTGTTTATGGGCTGAAATTTTCTGTTTTAAAACAGGGCTCAAGCTAAAAATATGCTTCCTCAATTTATTTCATGTATTTTTGGCCCAAATCTTGAATGCATTTGAATCTATCAACAAAATACTTGTTCCAAAGGGTTGAAAATCCATCTATATACTTGAAATAAATGCCATTAGATCTTGCATTTGATATTCATAATTGAATTGAGAATCTGAAAATATCCTTTATGATATGATGTATGTATCCAGAAGCATTTGATGTAATCAAGATAGACTTATTTCTTCCATTCATGTATGCTAAGTACATAGTGAAAAAGCTTGAACTCTTCTTCCGTACCTAAATCATTTCTAAATCCCGGATCTTATTAAACCCCAATCTATTTTCCCTTCCTGAATCTTGAATCCTAAACTCCTCTTCTGCACTAAAGCCCCGGTGGTAGACCTTCAACCCTTAACGCGACGACAGCGTAGAATAGGTCCACATATAGAGTTCAATGAATATCAACGGATTCACACTGTCGAAGGGTTTTGAAAGTGAAGTCGTGACCACAGAGGACCTTGACTAATTTCAGGATAGAAGATCAATCAAGTGGGATTACATTTAATTACAACCCTGTTCAACATCAACAGCTTCAACTTCACAAAGGAAACAAATCTGATTTATAAACTGGTTATTCAAAAACTAAAGTTCTTCACGTCCCTTCTTGCTATTTCAAAAAGAAATCCGCTGGTTGGTACTGTATAAGAAGCACCAAGATAATTTGTATGCAGAAGACTAGACTCTTGATATTTTAGAGAGAAATAGCATTCCTATTCAGATAGGATAGCATTCCAATTCTGTAATCAAACTGTCATCAAGTTTTCTATATGTTTGCAAGTAACTCCAGAGTTTTACAAAAGATTCGTGGTTCATAATTCAGCATCAATCCAGATAGGCATTGGGTCATTGATCTTTAGTCGATGGAGAAGTTTACAAAGAATAGCTCAATGGATTCCTGAAAACCCATCTTTCTCTGCCTAATAAACATTTGAAAGCTCATGTTTTGAATTCTGCACAGCCTGAATTCTGTACACCAGAGTCTCTGTTCGATCCTTTGTCATCATCAGCAAACGCACATCCGATTCAATGCTTCGAATTCAGCAAAATGCACAGGTCCTCTCAGGACAAGAAATCTTTTTCATCCCTGTAACTTAGGCTTCCCCCCCCCCATGGCACCCGATCAGGTCAGGCTAGTCGTAGCAATTGGAGCATAGACCTTCGACGTAGTGGAGTGAGACATTGCGTTTCAGAATGTCATGATAATACGATGATGCTACTTGGAGAGATGATGTGATGTATGGCTGCCGTGATGATAACACTCTGAAGCCTCTTCACCTCGTTTTCTCCACCTTCAGCTTTGCGTTTGAGCACCAATTCGACTTCTGAGATTCCTTTCCTCCCTCTCATTCTACTACTTCTTCTTCACTGCAACTTTGTCTATCCTTTCGTCATCCTCCTCATCTCCTTCTTCGTTCTCGCACTCCACAGTTGACGCAAGCTCCACCAATTATCGATGAAGATCTCTCTGTGTCTCCTCCGAGCTTCGTCTTTTCCTTGGCATAATGCTCCTCCAACTAGTTCTTTGCCGACTAGTTATTTGCCTCATCGTCTTTATTTCTCCACACCATAACCTTCAGTCACCTTCGATGCTTCATGTTTTTTATCCATCCCCCTATCGTTGTCTTGCAAAGCTTCATCTGCTTCCTTCGACTCGTTACTATATTAATTTTGTCTTCCTAGTTGTCATCTTTGTCTGGAGGTTGATCCCTTCAACTTCAGATCCTTCCTCTTCCACCCGTTAGATTCTGCGTCTTCGTCTTGTTCCTGCAATCGTGTTTGCTGATGCCCTCTTCGAAATTCCAGAGCTTCGTTGCAGAGATCCTCTCCGATTTAAAAAAATCCCCTGTTTTTTGCGTATTCTTTCCCTTAATCGTCTTCGCTCTCTATGTATCACGATTACTTCCACTTGATCTGTCCTCCTCCTCTGTTTACTTCCCCCATCCTCACCTTTTTCCCCAGCATCATTTCGTTCCTTCCTCTCCGTTTTCTTCCGCGTCCTCTGTTCTTGATCATTCCCCTTTCAAAAATAATGTTCTTTTTCTTTCCCCCCAAAAAAAACTCTTTCAAAAATAGTTCTCTTTTTCTTTCTTCCCCAGCACCCCAGTTGATACAACCATTGGCAGCTCACACATTTAAAAAAAACCTGAGAACTTTGTACCAAGACTGCCCCACCACTTTGCCTGACTTCATCTATGAAAGCAAAGCACTCATCAAAGTGCTCCTCCATGTTAACATCCTCACTATCAAGCACACTGATTTGCTTGTACTTGAAATCTGAAGGATAACACGGCTCGATCGTGTTTGCAATTGTAAGGATGTATCATTTCTAATCTTAGCAATTCCTCTTTATTGTAAGCTGCTCCAATCGATCCAATGTACAACCCCTCAATGATTTTGCAGTGCAGACTATCATCTCTCCTATATTTGGTTACCAGTTAATCCTACAAGATCCTCTCCATTCTATGTTTGTAAATGACCTCCATCATATCATTCAATATATATCATTTGTTGACAAAGCATTCACATTCATTTCTTGTCACCACTATGGCCACTAACCATGAATCATTGCTCAACTTGATTTGTTGATGTGAATGTATCTAAGATATTTGTCTTGCAGCCTCCTATGGCGGAGATGGCTCCTCGTTTGATTCTGTGATGATGACAGACTTTTCGTATGCCTGGATACAGTAAACCACTACTTAACATAGACTCACCACTATGCCTCCAAACTCCTCCCCACTATACTCATACACAGAAAATAAATGTAAACACAACAACTAAGTATGTACAAAGTATCAAATCACACACACAACTTTTGGGTGGTTTTCACACCTTGAATGCGCAGCAATACGACATCCAGCCCCTCTAATCCTGCGCATCCTCCGGATGGGCCAACTACCCATGATCGTTATCATCAAGATCCACAAACAGATCAATCTCTTCATTATGGATTTCCGGTATATCAACAAGATTATCTGTCATATCATTTGTCTCTTCCATTGGAGTTTCTTCTCGTTGCTCTTCTCTTGAAAATTCTTCCAATGCATAATCCTCATCATCTCTTTTCTTGAAAATCTTGATTCTTTTTCCAGCAATAGGCACTCTAAGCACTGTCCCATCCAATTCTGTCAACTCATATGTTGCATTATCAAAAACATGTCTGACTATGTACGGCCCAAACCATCTTTTCACCATCTTCCGAAGTGCAGTATGCTGATTTTCAAGGCTGCTATCAAAGACCAATACCCAATCTCCCTCTTCTATTGCTCTAGGCCGCAAGCGATGCCTGCTATCAAACCTGTCCTTATTTCTTAGTCTAGCAACCTTCAACCTGTCAATAGCTAGCTGAATATCCTCTGGTCTTCTCTCCAATTGTCGAATCCAAAGAGCTAAGAGCTCCTCTCTCGTCAAATCCTCCTGCCAAGGTAAAACTGACCAAGTCAAAGCACAAGTCTCAGTCGGCATAACAGGTTTCTGACCATACATCAACTCTGCAAGCATATATCCTGTGGTAACACTATGAGTCGTACGATCAGTCCACAAAGCAAATGGTAGAAGTCTCGGCCAGTCTCCAATCCGTCCTCTGCATGCTTTGGCTAATGCTTTCACTATCGGCGGATGCCCTCTTTCACTCTTCCCATTTCCCTCTGGATTATATGATGTAGTTAGAGCCAACTTGATTCCTAGCTGAGAGAAAAACTCCCTAGCTTCATCTGCATCCAATTCACCATGATCCGCAGTGATCTTACCCACACAACCATACCTGCAGAAAATTTCCTCCAATAAGAACTTACACACTGCACTAGTGGTCTTCGTTCTCAAAGATCTGCCCTCAACATGATTGGTAAGATCCTCTCTAGCCAAAACAATGTATCTCATCTGCCATAGACCCATAGGCATGGTAACCAAATCAACTACCCACTTATAATAAATGCATAGCGGATAGGTCGGATGAAGCTCATCTCGATGACGCACTACTGAATACATCTGACAGTCTCTGCAAGACTCAACAAAGTGAGAAACATCTCTATACATGCCTTTCCACCAATATTTCTCCTTGATTTTCTCATAAGTAGCCCACACTCCTCTATGACCAGCCCAAGGACTCTCATGAAACTCCCTCATCACCTGTAACTGTGTCTCTCTATCGCAGACAACCCGCAAAGGTAATCCGCCTCTTTTCTTCGGATGCTTCCAAAGAAATCCGTCCTTGAGAAAATAACCATAGGCTTTCCTTCTGATCTTCTTAAACTCTTCATCTGTCCATTCATCTCTTTTGATTAGTGTACTAAGGTACCTGCCAATCTGTAAAAACCAATCTCCAACATAGAGTTCTTCTATGAAAGCCACAATATCATAGACATGATAAACATGATCAACCATAGTGGTTGAAATTTCTGCATCATCCTCTTTTGCAAGTAGAGTCTCCTCATCATCATATCTGGCTCTGGACAACATATCTGCCACTGGATTATCCTTCCCTGCTATGTGTTTAAATTCTGGATTTAATGTCTTGATGTATGCAATCCATCTCAGCATAGCTATATCCGGAGTAGAGCAACTCGTGATCATACCAATCAATGACAAGCAATCTGTCTCTACCACAACTGAAGCTCCAATAAAGTACTCCTTGTCACATTTGAGAGCCGTAACAATCCCCAATAACTCCCTCTTGATTTGCGGATATCTCCTCTGTCTCTCGTTTAGGACTTTCGCTCCAAACCGAATGGCATACCTATTTCCATCTGCACCATCTTGACCCACAGCCCAACCTATGCCAATTGGACTAGTGTCAACTGTCAATACAATAGGCCTTCCACAATTATAATCCGCTTTCCTGAGAGTATGACCATTCTGCAATAACTTCTTCAATTTCCGCATAGCTCTAGTGTGGCTCTCATCCCAATAGAATTTCTGCCCCTTTCGAAGCAGCTGATATAAACAATCTGCTATGTGTGCAAAATGAGGTATCCAAATCATATAAAACACACAAGTTCCAATGAATCTCCATACCTCTAAAGTGGTAGAACAATACTCCGCAATCTTGCCTATAGCATTCACATTATCAAGTGAGGGTTTCCTGCCATAATATCCACACATATGTCCAACAATGACAACCTCATTCACTCCAAAAATAGATTTTTGCCCTGAAAGTGTCAAGTTCACTTCTTTTAACCTGGCCAAAAACTTCTCACATGCTGAAATATGATCAGCCACAAATTATCTACATCCCTGCTCATTTAGACTCTCATTCTTCTCTTCTTCTGCACACCCCTTAATGGGCACATCATCCAAGAAAGGCATAGTAAGTTTAGGTATGTAATCTTGAAGGACCTTATGCATGGCATTCATCATATGCGCAACAAAATTAGTGGCACCTTGAGGCAAGATACACATCCTGACAAGCCCAATAGGAGTTCTCATGGTGGTTATGTCCCTACTTTCCAAAGCTAGCTGAAATTGATCATATCCTGAATACAAATCACCTAAAGAATAGATGGCACGTCCAGCAAATGCCTCTGCAAACTCATCCACAACTGGACCTATACCAACATTCTTGATAGTAACTCTGTTCACTGGCTGCATATCCTGAATAAATCGGAGAGTACCATTCTTCTTTGGAACTCTAAACCACCTGTTTGAGTATGGTGCAGATGAAGGCTCAAGGATTCCCATCCTGATTTTCTCATTCAATAAATCAATTAGCTTTGGCAGGTGTGCCTTAGGCACCGGAATAGGTCGGAGATTCCATGGAATATGAGGAATAGTAAAAATGACCATAGGAGCAACAATATCAGGATTCACACATCCAATCTCATGCGGGAAAAAAGTAAATCCCCTTCCATGTCGCTCAAGCATCTCCTAAAAGCATTGCTTCTCTATGGGTAGCAAGAAATCGCCATTTCCAATTTTCAATTCAGCAAGAGTCTCTGCTGAAAATTTATGACCAATATGCTCCGGATTCCTCAAAATTGGCTGTTTAGCAGCCCTATCTATTTGCTGATCACTGTCAGGTGGAAGCGGTACAGCAACCGGCTTCACCTTCTTATCCACAGTTTTGTATTTCGTGTCAACCCTAGCTTCATTATGCTCTTCTGCATTACTCAAATCTTGCTGTAAATCAGCAATTCTGCCCTCCAATGGCTGAATATTCTCAGCCCTCTGCTCTATGAACTACATAGAAACAGCCCTAAACTCTGGATGCTGAAATATTTCAGCAGTAAACTCTATTGGCTGAAAGTTTTCAGTCCTCTGTGTCTCTGAAAGCTGATCATAACCAGCTGGAAACTCTGTTTGCTGCATTTCTTCAACACTCAACACTCTTTGCTGAGTTACCTTAGCCTCTGACTCAATCTGTGACACAAAATCTGCAATTTCATGAAACATGTCCAGGGACTGCACTAATACATTACTGTGACAACTCTGCATATCAGTTTTCAGCATATCTTTCATCTCTTCCATTGTATCTGCACAAATCATACTGTCATACATCCCATCTATGTGTTCATCATCCTCCAAAATTCCTACATTTTTCAAATTTTTCTCCTTCTTGCATATATACTGCCTGGCAGCTCTAGGCAACCTAGAAGTCTTCTGATAGCTCATCGAACTGTTTGCTGAAATCCCAACAAAACCGGAGGAGAAAACACTGCTGCCAAGAGGCGAGAACTCCAATCTCCTCTGCTCTGTACCACCGTCGTCTCACGAAACGGCGGTACCTAATGAAAACCCGAATCCCTCACAGTGGGCAAAGGTGCATCTCTGAGAGTATCCCTGTTTCTAACATGGTTCACACACACAGTCATAAATTGAACTGCTCTCATACCATCTTTACTGCAAATCCGTGCATAAGTAGATCCATCATCCATTACCTTTGTTTCCATGCGCATCTCTGTGATGAATGGCTATCCAAGAATTATGGGATAAGAGCATGAATCCTGCACAAAGAAATGAAAATCCTCCTCTACATCACTAATAGAAACCCTGACACTGGGACAGGCAACATACAAATCACCTGCAGTGTTATTGGCGGCTCTCATACGCCACCCATGCTCTACATCCATAGGCCATCTGTTACTCTCATAAACTCCACGAACTATGAGATTAATCTCTGAACCATGATCCACCAATGCAACATAAGGCACCTGTTTCTCTCCAATCTTTACCATCATCTCTGTAGTTGCCCTAGCCCAATGGCTCCGCGAAAAGTGACTACGCGGTATCAAGACAGGCTCATCAATTTCAGCATAATGCATAGGCTGAACCCTCTTCTCTACCTGCGGAAAAACAGAAGCATTCTCAACCATAACCTCATCCTCATCCTCATCCAACTCTCCAATCAAAACTCCCTGTGTATCAGTGGTAGACAATGCATGTCTTTTCCTCTTCAAAACCTCCTGAAACTGATCCTGAAACTCTCTTTTCGAGATGCCCAAAACCTCAGAAATAGTGAAAATCACCTCACTGCCAAGTATCTTATCATTAAAGATTTTCTTCATGTCCATAGATGTCTCAATATCGGACATCAATCTAAATCCTGGCTGCTTTCTCTCTCTAGGCTCTTGCCTCTTTTCTCTCTTTTGAGCATCTTCCATCTGTCGATCTGGCCCTGGTCTTGAAGACGGTCCTGCAATAGGTGGAGTAACAAACTCACCCCCTCTAGTCTTCTTAGCTGCACTTGGATTTTCTTCATCCCTCTTACGCTTCTTCTCAACAAGTACATCTGCTCCCTGAGACTTAGCCAAATAAGCATAAATAGAATACCTGTCAACAGGCAAATCCCAACCTGTCTCTGATCTGATGCTAGAGCCTGCACTAGTCAAAACTGTTTGCTGAATTTTCCCTTTATTTGCAGTCTCCATAGCATAAGTCCATAATGCTGACTGAGTCTCTGATCCCTTCTCAATCTGGACTCCATATGCAGAAGCATCACCTCTAGCTGTCACATAAGAAGTACGCGCAGCCATGTCATCCACTAACTTCTTCATTCCACCTTTACCAAAGTTGGTAGCAAGTGAAGCTCCTGTCTCAGTCAACCAAATCTTACCATCTTTTCCCCAATATACCAAATTCTTCCTCCTTGCATCCTGAAAAGATTCACAGTCCCTGCAATGCTGATGGTCCGTACTATCACACCAAATACATCTCCGATCTCTCCTAGGTGCACTAGGAGCACTCCTAGGTGCAATAGGAGCACTAGAAGAAGTAGTAGGCGCAGTCGAAGCAAACTGCTCTTTCAACTTTCCCACCAACTCCGCTTTAACTTATTCCAGTGTCAAATCTGTTATGCCTTTGATTATGTCATCAAGAGAGGTAAGCACCGATGGAGCGGATGGTTTTGGAGCAGAAGGTGCAGGCATCGGTCGTGGAACAGGAGGAATAGGTGGAGTGGAAACAGTAGGCACTGGCATAGGCCAAGAAACTGGCTAAGGAGGAGAAGAAATAACAGGGATAGAAGTAGGCATCAGAGCAGATGATGGTGTAGGTGTCATGGAACCATTCTGTAGGCGAGTCTTCCATATCCTCCTCTTGGTCAAAGTCGAGACTGCATCTTGAGCAACTGGCCAATCCATTTTAAGACCCATAGGCTTCGTGTGATCCTCAAGAAGCTCACCCAATTCTTCTTGAAGAGCAGGATCTGCAACTTGCAAGAAAAGCTCAACTTTTTCAACA
This sequence comes from Lygodium microphyllum, assembly GCF_053477565.2. NCBI lineage: Eukaryota > Viridiplantae > Streptophyta > Polypodiopsida > Schizaeales > Lygodiaceae > Lygodium > Lygodium microphyllum. The sequence goes on from NC_141151.1 coordinate 106,299,004, forward strand.
TCCAATGCTCTTTGTTCAATGGCATCAAGCTGACTATACCTCTCTTCAAATTCTCGAATCAACTCTAAAGCAGGTAGACCTTTGTTTGGCATGTAGACCCACTCTCGAAATGACCGTCGAGTAGCCATACCAAAGTCCTCAAGGAAATATTCTTCTTTCAAGGCCTTCTTAAAATCTTGCCAATGTGTATTTTGAATAAAAAGATCAGTCACTTTTGCCCTCAAAGCGGGTGTGACAAGACGAAGGAAGTACTTACTCATAAGTCCAGCTGGAACTCCAAAAAAACCCATCTTGATCTCATATGTCTTCAAATATGCTGAAACATTACGGCCGTCAAATAGCTTCTTCTCATTCTCAACTACTTCAATAGCATTAGTCGCGTTGTTTGCATTCTCCTGCTCCGAATAGAGTTGCCTTTGCTGAGACAACTGCTGTTGATGCAATTGTTGTTGCTGCTGCATATACAATTGTGTTTGCTGATTTTGGAGCTGCATATACATGGACATATTCTACAAAATCTGCTTTAGATCCTCTGTTGAAGTACTTGACGCAGTAGTCATTGATGGAGCTGAAGTAGAGGCAAATGGAATTGTAGAAGAGGCTAAAGGATCTCCCATCCTAAAATTTCTGCGACGCTTTCACGTCGGGTTCACCAAAGATGTTGAAGGGTTTTGAAAGTGAAGTCGCGACCACAGAGGACCTTGACTAATTTCAGGATAGAAGATCAATCAAGTGGGATCACATTTAATTACAACCCTGTTCAACATCAACAGCTTCAGCTTCATAAAGGAAACAAATCTGATTTATAAACTGGTTATTCAAAAACTGAAGTTCTTCACGCCCCTTCTTGTTATTTCAAAAAGAAATCCGTTGGTTGGTACTGTATAAGAAGCACCAAGATAATTTGTATGCAGAAGACTAGACTCTTGATATTTTAGAGAGAAATAGCATTCCTATTCAGATAGGATAGCATTCCAATTCTGTAATCAAACTGTCATCAAGTTTTCTATATGTTTGCAAGTAACTCCAGAGTTTTACAAAAGATTCGTGGTTCATAATTCAGCATCAATCCAGATAGGCATTTGGTCATTGATCTTTAGTCGATGGAGAAGTTTATAAAGAAGAGCTCAATGGATTCCTGAAAACCCGTCTTTCTCTGCCTAATAAACATTTGAAAGCTCATGTTTTGAATTCTACACAGCCTGAATTCTGTACACCAGAGTCTCTGTTCGATCCTTTGTCATCATCAGCAAACGCACATCCGATTCAATGCTTCGAATTCAGCAAAATGCACAGGTCCTCTCAAGACAGGAAATCTTTTTCATCCCTGTAATTTAGGCTTCCCCCCCCCCCCATGGCACCCGATCAGGTCAGGCTAGTCGTAGCAATTGGAGCATAGACCTTCGACGTAGTGGAGTGAGACATTGCATTTTAGAATGTCATGATAATACGATGATGCTACTTGGAGAGATGATGTGACGTGTGGCTGCCGTGATGATAACACTCTGAAGCCTCTTCACCTCGTTTTCTCCACCTTCAGCTTTGCGTTTGAGCACCGATTCGACTTCTGAGATTCCTTTCCTCCCTCTCATTCTACTACTTCTTCTTCACTGCAACTTTGTCTATCCTTTCGTCATCCTCTCATCTCCTTCTTCGTTCTCGCACTCCACAGTTGACGCAAGCTCCACCAATTATCGATGAAGATCTCTCTGTGTCTCCTCCGAGCTTTGTCTTTTCCCTGGCATAATGCTCCTCCGACTAGTTCTTTGCCGACTAGTTCTTTGCCTCATCGTCTTTATTTCTCCACACCATCACCTTCAGTCACCTTCGATGCTTCATGTTTTTTGTCCATCCCCCTATCGTTGTCTTGCAAAGCTTCATCTGCTTCCTTTGACTCGTTACTATATTAATTTTGTCTTCCTAGTTGTCATCTTCGTCTGGAGATCGATCCCTTCAACTTCAGATCCTTCCTATTCCACCTGTCAGATTCTGCGTCTTCCTCTTGTTCCTGCAATCGTGTTTGCTGATGCCCTCTTCGAAATTCCAGAGCTTTGTTGCAGAGATCCTCTCCGATTAAAAAAAATCCCCTGTTTTCTGCGTATTCTTTCCCTTAATCGTCTTCCCTCTCTATGTATCACGATTACTTCCACTTGATCTGTCCTCCTCCTCTGTTTACTTATCCCATCCTCACCTTTTTCCCCAGCATCATTTCGTTCCTTCCTCTCCGTTTTCTTCCGCGTCCTCTGTTCTTGATCATTCCCCTTTCAAAAATAGTGTTCTTTTTCTTTCCCAAAAAAAAAAACTCTTTCAAAAATAGTTCTCTTTTTCTTTCTTCCCCAGCACCCCAGTTGATACAACCATTGGCAGCTCACACATCAAAAAAAAACCTGAGAACTTTGTACCAAGACTACCCCACCACTTTTCCTGACTTCATCTATGAAAGCAAATCACTCATCAAAGTGCTCCTCCATGTTAACATCCTCACTATCAAGCACACTGATTTGCTTGTACTTGAAATCTGAAGGATAACGCGGCTCGATCGTGTTTGCAATTGTAAGGATGTGTCATTTCTAATCTTAGCAATTCCTCTTTATTGTAAGCTGCTCCAATCGATCCAACGTACAATCCCTCAATGATTTTGCAGTGCTAACTATCATCTCTCCTATATATGGTTACCAGTTAATCCTGCAAGATCCTCTCCATTCTATGTTTGTAAATGACCTCCATCATATCATTCAATATATGTCATTTGTTGACAAAGCATTCACATTCATTTCTTGTCACCACTATGGCCACTAACCATGAATCATTGCTCAACTTGATTTGTTGATGTGAATGTATCTAAGATATTTGTCCTGCAGCATGCTATGGCGGAGATGGCTCCCCGTCTGATTCCGTGATGATGACTGACTTTTCGTATGCCCGGATACAGTGAACCACTATTTAATATAGAATCACCACTATGCCTCCAAACTCCTCCCCACTATACTCATACGTAGAAAATAAATGTAAACACAACAACTAAGTATGTACAAAGTATCAAATCACACACACAACTTTTGGGTGGTTTTCACACCTCGAATGCGCAGCAATACGACAACGCGTATGGAGCCACATTGACTCTACCTTCCCAGGCTTTGTCCGAGAGCCAAGGAATCTTTCGCTCTGTCTTGCAATGGATGGCGTGAATCCATTCGATCTGCGCTCAACTTCTTACAGTGTGTGGCCTATAGTCCTTATCAACTACAATATCCCTCTATGGCTTTCTACGAAGAAAGGACATCTCATCCTTAGCTTACTCGTTCTCGGCCGCTATAAAGTCAAAAATATGGACGTGTATCTTTGTCCATTAGTCGATGAGCTTAAGATTTTATGGGAGGAGGGGGTCATTGTGCAAGATATGAGCAAGGCAATGGTCAACAGTTTGCTAATATTCAAGCCATTCTTATATGGACGATGCATGACTTTCTGAGATTTGGAGAGTGCTCAGGTAAGTAGGCTTACGTTCTCGTTGGTAATATCTATCATAGCTCGTTGAAGTTTGTATTCACTCAATAGAGGTGTTGGGACACGTCTGGTTACCTCACGTTATCATGTATGTTCATTGTGCAGGCCACAGTTAGACTTTCGAAAGTCACGAACCATGAAGAAGATAGTATATAAAGGACACTCCGCTTTCTTGCCAGAGGGTCATAAACTCAGGGAATGTTTTCTTGGATGACCTCCTCTAATACGTATAAATGCCCAAAGCTTATACAAACTGAAAATGATCCACACAGAGTCACATCCAAACAAAATACAACGATTTTCAGTTTTCTACGAGTTGCCATATTGGACCCACTTACAGATCAACCACTTGTTGGATCCCATGCATATTTTCAAAAACGTAGGTAGCTTGCTATGGGACCACATCACAGGAAAGAGACACTACAGGGGCACGAATGGATTTGAAGGATATAGGCAAGATGGAGATGCTTTGGCCACAGTCGAGTGTTGATGGTCGCTTGCAGCTACCTCACGCTCCTTGGGTTTTGTCCACTAAAGAAAAATACATTGTGAAGCAAATAGTCAAGTCTATCCGCACTCCAACGAGTATGATGCGTTCTCTTAGGTCTGCGTTTTCTAAAGACGACCAATTATCAGGGCTAAAATCCCATGATTGACATAAGATATATCAGGCTTATACTATGAATGGACTATAAGTGGCCTGCATATTTTGCTATTTGAAGTATAGTCATTGTTCATAATGCTTTCTCATTTGTGGCAGTTTGTACTATTGATCGCAATCGAATGATGCCTTACTCCAGAAATACGTGGGACAATTTACAGGTTTTTGACTTTATTGCAATGGATCTCACAAAAAGAAATTAAGACGTCATCTATTGAATCCGCGAGGCCGAGAGCAATGGAGTTAGTCTCTCTCTTTGAGAAATACCTGCTTATCAGCATGCTCACGATACAAATCCACCTTCTTATGCATCTTGTAGATAAAGTGGAGATTGTTTGACCTGTCCATATGCGATGGATGTTCTTCTTGAAGCGCTTCATGAAAACCCTGAAAGGCTTTGTGCGACAATGAGCTCGACCAAAAGGTAGCATAGCTGAAGGTTGGTTGGTGTCTAAGGCGCTAGTGCATATTTCACAATGACTACCAATGGTGGATCCAGACAACAATATACTATGGTTATTGAAGGACCATGATGGACTAACCGGAGATGTGGTAGTTAAAAATGGGATAGAAAAAAAAATGGATGTTACAATGGAGGAGAAAGTGAATTGCTTTTGTATGTTGCGTTATGCCTTTATGAAGACGTGGCTCGCTAGGTACAAGCAAGCTAGGCAAGATCGAGAGGAAGTACGATCTGAATTTTGACATAGTACACACAATCGACTAATTCGATATCCCGAGGGCATGAAGGCGATGCCGCAGTTTATGTCTACGCAATGGTTGCATGAAGCTTTGACCGCAGTGTCTCGTGAAGGGATGGAGGTCTCAATCGAGGAGTGGAAATTCTTGAGGGAATGTAATCCAAAGGTGATGATGTGTTTAGGGTTTGTCGTATCTATATTTTATATGTGACAACTAATTGAGTGTTTCAATGTACAATATAAAATATATAGTGCAGCGTGGTCGCGCGGACGACATTTTCGCGTGAAGCATATTGACAAAATATACTCCACAACAGACTGTGGCATCATGGCAAGGTTCGAGCAAGAGAGCCGAAAACGAGCAACGGATCCAAACACGGTTATAGATTAGATGAAGTATTTTGGAAACTTACAAAGTATTATCACGATGGGTTACCGTAGCTTCTCTATGATACTATTCGATATGTAGTGGTTCAGAGTGGTACTTGGAGATGAAGCAACAGTTCGACAAGGTCCATCTAGATTTCTTGAAATAGATTTCGAAAAAAAATGGATAGATTTGCAAAACACCTTTGTGTTGCCGGCCCATTGTAAACAGGTATATGAACTCTCTTTTTTTTTTTAATGACATGGTACATGTTACAATAATTAAATCTCTCTTGTACGTGATTGTGAACATGTAATCTTCTATCCAAACCCTCAACAACCTCGATGGTGGTATGTTATACATTTAGCTCCCCGAAATACGAGAGTATATGATCAAAGCGATGTTCCGAGCATAGATGAGGACAATATATAAATAGAGGGGTCGATATTGCAAGGGGTAACCAAAAGCTTAGAGCATGTAGAGGAGCCGACATTAGGCAAGAATGATAAAAATATAAGAGTAAGAATTCTTTGAAAACGACATGGATTCATCATTTTGTGGTGAGGATACTTCATACTTGGAGCATCCACCTACTCAATTCGTTGACAAATCGCTTATAAGGGTATATAAGATATGCATTTTAAGTAAAATTATTTTTTTAAGATTTACATTATCGTAGTTTATATGATTTAAATTGATTATGCTAACATCATTTTTTGTCTGTGAAGGTAACCTTTGTGGATACTTAGATCATCACGATGAGTTGAGGGATGAGCGATAAGGAGCTGCACGAGATCTTCACGCACATATCTCCAGATCAAATGGTGAGATTCAAAGACATAACGAACCAAGAGCTATCTCAAATACTGTCAGACCGCTCTATTAGATCTATTTTGCCGTGATTTGATGCTTTGGTTTCGAGCAAATGAGATCGAAGCTCCAAACTTGGGCCAAACGAAGGGAGTGTTTCAAGGGGATGCTGCAGAGATTCGAATGCAGTGAGCCCGTGATCGGCTCGAGATACTGGTGCTACTCCTCGCTCTCGTGGCGGTCCCAGAGTGGCTCAGGTGGTTGCTGTGGAGGCACAAATGCAGTGTCTCCGTCTCGTCGTTCTACTGAAGTTACGTCACCTCCGAGATTTGTCACACATTGTGGAGACGTCTACTCCACTCACTCTAGCTTTTGCTTAGTCGTCTATAACAAGTGACACCTCTATGAATACTACTCTGATAAATACTACCCCGATCGGTACATCAGATATATAGGCGTCTTCTGGATATGCCCAAGAGTGTGGTCACAAGTGGAATAGGACCCATCTTAGGCATACTTCAAAAGAGTATGCCTACCTTGTAGATGATAGATCATGAGTCATCATCATAAATGATGAGGGAAGAAGGGTGATGACTCGCATGAGAGAGTTGTGCCAAGTTTTTCGGTATGTCTTGAATCATTAGAAAAATATACCAAAGGGGAGCAAGGACTACATAGTAGCATCCTTGCATGAGGTTTTTCCAATACCAGCCGCAACAAATAGATTTTCTACGAGCTAGATAATGGAGTGCAGCATGCATATATATCACACAGACGATCGGACGCACACAATGCACTCAAGAGGGGCTGCAAAGCCTGAGTGGCTAGACGCAAATGATTGGCGCCGACTCATGGAGGAGGCTACATTTGCTACGGGACGTTGGAGACAACAGCACAAGGCAGCAAGGGCACGACTAGAGACCCCAAGTGGTCCAACATCTTGGGAGTGATGGCCACGTGACATATCTAGAGAGCTTTGTAAATTTTTCTTTTGTTTTTTTTGCTTATTTTTTTGTAAAATTCTTTGTACTGACAATCGTGTTTCTAACAATTGTATTTTGTTTTCTTTATAGCACTCCATTACAAATCGCGATCCGAGCGGCCTTGAGACTAGATATGCAAAGAGACACGATCTCACTGCATTGATCAACCGATTGTATGGGCGCAATAACCTTGTAAGTCACTCATCTTTCTTGTCCATAGTTACCATGTTTAATTAGAATGCATTATTGTATAGTGAACTAATATGTAGTTTATTTTTTTGCAAAGTCCATTCGATGCTTCTTTGCGACGGGACGAGGTTTTGGATGGCGATGATCTATAGCTTGCCCTTGGATCCCTAGAACTCACACACCCTTCTTTTTTTGTCACATAATCTGTGTAGACATTTTCTATATAGTAGTGATATCTTGCTATGATTGCACCAATCGCTTTCATTATGCGATCATGTATTTATTTCATATATCAGTGTTATGATTTAAATACTCTTTATTTACACAATCATTATACATATTTATGAAACTATTTTATATTATCCAAATAAAACACATAGTATTATGTGACAGGGCAGCTTGATGCCCTGCCACCAAAAAAAAAAATCCCTATTACCGTCACTATTAACGTCGCAAATTTACTGCACGTGTCGCTATTGGCATCGTTATTAGCGTCACAAAGCATCGTTAACAACATAGTTATTTACGTTGATATCGTCGCAAATGCGACACTGATACCGATGTAAATAGCGACGCTAATAACGATACTAATACCGACTGTAATGACGCTTTTTATGACGATATTTATAATTTTTTTTATTAACATTTTCGTCCCTTTTAATGTCGATACAAGCTTATATCTTGTAGTGAAAGTAGTCAAGGTGACTCCATACACGTGAATCCACTTCATTGAACTTCATCTGTGGATCTATTCTACGCATGCCACATTGTCAAGCTCGTCATGTCAGACGTATGAAACATGTGATGTATACGAGGGGTAAGTGAAAATTGTAAAAACTTTTTAAGGGATAGTTTGCCCTTGCAAGTCCTGTCAATACCTGTGAGCACCACATTTCGAACATGTCTCCATAGTCTTGTATTCTCCTTGAAACACAATTGTTGGCACATGTATGAATGTTATAGTCCATGCCAAGCTTTTATAAACCATATCGCACATCATCACAAGACTCAATTATAATATTTGTAAGTAATAATACATTATACTTTAGCAACATGAAAAGAAATAAAAAATCTTGAAAAAATACAATTATTTTTTATAATGGTGTCAAAAAAAAATCAACGAAGCATACATAGAAGATACCTGAACAACTCGATCTCATTCGCATCACTCCATCCATATTTTTCTTACACTTAGGAGTGCAAGCAACGTCTTTAAGCAAGATACTCGATACCCATCATATAATGATATAGATCCTCTCTAAGAGGATCAAATACCTCAACATCAATGCATCAATCATTGCCTCCATCTCAGGTTCAAAGATTATAAAAATTTCTAAAAGGCTACATGTCTCCTTTGGTATTGATAGTATAGATTGGGTAGTGCCTTTCAAGTGGTAAATTGGCTCAAGCGCTCCATCCATTGGCCGCCCACGAACTCTTCTAGCCGGTTATGATAGATACACTCCTTGAAACGAGACATCACCTTTCTGTAATAAATTTTACAACCACATCCAATGTTTTTGTATATAATGTTTAATTAGTTTACAAATACAATACATGAGTGGTACACTTTTCTTACCATTTGCTCAATCTGAAATCGCTTAATTAATAATCTCAAATTTAAACTCACCGAAGCATCGTACATGTTCTATAGACAATCAATGTTCTAGTCGAATTATCAATTTTCATTGAGAGCAAGGATACGAGACACGCTGATTAGAATATCCCTCACGATCTTGAACATCACAACCTTCATCCTTTTTCATTTGGTCTACATTACAACAAATAATTTGTTTTTATTTTCATTATCTTTTTTTCGTTAAATTATTTGAAAAAATATATATTTAACTACAATCTTAGTTTTCTCCCCATTTATTTGTTTCTCCCCCTTTCTTTGTACATTTCTTTGCGTTCTTCGTTTTACGTTCTCTCCCCTTTCTCTTTTATATTTTCTATCTTTCATATAATTACTCTTTCTCGTTCTCTCTTCCTCTTCCTTGCGTATTCTCCCTTTTCGTATTCTCCCTTTTATTTTCTTTCTCTCTATCTCTTTCTTTATTACCCCTCCCTTTATTTCTCTCCAACCCCTTATAGGTAAACCTACAATATACAAAGTCTAATATGCTATGCATGGGAGCAAGAAACTAGCTACCCTATGCCAAAGTGTTCCTTGTTCCTTGTGTTGCAACGAACCTTGCCACCTTTTTTCATTTATGTATGACTTGATATGCAAAGCATAGAAGGTAGCAAAAAGCATATCAAGAAAACCATCCATTCACCTCTAAGTCCAATCTCTCTTTCGCTTTTCTAAGCCTTGAGACACAATCCTTCCGCACCTTCTCAAAGTGTTAAACACACCCAAGCTATGCACGGGAGCAAGAAACTAGCTACCCTATGCCAAAGTGTTCCTCGTTCCTTAGTGTTGCAATGAACCTTGCTACCTTTTTTCATTTATGTATGACTTGATATGCAAAGCGTAGAAGGTAGCAAAAAGCATATCAAGAAAACCATCCATTCACCTCTAAGTCCAATCTCTCTTTCGCTTTACCAAGCCTTGAGACACAATCTTACCACACCTTCTCGAAGTGTTGAACACACCTAAGGTGCCAAAATCTCTCTCTCTCTCTCTCTCTCTCTCTCTCTCTCTCTCTCTCTCTCTCTCTCTCTCTCTCTCTCTCTCTACCACCATTCTGTCATTTCTCTCCTCTCACTTTCTTATTTTCCTTCTTTCTCTCTTTTCTTTATTACCCCTATTTGTTTCTCTCCACCTCATGTTTCCTCACTCATTCCCATCTCTCTCTCTCTCTCTCTCTCTCTCTCTCTCTCTCTCTCTCTCTCATTTTCTATCATTCTTTCTTAAACAATGTACCACATTCTTTGCCCTCTTTTATTTCTTATCTCATTTCCTCTCATTCTCCCTCAATGTATATCATTGTAAAAAAACAAATTTTTTTAAAAAAAAATTAAAGAACAAGAATAAACCATCTCTTTGTTTCTCTTTACCCCCTCGTGCTATCATTCATTCTCCTCTCCCTCCATCTCTATCTCTCTTTCTTTATTATATTTCATTTTTATTTCCTCTCATCTTTCTTCCCTTTTCTTTATTCATCTCACTCTCTCAAAACAAGAATAAACCATCTCTTTGTTTCTCTTTACCCCCTCGTGCTATCATTCATTCTCCTCTCCCTCCATCTCTATCTCTCTTTCTTTATTATATTTCATTTTTATTTCCTCTCATCTTTCTTCCCTTTTCTTTATTCATCTCACTCTCTCACTTCCTCTCTCCCTCAATGCATCTCATTCTCAACAAAAACAAAAAAATACAATCCAAGAAAAAGCAATACACTCACCACAATGGCCCAAGGATGGATTCTATCTCATCTTTGCAGCAACTATTTGCCCTTCATGCACTTCCTCTTCTTTACGAATGGCTACAACGACAATAAACTCTCTCTTTCTCTCCCTCTTCCTCCCAAACATACAATCTATTTTATTTCTCTACTCTTATGACAAAATATCATACTCAAGACTCAACCCATTTTCTTGGTACAAGTACCATCGCTATATACATCACTACACCACTAACATGCAGAAACTACTTGTCATTATTCCCATATATCCTTACAATGCATATCCTCTTTAAAAACACATTTCAAAGACTATTTAATAAAAAACATCTCTATTGCTATCTTCTCCCTCTCCATCCTTGTAGGGCATATGCTCTTTAAAAATGCATTGCAAAGTCTATTTGATAGAAAAACATCGCTATTGCTGGTTTCTCCCTCTTCTCATCTCTCTATTATTAATGTTTCCTACTTTCCCTCACTTTCCCCCTCAATTTCTCTTTGAACCTCTCATCCTCTTTCAACCACATTAGGATTTAAGTTTACATATACTCTTTACAAAGAGTTTAAAGACTATTAAATATCACTATTTCGCTCTTTCAATGTCTCAATTACCAACTGTCCTTGTCCTCTCCACCTCTCCCCTCCCTCTCTTTCCTTTCCTCCAAGTCTTCCTCTCAAGCTCTCTTTCAATCCCTCACCCATCTCCATCTCTCCTAATGGCTCTTTCAATCCCTCACCCATCTCCATCTCTCCTAATGGCTTGCCAAATCTCCCTCCTCAACCTTTTTCCATCCCTTACTCTCCCTCTCCTCTCCATATCTCCCATCTCTATTATTATTTCCATCACCATTACCATCTCTCTCTCTCTCTCTCTTTCTCCCTCTCCCTCACTTTTTAAACTTTGCTAACCTCTCTTCACCTCTCTTCATCCTCTCTCCATATTATATCCCCCCCACTTCCCTTAACTCTCCATTGCCCATCTCTATCTCTCTCAATGGCTTGCCCTCCAAAATCTACCCCCCTCATTTTAAATCTCCCCTCCTCTCCCCCTACCCAAGGCCCTCCAAAATCTCCACCCCCACTTACCCTTGACTCTCCATTGCCCATCTCTATCTCTCTCAATGGCTTGCCCTCCAAAATCTCCCCCCTCATTTTAAATCTCCCCTCCTCTCCCCCTACCCAAGGCCCTCCAAAACCTCCACCTCATTTTAAATCTTGCCAATCTCTCCATATCATCTCTCCACATTCTCTTTTACTCAAATTTCACTCCCTCAACCCCTCATCAATTTAAACTTTGCCACTCTCCACCATATCCCCAATGAGTAACATGTATCAACAAGTTCAATTAAGCTAATCTATCAAAAAACACACAAAGCAATGTGCATTAAGCATTAAAAAGAGAATAAACAAAAATAAGATATTATACAATCAATCCCAATGATAATGAATATAATATAACAATGCAACACCAACTTTATTCCTATCATTAAAACACCATCTAATAAGAAATGTGTGAACTAGAGTTATCCCTTCAAGTATTGTTAAAGTAACTCCCACTTTAATATGTGTGTGTGTGTGTGTGTGTGTGTGTGTGTGTGTGTGTGTGTGTGTGTGTGTGTGTCCCATTAGCTTCCACTATTTTAAAACAACAAGCTTTGAAGAGGCATACACATGTGCATTGCATGCACAATGGCTAAAACTAGAGCGCAAATCACATGCTTGTAGACACTTGCATGTAAGCTAATATCGAGCACATGCACGTTAAGGATGCGTTCTTCTAATGTTCAAACAAAACTAAATAGAAGAGATGGATAGAGATATAGACTAGAGCACTGTGGAGAGAGATATATATATATATATATATATATTAGAGTGAAAGCACGAAGACTCGTGGAATACAAAAAAATGCCAACTAACCAAACCACGGAAGTGCAACATGTCTCCGGAAATATAAACATGTCCAATTTGATATGATCATGGGCATTACAGAAGATGCACTGCCGCGGCCCAAACAACGTACAAAGATGAAACACTACGTACAAGATCGAATTACACTGCGACCCAGGTCCGAAATAACCCACAACCAAAGCATAGCCCCGCCCCCCGCGGCCCAAACAACGTACAAAGATGAAACAATGCATTATGCGACCCAGGCCGTCCGAAATAACCCCCACAACCACAACATAGATAGCCCCGCCTCCCTCATGTCAGCAATGCGAGATCCATTGCTAACACTCCCATTGAGCTTTGAGATACAGCTCATGCAGGCATGTGAGTCTTGCCCATGCGCGTTACGAGAGAGGCGTTCCACGGGCCCCTGCGGAAGTAGACCGCATGTGCTGCAATCTGCGCCGTTCTTGCGTGCCCAGTTCTAGGTCAGGTTGAGCCGCAACGAGTGGATTGGAAAGCTGCCTTAGAAACAGTCGACCAGCCCTGCAAAACAGAACCGAAGCCAAAAATTAGTGTGTAGACACATAGAATTTACCCGCTAGGAATTAGGGCTCCGAAGGTTCATGTGGAGAGCTTAAAAATTAGCTTTCGGACGGTTCGCATGTGAGCGGGAACTCCCTTCTTTCCAAGGGAGGAAGAACCAAGGCCAACAGAACGATGCAGCTCTTGCATCACGCATGCATCTACACAGTCCCCTTTGTTGCAACCATGATTGTTAGCACGACTATTGCAATAGTCGCCAGCTTCCGTCTTCATTTGATGAGACTATGCAGGCGGATGCATGAGTCGACAGCTGCTTCTGTCGCCTCCTTCCAACGTTGGAAAAAAAGGAAGCTCCAGCACCATACTGGTCCTACTGAAAGAGCGAGTGTCAGCACATGCAGAACCTAGCACAATGCCTACAGTTCATCTAGTTTCCTAAGGTAAATTAGGGCTTCAGGCGTCTAGGCTGGCTAGGGCTGCTGTTAGTATGTAAGAGAGTGGCTAGATTTGTCAGATAAACACAGTAGCGGAATTCAATGTGTTATACCATACGAGAGTTCTCTCAACCTTCACAAGAGAATAGCCATATCATATGCTCTAGGGAGCCATTGAGCTCCATTTCTGAGCTACATAGGGCAAAAATATGCATCATCTGTGCCCAATGCTGTTGCAAGGGCATGCAAGTTCATGTGTATGCGGCTTCGTATGTAGGCAGAGTTTAAACAATCAAACGAAGCCAGAGCTGAAAGGGGAGGCAGCGGAGCTATAGTCAGTCTGCAAAAGGGAGTATGATAAGTAGAAGACTGCTGCGAATGCATGAACTAAAAAAGTAAGAGACAACATACATTAGCGTGCTGCATCGACGTTTTGGCAAGGGATTGGTAAGCTTTAAATAGAAAGGTTGGTGGCCCTTCAGCTTCTCTCCATGCATCAAAGCAATCATCACCATCCACAATAAAAGCAACGCAAACCACTTGAGTGGCTGTGAGGAGCTTTTCAGTGTGTCCTCCGGAGTCCGTAAGGAGGTCTCATTCAGCTTGCCGGCTTGTTCAAACCTGCATCATGCATGTATGATGGCGGGGAGAGAGAGACACACACAGAGAAAGAGCACAGAGAGAGAGAGAGAGAGAAGAGTGCCGGCGCCTTTCACATCAACCTTTCCATCATCATACTACTGACTCTTTTGCCTCAATTTCAGTGCCCCTCCATCGAGTCTCTTTACTGTCCATTGTCCCCTCTCTCTCTCTCTCTCTCTCTCTGTGGCTGGCCCAGTGAGTCCCGCTGGATTGGATTCCCTGACGGCTAGAGCTCACCCTAGTACCCTCCCTCTCTGTTAAGAAAACGATGGTTTGAATCAGCTCGCTCAAATAAGAATTATTGTTCTTTGAACCATCTGGCGATACACCTGAAACGATAGACGAGGAACTATAGAAACAGCTGTTTTCTTACTCACATTATACGCGAACAGACTATTGGCCAATTCCACAGAGAAGCCGACCTTTGCTAAATGATGTGATCTCTTATGGATATTGGTAAAAAGCAGAGAAGAAAAGATATCTACAACGCCCCTTGGGTGCACTTCAAACACTGCCCAACTTGCTTTAGTACTTCATTTCTTTAGCCTTTTTGTAACAAGTTAATGACACCTTCATTTGGAGAGAAGCACACATAGTGCCACTATCCCTAAAGTAGTCATAAAAGCCCATATCAATGGAGACCATTAACAATGCTAAGTGTTCCGCACAAAATTATGGCAAAGGTTTTGGTTATTAGGATCAAAGGGATCATCCCCAAATTGATTCATAGGAGGCAAAATGGTTCTATTCCAGAATAGGAACATACATGACACAATCTTAGATATTATTATTGGCATCCACTTTACTCTAACAAGCAAACAAGATCATATTATCCTAAATAAGGATCTTAAAAGAGCTTACGATAGGCTATGTTGGCAATTTGACTTGGTTGTACTTGAAAAATTTGGATGTGAGGAAATGTTTATTCAAATGATTAATGCTCTCTTCTCCAAGCTTACTGTAGGCTATGTCAGAAGTTTGACTTGGATATACTTGAAAATTTGAAATATGGGCAAATGTTTATTCAAATGATTTCTACTCTCTTCTCCAATCACTACAAGGATTTGAGCTGGTAGCGACGGCGGGTAGCGGCGTCGCTATTCCACAGGGAAAAAAGCGGGCTGAAACCAAGCGCGGCTTTATTTTGCATTTGCACGTTTTGTGTTTTGAGAGCGAGAGCAAGGGAGAGAGCGACCGTCGTGAGAGAAGAAGAGGAAGAAGACTTGCCACCGCCGCTGTTGTTCGCGAAGGAGAAGAGGAACCTTCATCGCAAAGAGGAGCCACCCCACACTCGCCATATCTCATCGGTGAGTCTCCCTCTCTCTTTCTCTTGCTTGTTTAAGGTTTAAATCACTTTCTCTTTTGCTTGTTTATGAGAGGAAATGAGAGAGAAAGAGAGGGAGAGGGAGAGAGAGAGAAAGAGAGGGAGTGAGAGTGCATTCTCTCTCTCCCTCTCCCTTTTGCTTGTTTAAGGTTTAAATCACTTTCTTTTTTCTTGTTTAGAAGAGGAAATGAGAGAGAAAGAGAGAAAGAGAGGGAGAGGGAGATAAAGAGAAAGAGAGGGAGAGGGAGGGAGAGTGCATTCTCTCTCTCCCTCTTCCTTTTGCTTGTTTAATGTCTAAATCACTTTCTTTTTTGCTTGTTTAGGAGAGGAAATGAGAGAAAAAGAGAGGGAGAGGGAGAGAGAGGGAGAGAAAGAGAAAGAGAGGGAGAGGGAGAGGGAGGGGGAGGAAATGAGAGAGGGAGAGAAAGAGAAAGAGAGGGAGATGGGAGAGGGAGAGAGAGTTCATTCTCTCTCTCCCTCTCCCTTTTGCTTATTAAAGGTTTAAATCACTTTCTTTTTTGCTTGTTTAGGAGAGGAAATGAGAGAGAAAGAGAGAAAGAGAGGGAGAGGGAGAGGGAGAGAGAGAGAAAGAGAGGGAGAGGGAGGAAATGAGAGAGGGAGAGAAAGAGAAAGAGAGGGAGAGTGCATTCTCTCTCTTCCTCTCCCTTTTGCTTTTGGAGAGTGTTAAGATATATTGTGAGAGGGAGAGGAAATGTGAGAGAAAGAGAGGGAGAGGGAGAGAGAGGAAGAGAAAGAGAAAGATAACATATATTGGAACGATAGCATATCCATGATTATGGTAATGGTATCCACTTTACTTTTTTTATGGGTACCATTATATCGACTCCTTGAGAGGGCTAAAAATTAGTCATACACTGTATAAAGTCTAATTAGGAGATTTAAGATGCACGATAATAGACTTATCGATAATGGTATGCAATGTGCTTTGCCATGGGCCACGTACATTGGAGACTCTTTAAGATGGCTTAAAATTGGTAATATCCTTCATAATGTCCAAGTAGGGGATCTAATTGTGATATGCATAATTCATTGTTTTTGTATTAACTTTATAGGCATAACAAATTAGAAATCATGCACTACAAGGATTTGAGCTAGTAGCGATGTCGATTAGCGACGGAGCGGATTGCAAATAGCGACGCTCCACAGGGAAAAAAAGCAACCGAAATCGAGCGCGGTTTTCATTTCGCGTTTGCGGCTTGTGTGTTTTGAGAGCGAGAGCAAGGGAGAGAGCGACCGTCGTGAGAGAAGAAGAGGAAGAAGACTTGCTGTCGCCGTTGTTCGCAAGGAGAGGATGAGCCTTCATCGCAAAGAGGAGCCGCCCCACGCTCGCCATATCTCATCGGTGAGTCTCCCTCTCTCTTTCTTTTGCTTGTTTAAGGTTTAAATCACTTTCTCTTTTGCTTGTTTAGGAGAGAAAAGGAGAGAGAAAGAGAGAGAGAGGGAGAGAGAGGGAGAGGGAGAGAAAGAGAAAGAGAGGAAGAGGGAGATGGAGAGGGAGGGGGAGAAAATGAGAGAGGGAGAGAAAGAGAAAGAGAGGGAGAGGGAGAGGGAGTGTGCATTCTCTCTCTCCCTCTCCCTTTTGCTTATTTAATGTTTGAATCACTTTCTTTTTTGCTTATATAATGTTTGAATCACTTTCTTTTTTGCTTATTTAGGAGAGGAAATGAGAGAGAAAGAGAGGGAGAGGGAGAGGGAGAGAGAGAGAGAGGGAGAGGGAGGGGAATAAAATGAGAGAGGGAGAGAAAGAAAGAGAGGGAGAGGGAGAGAGAGAGAGAGGAAGAGTGCATTCTCTCTCTCCCTCTCCCTTTTGCTTATTAAATGTTTAAATCACTTTCTTTTTTGCTTGTTTAGGAGAGGAAATAAGAGAGAAGGAGAGAAAGAGAGGGAGAGGGAGAGGGAGAGAGAGAGAAAGAGAGGGAGAGGGAGGAAATGAGAGAGGGAGAGAAAGAGAAAGAGAGGGAGAGGGAGGGAGAGTGCATTCTCTCTCTCCCTCTCCCTTTTGCTTTTGGAGAGTGTTAAGATATATTGTGAGAGGGAGAGGAAATAGGAGAGAAAGAGAAAGAGAGGGAGGGAGAGGGAGAGAAAGAGAAAGATAACATATATTGGAATGATAGCATATCCATGATTATGGTAATGGTATCCACTTTACTGTTTTTATGGGTACCATTACATCGACTCCTTAAGAGGGCTAAAAATTAGTCATACCGTTTATAAAGTCTAATTAGGAGATTTAAGATGCACGATAATAGACTTATCGATAATGGTATGCAATGTGCTTTGCCATGGGCCACGTACATTGGTGACTCTTTAAGATGGCTTAAAATTGGTCATGTCCTTCTAAATATCCAAGTAGGGGATCTAATTGTGATATGCATAATTCATTGTTTTTGTATTAACTTTATAGGCATAATAAATTAGAAATCATGCCAACTAGTCAACGGAAGGACTAAAAGAAAATGATACCCTAGCTAATGGTCATTACGGTACTTCATCAAAATGAACCCAAAAGTATCGTTATAGAAGAAGAATCCCTTAAATTGAGTATAGGATATTTTCTCTCAGGTCTTATGACTATGAGTAGAATTGATTGAAATAAATTTTATTACTATAGTTGATAAATTTCATAGATGGCATTAATTTTAATACGCGATCCTAGGACAAAAAAATGGCATTTCTAAGATGCTTTTTGTTGAGATTGATTTATTATTAGACTAAGAGATCCTCAATTATGCTCATAAATGGATTACTTATACTCAAAGCCCTCTAGTGCTGTTTTTTACAATAACGAATAATTATCTACCGGGACAAACAAATCCTTGAGCATGATACAGGGCTGAGATATAACATCAATAAATCTCTCAACTACTATGTACAATGCAAGATTTATGGTCAACTTGCAACTTGACGTACATCTCCATAAAGCTATCCATTTAAGCCTCGTTTGCTGTAATGTAGATAAGATGGAAGACGAAGAAGGTCTTATTGTCCAAGATCGCAAGACATATCTTAATCAGTGTGTCCCATGTCCTTGCTCTCAATGCAAGTTGACAATTAGACGAAAACGTCGATTGTCTATAGAACACGTATGACGATTTGGCGAGTTTCAATCTGAGATCATTGATCAGGCGATTGCGGATTTTCAGCAAACGGTAATTTGAAGTTAATATTAATCATGCATTGTACTCGCAAGCTAATTGAAAACCATACACAATAAGATTGGGTCATGTTGGCAAATTTTCTATCCAGGGGGGTGATGTCTCGACCCAAGGGGGAGTGCACCCTTTACAACCAACTAGAAGAGTTCGTGGACGTGCGATGGATGGATTGCAGGAGCCAATCCACCACTCGCAAGGTCCATCATACCGTCAATGCCAGAGGAGACAGACAACCTTCCCAACCTACCTACAATCTTGGAGCCTGAGATGGAGGCAATGATCGATGCATTGATTCCCATGGATGTCGAGACATCTGACCCGCTTAGAGAGGAAGCATCCATACCATTATATGATGGGTGCCGAGTATCTTGGTTGAAGACATTGCTTGCACTCTTAAGTGTGTAAGCAAAATACGGTTGGAGCGATACGAGTGTAATCGAGTTATTTAGGTACCTTACACATAGGCTTCATTGATTTTTTTTTTGACAGTATTATTGTAAACATTTGTGCTTTTTCAAGGTGTTTTATGATTTTTTTTCAAGTTATTGAAATATCATATATTACCACCTACAAATACCATGCCTGAGTCTCGTGATGATGCACGACATGTTTTACGAAAGCTTGGCATGGACTACAATAACATCCATGCATATATCAACGACTGCATACTATTTCGAGATGAATACGAGACTATGGAGACATGTCCAAAGTGTGGTGCTCACAGGTATCGACAGGACTTGCAAGGGCAAACCATCCCTCAAAAAGTTCTCAGACACTTTTCGCTCATCCCCCGCATAAACCAAATGTTTCGTACGTCCAACATGGCAATCTTGACAATGTGGCATGTGCAAAATAGGTCCACGATGGAGTTCCATGAATATCAGCGGATTCATGCGCATGGAGTCACATTGACTCTACCTTCCCAGGCTTTGCGCGAGAGCCAAGGAATCTTCAGCTCGGTCTCGCCATGGATGGTGTGAACCCATTCGGTCTGTGCTCGACTTCTTACAGTGTGTGGTCTATAGTGCTTGTCAACTACAACATCCCTCCATGGCTTTCTATGAAGAAAGGACATCTCATCCTTAGCTTGCTCGTCCCGGGCCGCTACAAAGTAAAAAATATGGACGTGTATCTTCATCCATTAGTTGATGAGCTTAAGATTTTGTGGGAGGAGGGGGTCACTATGCAAGATATGAGCAGGCGCGATGGTCGGCGGTCAGCCAACATTCGAGCCATTCTCATGTGGATGATGCATGACTTTTCGAGATTAGGAGAGTGCTCAGGTGAGCAAACCTCCGTTCACACTGGTAATATTTATATTTTATCTCATTCAATTAAGTATTCACTAGGTCATGGCTCGCCTTACAGGTCTGGTTACCTCATGTTATATGCATGTCCATTGTGTGGGCCACAGTTAGACTCCCGAAGGTCACGAACCATAAAGAAGATAGTATATCAAGGACGCGCCGCTTTCTTGCTGGAGGATCATGAACTCAGGAAAGTTTTTCTTGGACGACCTCCAACACGTATGAATGCCACAAGCTTGTACGAGCTGAAAATGGTAAACCCGGAATCACATCCAAATGGAATGCGACGGTTCTCAGTTTTCTACGAGTTGCCATATTGGACCCACTTACAGGTCAACCACTTGTTGGATCCCATACATATTTTCAAGAATGTGGGCAGTTTACTATGGGACCACATCACAGGAAAGAGAGACACTATAGGGTCACGAATGGATTTGAAGGAGGTAGGTAAGATGGAGGCACTTTGGCCGCAGTCGAGTGCTGATGGTCATGTGCAGCTTCCTCGCGCTCCTTGGGTTTTATCCACCAAAGAAGAGCGCATTTTGAAGCAAGTAATCAAGTCTATTTGCACTGCGACGGGTATGATGCGTTCTCTCAGGTCCGCATTTTCTAAAGATGACCAATTGTCGAGGCTAAAATCCCATGATTGGCATAAGATATGTCAGGTTTGTGAACAGAATGGATTGTAATTAGCGTGGGCATTTTAAAATTTGAAAAGTGGCCATTATTCATAATGCTTTCTCACTTGTGGCAGTTTGTCCTACCGATCGCGATCGCAGGATGCCTTACTCCAGAAATTCGCGGGGCCATTTACAAGTTGTCGACTTTGGTGCAATGGATCTCACAGAAAGAGATTAAGACGTCCTCTATTGGATTCGCGAGGCGGGGAGCAGTGGAGACGGTCTATCTCTTTGAGAAATATCTGCCCACTAGCATGCTCACGATACAAGTCCACCTTCTTGTGCATCTTGTGGATGAAGTGGAGATTGCTGAACATGTCCATACGCGATGGATGTTCTTCCTGGAGCACTTCATGAAAACCCTGAAAGGCTTTGTGCAATAACGAGCTCGGCCAGAAGGTAGCATGGCGGAAGGTTGGTTAGTGTCAGAGGCGTTAGTGCATACCTCACAATGGCTACCAACGGTGGAACTAGACAATGAAATGCTATGGACGCTAAAGGATGATGATAGACTGATTGGAGATGTGGTGGTTGGAAATGGGGTAGAAAAAAGAATGGATGTCTCAATGGAAGAGAAGGTGAATCGCTTTTGTATGTTGCACCATGCCTCCATGGAGATGTGGCTCGCCAAGTACCAGATCGCAAGGCAAGATCGAGAGGAAGCGCAAGCTGAATTCCCACGCAGTACGCGTCATCGACCCATTGGATATCCTAAAGGCATGAAGGAGATGCCGCGGTTTATGTCAACACGATGGTTGCATGGAGCCTTGACCGCAGCATCCAGCGAAGGGACAGAGGTCTCAATGGAGGAGTGGGAGTTCTCGAGGGGATGTAGTCCAAAGGTGATGAGGGGTTTAGAATATGTCGTATCTAAATTTTATATGAATAATCTAATTTGAGTGTTTCAATGTACATTACAAAATATATAGTGCAGGGTGGTCCCGCGGACGGCATTTTCGCGTGGAGCATATTGACAAAATGCGCTCCACAATGGACAGTGGTGTCATGGCAAGGTTTGAGCAAGAGAGCCGACGACGAGCAACGGATCCGAACACGGTTGTGGATGAGATGGAGTATTTGGGAACTTGCAAAGTATTATTACGGTGGATTACCGTAGCTTCTCCATGATACTATTCGATGTGCAGTGGTTCAAAGTGGTACTTGGAGGAGCTGGAGTAACAATTCGACGAGGTCCATAGGGATTTCTTGAAATAGATTCCGAAAACAAATGGACGGATTTGCACGACACCTTTGTGTTGCCAGCCCATTGTGAACAGGTGTATGGAGTCATTTGCTTGCTAATTGTAATACGACATGGTTTATGTCACAATGGTTTGAACTCGCTTTGTACGTGTTTGTGAACAGGTAATCTTCTATCCAAACCCCCGACAACCTCGATGGTGGTATGTTATACCTTCAACTCCCCGAAGTGCGAGAGTATATGATCAAAGCGATGTTCCGAGCATAGATGAAGATAATATGCAAATAGAGGGGTCGATATTACAAGGGGTGGAGGCCGTCGAAAGCTTGGAGCCCGCATCAGCTAACAATGATGGAAATACAGGAGTCCAAGAATTTTTTGAGAACGAGACGGACTCATTCTTTTGTGGTGACATGTCTATCGACCTTCCAGTGTATGCGGAGTTGTGTTAGGAGATTAACATGGGACCATAGAATACTTCATACTTGGAGCATCCACTTACTCAATTCGTTGTTTAGATCTCTTATAAAGGTACATAAGATATGCATTTTAAGAGGGATTTTTTAAAAATGACTTATATTACTTTGCTTTGTATAATTTAAATTGATGTTTCTAACACAGTTTTTTATCTGTGCAGGTGACATTTTTAGGATGAGTTGAGGGATGAGCGATGAGGAGTTGCAGGACATCTTCGCACGCATGTCTCCAGACCAGCTTGCGAGATTCAGAGAGATGGCAGACCAGGAGCTGTCTCATTCTTCGTCAGGGTGCTCTGCTAAATTTGCTTCAGCGCGATCGGATGCTTCAGCTTCGAGCAGACGATCTCGACGCTCACGACTTGGGCCAGAGGGAGGGACTGCATCGAGATCAGGGGGATGCTGCTGTGGAGACATGGATGTGGTGTCTCCGTCTCGTCATTCAGCTGGAGTTACGTCACCTCCAGGATTTGTCACACCTATGGGAACGTCTACTCCAGTTACTCCGGCTTTTGCGCAGCCATTAGCAGGTGGCACCCCTTTTGGAGCCACCCCTTTGGGTGCCACTCCGAGAGAGGTTACCCCCGTCGGTACACCGGATGTAGAGGGGTCTCCTGGATATGCCTAGGAGCGTGGACGGAGATGGGAGAGGACCCATCTTAGGCAGACTCCTAGGGGTTATGGATATCTGGTGAATAGTAGGTCAGGAGCCATAATCATGAATGATGAGAGGAGGAGGGTGATGGCTCGCATGAGAGAGTTGTGCCAATAAGTTTTTCGGCACAACGTCCTAGATCAATCGAAGAACATACCGGAGGGGAGCAAGGACTACATAGTAGTATCCTTGCACGAGGAGTTTCCGGTGCTAGCCGTAGTAGATAGATTCTCTACGGGCTAGATGATGGATTGCATGCATACATACATGTCACATAGACGATCTTATGCACGCAAGGCAATCAAGAGTGGGGTTGCAAAGCCCGAGTGGTTAGATGCAGATGACTGGTGCCAACTGAGGGAGGAGGCTATAGATTCTCCAGGACGATGGAGTTAGCAGCGCGAGGCAGTGAGGGCACGACTCGAGGCCGGAGTGGTCCATCATCTTGGGAGTGGCGGCCACAGGACATATTTGGAGGACTTTGTAAGTTTCTCTTTTGTTTTGGTTGTTTGTTTTTTTAAAATATTCTTTGTACTAAAAATCATATTTCTAATAGCTAGCATTTTGTTTTCTTTGCAGCACTCCATTACAAATCGCGATCCTCAAGGCCTTGAGACTCGATATGCAGAGAGGCACGGTCTCAATGCATTGATCGACCGATTGTACAGACGCGACGGCCCTGTAAGTCACTCATTTTTCTTGTCCGTACTTACCATGAGATATTTGAATGCATTATTGTATGGTGGATTGATGTGTTGTTTCTTTTTCTGTAGAATCCGTTCGATGTTCCTTTGCGGCGGGACGAGCTTTCGAGGGACGAGGATTTGTAGCTTGCCCTTGGATCCTTGGAGCTCACACACCTTTATTTTTTAGTCGCCTAATCTATGTAGACATTTTCTATGTATTAGTGATATCCTGTCATGATTGTATCAATCGCTTTTTATGCGATCATGTATTTATTTCATGTATCAGTTTTATGATTTCAGTATACATTCTTTTTGTTTGCAAGTGCTTTGTATACAGTAGTGAAACTATTTTGTATGGCTCTCATACAGCACATAGTGCTATATGTGGTAGGGCAGCTTGCTGCCTTGCCACAAATTTTTTAATCCCTGTTATCATCGCTATTGGCATCGCAAATTTACTGCTCGCGTTGCTATATGCGTCGCTATTAGCGTCATAAATTTACTGGTTGCGTCGCTATTGGTGTCACTATATGTGTCGCTATTTGCGACGCATATAGCGACGCCAATAGCAATGACAATAGCGACGCCAATAGCGACGTTTCTATGGCGTCGTCAATAATGGCGCTTTTTGCGACGACGGGGGCAAATTTTGTTGTTTGTATTTTCATCGCTTTAAACGTCAGTATAAGGTCTATATCTTGTAGTGAATGCCTCTTCATGCATATTTGTAAATGAATACTATTTAGGTAAGTTTGAGCTCATGACGAGCATTAGGCAGGGATGCACATTTGCTTTGCTATTGTTTGCATGGTGATCCATTTTTTACTTTGTATCATTGACAGTGCAATCAAAAGAGGTGCAATAAAGCCTTTTGTGCTCCTTGATGGCCAATGCATACGCATGTGCATCCAATTATTTACAAATAACAACTCTAAGGCAATGATGGCCAACACATGTGCGTCCAATTATTTAGAGATAACAACTCTAATGCAATGTTGGCCTATCTTGATTAACTCCAAGATTTGTTGCAAGTATATGATGAATTCATTGTACTTTCTAGACCAAAGATAAGCAAGCCTAAGTCAAAATCGCTCTCTCGCTCTTTTGATGACAATTTGCATTGGGTCACCACACGAGTTTAATATAATGACAAAGGGATTTAGATACTTAGGCTTCCCTATTGAAATAGGTATCCCTTTGAGGTAGAGTTTGATTGCTTCTTCCAAAAAATGGCTAAAGAGATTAAGAAGAGAATGGTATTGAGATGGCTAACTAAATCATCTTGCTTAAGATGTTCTTTTGTCTATAATGGTCTTTAGTGCTATAGTAATGCCTCTCAACATGTGGCAATCGAATCATCAGGGGAGATTTAAGATCACTTTTTAACCTTGTAAGAAATTGGGAAGAGAGAAAGTGTGATGTAATTTGTAAAGTACATTATTGAGAAAACATATTTATTAAAAACATTATTGAAAAGAAAAATTGCAATCTCTAGGAACGTTTTTCCTTTTTTATACCTTAGTACTTTCATTGTCTATCATTCATTAATAATGAATCTCAAAGGTGTCACGTACTCTTGTCACCTTCAATGCCTCACTAATAACCTTCAAGATTTAATGACTCTCAAATTTTCTTTTTTTATTTTCAAATTTTCATTTTGGGGATTGTAAACCACTTCCATTACAAGCCTAAATCACCTCTTGTCCCTCAAAAACACTTCCATTGCGATCTTGGATCACCTCTTGGCAACTTGATTGCAAGCATGGATAACTGTAAACATCAATACCCTCTCCATATTAATATGGATAATGAGTACTAGCATTCTACACACGCTTCACGCACACGAAATGTTAGGCCACTTTATGATAGCTTCGCTGCCTCGAAGTGACGCTCAACAATCCATTTCTCATATTTCTCTCTCCTCTTTTCCCTCTCTGTTTCTAATTTTTTAATTTTCTCACTCACTCACTCACTTTCTCTCTCTCCTCCAAATTCCCCATGTCTAATTCTCTCTCTCTCTCTCTCTCTACCTTCTATTTTAGTTTATTTTTTCTTCTCTCCTAGTTCTCTCTCCTTTTTTCTCTCACCACTTTTCTTCACACACACACACACACACACTCTCTCTCTCTCTCTCTCTCTCTCTCTCTCTCCCCTTTTATTCTCCCCCCTCTCTCCTCTCTTTTCCTTCTCTCTCCCTCTTCTCTTTTTCCCTTTTTTTCTTCTCTCTCTCTCTTCACTCTCTTTTAAATGTTCTCTCTCTCCCCTTTTCTTCTCTCTACGCTTTTCCTCTCTCTCTCTCTCTCTCTCTCCCCTTTTCTTCTCTCTACACTGCTCTCTCTCTCTCTCTCTACTCTTTTTTCCTTTTTTCATTATTCTCTCTTTAATTTTTTTTCTTTTCTTTTTCTTTATAATTTTATCTTTCCTCTGTCTATAATTCTCTCTCTGTGTTCAAATTCTCTCTTCTTCTTATTTTCTCTCCCTACTTTTCTTCTCTCTGTCTCTCTCCCCCCTCTCTTCTTTCTTTTCCTTTTTTTGTTTCCTCTCTCTCTCTCTCTATCTCTAAATTTATATTTCCTCTCTCTATAATTCTCTTTCTCTTTGTTCCCCCTCTCCTCTCCTTTCTTTTTTGCTCTTTGTGTGCGTGTGTGTGTATATCCCCTTATTTTAATTTTTAAAAAAGTTTAAATTAAAAAGTTTAATCTAACTATGAGAGAGAGAGAGAGAAAAAAAAA
Organism: Lygodium microphyllum; assembly: GCF_053477565.2. Lineage (NCBI taxonomy): Eukaryota > Viridiplantae > Streptophyta > Polypodiopsida > Schizaeales > Lygodiaceae > Lygodium > Lygodium microphyllum. The sequence continues at coordinate 106,325,315 of NC_141151.1, forward strand.
ACCTAGGCTCTACACATGAGAGAGGGGGGGAGGGGAAGAAGAAAATGTTTAATTTAAAAAAGACTATTCTCTTTCCTATTTCTCCTCCTCCTCTCTCTGTCTTCTTCTTTTTATCATTCTTCTTCTTCTTCTTCTTCTTCTCTCTCTCTCTCTCTCTCTTTCTCTCTCTCTCTCAAAGTGTGTGAAAACTATATTTGAAAAACCTCAAAGTTTAAAAATAAAATAAAATTATTTAATTTAAAAAAATTAATCTAACAATGAGAGAACCTTTTGATTTATAAAGAAGTCTAACCAAATTAAATTTATTTAATTAAAAGAAAATTTTAATCTAAGTGAGAGAGAGAGAGAGAACCTAGATTGCCCTACACATGAGAGAGAGGGGGGAAAGAAAGAAAGAGATTATAAGTGAGAGAGAGGGAATGGGGTTTTAATTTAAAAAGGGGGGCGGGGGGGAGAGACTTTAATGAAAAAAGAGAGGGGGAAGAGAAAATGAGAGATTACATGTGAGAAAGAGGGGAGGGGAGGGGGTTTTGATTAAAAAAGGGAGGTTTGGAAAAGGGGGTAGGTTCATGAAGCCCTTTGGAGGTTTGGGGCTTTCCGAATCTATAGTAATAATAATATAGTATCTTTTCCCTATATATAATTCTCTCTTTATATTTATACTCTCTCTCTCTCTCTCTCTCTCTCTCTCTCTGTGCTCCCTTTACTTCTCGCCTTTTTCCTATTTTTTCTTTTTTTCTTCCCTCCCTCTTACTCTTTTAAATTTTATATTTTCTCTCTCTCTCTCTCTCATCTCTCCCTTCCTCTCTCTCTCTCTTAAAAAATATTTAAATTTAAAAAAGACTTTTCTGTTTTCTCTTTTTCCCCATCTCTCTTCTTCTTTCTTCTTCTTATTCTTTTTCTCTCTTTAAATTTTTTTCTTTTCTCTTTCTTTTAAAATTTATCTTTTCTCTCTCTATGATTCTCTTTGTATTCAATTTCTCTCTCTTCTTCTTCTTCTTTTCTTCTCTCTGTCTCTCCCCTCTCTCCTCTCTTTTCATTTTTTCTTTTCTCCTCTCTTTCTCTCTAATTTTATATTTTCTCTCTCTATAATTCTCTTTCTCTCTATTCCTCTCTCTCCCCTCCCTCTCCTCTTCTTTCTTTTTTGTTCTATGTGTGTGTGTGTGTGTGTGCAAGTTAGATTAAACTTTTTAATTTAAACTAAAGTTTCATCTAGCTGAGAATCTCTCTTTATTTTAATTAAAAAGAAAGTTTAAATTAAAAATTTTAATCTAACTCACAGAGAGAGAGAGAGAGAGAGAGAGAGAGAGAACCTAGGCCCTATACATGAGAGAGAGGGTAGGAGGGGGAGAAGAAAAATGTTTAATTTAAATAAGACAAATCTCTTTCCTTTCTCCCCCCCTCCTTTCCATGTTTTCTTCTTTTTACCATTCTTCTTCTTCTTCTTCTTCTTCTTCTTCTTCTTCTCCTTCTTCTCTCTCTCTCTCTCTCTCTCTCTCTCTCTCACATTCAACTTTTTAATTTAAACTTATTCTTATTCTTCTTCTCTCTCTCGCTCTCTCTCAAAGTGTGTGAAAATTTATGTTTAAAAAGTTTAAAATTAAAAAAATATTTTAAAAATATTTAATTAACTTTTTCTTCTTCTCTCTCTCTCTCTCAAAGTGCGTAAAAAATTATGTTCAAAAGTTTTAAATTAAAATGTATTTTAAAATATTTAATTAAAAAGTTTAAATTAAAAATTTGAATACGAGAGAGAGAGAGAGAGAGAGAGAGAGAGAGAGAGAATGCGAGAACTCCAATAGTCATAATGTGTGATAGGTCTTCTCTTTATTCAAATGTTACTGAAAGAATAAAGAATAAAGTGATAGTGATAGGGGCCCGCCATCAGCAATATATAGGTATGCAGATATGTGGATATTGTTAGTGTAATTAATACATGAGCGGGTAGGCACATGTACCTTTACCCCTAAAAAGCTCCCACTAAAAGGCAAATATGCCCCTAATGAGGAGAGAACACAAAAAACATGACAAAGTATAAATGTGCATAAGTATAATAGGATGAGGAAAGACATCTCTCATCCAATGGCCGTGAACTCCCTAAGAAAGGCAAAACACTCTGCTAAGAGACTTTTGGTAAGCAAACCTTCAAGATTTTGGTCAGTTGAGATCTTGACAACATCAATGGACTTGCCCTCAATGACCTCTTGAATAAAGTGATAATACACCTCAATGTGGTTGGTCTTCGCATGGAAGACCAAATTCTTAGTCAATTAAATAGCACTCATAGAATTTGAATACAAGGTAGGAACCATATCAATAGTACTAAGGTTTTCCACCAAACGGCCTAACTAGAAAGCCTCCTTGCAAGCCTCAGTGCCTGCAACATACTATCCCTATGTAGTAGATAGAGCCGTGCATTTCTGCATCTTGGATATCTTAGAAACAACACCTCTAGCAAAGATAAAGACATAGTTAGAGATGGACTTCCTACTATTTGCATATCCTGTTGTTGCACGGATTATGCGTGGTAGTTACTCGTCTTAAAAAGTACCCTTATCAATCAAACTAATCTGTAAAATAATGAGTCGATCTAAAAAAACACAAAAAGAACTCAATATAGAAAAGATAATTATTTCTCTTGCAACTATTTATGCAAATTATGAAAGCCACTTATATATAACTATTATATAGTATCAATATATGGACTTGGCAGCAACAAAGGTCAATATCTTCCTCATCTTCTTCAGCAATCACTCCAAAACTTCTCATGTATGCAATGCTTGTAGGGAGCTTTAACTCTAACATATCAAGAAGTGATATAGACATCTCTCTCAGGGGAATTAAAACGAAGTGATCAACAAGCTTCATGGAACAAATTCAAGACTACCTTGAGAAAAAAATTATCACAACTAGCAAAAATGAACTTAGAGTATCAAAACTAAGAAAAATGAAAATTCTTTACACACAAAACAAACATGATTTATAACGAGATCCATCACCTACAGATAGGTGGCCTCCTTAGCGAATACCAAGCTCTGTGGATGTATTCTTCATAGCAAAAGGCAATAAATAAACTTGCATACTTTTCATAATAGGAGCAAAGGAGCAAGATCTAGATTACCTTGAAATTTTTTTTTGGCTCAAGCAACAAAAATGAAGGAGCATCAAAATTAGGAAAAATGAAATTACTTTGCATACTAAATAAGCATAGTTTATAAAGAGATCCCTAACCTAGAAATAGACGCCCCCCTCAATCCATCAAAAAAGCATGATTAATAATTTCACTTTTAGATGCTCATCCAATCATGTCTTCATATGGACAATTGATCCATGATTAATAATTTCTACTTTTACTGGAGTAATCATTATGCTAAAAAAGAAACATACCAAATATGTAGTCCCTTCACATCATGCATCCAAAATGAACATCCACCTCCACTTCTTCATATGTCCTTTAAATCTTCCATTCACTAATGCATGGTCCCTATCTCATTGTTGGAACAATAGCCAAAACAAAACTCTCAAGTATTTGATTTGCATTTTATGTGTCGGGGAAGGGCAAGCATAAAATCTAAATCAGTTTGCTTAAGGGAAGATTGATGCATCATCATATGTTAATTTTTGTCCATCCCAAGCACACGAATGTAGACATAATATATGTGCTTGCTGGCTACGAATGGTTTACTTTACAACTCTCTCTTTTGAAAGTTAGGACATGTGTAAAAGGGCTCGCGATTGACATGCACCTCATACAAATGCTTTGATATAACATAAAATATGACTTTTTCATTTGCCACCACTACTTTATCTTCCATGAATACTCACTACAAGATATAGGCCTTATACCGACATTAAAAGCAACGAAAATGTAAATAAAGAAATTTGCCTCCATCGTCGCAAAAAGCGTTGTTATTGGCGATGCCATAGAACAGTCGGTATTAGCATTGTTATCAGCGTCACTATTTGTAAATAACGACGCTAATAATAACGCTTTGCGACGCTAATAATGACGCCAATAATGACACATGCATGTAAATTTGCGACGCTAATAGCGACGGTAACAGGGAGAAAAAAATTTTGTGGCAGGGCAGCAAGCTGCCTTGCCACATATAGCACTATGTGCTTTATTTGGGCCATATAAAATAGTTTCTGCATTGTGTACAATACTCGTGTAAATAAAGACAAAGTGTACTTAAATCATAACATTGATACATAAAAGCCATTACCCTCCTCATGCGAGCCATCGCCCTCATGCGAGCCATCACCCTCCCCTCATCATTCATGATGGTGGCTCATACCTATCATCTACAAGGTATGCCTAAGATGGATCCTCTCCCACTTGCAACCATGCTCCTGGGCATATCCGGGAGACCCGTGTACATCTGGTGTACTGACCGGGGTAGTATCTATCGGAGTAGCATCCATAGGGATGCCACTTGCAGACGGCTGAGCAAAAGCTGGAGTGACTGGAGTAGCATCCCCGCAGGTGTGACAAAATGGAAGGTGACGCAACTCCAGCAGAATGACAAGACAGAGACACTGCGTCCCTGCCTCCATAGTAACCACCTGAGCCACGCTCTCTCTGGAACCACCAGGAGAGCAAGGAGTAGCACCTGTATCCCAAGCCGACCGCGGGCTCACTGCATCTGTATCTCTGCAACACCCCCTGACCCTGAAGCACTCTCTCCGTCTGGCCCAAGTTTGAAGCGTCGACCTCGTCTGCTCGAAATTGAAGCATCTGATCGCGCCGAAGTAGATCTAATAGAGCGGCTCTACGATGTTCGAGACAACTCTTGGTCTGCCATGTCTCTAAATCTCGCCATTTGATCTGGAGACATACACGTGAAGATATCTTGCAACTCCTCATCGCTCATCCCTCGACTCATCCTAATGATCTAAGTATCCACAAAGGTCACCTGCACAGACAAAAAATGATGTTAGCATAATCAATTTAAATCATATAAAGCACGGTAATATAAATCTTAAAAAAATGATCTTACTTAAAATGCATATCTTATGTACCCTTATAAGCGCTTAGTCAACGAATTGAGTAAGTGGATGCTCCTAGTATGAAGTATCCTATGGTCCCATGTCAATCTCCTGACACAACTCGGGATAAACTAGAAGGTCGATAGACATGTCACCACAAAATGATGAGTCCACCTCATTCTTAAAGAATTCTTGGACTCCTGTATTTCTATCATTGTTACCCGATGTTGGCTCCTGTACATGCTCCAAGCTTTCGGTGGCCTTCACCCCTTGCAATATTGACCCCTCTATTTGCATATTGTCCTCATCTATGCTCGGAACATCGCTTTGATCATATACTCTCGCACTTCGGGGAGTTGAAGGTATAGCATACCACCATCGAGGTTGTCGAGGGTTTGGATAGAAGATTACCTGTTCACAAACACGTACAAGAGAGATTTAACTATTGTGACATGTACCATGTTGTAATACAATTAACAAACAAATGAGTTTATGCACCTGTTCACAATGGGCTGACAACACAAAGGTGTCGCACAAATCCGTCCATTTTTTTTTAAATCTATTTTGAGAAATCTAGATGGACCTCGTCGAACTATTGCTCCAGCTCCTTCAAGTACCACTTTGAACCACTGCACATCGAATAGTATCATGGAGAAGCTACAGTAATCCACCGTAACAATACTTTGCAAGTTCCCAAAATACTCCATCTCATCTATAACCGTGTTTGGATCCGTTGCTCGTCGTCGGCTCTCTTGCTCAAATCTTGCCATGATATCATAGTTTGTTGTGGAGCACATTTTGTCAATACGCTCCATGCGAAAATGTCGTCTACGCGACCATGCTACACTATATATTTTGTAATGTACATCAAAACACTCAATTAGTTATCTTATATAAAATATAGATACGAAAAACCCTAAACACGTCATCATCTTTGGACTACATCTCCTCGAGAATTCCCACTCCTCGGTTGAGACCTCCGCCCCTTCGCGAGACGCTGCAGTCAAAGCTCCATGCAACCATCACGTTGACATAAACTACGGTATCTCCTTCATGCCCTCAGGATATCGAATCGGTCGATGGTGTGTACTACATCAAAATTCAGATCGCGCTTCCTCTCGATCTTGCCTAGGTTGTTAGTACTTGGGGAGCCCCGTCTCCATAGAGGCATGGTGCAACATACAAAAGTGATTCACTTTCTCCTCCATTGTAGCATTCATTCTTTTTTCTATCCCATTCTAACCACCACATCTCCGATAAATCTATCCTCGTCCTTCAGCGATCATAGCATATTGTTGTCTGGATCCACCGTTGGTAGCCATTGTGAAATATGCATTAGCGCCTCAGACACCAACCAACCTTTCGCCATGCTACCTTATGGCCGAGCTCGTTGTCGCACAAAGCCTTTCAGGGTTTTCATGAAGCATTCCAAGAAGAACATTCATTGTGTATGGACATATCCAACAATCTCCACTTCATCTACAAGATGCACAAGAAGGTAGATTTGTATCGTGAGCATGCTGGTAGGCAGGTATTTCTCAAAGAGAGAGACCGTCTCCACTGCTCCCTGCTCGCAGATTCAATAGATGACGTCTTAATCTCCTTCTGTGAGATCCATTGCACTAAATTCGACAACCTATAAATGGCTCCACATATTTCTGGAGTAAGGCATCCTACGATCGTGATCGGTAGTACAAACTGCCACAAATGAGAAAGCATTATGAATAATGACTACACTCTAAATAGCAAAATGTGCATGCCACTTACAATCCATTCGTAGTATAAACCTGACATATCTTATGCCAATCATGGGATTTTAGCCCTGATAATTGGTCATCTTTAGAAAATGCAGACCTGAGAGAATGCATCATACCCGTCAGAGTACAGATAGACTTGACTATTTGCTTCACAATGCGCTCTTCTTTAGTGAACAAATCCCAAGGAGCGCAAAGTAGCTGTACGTGACCATCAGCTATCGACTGCGGCCAAAGCGCCTCCATTTTATCTACCTCATTCAAATCCATTCGTGCCCCTATAGTGTCTTTTTGTCCTGTGATGTGGTCCCATAGCAAGCTGCCGACGTTCTTGAAAATATGCATGGGATCCAACAAGTGGTTGATTTATGCATGGGATCCAACTCGTAGAAAACTATGCATGGGATCCAACTCGTAGAAAACTGAGAACCGTCGCGTTCCGTTTGGATGTGACTCCGCGTGGACCATTTTTAGCTCGTACTAGCTTTGGGCATTCATATGTATTGGAGGTCGTCCAAGAAAACCTTCCCTGAGTTCATGACCCTCTGGAAAGAAAGCGGCGTGTCCTTGATATACCATCTTCTTCATGGTTGGTGACCTTTGGGAGTCTAACTATGGCCCGCATAATGGACATGCATGATAACTTGAGGTAACCAGACCTTTCCCAACACCTCTATCCAGTGAATACAAACTTGAACGAGCTATGATAGATATTACCAACGAGAAGGGAAGCCTATTTACCTGAGTACTCTCCGAATCCGAAAAGTCATGCATGGTCCACATGAAAATGGCTTAAATATTGGCGGACCGTCGACTATCGCGCTTGCTCATATCTTGCATGGTGACCCCCTCCTCCTACAAAATCTTAAGCTCATCGAATAATGGACGAAAATACACGTCCATATTTTTGAATTTGTAGCGGCCGGGGATAAGGAAGCTAAGGATGAGATGTCATTTATTCGTAGAAAGCCATGGAGGGATGTTGTAGTTGACAAGGACTATAGGCCACACATTGTAAGAAGTTGAGCGCAGACCGAATGGGTTCACGTCATCCATTGCAAGACCAAGCCGAAGATTCCTTGGCTCTCGGGCAAAGCCTGGGAAGGTAGAGTAAATGTGGCTCCATGCGCGTGAATTCGTTGATATTCGTTGAACTCCATCTGTGGACCTATTCTGCGCATGCCACGTTGTTAAGCTCGCCATACCGGACATACGAAACATGTGCTTTATGCGGGAGATAAGCGCAAAGTGTCTGAGAACTTTTTCAGGGATGGTTTGCCCTTGCAAGTCCTGTCGATACTTGTGAGAACTACACTTTGGACATATCTCCATAGGATCGTACTCTCCTCAAAACAGTATGCAATCGTTGATACATACATGGATGCTGTTGTAGTCCATGCCAAGCTTTCGTAAAACATGTCATGCATCATCACGAGACGCATGGTATTTGCAAGTGGTAATATATGATACTTCAGTAATTTGAAAAAAATCATAAAACACCTTGAAAAAGCACAAATGTTTTTAATGATACTGCCAAAAAGAGATCAACGAAGCGTACGTACAAGGTACCTGATCAACTCAGTCACACTCGTATCTCTCCACCTATATTTTGGTTGCACACTTAGGGGTGCAAGCAATGTCTTTAGGCGAGATACTCGGCACCCATCATATAATGGTATGGATACTTCCTCTCTAAGTAGATCAGAAGTTTCGACATATATGGGAATCAATGCATCAATCATTGCCTCCATCTCAGGCTCCAAGATTGTAGGTAAGTCTCGAAGGCTGTCTGTCTCCTTTGGTATTGATGGTATAGATTGGTAGTACCTTCCAAGTGGTGGATTGACTCAGGCACTCCATCTATCACATGCCCACGAACTCTTTTAATTGGTCGCAAAGGGTGCACTCCTCCTTGGGACGAGACGACACCTCCCTGGATAGAAAATTTGCTAACCATATCCAATCTTTTTGTATATGGTATTCAATTAGCTTGCGTTAACAATGAATGATTGATATTAACTTTTCTTACCGTTTGCTGAAAATCCAAGATCACCTGATCAATGATCTCAAATTGAAACTCACCGAAGTGTTGTACATGTTCTATAGACAATCGATGTTTTCATCTAATTGCCATCTTACGTTGAGAGCAAGGACATGGGACATGCTGATTAAGATACGCCTTGTGATCTTGAACATCAAGACCTTCATCCTTTTCCATTTTGTCTACGTTACGACAAACAATTTATTTTTGTTATCATTCTTTTTTTCTTTCTTAAATTGTTTGAGAAGGGATTTATTATTTTGTAACTCAACAAAAATTAACGTATGTAAAGTCTCTACCCAGGTACCCACAAATTAACGTATGTTGGAGTGTTTCCTGTCTCGTGGTGTTGCACCGGACCTCACCGGACATCGCCACCACTCTCTCTTTGTTTTTTATCCATTCATTATCTCCTCTCCTTCCATCTCTCTCTCTCTTTCTCTTTCTTTATTATGCTGTATGTTTATTCCCTCTCTCCCGTTCCTTCTTCATTTTTCTCGTCCTCCCCCTCTCTCATTTTCTTTAACAAAACATATATCTCTCTCTACAAAAACAACAACTACTGCTACTACTACAACAACAACAACAACAAACAACAAACAAGAAAAGAAAAGAAAAACTACTATTACTACCACTACTACAACAACAACAACAAATAAGAAAACTAGACAAAAATAAACAAGAAAACAAAAAAAACTATTACTACTACTACAACAATAATAACAGCAACAACAACAAACAAGAAAACCATTACTACTACTATAACCACGACTACGACTACGACTACGACCACGACCACGACCACGACTACAACTACGACTACGACCACGACTACGATGACCACGACCATGACCATGACCACGACTACTACCACTACCACTACCACTACCACTATAATAAACAAGAAAAGAAGAAAAAACTACTACTACTACCACTACTACGACAACAACACCAAATAAGAAAACTAGATAACAATAAACAATAAAACAAAAAAAACTATTACTACTACTACTACTACTACTACTACCACTACTACTACAACAATAACAAAAACAAATAAGAAAACCACCACCACTACTACAACCACGACTACGACGACTACGACTATGTCTACGACCATGACTACGACTACAACTACCACTATCAATACCACTATAATTAACAAGAAAATAAGAAAAAACAACAACAACAATAACTACTATTACTACTACTACAATAACAATAAACAAGAAAAGAAGAAAAAACTACTACTACTACTATAAAAAACAAGAAAAATAAATAACAATAAACAAGAAAAGAAAAAAAAAACTACTACTACTACTACAACAAACAAGAAAACAACAACCTCTCCCTCCCTCACCCTCACTCTCTCTTTCTCTCTTTCCCTATTATATTTAATGTTTTTTCTTTCTTCCTCTCCCTCTCTCTTTCCCTATTATGTTTAATGTTTCCCTCTCTTTTCTCTCCCTCCCTCTCCCTCTCTCATTTCCTCTCCCTTCCTCACCCTCACCCTCTCTTTCCCTATTATGTTTAATGTTTTTTCTCTTATCTCCTCTCCCTCTCTCATTTCCTTTTTTCTCTTCCTCTCCCTCTCTCATTTCCTCTCCCTCCCTCTCCCTCTCCCTCTCTTTCTCTCTTTCCCTATTATGTTTAATGTTTTTTCCCTCTCTCTCCTTTCTCTCCCTCCCTCACCGTCACCCTCTCTTTCTCTCTTTTTCTATTATGTTTAATGTTTTTTCTCTCTTCCTCTCCCTCTCTCTTTCCCTATTATGTTTAACATTTCCCTCTCTTTCCTCTCCCTCTCTCATTTCCTCTCCCTCCCTCCCTCTTCCTCTCCCTCTTCCTCTCTCTCTCCCTCTCTTTCTCTCTTTCCCTATTATGTTTAATGTTTTTTCTCTCTTTCTCTCCCTCTCTCTTTCCCTATTATGTTTAATGTTTTCCTCTCCCTCCCTCTCCCTCACCCTCACCCTCTCTTTCTCTCTTTTCCTATTATGTTTAATGTTTTTTCTCTCTCATTTCCTTTTCTCTCTTCCTCTCCCTCTCTCTCCCTCTCCCTCTCTTTCTCTCTTTCCCTATTATGTTTAATTTTTTCCCCTCTTTCTCTCGTTCCTTCTTTCCTTTTCTCTCTTCCTCTCCCTCTCTCACTTCCTCTCCCTCCCTCACCCTCACCCTCTCTTTTTCTCTTTCCTTATTATGTTTAATGCTTTTTCTCTCTCTCTCCCTCCCTCATTTCCTCTTCCTCCCTCTCCCTCTCTTTCTCCCTTTCCCTATTATGTTTAATGTTTTTTCTCTCTTCCTCTCTCTCTCTCATTTCCTCTCCCTTCCTCTCCCTCTCCCTCTCTTTCTCTCTTTCCCTATTATGTTTAATGTTTTCCTCTCTTCCTCTCCCTCTCTCATTTCCTCTCCCTCCCTCTCCCTCTCCCTCTCCCTCTCCCTCTCTTTCTCTCTCATTTCCTCTCCCTCTCTCAATACACATGAATTTTAACAAAAACAAGTAAAAGAGAAAGAGAAAACAAAAAAACAAAGCAAGAAGAAACAGTGCACTCATCGTAAAGGCTCGAAGAATGGTGGTGGCTCCTCTTCGCCCTCCGTACACTTCCTGCTCTTCTTCACAAATGGTAGTGGCGGTGAGAAGCTTTCCTTCTCCCTCTTTCTCTCTTTCTCTCCCTCTCTCTCAAATGCAAGATTTTTACTCTCTCTTTCGCTCTCCCTTTCGCTCTCTCTTTCGTGTGTATGCGCATAAAATAACGCACCCGAGTTTCGGCCAGCGTTTTTTTCATCTGAGTACCGTCGCTATTAGCGTCGCATTTGCGTCACTAATAGTGATGCAAATAGTGATGCCGCTATTTTGCATCGCAAAGCGTCGTCGCTATACCTCCATATCCTTGTAGTGACTAAATCCATTGCAATTTTTCTTTTTGCATACTTAGAAATACCATGTCTCCATTTTTTGCTTCGCTTGCTACTTAAAGAGATAAGCATTCATATCCCATGGATCGTAGTATTTTGGGTGTAAGTGGAATGCTATCATGCTTGAATGAAAAATCTCATTTTATAAGAATTGAAATCTCCTCTACAAAAGCATTGGTGCCCTTGTCAATAGACCAAATCCTTGGTCGCAAGGGCCCATGCTTAACTTGTTTATCAAAATCCCATATATGCTCCATACCATGACTACAAAACTAGAACCATTATGAAATAGGCTTCCCTTGAAATTCCCTCTTTGATGAAAATGAAAGGCACAGTAACCCAATTGATCTAGTTTCTATCACATTGTAGCACTTCTTTCTATTTATAATACCAAAACATTTTCATTTGCAATGAAGGGGCATTCTTTAAATGGCCCACAAACTTCTATGCATTTCCTCCTCTAAGACAATATTAGTTGGGAGATCCATTTCAATTGGTACTACATGCGTCTCATGGTCCAAGCCTAATTCTATACCTTGGTCATTTCTATTTTGAAAATTTATCTTACTTGATCGTCATTTTTATTTTCTATCCCTTGACTCCATTGCATAGCCAGGTTTATGAGAGCTACAACCATCTAGAGCTCTTCTTTTCCTTTGAATTGTTTCTTTATTCCTAGAAATGAAAGACTCTCTGTACATGGGGATGCCAAGAACTAGTCCTTGAACTATTCCAGCTATGAACACAGGTGAAGGGGTGTTTCTTGCAACCATCCTATTAATAAGAGCATCCATGTCGGGACCACTTCCGGAGTATCTTCCAGTTCTAAAGGCTAGTTGCCTTGACCATTGAATATATGAGTTGATCAAGTCAGTGACACATGCATCATACAAACCAATTTTCTTATTTCTAGTTCTAAAGGCTAGTTTCCTTGACCATTGAATGTATGAGTCGATCAAGGCAATGTCACATGCATCATACAAACCAATTTTCTTATTTCCATCCTCCCCTACCAACCAACTTGCATGCATGCTCTTAGAAAGATTTGTGTTGGGAATATAAGCCCTCTCCCAAGGACTCAAGGAAGCTTGCAACCGAATAAAAAACTCAGCAATTTCTCTTATATGTCTATTTTGTTATCGTACTTATCCCATGATACTAGTACATGTGCATGTAACAAATAGAAACAAATAAAAACATTTACATGTGTAGTACTACCCCAATGATCTATCATATTCTCCCACCATTTGATCCATCTCTTTAATGCTACGGCACTATCTTGAGGTAGTCCTACTTGCTACCACCAATTTTGTATAGCTATGGTGTTCCTCTTACCCTCTTCGATGGATTTTGAAAGGTGCCACCTCTCACATAAATTCAATCGATTCTTCCAAAGGTTTGAAAGCATGTATTTTGTTGTGTGCTTTTGTAAGCTTTGTTCCCAGTGAAACAAACACGATCGCTCTCTTTCTTCCAACACATTCTTAGGTCCCCCATTGAAAATAGTGTGGATCACCATCCAATTTGCACCTGCTTCATTCGTCATAAAACCTGCAAAGCTTGCACGAGTGTGTCCACACTCGAGCATCACATTATTAAGGCATCTCCAAAAGAGAATTTGTGTTTCTGTATCCTATTCCTTTATATTACAAATAGAACTCAGCATGATATCCTTCAAAGGTACAATAAAAAATTGCAGTGATTAGCAACTAAAATATGTCACCAAAATTTGATAAAAAGTAAGGTTTCCTAACAAACAATGGATCGTACACATAACAAGACATTGTTGCCCAGTCATATATTCTATGTGTAAAGTCAAAGTGAACCCAAGACTTGCAAAGGTCTCCATTTCTTGAGCATCTCATTCGATTTACCAATTCCACTCTAGAGTCGGCCCTTTAGTAGATATCTTGAAAATGCAATATTTTTCATCCACCCCTCCTTGCCTTGGAAATCTAAAGCCATGAAAAAAAAGGAAACACGCATATTTTTTTCAACTTCAAAATGTTATCAAACCCATCTCGAACAACACAAATTTCTTTTTTTTTTCTAGCACGCCATGATACTATTGAACTTGCAATCTCAAAAAAAGGAAGTTTGTTAAAGCAATAACAATGCTACAAATCATAGTTTGTATAATTGAATAACCAAAACTAACCTTTGATTTTGAACCAATGGCATCAAATCCTCGAAAAAGTTTGTAAGCTCTTGTTCTCCCTCCACCTTTGAACCATTAGTTGTCAAAGATTCAATGATAATTTGTTTTACTACAATCATTTGAATCTTCCTAGCACCAAAGTGTCATTCACTTGCAAAATCGAGTGAACTAGAGATCCAATTTATTTTTATTGTAGCCATTGAAGTCCCTGGTTGCACATTGTATGTGTGAGTTCCTACACAAAGCATCAATCTCTCCATGCTTGTGTCCTTTGGTAAAATGTAATAAACTTTGTAATTACAAGCTACATAACAAGTGACAACTTTACTACAATAGTGACAAGTGATTGGATGCTTTTCTTCACTTGCAAGTAGCCCCTTGGTCACTGTGTTGTTGAGGTAACCATGAAAACACATTTTATTATGTTGATTGTTGCTCTCATAGTAAGGCCAATTGACTCGATAAAATTGCAAATCTCCAAGGCAATGGCTAATTCTTGAAGTAGTATCAAGGAATATATTAGTTGGATGGGGTCTTATCCAAACATGACCATCATATTGTTGTTGCATCCCATCCATGTTTGAAGATGTGCCATATGCAGGCAGAAGAACAAAAGCAACAAAATCATCGTACGCTCTTGGAATCTCACTAACAAAAAAAGGGCATTCACTCATATGCAATAAAGCCTTCAACTTCTTTCCTTTGGGGCTGTTAGCAATCCAAGGTAAAATCTTTCTTTATTGGTGAAAATGAATGAGAACTATCAAGTCCATCATCTGACTTTAAGTCAATAGATAGAGTTAATATGGGTGCAAACAAAAGCATTTTTTATAAGTGGCGAATAAGTATTAGATGATGTCTCTACGAAGGAATTTGATGAAATATTTACCACAAGTCCTGAAAGTGAATAAGCTTGTTTGCTATTTTCTATAGTGTATAGTCCTTCACCTTGGTCCATTATGAAAGTTTTATCACAATATACTATTTTATACTAACACGAAAGAGAATAATCGAGCAAAAATTGCTCCACACCATTGATATCTGATTGGCCATGAACCTCAATCTCTTCACTATAAGCATCAAGTTGGAAAATAGTATGCAAACCTACTATCTTCCGATCACGGGGTAGAAGTGATTGAAGAAAATAAGAGCTCACAAGAATCTTTCCATCCCTCAGGGGCACAATACGTTCTAGTGATTGGGAGCCGATTGACCATTAAAGAGTAACTTCTACCATCATCTCTCACAAAAGCTAGTTTGAAACTCAGCAAACAATGGAGCTATGAAGGCATAATATTATATCTAATAGCATGCATATTGTTTATCAATTTCTTTGAATAATATAGAAATAATAGTGTGTTACCCCCACCAAATATGGATTAAATGAGCTCTTACTCCATGGAAAAATTCTTAATGACAGCGGCTGAAGTTGTGAATCAGTTCACTAATGAACCAAATCATTTAAAAAAGTCTACATATTGAAAAATCACAAGAGTTAGTTAAATATTTTTTTAAAAAAAGTCACATATTCTCAAAAATAAATTTATCAAGTATTTATAAATTATTTTCGAGGTCATGATGTAGCACATATTTTTATTAGCACATTTTATTTTGTCAGATGTTAGACACCGTCATCATTTATATATTTTAGTTAATAAATTTTCAATGTTCAAGATAAATATTCCCTCATGATGGATGTTCGATATGCACCTTACCTCTTGACATTGGAAGTTATGTGTAACAGTTTAAACATATCTTCTTTTTTTCTCTTATGTTTTATTACTTCCTCTTCCTCCTCCTCCTCCTCCTCCTTCTCTTCCTTTTCTTTTTCTTCTTCTTTCTTTTCTCTTTTGTTTCCCTATTTTTCTCTCCCATTGCAAGTTGGAAGGCACAAAGAAGAAGCAAGAAGGAGAGTAGCCCTCACAACAAGCTCAAACAAGACCAACATTCTCTATTAAACTCACCGGGTAAGCTCCACACTCCATCCCCATGGCTTAAGATCTATATTTCAAGTTTCATTTTTCCTCCATGACTGAAAAAATGGAAGAGGAGGTAGACAATAAGAGGGAAAAAATGGGAGGGGAGAGAAGGAAAGGGGAGGTAGAGAAGAAGACGCTAAATTGAAAAAATGGGAGGGGAGGAGACCTTTGGGACACCTGGGGCTATCTACATCAACGTATACAGCTATCAGGGGTTGGGTGTAGCCCCCTTTAGAGGGAGGAGGAGGAGAGAGAGAAGGCAAAGAGGGGAAACCCTCAACACCCCCTATTGTCTGTTTGCAGAGTGTTGTTGATGTGGTTCGGGGAGTTGTTGGTTTGAGGCTGTGGTGGCCGTAAGAGATAAAGGGGACAAACACGCAAGTGCTCTCATGTGGAAGTAAAGGAAAAAGGAGACACAGCTATTTTGAGACCTCTATGTTAGAGGTCTCATGAAGATGTAAGGCTACGACACAGTTCTAGGTGCCGTTCTCTATTTGTCACGTTGCCTAGGTAGCATTTTTGAGGGTGTATGCTCCTGAAGTTGTCTACAAATCTAAGCAACAGCTTTAGAGGATTTAAGAATGGTCATCTATCACCATCACATATCTAGGCGAGAGCTCCTCCTCCTTAAACCACTCCCCTCTCAGCCCCTCCTCCCTAAACCACCCGTTAAACATGTCCTACAACCAAGTTACATATAATTTTTGACTTCGAGGGTGCTATCCCCGAACCTCGACCAAGGGGGGTCTCAATGGTTGTTGCCGACCCCCCTTGGAATGCCTTGGCAGTACTAGTAGGGGGGTTGATGACTTTCCTACACCCCCCTCCATATAGAGTGGGTGTAAACCATGAGAGTTCAAGGCATGAAAAATTAAACCATTTTTAAATTGTATAAAAATCATTCTAAAGAAATAAATGTGACATGCTTTGGTTTTTATGGATTGGGAATTGTCATGCACTCAGCATTGTCTGCGTCGACGAAGACAAGAATAAGCAGTTGGAAGTATCCCCTCTTTGGGGGTGCGTGGGTGAAAATGTTATAAGGAGGCTCAAATGATTAACAAAATTTAATACATTTATTAAAACCAAATAATAAATTATATTAAATTGTGATGTCTACATCAAAAGATCATATTTTAGTGGAGATTAATTAATAAAACATGTAATATAGTTAATTTGTCTTCATTTTTAAAATGATTTATGGTTTCTTTTAGTGCTTTTGAGCATGGCTAGAGGTAAAAGTGGTGGTGGTAGAGAGGTCAAAGCAAAAGGGTCTGTCCAAGTAAGTCATTCAATCACTCTTTTAAATTTTCATATTCTATTCTTAATGGCTAAGTAACTCTTTTAATGCTCCATATAAATATTATATTCCATTTTCAAATTCTTTTTGTAGATGCTCCAATTACGAGTTTAAGATCCGGTTTATGCAATAGACGAGTAAGTATCAATTAAGAAGCATCCTCCCATGCATTCTTTGAATCTCAAAATAACAAGGGTGGAAAACCAATAAAAAAATTTCATTTCATTGATGATGAAGCACTTGAGGATAGCATGGATGAAGCAAGCAATGCCATTCATGTTCATCCTATGAGCACCCACACTACCGCCACAGAGTATGGTGAAACAACACATGGGAGGCCTTTAGATTTCCAAACTGTACATGAGGAAAATGAAGCGGTGAATGAGGATGTTGCTAATGAAGAAAAGAAAGAGGTGAGTGAGCATGATAGATAGATTGGAGAGAACATCGAGTTTGGGCTTATGTAAGATGTATTGACCTCAATTTTTGTAAGGAGGTCTATTTCTCCTCCTCCTATCCCTTTGTGTAGACTTGCACCCTATGAGGCTATAAGGCTTGCATCTAGTTCTACTACATGGTTGATTTCATCTTTCGATAATGCTTCATATATGGAAACAATGGGAAAATTTTTGGTTTCTTTGAGAAGGTCCAGTGGTGAGCTAATGGATGTATTGCCCCAAAATTTGGAAGAGTGGAGCCCTCTTTGGAGAGAAGTTAAACTAAAGGTTTGAAGATGAATTGACGGATGAGTGGGCTAATTTAAGAGGGTGTAAGTTTTTTGTATGGGATGGTAATCATAGGTTGAAGACATGGATGAAGAGGATAAAGGAAGGTAGCTCTGCATTGTCTTGCTTTCTCTTGTTTATTGTGATGATACTTCATTCTTTGACTAATTATTAATTTTCTTATTTGATGTATGTAGTTTATAGTGAAGATATTTTATGACATGTTAGAGTTCTATGTCAACTCATTCAAGTGGAGAAGAAGAAAGAAGGAGAACTATTGGTAGCATTGGATACATAAAATGCATAAGTATACTTATCACTATTAACTTTTTCAAATGGGTTAATAGATTATTGATTATGTGTGAATGTCAATAATTTTCATTTATGAGTGAATCTCAAAATATAAAGATAATTTATGTGTGAATTTCAAGAGATTTTGTTTATACCAATAGATTTTATTTATGTGTGAATGCCAATAGGTTTCATTTATTAGTTATGTGAGTGTGAATAGGTTTTATTTATGTGTGAATCTTAAAATTTAAAGCCAATTTTCAATGTTGTAGTGTAGTAAGAGCACATGTCAAACCTAACCTAGGCCATGAAATTTTCATGTTCCAAAAGTTTGGCATCATCGATAAACAAAGCATTTTGGAAAGGATAAGCCATTCTCAAAGACAGTGGGCTGAAATAGAGTATGAAATTGAAGGCAAAAGTAACCATGGCAATGATCCCTAGTACACGAATCCATGTTTTCTAATATCACTTTTGGTGTGCAAGGTAAAAAATTTGATATAGTATTTTAGTTTTTAGCATAACAAATTGTGATATCTTGAATTTAACCATAACTAAGAATAGTGTATTGGTTTTTTATTTAGGATGACTATAACTTTGTCATACTCAAAGAGGAGGGCTGCCTCAAGGAGCTTGTGTTGCCAGAGGCAAATAGAAAAAAATTAATAAACAAAGAGTGAGATAAATTAAGGGACAAAGAATACAAGTACCTTGGAATAACTAATCCTACACATGGAAAGGATTTCTTTTCTGTTTTGTTTGCATTGAATTGGGATGAAAAGAACATGATGGCTATTACCAAGGACAAATTGTATGCCATTTATAGTGAAAATATTGCTACAAAGAGGTATGTTTTCCTCATGGACTAATGTTCTCTTAGTTTTTGGAATTGAACTTAATTTGGTTCAACAATATTGAAGTTATTTTTTGTTCAATAACCAATATATTAGGAAAAGGGAGATTTTACTTCTCATGACTATCACAAAGGCAAAGGACTCCACTATGTCACACATTGCAAATGTAAGGAGATTTCATAGCTACATGAAGCAAGAGGTTTATTGGTTTCATATGATTGGAGAATGTTCCTTATTGATCAGGAGCTTACAAGTTGATGGGAGTGAGATTCAAGGAGACTTTGATATTTTTTTAAAAGTCCAAAGACGTTTACATATTTTAAAGGCATTTGCAAATATTTTTGGTGAGATAAAGAATGTTGAAACTCAGAGATGGTTCCAAAGCTCACACAATCAAACAAGAGGGTGGTGTATAGGTGTTTCTAGTATAAAGAAATCATATTTTCTAAATAGCATATGTACAAATCTATTCTAACTTAAGAGTACTTTGGTTGTTAGTTCTTATGTTTTTGGAAAAGATGGTTGTGTAGTCTACATGAAAGTGGGGTGTTGGAAAGCCTCCCTCCTCTAGTGGAGGAGTGGATGGACTCGGGGTGTGAAAATTGTATGTTCTCAAAAGCACTGCTTGAGAGGGGTCTGCCGAGATGGGAAATCTGTGTTTGTCCATGTGGTGGATAGACTATCCATTGGATGACATTCCACGGCAAGAGATTGAATTAAGATAAAGCAAGTACTTTGAGAGCCAAACATAGCAAATAGGTGGTAACTCTAGCTCTTAGCTATTTGTTTTAGTAATACTTGCCTTATGTGATAGGTTCCTAGAACAAAACAGAGTAATTTCTATGCATAAAGAAGATAATGAAGGAAATGGTACTTTCTAAAAATGTATTTGTTTAACATGAAAGTTATCATAACTTTTTAGACTTGTGCGTTTTCTTAACTTTGTTTTTTTTGCAAATTAGAAATGTCCAATACAATAGACATGGTCCCTCATGTTGTGGGGATAAAGGTGACTTGTGGTGGTAGCATGGCAAAGGGTATATTGGATGGAATGCAAAGTTTTAGTTTGATCCAAGTAGCCGCGTTTCTACTTTTCATGAATATAATATTGTATTTTGTTGACTTCACACTACTTAGGTACCATTAGTGATGCAATTGTTGATATTACAATGAAGAAAAAGTCCATAAGAAAACGAAAGGATATCCCTATGATAGATATTGTGTTGGAGCATGGCAAGGGTAAGCCAATTTGCATGAATGATAGAGTTTAGGGTTTTCATTTGACAAGTCAAATTATTAAAGTATTATTTTGCTGGTTTTACATTGCCTAGGTAATATAAGTGAATCGAATGAGGTCGGTACAGCGAAGCAAAGGTCTAAACACAACGAGAAAGTTGTTTCATTGGATGAAGAATAGAATGTGAATCAAGTATCATTTTTTGGATTATTGCAGTCATGCTAAAAGTATTTTTTCTATTTTTTGAAGATAATATAAAATTTAAACATTAAACACTAAATAATTTGCTTTCTTTCCTATTTTTCTTTACAAGTTTAGGCAAAAAAGATGGTTTTGACATGCATAGCATTTGGAAAGAAAAGGCAAAAAGTAAGGGTCACTTTGAGGGATCTTTGCGACATACTACACCTTCTTGGGTTATGTCACTCATGACTTAGTCATTAGAGTCTATACAAGAGTGTTGTAGGTGTCCCACTATATGCAAGACACATATGTAGATTTCTAGCTTTACATTCTATGCTTAACATTTAGCCAACATCAACATTTGTAAGTAGACTTTATTTTGATTATAGGATTTCAATACCAAACTATCATAGATGCTTTGTTGGTAGACATGACATCGATCGATGATTTTGCATTGGATGGGTATATTTTTCACCATCCTCTATATATACATCTATTGTAATGGTTGCTTATGCTTTGTTATTATATTTTCAATTTTAGCATTCAACGCTTCATGGAGGGAAATACCATCAACTCTTACAAGCATGATGGTGTCCCATCATATGAGGTTGCTAAGTTGGTGTTTATGGATTTTCCTACATCTTTGCTTGTTGTTGGCTTTGAGGCAAAAGGTATATGTGCTTACATTACTTTAGTTTATAAACTCATGTGATATTGCATGGTCTTATACATCTTTACATTTGAAAGGGGTTTCCGAATGGAATACATTTTCTAGCACACTTGTTAAAGGTGTCATGGACCTAGACCATAGATTCTTGGTAGATGAGGGGTTCTTGGTGACTTTGGGACTTGCACAACACTTTGGAAAAGTGCTTAGAGGAGCTCATGCCATTGGATTGAAGCTCCATCACACATGGACTCTCGTGTGTGAGGGTGGATACAGACACCTTGATACTTGAGAGGAGGTAAGTGTATTGAAGACAAACATGTAAATTTTTAAAATAAAAGTTTAAGTAGCTAACAAGATGATTGTGTATTGCTAGGTCATGGACCTTACTGTTGGCTTTTTTTATCAAGGGATGCATACCCTTCATATAATAAAGAGGTTGGCGAAAGGGTTAGTCCATACAGGTTTCCTACCTCTCATAGCTTCCTCTTCGAGATAGACCTCGAGGGCACATCATTTGAGCACACTTATGTGGATGGTGTAGAGGTTTGAGAGAGTGTAGAAAGATCACTAGCTTTTTATAATAGTGTTATATACTCTTAAACATGTTCACACTCTTAAAATGGTTTATACCTTTGCATTGAGATACGTCATGCTTTTGTTATATGAATATTACTAAACGGTTTCTTTTGTAGGTGGCTCCTTGCTATGTTAACAAAGGATCTCAACTATGTGTTGGATATTTTATCAAGTTGTGGCGGCCTTAGTAGAGCATGCACAAAGATGCATTGTTTTTGCAGGTGCCTTGAGGGTGATTTTAGCCTCTACAACCAGTGCTTGGTTGATGTGGCATCCAGACCGCCATCTATTCACCCTAGTGATGATGATGATTTCACATGATTTGTAGTTGCATTATTTTTTATATGATGCATTGTATTGGTAATGCATGCCATGGGGCTTGATGATGCTTGAGAATGATGTATGACTCTATGGATTTTGGATTGGAGATCAAAGCATTTAAGAGTTTGCGATTAGTTTGCAATTCAACCTCCTATTATAATTGATCTAATTAGTTTGCAATCGCAAAATAATTAAACTCAAAGTGATAACATTATCAAACAAAAAGCTCCATAAAATAACCAAAAAAATCCAAGTGATGACCAAAAAGCTTCAAGAAGCACCTAAAAAGCTCCAAATGAAGAGCTTGCTAAATAATAGTACTCATTAGACTGTAGATAATTGGCCTGAGTAACCTTCATGTGATAAGGTAAAGGACAACGAATAGGCTTAACATCCTATAAATAAAATCGCTCAAGGACTTTTTGGATGTACTCTTTTTGTGACAAGTAGAGGATCCCAAGAATATGTGAGGCCTATTCCATGTTCTTCATCTCAAAGCTCTCTTTGAGTTGACCTTTCAAGGCATCCAACTCATCATGAGCACTCCTAGCAATCAGCATATCATCCACACGAAGGTTCGAAATCATAAGGCTATCATCATGAGTCTTCTTCTATATAAACACGGATCCATAACGCCATAGGAATATCCATGTGAATGCAGAAAGGCATCAAACTTGTGGTACCATTCCCTAGAGGCATGCTTAAGGCCATAAAGGCTCTTCCTCAATCTACACACTAGGTGGTCCTTGCCAAGTCTTGCAAAGCCCTTAGGATGCTCCATGTAAATCTCCTCATGCAAGTCCCCATGAAGAAAAGCTCTATTGACATCCATCCAATGCAGATCCAAGTCAAGCTAAGCAACCAAAGCTAGTACCAAGCATAGGGTAGTCATCTTCACAATAGGAGAAAAGGCTTTATCAAAGTCCACACCATGTTCCTACTTGAAGCCCTTAGAAACCAATCCGGACTTGTATGTTGGCTTGGGGTAGCTAGGGATACTTTTCAACTTGTACACCCACTTGCATGGTAAAGCACACTTGCAACTAGGAAAAGGAACCAAATTCCACGTCTGATTTTTCTATAGTTAGTCATATACTAGCTGCATAGTCCCCTCTCAAGAGTGACTATCACCTCTACACATAGGCCTAATCATAAGTAAGAGATTCACCAATATATGTCACCATAATCAAATCCATAGAGGGCTCAAACTGCGCAGGATGTCATCTATCTCAAATAGACTGCCTCAAAGTTGGTTGTAGGGTCTATACATCTTGTGTAGCATTGGAGACTAGGCCACTAGGGCATTAGTTGCTATGACAAGCTGCCTAGCCATTGTGCAATAGCGAGAGGCTCCTCCTAAAATATCACCATGCATATCTCAATGGCATGCTCAAGTTGCTTATTCATTTTCTCCTTATGGAAAATAACATCAAGGCTACATATAAACTTTTGAGCGTGTGGATCCCATAGCAATAGCCCATCTCATTTTCATCTTCGTAACCAAGAAAGATGCATTTCCTAGACTTAGGATCTAGCTTATTGTGCTTGTCATTGGATAGATGGCAAAAAGCCTCACAAGCAAAGATACACAAATGAGCATATGATGGAGGTTTTTCAGTTCATACCTTCTTTGCAACTAGATAGTCAAGAGCAATAGTACATGGGGATTGATTTGTCAAGTGTATGATAGTAATAACTACCTCAGTCCAAAAATCCTGTGGTTAGTCTCTCTGGCTAAGCATAATGTGAACTCGCTCCTGAATTTTCTTAATCATGTGCTCAGCCATACCATTCTAGGCTCGGGTATATGGGTCGGTCAAGTGACCCTTAATACCCCTCTCATCACGTAATTGCTCAATGGGTTTAGAGACATAATCACTCCCATTATTTGACATTAGACATTTCAACCTGTATCCAAACTAGTTCTCAACTAGAGCAAGCCAACACTGAAATTTAGCAAAGACTTTCAATTTTTGCTTAATAATATATGCCTAGACCTTATGCATATAGTCATTAATGAAGGTGATGAATTATTTCGTGCCACCTAATGACTTGTAGGGCATGGGATCGCATACATCCAAATGAAAAAGAGCCAAAGACTCACCCATATGTATCAAACTAGACTTTTTTTGTGTATTACATGTCTGTTTGCTATATACACAATGATCATAAGACTCAAATCACTCATAGTCAAGGGGCAGAAGATACTACAAATAGATAAGCATTTTCTTTCCTTTCAAGGACATGTACTCAGAGGATCAATGCCATAGAACTACATGTGGAATTGTATCTATTGCCAAAATATGGTCAACTAACCTAGATATAAGCAAGGGGTGGAGAATATTGGACTTAGCACGACGTGTAATGATTGGACTTCCACAGATAATCTTCCATGAGGAATCATGAAATAAAACTACAAAACATGCATCATCCAAAGTTCTAGCTAAGATAAGACTCTTTGTGAAAGCTGATGCATGACATACATCATGAAGAGGAAACATGAAACCTAAAGTAAACTCCAATTGGACATCACCAATACAAACTATCTGCAATGCCATATCATTATCCAAACAAACAGATCCAATCATATTGAGATAGGAGTGAAATCACTCTATATGGGGGTTACATGAAAGGAAGTCCCTAAATCTATCAACCAACATTGAGTATACCTTGACAAAGCATCAATCAAATGTGAAGTATTAAGAGAAGAAGTTGGAAGTATGGAATCATTATCAGAATCAATCTACACAACTTTAATCACTTCAATCTTAACACTTAACTTGCTAGAGAAAATGCTATAATTATTATTTTTGTCTTGTACTTTATCCTTGTCCTTTTCCTTGTGGTTATCTTTGAGCATTGAATGGCACTATGATCAAATATATCCTAATTTCCCACAGTAATGACAAGTCAATGAGGACTGATGGCCATGGGACTTATTGCAAGATTGTTCATGTGACCGAGAGCAAGATTGTTGAGGGTCTCTACCATGGCAATCATTATTGAATTTACTATTATTGCCTCTAACTATCAAAGCATAAGAGGTGCATGAAGAATTGATATTATTTTTGTTAACCTCTTCACTCAAGAGTGTATCCTCTACATCTTGCAACTGTACCCATTAATAGGCATGTTGGCACATATAGTAGTATGAAATGTATCCCGTGATTCATGTAGTGTAACTAAGAGGAACCAGGGGAGTAGAGCCCCCTTGAATCCAATCCCCTACGAAGACAAATGATTGATAATGAAATGAAACTTATTTAAGTGAGCTAACATAGAAGTGTCCTTCTTTATATGAAGGTCCATGAGTCGCTTTAGCTAATACATATAAGAAGTGGGACTCTACTATTCATAGACATTGTGAATCTTTTCCCATAAGTCCCACGTGCACTACCCATCAAAGACAACATTATAGAACACCTAATTAGAGAGGGACATTATGATTGATGGTGGATTTATATAACTCATCTATTTCATCCCAACCCTTGCATCAATAGGTTTGGGCTTGATACCCTTATGTTTCAAAGATCTAATCCACATTTTCTCCACTAAAACTTGCAAGATTTGGGCTTTCTAGCAGCTACCATTCATCTTATCAATATTAAAGATAGCACTATCAGTTGAGCCACCATCCATAATAAAGGCAAACAAGTGCACAAACTATCAAAGAAAGTTGTTGTAATTATTGCAAACATTCCTAAAACCATTGCTAAAATAGGCTAAAAACAAGAGATAGTGACCAAGTAATGAACTATCCAAAAAGACAATACAAAGAACCGTCAAATGAAGGTGACTTCTCACATAAACAAGTGCAATAAATTGCAATTAGAGCATGCTGAAGATGAAGTATATCAATAAGAAATCAATGCAAAAGAGGGGCAATCACTACCATAAGACAAATTGCAACTACCAAGAAATAGCTCCAACTAGCATCAATTAGCCGTACATAACAGTGAATGACAACCAATATCAATACTCAAAGCTCTAATCTCAGCTCAAAAGCAATGCGAAAGCATAACCAAGTATGTGAGCTCAATGGTATACCCTAGTGTAGTATCCAAAATTCAATGACATACGCCAGTGTAGCATCCAAAGTGCTCCGAAAGCATCAACATGCAATATCCATGTAGTTTCTCTGATAAAATAGCATTAATTTCTGCTTATTATAGTAGTAAAAAAACCTCTCTTAAGTAAAAGAGTGCTCAAAACAATCCCATAGCATTCCAATACATTGGCATAGCATCCCCAAATGACCCTACATTAAATAGATATATTCGCAAGCATAAATGACCTTTAGACAATGAGTGAAGGTGTTAACCTCAAATCGGAATGGCAGAAAAATAAAGGAAAAGTGCAAAATAAACAGAAAGAGAGCAAAGGCGTAGAGGCTTCCTCTTGTACCACTTGTAAAAGAGCGCCAGGCTCCCTCCTGTACCACTTGTAAAGGAATAGGTAGGTATAGGCTTAGGGAATGAAGCAAGAAGAGGGAATTAGGAAAAGGGATCTTGCCACAATGGCCAGTCATGTAACAAGGGATGGGGGCCCATGGGGGTTTTAGGGTTTGTATATATAAAGTAAAATGTGGGAGCTTTTGCTTAACTACCAAGGCCCACGGACCGCTTTTTGCTTCAAGTGTTTCAAGTGAACTCTCATGGCTATCTCTCACCTAACTAACGCGCCATCGATCCTCTCGGGGTGTAGTGAGCTTACCTTGATGCCAAAATGAGTTGCCTCCTCCCTCACATAAGTCAGTAGCTCCACGATCCTAGATGCTAGCTCAAGCATTCTCAAGCCTTCTCCATCTCCAAGCTCCATTCTCCATAGCCACATGCAAGGTAAGAGAAGAAAAGTGAAGAGGAGATGGTGAAGAGCTTCACCCTCTTGATCCCTCACTTCCACACACTCACTTACTCCCTCCCACTCTCACACTCCCTCCCTCAAGAGCACACACTAGCAAGAAGAAGAGAAGGGAGGACTCTTGCTAGCCACACACCAATGAATGAGCTTTCATTTACTCTTTGAACTTTATATATACAAACCCTAGAATCCCCATGGGCACCCATCCCTTGTTACATGACCAGCCATTGTGGCAAGGTCCCTTTTTCTAATTCCCTCTTCTTGCCTCATGCCCTAAGCCTATATTTGTCTATTCCTTTACAAGTGGCCCAACAGGGAGCCTATCGCTCTTTTACAAGAGTTTTTAGAGTTTTTGAGGTGCCTTTCCTTTAAAATTGCTATGTTAGACTCAATTTAGTTTTCAAGGCTGTCAAGAATCACGTGGTGGGGGGACTTGCTTAAGATGCTCCGTTGAACATACACAGAATGCACAAGGAGAAGCTCACTCAAGAGACAAGAAGAGAGATGGAGGCCAAAACGTTTTCTTGCTTGTTTCTTCTTCTTCTTTCACACACTTTACAATGTACACAAAGTATAGATAAGATACAACATAAAGGAAAGCGACCTACTAAGTTAAACAATGCATAACCGACTACAGTAGTCGACTGGCACTATAACTATGCCAGCTATAAATAGGTGTAACAACCTTGAATATAATAAGTAGTGAGTCAGTGGTGGCCATGTGAGAGTCATAATTACCACCGACGTGCTAAGTGTAGACGTGTGGACACATCTAACCAAGTGGTCCATCATTAATGTCCGCATGTGTTGAGCTTGTCATCTCAACACTCCCCCTTAAGCTCAACTGCATCTCTGTAACTCCAAGTAAGCTTCGAAACTTTTGAAGCTTCTCTGTACCCAATGCCTTTGTGAGAAGATGTCAGCTATCTGATCCTGTGTGTTGGCATACACCAAGTCAATCTCACCTGCTAGTACATTCTCTCTCACAAAGTGGTAGTGTACCTCAATATGTTTTGTCCTGGCATGGAACATAGGGCTCCTAGCCAACTGTATACTACTCATGTTGTCACAATAAATGACAACTAGACCTTTCACCTGCACATCTAAATCAACCAATAACTTTTGTAGCCATACTACCTCACATGTTGCAACAGCAACACCTCTATACTCAGCCTCTATACTCGATAAAGCAACTGTAGATTGCTTTTTTCTACTCCAAGCAACTGCTGCACTACCAAGAGAGAACATCTATCCGCTGGTAGATCTTCTATCAGACATACTACCAGCCCAATTTGCATTTGTGTATCCAAGCACCTGTACATCTGTACCTGCCTCATAGAAAAGTCCATAATGTAATGTGGACTTCACATATCTCAATATGCGTCTGATTGCATCCAAATGTGGCTTTCTAGGTACTTGCATAAACTGACTCACAAGACCAACAGCGTAGCTCAAGTCTGGCCTTGGGTCATGTAGATCAAACTCCCCACTATCCTCTTGAACATAGTAGGGTCTTCTATCTCATCCCCAACATCATCACTCAACTTTACATTCTGCTCCAACGGGACTGAAAGTGGTTTGTATGTTGTCATACCATACTTGGACAACATATCCAAGCCATACTGTCTTTGGGACAGCCATATACCATCATCACATTTGATCACCTCAATGCCAAGGAAGTACCTTAGCTCACCTAAATCCTTCATCTCAAACTTCTTCTTCAAAAAGTCCTTGACTTCAGCAATCCCACTATCACTATCACCTGTAATAATCAAGTCATCCACATAGATGACTATGATAACCAAACATGCATCTCCCTTTCTCACATAAAGTGAGTGATCAGCAATCAGAAACATAAAAGCCAATATTAACAAGATACTCTCTAATCTTGTCAGACCATGCTCTAGGTGCTTGCTTGAGCCCATAGAGCGCCTTCTTCAACCTGCACACATACGTGGGATGCTCTAAATCTTCATAACCTCCTGGCTGATCCATATACACTTCTTCCTGCAAATCACCATGCAAGAAGGCATTCTTCACATCCATTTGCTGCAACCTCCAACCTTTGGCTGCTGCCAAAGTAATCACACATCTGACAGTTGCCATCCTAGCAACTGGACTGAAGGTTTTATCATAATCTATGCCATATGTCTGGGCATAGCCTTTTGCAACCAGCCTAGCTTTGTACCTACTAATAGAACCATCTGCATTGTGCTTAATCTTATAAACCCACTTACATCCAATAGCTTTCTTGCCCTTCGAAAATGATACTAGATCCTAAGTCTTATTGGCCTCTAGTGCAGCCATCTCCTCATCAATTGCTGCATCCCAATGAGTATGACCAACAACATCCTCAAAACAAGTGGGCTCAACATCCTCAACTAGTTTCACCATATAAGTATAATGGTGAGCTGCATAACCTTCAAAACCAAATTTTTTAACAGGGTATCTGACCCTGCTAGATCTGCATACCACCGGATCACTCAATGGAGCCTTTACATTACTATGAGCTCTCTGTACACCTGGTGTCCTGATAGAAGGAATGCCAAGCTCATCATCCAAGCTGTCTGAGCCACTGGAGTCTCTATCAAGAACTGCATCAGTGCCATCTGATACTTTATTCTTTCCTTTGTCTTTACCTATAGTGCTACTAAATGCACATGAAGATGTAGAGCTACTCCTTAGTCTCCCAGACCAAGGACTACCAGATGATGTCTCTGGTCCACTAAGAGTCTATGATTCTTGCTTTTTAGCTTGCACATGAGTGTCATGATGATCATCATCATCCAATGCATCACCACTAGATGCATACCAACTACTCATTTCATCAAATATGACATCCCTACTCACTCTGAACTTACATGTGATAGGATTATAACAATGATACCCTTTCTACTCTAAAGAGTATCCAATAAAGACACATTTTTCTGCCTTTGGATCAAGCTTCTTCCGTAGCTCGTCTGACACATTACTCTGGATGTTGGAATTCCTACTATGAATGCTGCTATGTATGCTAAAGGAAAAGGTGTTGTTGCAGATATTGAAATTGTACACAAACGCATTGGACATCGAAATGTACAAAGGCTGAAATTAATAAAGTCCAAAGGGTTGGTTACAGGTTTGCCTACATTTAGAGTTGCAGAATTTCATAAGGTATGCAAAGCATGTTAGTTTGGTAAGTAGGTAAGACAACCCTTTTCACATGACAGAGATGTAAGCAGAAATATCCTTGATGTTGTGCATATAGACATTTGGGGCCCTATACAAAATGTATCTCTTGGAGGCAGTCCATACTTTGTCACATTCATTGATGATTATTCTAGAAAGCTGTGGGTATATTTTATGAAGAAAAAGAGTGAAGTGTTTGAGCACTTTAGAACTTTCAAGGCTGCAGTTGAAAGAGAAACAGGCTTGAAAGTAAAGTGCTTGAGGTCAGATGGAGGGGGAGAGTACCTCTCGAATGAGTTCAGTGATTTTCTAAGGTCTCATGGGATAAAGAGACAGCTCACATGCAGGTATATCCCAGAGCAAAATGGGGTTGCAAAAAGGAAAAACATGCATATTACAGAAGTTGCACTCGCCTTGATGGTTGAAAAGAATATGCCTAAGCATTTTTGGTCTGAGACTGTTCATACTACTGTTTATATTATGAACAGAACTCCCACAACTGTAGTTCATGGGATAACTTCTGAAGAATGCTTTACTGGAAAAAAGCCTGATGTATCACACTTGAAGGTATTTGGCTGTGTTGCACATATGTCCAACTCTACTTCCCTTTGCAACTAACCTGCAATTGTCATTGAAGTCTTCTACAAAGCAGCCCTTTGCAATAAATCTGACTTGCAGCCCTTGCTCTACCATCTGACCGCCGCGACAGACACCAAGTTCTTTGTAATAGATGGCACATGTAATATATCTGAAAGACTCTTTGTCTTACCATCATGCAAGGACAAGGGAACTTTTCCAATGTGTGAAATTGGGTGGCATAAATCATCACCCGTTTGCACATAACCTACATTTTGCAAATCCTGCATCTCTCCAAACCATTCTGCATGGCTGGTCATATGATTGGATGCACCTGAATCAACATACCAAACATCATCATGTGTTCCCTTTCTTGTAACAGCATTCAAAATATGCTGCATAACAAACAGACGTTCATTTTTGTCTTCGTTCTATTGTGAAGACGATGCATAGTTTCCTTGCTGCAACTTACCACAGTGAATATCATCTTTCTTAGCATAACATTGGGCTGCAATTTGACATGTTTTGCCACAGTAGTGACACACAATACCAGAGTTGTTAGAACCTTTATTCTGCCATCCACCTCTTTCTCTAAAGCTCCCTCTACCTCTAAAGTTACCACGACCTCCTGAAACCTGCATATTGCCAAATTGCTGATTCAATCTGTTTTGCTGGTTGTTACTACCACGTCCTGTACCATGGCCTCTTGAAGAGAACTTTCCACGTCCCCTTCTTGAAGTGGAGTAGAAAGCTTGGACCTATTCACCACTTCTTTCAGATGTCTCACTCTACATGTTGATCTCTTCAGTGATCATAAGGGAGACCAACTCATCGAAATTTGGAAATGGCTTTCTGATATATACGAAAGTTACAAAAGACTTCCAAGCCTTTTCATTGTTAAGTCCACCCAAGGTAGACGACAGCAAATCATCAGCATCTGGCATTGCATCAATGCTCCTTACCTTCAGTGCATACTCATTGATAGACATCTTCCCTTTCTTCAATGTATTCAACTCTTGCTTGAGTTGAATCTTTCGTGCCTTTATATTTACGGAAAACATACTTTCAAGTATGGTCCAAGCTGCATATGAATTCTCTGCATTTCTGATATGTCCTAGCATATTATTGTCAATTACTGCAGATAGCCAATACATGACCTTTTTGTCATTTGCATTCCATTCCTTCCGTGCCTTTGTCTCTTCTGCACTTGGAGGGTCACTCACCTTCGTCTCCTTTTCTTCACCTGACACAAACTCGTAGAGGTCTTTTCCAATAAGGAAGTTCGTGACACGGAACTTCCATGAAGGATAGTTGTTCTTGTAGAGCTTCTCAATGATGGGGTTTCCACTGTTCTCTACCATTATCACAAAACTAATGCCAAACAGCAAGCAAATCTTTTGCAATCCTCGACCTGTAGTGCACAGCAATACACCAGAGAGCCTTTTTCATTGTCTGCTCAACAATATGTGCAATCTACAAAACTTGTTTGCAGATAAACCTTGTTTTTATTCGCTGGTAAACACCTTTGAACTTACATATCTGAAATTTGTAACCTCTGCACATGTATACGGCAGACACAGCTAAAATTGCAGGGTATCTCAAACTGCTATCCGCAACCTTGCGACTCTAAAACGGGGCCTGAAATGACCTTGGATGGCTAAAATAGCAGCGCTCTTCGCGCACACCAAATCTCACTGCAATCTGAGATTTTTGCTCTGCCCTACTTCTAGTGCCTCCACAAGCACTGTCCAAGAGAAAGAGTGGAAGAATGGGAGAGCTTCTTACCCGTGGCTTGCTTGCTCGAACCTTGCTTCTTCTCCTTTACTTCAGCCTCTCTCAGTGGTGTGGCTCTGATACCATGTCAAGAATCACGTGGTGGGGGGACTTGCTCAAGATGCTGCGTCGAACACACACAGAATGCACAAGGAGAAGCTCACTCAAGAGACAAGAAGAGAGATGTGTAAAATATTGCACGGTGTAGCGAACAGAATCTGAGAAAGAGATAGAGAGTACACAACAGATAAGAGGAGAATCAGTAAATTCTTTAGCTCCAAACAACTGATACAAAGATGGCTCTGTCCACCCGTGCACTTCCACTGTGTGAAGCTTAGATGGTGATCTAGATAGAAGATAGGTGAAGAGCTTAAGGCTAGCTGGAACAACAACTCTGACTGGGTGAAAGATGAATGATTGATGGCTGTGAAGGGGTTTAGCTTTTATAGCCTGCGAAGGCTGTCAGGTCGGCCTCACTGACCTACCATATGAGCCTCCACTAGTCGGCCAGGGAATATTCCAGGGAATATTCCCTTTACCATCGGGCCGGGGGCGCTGCCCTCGGACCCCCGCCCCTAGACCCCCACCAGGGGGGCCGCTGGCCCCCCTGGGACCCCCCAACCAAGGGCCGCTTTCGCGGCCCCCAGACCCCACAATAGGGGCCCCTTTTAACTCCCTTACCTCGCGACTCGATGCAATGCGCCTCGAGTTGCTACCACCTTAACCACTCCATCTAACCCAAAGAGTAGACCCACAATAGTCACCTTTTTGCCATCCGATCACATTGACCTCATCTGATATACAAGTCAGGACTCAACCAATGTCCGGGCTCACATTTGGCTTCTCCTTATAATGGGGGCCTTACAACTTTGAGCACCATGGATCATTGGTGGCACCTAATGAGGGTGGGGCATTGATCATATCTAACAAGATGGAGGCCAAAACGTTTTCTTGCAGGTTTCTTTTTCTTCTTCCACACACTTTACAATGTACACAAAGTATAGATAAGATACAACATAAAGGAAAGTGGCCTACTTAGTTAAACAATGTATAACAGACTACACTAGTTGATTGGCGCTATAACTATGCCAGGTGTAAATAGGTGTAACAACCTGAATATAATAAGTAATGAGTCAGTGGCCATGTGAGAGTCATAATGACCACTGACATGCTAAGTGTAGACGTGTGGACACATCTAACTAGGCGGTCCATCATTAATGTCCGCATGTGTTGATCTTGTCATCTCAACAGAGGCCGCCTCTACGCCTTTGCTTGTTTTCTGTTCTTTTTGCACTTTTTCCTTTATTTTTTCACCATTCCGATTTGAGGTTAACATTACCCCCCGCTGAGATAGGTGTCAATCCCATGGCATGTTGAGTTGTTTGTTGGGGAAGGGCAGGCGGTTTGCAAGTTGTTGGTTAGGCGATGGTAGGGCCATAGGTGGGTTGGGCTACCGTGGGAGTATGGGCAATATTGTCAAGTGGGTGATGGGGCCTCTGAAGTTGATGGTTTAGCACATCTTGTAGTGTCTGCAAGGAGAAAGTGCAGTGCTCTTACCTAAGGGGAGTGTCTTCTTTATTGTGGGGTGCCCTATGCGTGTGTTGGTGTGGAATGAGAAGTTGGGTCTAGGCTTGGATGATGTCCCACACTTGAGGACACCGTTCGTGCAGTAGGGAGGTGACATGAGTATAGCGTAGAGTGACAGGTCTAACCATAGGCGAGTATTACCTCCCTAGGTGTGTCCTGCCCTTGGCATGCCCTAGGCATGAAGTGGGGGCAAAAAAGGGCTAGGGGTTAGGAGCATAGGCCGGCCAACTGCGGTCACCGGACATGCCTAACTTAAGGACCCCTAGGTGGAGGGATTGTGAGCAATGTGCAAGGTTCGGCGTGAGGATGCTTTTTTTTTTTGGATTGGGTTTAGTAGTAGGGACTTGTTAGTCCTCAACCTAAGGAGGGGTGGTGAAGGAGATTTAATGGAGTGGCTCAAAAATCTCCGACTCTGTAGGAAATTCTTAAGGTTCAAATGAACCTGGAGGGGAGTGGTGGAGAGGAAAGGATGGTTGCAATGAGTGAACTGACTGTGGCTCATGTCTTCAAGAACAGCGATGCAGAAAGAAGGGAGGAGGCTGGCCCGCATCATAAGGCGGGTCATCGCGTAGCTGTCAATTGTGCTAGGATAAAAAAAGAGCGGGGGAAGGCTGCGTTCGATTGGGGTGGGGTCTTGCCTAAGTAGGATTTTTAGGAGCTTAAGATAGTTACAAGTGGTGATGAAGGCGGGATCCGCACATGAGGAGAAATCGGCGATAAAGTGTGTCATGGTAGCATCCAAGCTGTTGGAGGTGAAGGTGAGAGCCTAGGCTAAAGTGGTGATACATGGGTTGTATATTACAGGAAAGTCGTAACAGCCGTGGGTGTTTATATCAAAGTCTACTCCTATTTGTCGAGGGTATACCATGTAGGCAGGGTCGTTCCTCTCTGAAGGGAGAGTGTTACAGAAGGCCATCTATGCAAAGACGTTGTTGTCGCAGATGTGCCTTTTGCCACAGTAGTCGGCACCCATATCCGGGCATGGACCAAGGCACTTCAAAAACTTTATTCTGCCAGTATTCTACATCCTTCGTGCCCTAGAGGGTGGGATTCTTCTCTCTTTCATGCATCCACAATTGGCTTAGGCGGCTTCCGGTGTTGATCACCTTGTCCACTATTTTGGTGAAAAGAACTCAACACAGGGAATTGGGGGTGAGGAAGTTGAAGGTGAAGGGTTGCTTCGCTTGTTCCTGTCTCTCCCAAAGTATGAGCTCCGCATGAAAACTGGGGGGCATGTCATTTAGGCATGGCAAAATGGAGGGCTGCGCCATAGGGTTATGTCTTAATCTTTGTCTGGCTTCTTCCACCAGTTTCCTCCTCTTCTTCCTCAGGGTGGTTTTCCTATCCGTAGATGCGTTTGTTGGTTACCCTTGCCCTTCGGGTTGAGGTGAAGGGGGTTGTGGAACCACTTATTCTTTGAATCCGCCTAGGTCAATGTGCAGTTCTGTCTCACTCCCTAGGCGCTCTTGTTGTTGCATCCCTTCTACGAACCCTAAGGTATCAATTTCTTGGGGGTTTAGGCCGGCCGATAGCAGATACCTACGGTGTTCCCCTGGCTTAGCCCCACTTGAATGGGTTGGGAGGGCATGTGTAGCCCTGCTTGGAGGGCTTGCGCGCTGTGCTTAGTTTCTTTTTCACTGCCTCCATGGATTCCCCTTCTTCCTCATGCATGGCATCCATCAAGGTGTTCAGGAAGATTTGTTGCTAAGTGTGGAAGGCCACTTGGGCTGCCTCTGCTCTGCCTTCTGCTAGGATTTTCTCTTTCTCCATCAGAAATGCGCCAAGGTCTTCACTCTTTGATCATTCTGGCCTGCCCACACTGTTGGGGGTAAAGGCGCCTCCGCCGTCCCGCCCCGTGTATTACTACACTGACAGTACCCGCCACTGCACATTGCAGGTGGTGGGCGCCCATCACGTCACTTTATTCTTTATTCTTTTAGTGACAGTTTGAATAAAGGAAGGCCCGGTCACACATTGTGACTGTTGGAGTTCCCATTTCTTGTCTCTCTCTTTCTTGCTCTTGCTCTCCCGCCATAGCTCGCGTGAAAGCTTCGATCCTTCTCACCTTTCAACTGGTATCAGAGCTTGGCATTCTCTTGCTCGAGCTCGACTCGGTGCTTCCCGACCTTCGCATCGACTCGCTTCACGCATTGGATCTCCATCCCGGCAGCCATATCCGATCTCCCCGAGCTCCCGTCACTCCCCGGCTTCCCGAGCACCTTCCCAGCCTATTGAGGCACCTTCAAGGTATTGATACTGAGGTATTTGATCATTCTTTCAAGGTTCTATTTCAGTCTATAGGTTGCAAACAGTAAGGGCAGCCATGGCTTCAAACCCTTGAAGCTTATTCCCCTCATATTGTGCCTTACACCTATCAAGGCTCAAAGAGGCTTGTCATAGGCCTTTGATAGGCCCTTCTTGAGCCTCCCATTACCCCCTTTTCAGCCCATGTGGAGCAGCAGCAAGTTAAGCACCAACAGGGCAGATTGCATCATTTTTTTCCAGGCTGTGAGCACTCATCTACTTCAGCTCCACACTTGGCCATTGCTTCTTGCTCTCTACCTTGATCAAGAGGGCTATAGACTTCATGTTTGATGTCATTCAAGCTTTGGGCATTGGTCTTGATCATTCGGGACTGATTTCTTCAGATTTGGGACTGTCATAAACTGTCATAATAGGCTGAAAATAGGGTAGCACCATTGGCATTAGCATTTGTTGCTTATACTCCATTCCGGTTGTGCTATTTGATGCCCGTATGCGGTCTACATGATGCCTAGTGCCTTGGGAATGTATGCACATGATTATGCCATGATTTTGGCTTGAAATATTGGTTGATTTGGGACTGTTATTTACTGTTATACAGTGCTGGAAACAGGGCAGCCACACTTGGCATTGGCATTTGATGCTTATACTCTACTCCGGTTACCTTATTTGATGCCCGTATGCGGTCTACTTCCTACCCGGATGTATTGGGGATGTATGCATTTGGTTTGACCATGATTTTGGCTTGAATTCGGGGCTGAAATCTACTGTTTAGAATAGTAAATACATGCTGGAATAACAGTGGGCTGAATGTACTTTACATGCTTTGGCACTTACCTACCAATACCGGATGTATGCTTTGAGCTTTGGCATGATGTCTCTGACATTTGGGGACGGCTTGGAGCATATGTATGAGATTATGGGATGCTTTTGAGCTTCGCATTAGCTCCGTCTTCACTGGCATTTGGACCGACTTGGCATGCTCGTGGACCGCCTATGCCTCATGTCTCTGCTTGACAGTTAGGCTTTTGCATTACATGCTTTGGTTTGTGACATATGCTATTTGGTTCGTGTATGCCATACCGACATTTGGAGCTTGGATTTGGATGTATTTGAGCATTTCCGGCTTACTTGATCACTGATCTTGGTTGCTATTTGGATGTCATTGAGTTGACCGAGAGCTTATTTGGGCTTATGTATTGCTTCATGGTTAATACGACCGGTGCTTCATGTATGTCATGCTCTCTTGGATGCGCTTGATGCATTGACGGGGTCACTTATCACTGGTGCTTTCTCTTGGGTTGTTTGAGCTTCTGAGCTCACTTTGTACGCCTTTTGTGCCAGTGGGAGCATTTTACATGCTTGCTTGACCTTTGACAGTTGCATGCTATTGTAGCACTTACATGTATTTGGAGCAGTTTATGTCTTGAGCAGCTACATACGCATTGGGACTTTGGGATCATACTCCGATCTTTATGGATATCCATTGATGTACTCTTGGTTCACAGGATGCTTATGAGCTGAGTCTCATATTTGGATCTTTCTCTTTGAGCAGACATCTATTTGTGTCAGGTTTTGGCAGTTACAGGAACACTTTGCCTAGAGTGTCTGGGGGTGTGCCTTTCACTGACAGATGTTATTTTGACATGCTTCGGTGTTGAGCTCATGTTCTTTTCACTGTCATTGGCCTTGCTTATGTCCGTTTCATGCCGGCTTTGGACCTAGCATTGTTTGCTTGACATTGGATCCTATTTTGGGACAGTTTGCTCTCTAGACTGCATACCTGCAATTTATTACAACAAGCAGTTATTGGTGGACTGAGGTGTACTTTTCATGTTGAAATATCCTGATTTGGTGTACCGCACCTAGTACTAAGTGGGCAGCCACTTTTGGCACACTTTGCTCGCCCTTTGGACCCCGTTTTGGTCATTTTTGGACAGTTTCTGCAGTAAAACAGCAAGCAGTTTTGGACTATTTGGGCATTTCCAGCCTGCATAATGGTGTCATCTTCGCATGATAGTGCCATCTTTAACATTACAAAGTTGGATGGTACCAACTACTCTTACTGGAAGAGTCAAATATGGCAGGTTTTGGTGCAGAAATCTCAGATTAAGCCACTTCGGTTGAGTGGGGAGTAGCCTGAAACTATGGACAATGACGACTGGCTTGAACTTGATGAGCTATGCAAGTCCACGATTGTATTGTCTCTCACTGAACAGGTACATTATAATGTATTTGAGGAAGCACAGAGTGCATGGGATCTATGGAATAAGATCAAGAATCATAAGAAAAGTCCGGCGAGTCAGATGTACTAGTTGAAGCAGCTTATGGATCTGCGCATGAAGGATAATGCGACTATGTCTGCTCACTTGAGCTAGTTCCATGCTATACTGAAGAACCTGACTTCGCAGGATATCACCTTTGGAGAGGAAGTAACTCCTCTTTTCTTGCTTGGGACTCTGAATGAGTCATGGGATGTTTTCCGTACTGCTCTTTGTGCCTCTAGTGCTACTCTAAAATTGGCAGATGTTGAGAGTGCTCTTCTTCAGGAAGAGGTGAATCGCAAAAACTTGGATGCCTCTCGTGGTAGTCATGCTTTGACAATTAGAGGCAGGAATGACAGGAATGATCGTGGTAATAACCGTGGTCGTGACTCGCAGAAGGGTCGGTCTAAATCTCGTGGCAAGTCGCGTAGTAAGTCACGTGGGCGCAATGCAAATGTCCCTTGTCATCATTGTGGGAAAAAGGGCCATATTAGACCACAGTGTCATGAGTTGCGCAATGAGAAGCGCAAGGATAAGGGGAAAGATAAAGTGCAAGAGAAGTCCTCTGATTGCAGCATAGTACCTGCGAAGTCCAGCGTCAAGATTGAGGAAATTAATGTCACGCAGACTGAGGAGTCCGATGGTTGTGATGAGTTTATACTTGCAGCTAGTTCTTCTGATGCTTCACACTTGACTGAGACACCTAGTATGTATGCACAGTGCTGGTTATTGGATTCAGGTGCGTCCTTCCATGTGACGCCTTACCGTGAGTGGTTCCACTCTTACCGCACTATATTTGGTTCAGTCAGACTTGGAGACGACAGGTCTCTTGACATTGTGGGTATGGGTGATATTCAGTTGCAGTTTTCCACTGGCAGTTCATTTTTGCTTAGGGATGTACATCATGTACCTGCACTTACGCACAGTCTTATGTCTGCAGGACAGTTGGATGATGCAGGATTTCATGTATGTTTTGGGGATTCTACCTGGAAGATTACTCGTGGCAAACTTGTGCTTGCTAGAGGCACCAAGTCTGGCAGCCTCTATCCTCTTATTGTATCTGGGTCTCTGTACACCATGTTTTGGCAGTGGGCTCTATTCCACATGTATCACTTTGGCATGCCCATTTGGGGCATATGTCTTTGAAGGGAATGAAAATGTTATCTGGTTTGCAGTATCTTCCGCCTTTGGACTATGCACGTTTTGACTCGTGTGATCATTGTCTTTATGGTAAGCAGAATAGGTCTACACATAAGAAATCGGGTAGGCCATGCATGAGTGAGCCCTTGGCTTTGGTGCATTCAGATGTTTGTGGGTCCATGCCGTGTATGTCTATGGGTGGCGCGAAATACTTTGTTACCTTCATTGATGATTTTTCTAGGAAAGTGTGGGCTTATCCCATAAAGCAAAAGTCCTGTGTCTTGGCAGTCTTTCAGCATTGGCTTGCTCTTGTTGAGAACCAGACTGGGTATAGGCTGAAATGCCTTAGGACTGACAATGGGGGAGAATATGTCTCACGTGCTTTTGAGTAGTTTTGTGATGACAGGGGTATTAAGCGTCAGTTGACCGCCCCTTACACCCCCGCCCAGAATGGTTTGGCCGAGCGCATGAACAGGACTATTCAGGAGCGTGTCCGCTCTATGCTTAGCCATGCAGGCCTACCATAGAGCTTTTGGGCTGAGGCAGTTAGTACGGCAGTGCATGTCATAAACCGATCGCCTTCCAGTGGATTGGATTTCCAGGTTGTAGAGGAAGTTTGGGCTGGTAAGCCACCCTCTTATGCGCATCTCTGTGTCTTTGGATGTGAGGCATTCTGCCATGTGCCCAAGGACAAGAGGAGTAAATTGGATCCAAAGAGCATTAAATGCATATTCCTTGGCTATGGTGAGTCAAGAGAGATGGGCTATCGCCTATGGGATCCGCAGGCGCGGAAAATAGTACGCAGCCATGATGTCGTCTTCCATGAAGACAAGATGCACAGGCAGCCTGAGAAGGTGGTTGAGATCCGTAGAGTGATCTTTCAGGAGGATCCTAGAGCTCTAGCACAGCCAGTAGTACAGCTTGCAGCAGTTCCTCCACAGGGCCAGGGTGTTGGACAGGCAGTTAGACAGGCAGTAGAGCCTGCGGTGAGACGGTCTGCTAGAGACAGACGCCCACCTAACAGATTTCAGCCCTCTATGCATTATGTTTTGGTTACAGATGCAGGAGAGCCTTTCACTTATGATGAGGCTATGCGTAGGGGTGACATGCACTCCTGGGAGAGGGCTATGCAGTCTGAGATAGACTCCCTGCATAAGAATGAGACTTGGGATTTGGTTGCCTTGCCTAAGGGCAAGAAGGCTTTGCCATGCAAGTGGGTGTACAAGCTGAAAAGTACCCCTGGACACCCCAAGCCGGCATACAAGGCTAGATTGGTAGCAAAGGGTTTTAAGCAGGAACATGGTGCAGACTTTGATGAGGTCTTCTCTCCTGTGGTTAAGATGACCACCCTGCGCTTAGTCTTGGCTTTGGTTGCACAGCTTGACTTAGATCTATATCAGACGGATGTCAAGACGGCTTTTCTACATGGGGTCTTGCATGATGAGATCTATATGGATCAGCCTAAGGGCTTTGTAGAACCTGGCAGGGAGCACCTAGTGTGCAAATTGAAGAAGAGCTTTTATGGCTTGAAGTAGGCACCTAGGGAATGGTAACATAAGTTTGATGCCTTTATGCAGTCACAGGGCTACAGCAGGAGTGCTATGGATCCGTGTCTTTACACGAAGAAAGCCCGTGATGGCAGTTTGCTTATCTTGGTACTCTATGTTGATGATATGCTGATAGCAGGGAAAGCTCATGATGAGCTAGATGCTCTTCAATCTCAGCTGAAGAAGAGCTTTGAGTTGGGACAGGCCTCACATGTACTTGGGATGCGCATTAAGCACGATAGGCATCAGGGGCTTTTGTATCTCTCACAGCGGGAGTACATTCATAAAGTCCTTGAGCGCTTCCGCATGCAGGACGTAAAGCCTATTGGCTGTCCATTACCTTCTTATGTGAAGGTATCACAGGCCGATTGTCCGCAGGCAGATGAGTAGAGGGTCGAGATGGCCAAGATCCCTTATGCTTCAGTCGTGGGCAGTTTGATGTACGCCATGATAGCCACTTGTCCAGATATTGCGCATGCAGTTGGTGTTGTGGCACGCTATATGGCTACACCTAGCAGCAGACATTGGGATGCCGTGAAGGGTATCATGAGGTACCTGAAGGGCACAATAGATATGTGTATTTGCTATGGCAGCCAGGATACAGGGGTCGTGGAGTACACTGACTTCGATTATGTAGGACATGCAGATAGTAGGAAGTCCACTTCTGGCTATGTATTCACCTATGCTGGAGGGGCTGTCTCTTGGATGTCCAGGGTTCAGAAGTGTACGGCTTTGTCTACCACTGAGGCCGAGTATGTTGCAGCCACTGAGGCTTGCAAGGAGGCCATATGGTTAGGCCGTCTAGTTGCTGACCTTGGGATTGATGCTACACCTACACTGCATTCGGATTCTATGAGTGCCATTCAGTTGGCTAAGAATCCGGTCTTCCATGCGAAGAAAAAACACATTGAGGTGAGGTATCACTTCATATGTGGTGTCGTGGAGGACAGGTCTGTTGACCTTTTCAAGATCTCCACTGACGAGAATCCTGCAGATTTGCTCACGAAGAGCCTCACTACTGAGCGCTTTGCCTTCCTTAGGAGGTTGATGGGCGTTGGATGAGATGTCACCTTTCCTCATCCCTTGTACCTATGTACATTTGTACTGTCTTTTCTTTTTTCTTTCTCTCTCACTAGGGCAGATTCGCCTTTAAGTGGGAGGTTGTTGGGGGTAAAGGCGCCTCCGCCGTGCCGCCCCGTGTATTACTACACTGACAGTACCTGCCACTGCACACTGCAGGTGGCGGGCACCCGTCACATCACTTTATTCTTTATTCTTTTAGTGACAGTTTGAATAAAGGAAGGCCCGGTCACACATTGTGACTGTTGGAGTTTCCATTTCTTGTCTCTCTCTTTCTTGCTCTTGCTCTCCCGCCATAGCTCGCATGCAAGCTTCGATCCTTCTCACCTTTCACACACTTCAACCCTTTTTTTCATCTCTTCCATGCCTTCTCCCTATCTTTGCACCAAGGCTGTGAGCCTTCGCTGCTTATCTTCCAACTCTCTGCCCATTCGCTCCTGTTCTTCTCTTTCGAGGGTCAACCTTTTAGTCATTGTTTCCATTTCTTGGTGGTGGTGCTCCTCTTCTTGTTTCCTCCCTTCCTCCCTTGCGGTAAACTCCTTCTTGGCCTACTTGACCCGCCCTATCTTCGCTGCTAGATCCTCGTATTGCATGATCAACAGGTCATATTCTTTTTCCATCTTCTTGAGCTCTTGATTTTCATCTATGAGCTGTTGCCGCTAGCTTTGCTCCTTTTCTTCTTTGGTTTTCAGTTCCCTCTTCAGGTTGAGAATTTCCTTTTGTTGTGCAGCCATTTGCTTTGTTTTTTCGAGCTGGAAGGCCGCTACTGCTTCCCTTTTTGCCTCCAACTTGGCCACCGCGATCCTCGTTTCCTCCCTTGCCCTTTCTAATTGCAAGAGTAGTTCATTGACGTATTCATCATGATTTGTGTGCAGCGTCATGGTGGTGGGGATTGGGGTGGTTAAGGCTTCCATTTTTTGGCGTTTTGGCTCTTTCCTAGATTTGGCATTTGTAGTTGGCCTTTTTGCCCGGTGGATGTGGCCTCCCCCACCTCCTTCCTTGTGCTAGTTTCTTATTGATAAAGTATTTCATCCACGCTACAAAGTTGTCCATGTCGGTGCTGACTGGGATGCTGGGGATGGAAGTGGTGGCTTTGTTGTCGGGTACCAAGGGGGTCGGGATGGGATGGAGGGGGGCCTTACCCTTGCCCTCGATGACTGTGGATGGCATGGATTCAGGTACTTGTGCACTTGAGCCGAGTCTATCTTCCTTAGGCAGACTTAAGGTCCCCATCCAGTCAGCCTTGTTGTTCTATCGATTGGTGAATTGCTTCGGCCATGTCTTCTTCCTCTTGTCTTCTCAACTCTGCCTCCTCTTCCCTAGCTCTTCTTTCTCTCTCATCTTCTATTTTCCTTGCCTCCTCGGCCAACCTTTCAGCTTCTTCCTTCTCCTTCTTTTTTCACTCCATCACGCCTCTCAAGGATTTCTTTTTTGCTATTTCCAGATCTTCTTCTTCCTTT
The DNA here is from genome assembly GCF_053477565.2 of Lygodium microphyllum. NCBI lineage: Eukaryota > Viridiplantae > Streptophyta > Polypodiopsida > Schizaeales > Lygodiaceae > Lygodium > Lygodium microphyllum. The sequence continues at coordinate 106,369,020 of NC_141151.1, forward strand.
TTCCTACCTGCCTTTTGTTTCTTCTTTTGAGTTGCCTTCCCAGTGAACTCCTTTGTTTTTCTTTGTTCGGATTGAGACTCCCATTCCTCCTTCTCTGTTTCTGTCTGATCGCTTGATTGCTCCTTTTTTTGATGGGTCAGCGACATGTCCGGGGTCTCATTATTGATTGAGATAGAATATGCTTTATTGCTCACTAATCAATTTTTATTGAAACTTATGAACCCATAAGGTAATGTTTCAAAATATCTAAAGCATGGATCTTTTTTAATTATAGGTGCTTTAGTTTTTCTCAGATGGTTTCAATTTGCAATTCTCATAGGCAACGAGATGGTCATTTTGCATGAGCATAACACCTATTTCTAATCCAGCGGTATCAGTATGAAAAAGAAACGTTAATTAAAATTTGGTAATTGCAAGACACGAGCATGAGTCAAGAAATACTTTTATGAAGTAAGAGTGTTAGACACAAAGTGATCAAATAAAAACTACAGAAAAACTTATAAAAACTAGCTAAGCCAAGAAAAGAACAAACATCATGCACATTATGAGGGACAAACCATTCATTAATAGTATGCACTTTCTTTGGATCAACACTAATGCCTTAGGCAAAAACACTATGACATAGATATTCAAATTGATCTTGAAATAATACACTTTTTGCAAGGTTAGTAAAAAAAAGATTAACTTTTAATAAATCAAAAATTAATTTTAAATGTTCTTTATATTCTCTTTCTAATTTAATTACAAATAAAATATCATAAAAAAGCACAATTTAAAAACACTAATATTCAATACAAATTTCATTCTAAGCTTAGCAAAAGTTATGCATGCATTCGTTAAACGAAAATGCATAATCAAAAATTCATAAAGTCTAAATTATGTACAGAAAGTAGTTTTAATAATATCAATATTTTTCCTTCTAATTTGATGGCATCAAGGCTTTAAATAAATTTTACTAAAGATTAAAGCTCCCTTTATCTAGTAAATAATCAATATGGGGTAAATCATATCAAATTTTAACAATGACTTTGTTAACTATCCTATGGTTAACACACATATGGTATGTTTAATTTTTCTTTTCTACAAGAAATATATGTTATCCAAAAGGTGATGAGCTAGGATGATAAATGAGGCCTTCATCGAGTAGTTTAGTGGCTTACCATTGAATTTCTTTTTGGTAAAGTGGAATATGCATATAACATACCTTATATGGTGGAGAAACTCCATGAAATAATTCTATATTATGGTCTAACTCTCCTTGAGAGGGTAGCAATTGAGATGGATAGTCATAAGCAAAATATTCCTTATAGGTAGCCAGAAAATGCTTTTGTGATGGTATAAGAAGTGCAATCTCAAGAGTTTCAACCTTGATGATATATATAATGTAAAATTTGCTTTTCTTTTCTAAGGGAACAATGGGTCTAGGTATGTGAAGTTAAGAAAAATGACAGTAAGTCAATGTTGCCATGAAAAGTGATACACTCCCTAAAATTCAAAGATTATTGAATGAATGTGGTAGTCAATATTGGGTTTATATTGATGGCAAAAAGTCATACCTAAAATGATATCACAAGACTCTAAAGGAGCCAAAAGAAAATTGCCCTTTTCTTTATAAGAATCTATAGTTATTTTGAGATCTTTAACTTCACGAGTTTCATTATATCTTATTCCTTGGAGAGTAGATTCTACCTTATACAATGATGGGGTGGTTTCCAACTATGGTCTTCTAACTAATTTCTTACAAATAAAATATTGTGAGCTACCATTGCCATGTAAGATAACTATATTGGAAACTTGATCAATGCATTGTATCTTTAGTAAAGCATGAGGAGAAACATATATACCTTGCTTACCTTCAGTTATCTCTTATTGTAGGGAATCAATGGTCCAATTAGGAGTGTAATTAGACACTTTTCTATATTGTATAATTGAGCAATGATGTTGTTCTTAGTACTTTTATTATTGGTGTTGCAATTTTTGTATTATTGGGCAATTTAACCTAGACATTTATACAAAGATGGCTAGGAAATCTCAAAAAGATGGTTGTGGGAGCTTTTGCTCAACCGCCAAGACCCACGGACCGCTTATTGCTTCAAGCGTTCCAAGTCAAGCACTAATGGCTACTTCTCACATAGCCAACGCACTACCTATCCATGAGTGTAGTGAGCTTACCTCCATGCCGGTCGAGTTACCTCCTCTCCCACGCACTTTGGTAGCTCCACGATCCAAGTGCAAGCTCCATCCTCAAGCTCCACGCTCCAAGTTCCATTACCGTGAGCAAGACAAGAGAAGAGAAGAGAAGAGAAGAAGAGAGGAGAAGATGGAGAGCTTCTCCTCCCTAGTCCCTCACCCTCACACACTCACTCCCTCACACTCTCACACTCCCTCTCTCAAGCACAAGCTCAAGTAAGCAAAAAGAAGAATAAGAAGAAGAGGAGAGCCACTTTTGGGGCCACACAAGAATGAGCTTCTCATTCACTTGTCAACTTTATATACAAAACCCTAAATCTCTTTTGGGTGGTCATCCACTTATCCCCTTTTTTATATGGTCGGCCGTGGTCTAGGCCATTTTTCCCATTGTTCTCCTATCTTCGTAGCTTCCTTCCTACCGCACATCTACCTTTACAAATTGCAGTGGTGAGAGCGCAGTGCTCTTTAAATTAAATCATGATGCGCTTGCACTCTTTTACAAAAGTATTGACTTTTGCTTTTTCTTGTGTGCATTTTTCCTTTATTTAGGACTTTTCTGCACTTCTTGTGTTTCCATATTTTTCATGGTGTGCCTTCATATTCCATTTACTTTTGCCTTGGCCTTTGTCTTCTGCTTTAGATTTTCCAGATTTTTCACCTTGTTGGTCTGACGGTTCCACCTTGTTTGTCTGATGGTTAACATTACCCCCCTCCTAGACCAGTGCCAGTCCCATGGCACTCACCGTCATAGGTAGCAAGCTTTGGCATGCATTGAAGACATGGGTGGAAGGGACATCTGTAGGTGCCGTGGAGAAGTGTTGGTGGTGGTGTGGAGGAAGGTCGTTGGGGGCACGTTGGTGGCCTAGGTGGCTGGTGGTAGGTTGTTTGAGTTGGTGGTAGGGCTGTTCTTTGTTGGGGATCTCACTGATGGCCAGCACAAGTGTTGGTTTGTTGGGGATTCTACACACGATGATTCTTGGTGGGCTTGCAGTATGATAAAGGATAAGGATTCAGAGGTGAGTATCGATGAAGAGTGAACGACACTTTCATTGGAGTCTTCAATACTTGCAATTGAAAACCTCTTATATGTGGTCTCTCCCTAGGGGTAGTGCTAGTCTTCTTTATCGTGCACAAGATGGAGTTCAATTAGCTTGGGAGACAGGTCGAACTCTATGCAAGCTGAGAGTATTGTCCTGCACTTGAGGACCCAAACTATGTATATATTTCAGTGCAAATATTATGTGAGTGCTCGTGCATACTTAGATATTACATAGTTAGAAGACTGCGGGCTGGTTTCTCGTAGCAACATTTTGGTGAAGCAAAGTTGTCCATGTTGAGAAGAAGTACACGTGAAGGTGTATGAGACATTCTTTGCATTGTGACTGCACAACGTAGCATAATTGAACACAAGGGCCACTTTCAGAAGTTGGTAACTATTGGACCTGTGTGATGAGGATGGTGTACTTTTCATGGCCATTCGTGTGGTGCTTATCACGATTGATTGCAATGGTATTAAGGCAAAGTGCAAGAGGGAATCGTGAGAATGGGTCAGGGTGATAGGTCTAACTATAGGTGAGACAAGCTCCCTAGGTATGTCATATCCTTGACGTGCCTTGACGTGCCCTGAACAATTGTGGGTGATGCTAAAGGGCTAGGGGACTAGGGACGGAGCCAGCCGACCAAGGTCACTGGACGTACCTAATTTGAGGACCCCTAGGTGATGTGCTGTGATGGTGGGTGTGTCTTATCTTTTCTTTCTTTTCTTTTCTTTTCTTTTCTTTTTTCTTTTTTTCTTTTTTTTCTTTTTCTTGTTCTTTTTTCTTTATTTCTTTCTTTTTTGAACTTGCTTGAGTATAACCATTGCAATATGTTGAGGCTATCAGCCTTTCAATGGGTTGGGAAATGTCAAGCTTTGAAGGCTCAGGAAATGGATATTACAGCGATGATTGTGTCTTAGCCTTGTTATTGGAGAAGCAGTTGTTGAGATGGGGAGATACACTTAAGATTTTGCAACCCTCTTTGGAATGTGCGATGTTGGTACAATTGAGGTAAGAGCTGCAGTGAGTGCCCGGTGTAGAGTGTAACCCAGAAAGAGAAAGTGGTTATGATCAGCAAGGGTGATTTTCGCTTTCGACAGCGTTTTGTCATAGCTCTTTGTGGGGTTGGCGGTCTTGTGGTGTCTTGGATATTGAATACTTTCTCACAAAGACCTGCGTCATCGTGCATCCACTTGTCACTTCATGAGATTACATGCATGGGACATGCCACAACTATAATAAACCAGTGCAATGCAAGGAGACATCACTTATCTGAGTTCCATGGTGTTGACTTAGATACTTATCACCTATGCTTGATTATCTTTTTCTTTTGCTAAAGCCTTGAAATATATTAAACGCAGATATGAAAAGTTTGTACAATTGGGAAACCTGTTAGCACTTAACCATTTAGAGACAAAAATTCATGGGGCTACTCTATTTGTAGGAGGCAGGGTGAGTCCGGGTGGTCGGGCTATTTGTAGAGGCAGGATGAGTCCGAGTGGTCAGGCGACTGAGGCTCTATTGTGGTGAGGGGCTCCTGTGAGGCTGGGCGGGGAAGATGGTGGCCGAGACCTGAATGGTGTAGTCCTTGGCCGCAACTGTTTCCAAAATGCTTTTGAATAATGCATCAAATTCCTGCTTGTCTCAAGGTGCCCTCTCCTCTTAGGAGCACCTAGGGCTTGAGCTTCTAGGGAGGACCCGCACGGCTGGGGTTGCCACTTCCCCCGTATTCCCTTCAGCTTCTGTTTTCTTGGCCTAGGAGTTTTGGACCTATGTCCGAGGCGGTGTCACTTGGGGCCTCATTTCTTTGCATACCTTTTAAGGGTAGGTACGTAGTGCTCCAACAGAGGAGCTTGTGCTGCATGCTCCCTCCGAAGGGCGGATAGCATCCTTGCAAGCCAACTGCACTGGGTGCTCCATGTCGGCTACCGTAAGGGGACTTGCAAAATGTGAACCAAGGATTAGGCCCTGAGGTAGGATAAAACTATTTGCATAGAAGGAATTATACAGTGGGTTATCCAGTGCATGTGACAAGGGGAGAGGTGAGGCATCCAGTGTTTGTTGTAGAGGGACTTTCCCTCGTTGATGTTCGTTTTGCCTCCAACCATTAGCGAATATTGGCTTATGCTAAGTTGCATAGACTGGTTGTCATGGAGTGGAGCAAGAATCATCCCTGGAAGGATAGATCGAAAAGGGAAAAGGTGTATAGAAAGGGATGAATACAATATTAATGAGTTTGGGAATCTCCCAATTCCCATTTTTTGAATACTAAAAAGATGGCACCCGGATAACATGCCCATAAGTTTCTCAAAACCATATGATGTGACCTATCATTGGAAAGAGCTTGAAAAATGGAATCTATTGAGCTATAGAGTTCTTGTGGGAGCTTTCGCTCAACCGCCAAGACCCACGGACCGCTTATTGTTTCAAGCGTTCCAAGCGAGCTCTCATGGCTATCTCTCACCTAGCCGATGCGCCGTTGATCCTACGAATGCAGTGAACTTACCTTGATGCTTGATCGAGTGCCCTCCTCTCTCTCACACTTCGGTAGCTCCATGATTCTTGATGCTAGCTCAAGCATCCTCAAGCCTCCTCCATCTCCAAGCCTCATCCTCCATAGCCGCGCGCGCAAGAGAAGAGAAGAAAGGAGAAGAGGAGAAGGGGAGAGGAGATGGTGGAGAGCTTCACCCTCTTGATTCCTCACTCTCTCACACACTCACTCCCTCACACTCTCACACTCCCTCTCTCAAGAGCACACACAAGCAAGAAGGAGAGAAGAAGAGAGGAAGAAGAAGAGTAGTTTTGCCACACCAAAGAATGAGCTCTTCATTCACTTTTCAACTTTATATACAAAACCCTACTTCCCTTTTGGGCGGTCATTCCCTTTTTCCCTTTTTTACATGGCTGGTCATAGCCCAGGCCCTGTTTTCCATTGTTCTTTTCTCTTCCTTGCTTTCTTTTCACTACCCTTCTATATTTACAAATAGCATGGGTGAGAGCCCGTCACTCTTTTACAAGATTTTAGGGTGTGCTTTTTATGCGCCTTTCCCTTTTTGTGGTTGCCTTGGTCTTTAACGGTTGTCCTTGCGCTTTTGGGCTTTTCTCCTTCTTTTCCTTCCGTCGGGCTACCTTCTTTTCGCCTTTGCCCTACGTCTTCTCTGCTTTCTTTCGCTCTCGTCGTGTTGGGGTTAACAGTTCTCAATTTGGAGTTATAGTGTTCAAGTAATAACAAATCCAAAGATTTGACCACATGTTCTAAACTTATGGGAAATTTCCATATTCCCCAATATGGGGTTGATGGTGCCCCATCTACACCATCAGAGATGTTGGTTAGGGCTTCCTATGGCTGTAATGAGGGTTGCATCCTTTCCTCCTAGAGGCGGGAATGGTCACCTGACTTCTAAATGTGTGGTGAGAGGAGGACCTGAGGAGCTTAGCCTGTCAGTCAAACCCAACTCTTCTCCTTGCGTTTGACTATCATTGCTCGTGTGTGTTGATATTATCTATACAGAATCACAAAATTCATTATTTATTTATGTACATATTTATGAATCCATGTCACTTCATGAGGATAAAAACCAACTGTAGAACTCCGGGAGTGTGGCACATGCATCCAGTACTTGTGGCAGCTTACTCAATAACAATAGATATTTTGCAACATCGAGTAGCATGCTACCTTGTCTAAGTCTACTGGCAACATGTAACTCCTCCTCAGTGAGAACATTATCGGCCAGAGAGTTCTCTTGGCTAGTTCTAGCTAAGTCCGTACCCCGAATGGTAGTCAGTACTTGAAAGGAAGTTGGTGCCACATAGGTTGGGTCTCTTTGAGACCGCCATTTGGCCAATCTCTCCTTTGAGACTGTCATAATTTGGCCTCCTAGTTCGGCCATTGCAACACGTTTTTCAAACCAACATTTTTCAAATTGACTTTGACCCTCTGATGGCCGCTTTAGTTGCTCTATCTCTAAGAGATTTGGTTGGCAGAGCACATAATTGAATGTTACAGTTAAGCGTAGTTCGTCGGCTTCCTCGTCACACAGGTGAGTCGCATATGTTCATGTTGAAGCGTGTCATAGTGCTCGTCAAGATGCTCTTGCTCTTCCCAGGATAGGGGAAATGGCAAGTATTCTTCAAGCTGCTCCTTAGGGAATGCACCCATATCTGCAAGGATGTAGACACATGCGAATACTTTGAGTTTAGCATCCAATTCAGTTAAGCATTCTATGACACTTCTATGTTCAACGAGGGCTTGCTCGGTTGCTATCTCATGTAAGGTTCTAGGAGTTTCCCTAGACTTTAGCATAGCTGGGGGTTCAGGCCTAGATGAGCAAGATTGGTCAACGCTAGGGTTGCTTATACTCTTGGGGTTTCCATGTTTTCCCTGAGGCCTTGCTGTTATTGTGTCCTGGCTCTCCTTGGATGTGACCAATATAGTCTTGTCACCTTGTTGTGACAGTGCTGTATCCACTCTTGATTGATCAATGTGAGTTATGTTGTCAGTGGATTGAGTGTTGCAAGAAACCGTTGATGGTAATGGTTTCTCTGATTTTTCAGGACACATAAACGTGTCTAAGGTTTCACCACTATTAGGAGAGACATCAATGGGTTCCTTGGTGGGATGGACTCAATGCTTTATTCCTCAGCTCTCCAATGCTCTTGGTCTCAATGTTATTGGGGTACAGACTGGGGTGGCCCCGGCTGCTTCCCTTGCCAACTCTCGTTCCACTAAGAATTGTAGCCAGGTAACTACATTGCTTTCATCTACCTTTGCGGTGTGCATCAGGGCGGCTGTGTCAGGGGGCATCACCTTGAGGGGAGTGGCTTGCGTGGTTGGTGCGAGGAGAGGGGAGATGGGTCTGACCGGGTCTTTTCCCTTCCCTTCTCTAGGAGGCGGCAACACAGGTTCCGGTGCACCAGTGCTGGGGCGGTGCTTTAGATTCGGATTGGTATGCCCTGCCCGCTCCCTCTATGTCTTTCCTACGCTGTTCCTCGATGGAGCGACGCGTTGCCAGCTCCAATTCTTCTTCTTCTCTCCTCCTCAGCTCTTCCTCAGCTCTTTTTCTTCTTTCCTCTTCTTCTCTTACAGATTCTCTTCGGGCCCATTCGAGCTCCTCCTGCTCTTTTCTCCTTCGCTCCTCCTCTCTCTTGTTGAGATGGCAAGCTCAACACATGTGGACATGGATGATGGACCGCCTGGTTAGATGGGTCCACACGTCTACACTTAGCACGTCGGTGGTCATTATGACTCTCACATGGCCACTGACTCATTACTTATTATATTCAGGTTGTTACACCTACTTACAGCTGGCATAGTTATAGCGCCAGTCGACTAGTGTAGTCGGTTATGCATTGTTTGACTTAGTAGGCCACTTTCCTTTTATGTTGTATCTTATCTATACTTTGTGTACATTGTAAAGAGTGTGGAAGAAGAAGAAGAAATCAGCAAGAAAACGTTTTGGCCTCCATCTCTCTTCTTGTCTCTTGAGTGAGCTTCTCCTTGTGCATTCTGTGTGTGTTCGGCGCAACATCTTGAGCAACCCCCTCCACCACGCGATTCTTGACATGGTATCAGAGCCGCGCCATTGAGAGAGGCTGATTTCGAAGGTTGAAGCAAAGGAGAAGAAGCAAGGTTCGAGCAAGCAAGCTACGGGTAAGAATCTCTCCCATTCTTCCACTCCTTCTCTTGGATAGTGCCTGTGGAGGCACCGGAAGCAGGGCAGAGCAAAAATCTCAGATTGCAGTGAGATTTGGTGTGCGCGAAGAGCGCTGTATATTCTGCAGATCAGCCCTTTAGGGCTATCCCGCAGAGATTTTGGGCATTTGAGGCCGTTTCAGGGCCCATTTTAGAGCCGCAAGGTTGCGGACAGCAGTTTTGGGGTACACTGTGACTTCGACTGTATTGACCGAACGTGGGTGCGCAGGTTACAGATTTCAGATCTGTAAGTTCAAAGGTGTTTATCAGTGAGTAAACACAAGGTTTATCTGTAAACTGGTTGCAGATTGCATGTATTGTTGAGCAGACAGTAAAAAAGGCTGTCTGGTGTATTGCTGTGCACTACAGGTCAAGGGTTGCAGAAGATTTGCTTGCTGTTTGGTATTAGTTTTGTGATAATGGCAGAGAACAGTGGAAGCCCCATCATTGAGAAGCTCGACAAGAACAACTACCCATCATGGAAGTTTCGTGTCACGAACTTCCTTATTGGAAAAGGCCTCTACGAGTTCGTTTCAGGTGAAGAAAAGGAGCCGGAGGTGAGTGATCCTCCAACTGTAGAAGAGACAAAGGCACGAAAGGAATGGAATGCAAAAGACAAGAAGGTCATGTATTGGTTGTCTGCAGTAATTGACAATAACATGCTGGGACACATTAGAAATGCAGAGAATGCATATGCAGCTTGGACCATACTTGAAAGTATGTTTTCTGTAAATACAAAGGCACGAAAGATTCAACTCAAGCAAGAGTTGAATACATTGAAGAAAGGGAAGATGTCTATCAATGAGTATGCACTGAAAGTAAGAAGCATTGCAGATGCATTGGCAGCGATTGATGCAATGCCCGATGATGATGATTTGGTGTCGTCTACCTTGGGTGGACTTAACAATGAAAAGGCTTGGAAGTCTTTTGTAACTTCTGTATATGTCAGAAAGCCATTTCCAGATTTCGATGAGTTGGTCTCCCTTATGATCACTGAAGAGATCAACATGCAGAGTGAGACACCTGAAAGAAGTGGTGAACAGGTCCAAGCTTTCTACTCCAGTTCAGGAAGGGGACGTGGCAGGTTCTCTTCAAGAGGCCGTGGTACAGGACGTGGTAGTGACAACCAGCAAAACAGATTGAATCAGCAATTTGGCGATATGCAGGTTTCAGGAGGTCGTGGTAACTTTAGAGGCAGGGGGAGCTTTAGAGGAAGAGGTGGATGGCAGAACAGAGGTTCTAACAACTCTGGTATTGTGTGCCACTACTGTGGCAAAACAGGTCATATTGCAGCCCAATGTTATGCTAAGAGAGATGATATCCGCAGTGGTAAGTTGCAGCAAGGAAACTATGCATCGTCTTCACGACAGAATGAAGACAAAAATGAACGTTTGTTCGTTATGCAGCATATGCTGAATGCTGTTACAGGAAAGGGAACACATGAAGATGTTTGGTATGTTGATTCAGGTGCATCCAATCATATGACCAGCCATGCAGAATGGTTTGGAGAGATGCAGGATTTGCAGAATGTAGGTTATGTGCAGACGGGTGATGACTCATGCCACCCAATTTCACACATTGGAAAAGTTCCCTTGTCCTTGCATGATGGTAAGACAAAGAGTCTTTCAGATGTATTACATGTACCATCTATTACAAAGAACTTGGTGTCAGTCGGTCAAATGGTAGAGCAAGGGCTGCAAGTCAGATTTAATGCAAAGGGCTGCTTTGTAGAAGACTTCAATGACAAGTGCAGGTTGGTAGCAAAGGGAAGTAGAGTTGGACGTATGTTCACTCTAGATGCTGGAATTTCTACTATGAATGCGGCTATGTATGCCAAAGGAAAAGGTGTTGTTGCAGACATTGAAATTTGGCACAAACGCATTGGACATGCAAATGTACAAAGGCTGAAATTAATGCAGTCCAAAGGGTTGGTTACAGGTTTGCCTACATTTAAAGTTGCAGAATTTCAGAAGGTATGTGAAGCATGTCAGTTTGGTAAGCAGGCAAGACAACCCTTTTCACATGACAGAGATGTAAGCAGAAATATCCTTGATGTTGTGCATACAGACATTTGGGGGCCTACACAAAATGTATCTCTTGGAGGTAGTTCATACTTTGTCACATTCATTGATGATTGTTCTAGAAAGCTGTGGGTATATTTTATGAAGGAAAAGAGTGAAGCTTTTGAGCACTTTAGAACTTTCAAGGCTGCAGTTGAAAGAGAAACAGGCTTGAAAGTAAAGTGCCTGAGGTCAGATGGAGGGGGAGAGTACCTCTCAAATGAGTTCAGTGATTTTCTGAGGTCTCATGGGATAAAGAGACAGTTCACATGCAGGTATACCCCACAGCAAAATGGGGTTGCAGAAAGGAAAAACAGGCATATTGCAGAAGTTGCACGCGCCTTGATGGCTGAAAAGAATATGCCTAAGCATTTTTGGTCTGAGGCTGTTCATACTGCTGTTTATATTATGAACAGAACTCCCACAGCTGCAGTTCATGGTATGACCCCCGAAGAATGTTTTACAGGTAAGAAGCCTGATGTTTCACACTTGAAAGTATTTGGCTGCATTGCATATGTTCATGTGCCAGATGAGTTGCGGAAGAAACTGGATCCAAAGGCTGAAAAGTGTGTCTTTATTGGATACTCTTTAGAGCAAAAAGGGTATCGATGTTACAACCCTGTCACATGTAAGTTCAGAGTGAGCAGGGATGTCATCTTTGATGAAATGAGCAGTTGGTATGCATCTAGTGGTGATGCATTGGATGTTGATGATGATCATGACACTCATGTGCAGGCTGAAAGGCAAGAATCACGGACTCTTAGTGGACCAGAGACATCATCTGGTAGTCCTTGGTCTGGGAGACTAAGGAGTAGCTCTACATCTTCAGGTGCATCTAGTAGCACTACAGGTAAAGACAAAGGAAAGAGTAAAGTGTCAGAAGGCATTGATGCAGTTCTTGATGGAGACTCCAGTGGCTCAGAGAGCTTGGATGATGAGCTTGGCATTCCTTCAGTGAGGACTCCAGGTGTGCAGAGAGCACGTGTTAATGCAAAGACTCCATTGAGTGATCCAGTGGTACGCAGGTCTAGCAGGGTGAGATACCCTGTTAAAAGATTTGGTTTTGAGGGTTATGCAGCTCACCATTATGCTTATATGGTGAAACTAGTTGAGGATGTTGAGCCCACATGTTTTGAGGAGGCTGTTGGTCATGCTCATTGGGATGCAGCAATGGATGAGGAGATGGCTGCATTAGAGGCCAATAAGACTTGGGATCTAGTATCATTGCCGAAGGGAAAGAAAGCTATTGGATGTAAGTGGGTTTATAAGATTAAGCACAATGCAGATGGTTCTATTAGCAGGTACAAAGCTAGGCTGGTTGCAAAAGGCTATGCCCAAACATATGGCATAGATTATGATGAAACCTTCAGTCCAGTTGCTAGGATGGCAACTGTCAGATGTGTGATTGCTTTGGCAGCAGCCAAAGGTTGGAGGTTGCAGCAAATGGATGTAAAGAATGCCTTCTTGCATGGTGATTTGCAGGAAGAAGTGTATATGGATCAGCCAGCAGGTTATGAAGATTTAGAGCATCCCACGTATGTGTGCAGGTTGAAGAAGGCACTCTATGGGCTCAAGCAAGCACCAAGAGCATGGTCTGACAAGATCAGAGAGTATCTTGTCAATATTGGCTTTTATGTTTCTGATGCTGATCACTCACTTTATGTGAGAAAGGGAGATGCAGGTTTGGTCATCATAGTCATCTATGTGGATGACTTGATTATTACAGGTGATAGTGATAGTGGGATTGCTGAAGTCAAGGGCTATTTGAAGATGAAGTTTGAGATGAAGGATTTAGGTGAGCTAAGGTACTTCCTTGGCATTGAGGTGATCAGATGTGATGATGGTATATGGCTGTTCCAAAGACAGTATGGCTTGGATATGTTGTCCAAGTATGGTATGACTGCATGCAAACCACTTTCAGTCCCGTTGGAGCAGAATGTAAAGCTGAGTGCTGATGTTGGGGATGAGATAGAAGACCCTACTATGTTCAGGAGGATAGTGGGGAGTTTGATCTACATGACCATTACAAGGCCAGACTTGAGCTATGCTGTTGGTCTTGTGAGTCAGTTTATGCAAGTACCTAGAAAGCCACATTTGGATGCAGTGAGACGCATATTGAGATATGTGAAGTCCACATTACATTATGGGCTTTTCTATGAGGCAGGTATAGACGTACAGGTGTTTGGATACACAGATGCAGATTGGGCTGGTAGTATGTCTGATAGACGATCTACCAGCGGATACATGTTCTCTCTTGGTAGTGCAGCAGTTGCTTGGAGCAGCAAAAAGCAATCTACAGTTGCTTTGTCGAGTACAGAGGCTGAGTATAGAGGTGCTGCTGTTGCAGCATGTGAGGTAGTATGGCTGCAAAAGTTACTGGCTGATTTGGATGTGCAGGTGGAAGGTCCAGTTGTCATTTATTGTGACAACATGAGCAGTATACAGTTGGCTAGGAACCCTGTGTTCCATGCCAGGACAAAACATATTGAGGTACACTACCATTTTGTGAGAGAGAAGGTACTAGCAGGTGAGATTGACTTGGTGTATGTCAGCACACAGGATCAGATAGCTGATATCTTCACGAAGGCATTGGGTACAGAGAAGCTTCAAAAGTTTCGAAGCTTACTTGGAGTTGCAGAGATACAGTTGAGCTTGAGGGGGAGTGTTGAGATGGCAAGCTCAACACATGTGGACATGGATGATGGACCGCCTGGTTAGATGGGTCCACACGTCTACACTTAGCACGTCGGTGGTCATTATGACTCTCACATGGCCACTGACTCATTACTTATTATATTCAGGTTGTTACACCTACTTACAGCTGGCATAGTTATAGCGCCAGTCGACTAGTGTAGTCGGTTATGCATTGTTTGACTTAGTAGGCCACTTTCCTTTTATGTTGTATCTTATCTATACTTTGTGTACATTGTAAAGAGTGTGGAAGAAGAAGAAGAAATCAGCAAGAAAACGTTTTGGCCTCCATCTCTCTTCTTGTCTCTTGAGTGAGCTTCTCCTTGTGCATTCTGTGTGTGTTCGGCGCAACATCTTGAGCAACCCCCTCCACCACGCGATTCTTGACATCTCTTTCCATGCAGGGCTTTGGTCCGTTGCTCCGCTTCCCTTTTTGGTGCAGCCTGGCGTTCTTCCTCCTTGTCGGTGTCCGTCTCTGTTTCATCCGACTGTTCCTCCGACCGGGGCTGGGACTGCGACAGCGATTCGCCTCCTTTTCCGCCACCTCCCTGTTTGTTCTCTTCAGCACATCCCTGTCCTATTGCCTCGTGGAGAATCGCAGTGAGGACACCTCCAAAACCTATGGTGGAGGCCTTGGAGGATGAGGCCTTGCGGGTCGATCGAGGCGAGGGGGACTCTCCTGCTACGGCCCTTCCTCTTGTTGCCAGGGCCTTTGCTGAGGCCTCAATTGTCCTTCTCACGAAGCCGTTGAGGTTCACCTCATCCATTGCCTGAGCCGCGATGCTTTCGAGTAAAGGCACATTTATTCTGGACATGATGCTATTGTACCGTTGACTCGAAAATAGGGTATGCATCATTTTTGCCTGCAGCTGGATCTCTGGATCAGGGATGTCTGCTAAGTTGACTCCGTCCTTGGTGTGGACTTTCACTTTGTCCATTCCCAACATGGCGTAGACATCCCTTTTCGGCTTCTTCTCCACCTTGTTCGGAAGTTCCAGAGCTTTTTCTACCAGTTCAAGGGTCAGTTCAACCTGCACCTGTTTGGTGGCTCCCACGTCTCGTACTGTGATGGTGCCTCTGTTTTTGTTGAAGGTGCGTAGGAACTCTGCGCACAGGGCATAGTCTATTCTCCGGCCCACTCCTTCTAGGTACTGTTGTAAGTGGCATTGCTCCATGATCCGTCGCACCGCTGGTTCCTCAATAACCACCTCTTCCAAGTTGAATATGTGGCGGAACTTCAGCTGATTGAATGCTCTGGTTTCCACCGTGAGGCCGTACCGCACCTGTTCCTCCTCCGAGAAAGGGAGTTTGCCAGCTTTGTCTTGGCTTGCCATGGTCACTACCTGTACATCCAGTCAATTCGCTCCTTAGTATTTTTGGCAACCAATTTGTTGGACAACCATAGCAGATTTTATCATTTATAATCATGATTTTTTCCTTTTAAACTTCTATCACTTGTTCTTGCATGGCATTTTAATTTGGAGCTTTTTCATGCGTGGTTCACTTTTTAGTTTTAACTTTCATGCTTGGTTTGCTTTTTAGATTTACTGATTTACTGCCCCATCCCCCTTGTGGAAAAGAAAAATCCGTCCCAGGATTGGGGTGTGGGTCCAAGGCGTTCAAGTTGTTTTGTGGAGGAGCCAATCGTAGAAGTTGGGGTTATATTCGAGGTGTGTAGAGTGGTCCAAGTCACAGGGTCGGATGCCTACGTGGGTGATGTATGTGAGGACGTCGGTGAGGAAATCTCCGGAGTTGATCCGACTTGCGATGTGGAGCTCTTCTTCTGTCAGGATGCGATCGAGATAGGGGTGTCCTAAGATATTGACCTCGAAGAGTGGTTAACACTCGATACGAGGTGGGTGCGACGTATGTGGGATCATACTCGGCCGTCTTGATGGCTCGGCGTTGTTCGGCGTTGGTCATTATGCGGCATCCTTCCATTGCCCATTTTAATCGAAGAGTGTACCATCGCTTCAAGAAGGGAGATTCGGTGTCCACGAGGTGGGACAACCTTGCTGTTTCTTGGCCAGTGAGGCCGGACGTCGTGCGCGGGTCAAACGATGGGATGAGGCGTTGCTTAATGGCTTGCTCTTTGGAGACCGAGCGAGCGAGTAGCTCAGCGCGGCAG
Source organism: Lygodium microphyllum (assembly GCF_053477565.2). Taxonomy (NCBI): domain Eukaryota; kingdom Viridiplantae; phylum Streptophyta; class Polypodiopsida; order Schizaeales; family Lygodiaceae; genus Lygodium; species Lygodium microphyllum. The sequence continues at coordinate 106,384,818 of NC_141151.1, forward strand.
AGCGTGAAGCTTGTGCGAAGGCGAATTCGAAAGTCTCCCAAGAGCAAGGCATGGTGCGCACGTCCGTTGGAAGGGGTTCCGCTAACAGTCCCAAGTCTAGGCGGTCATAGCTAAGGGCCAGTGCCACAAAGGTGGCATCGAGTTGTTTGATGCAGTCCACAACATCATCCCCCGTGTCCTCGGCGAGGTCCGCGGCCAGCGTTAGGAATGACTTCCGTTCATAGGAAGGCTTAAGGCCGGCGGGTAGTTGAGGTTTGCTGGGGCTAGAGGTTCTGTCGGCACAGAGCTGCTGCTGGGGGCCTGTTTGAGTCAACAGCTCGGCCAACGGTCAGATGGATGGGTCGGGGTTGATCTTAGGGACCATGCTAGGGCAGTCGGCAGGGCTGCTGGGTTGCGGGCCAGGGTGATTGGGTGATACTGCCGGCAGTAGTGGCCGGTGCTTGGGCCGTTGGGCGTGTATGACGCCTGTGGGATGACTCGCAAAGGAGTCGGATGACTGGGGTGGATTCTACGGTTCGTGGTCTTGAAGTGTCAGAGGACAAGGCCTTGCGATTGACGTAGGAGCAGGGCCCGTGTCAGTTGGGACCTTGCGGACCCACAGCAAGGCATTCCCTTCATAGTAGCCTTGTGCACGCAGCAGGATTTTGGGGACCCATATTTTCTTAACCACGCGGCGCTTGTGATGATGGCGTTTTGGTCTTCTAGGTTTAGGTTTGTATGTGTTTCGTGGACCCGCGCATCTAGTTCTAGGCTAATCCCGAGGCTTCTTCGGCACCTAGTGCAAGCGAGTCTGTTGGGGTTTTGCCTTAGGTTTGGCGGGTTGCGGTGCATGGGGATCTGGGTGTAGTAAATATGCACGGCCCTCCTTCTTAGTCCTGCGTGCAACTATTTCTAATGGTGGTCCGTTGAGCAATGCTGGGGTTACGAGGCGCTGGTTGAAAGTCGTGACAATAGCCACATTCCCGATTGTTAGGTGGATGCGTTGTGACTCATAATCAACATTGCAACGGGTCTGCTTTTTAAAAGTTCGCCCGAGCAGTGACTCTGTGCCTACCTCCCTGGCATCGGGTAGGACATAGAACAGCATGGGAATAGTTTCAGTCTCGATAGGAACGACAACCCTGCATGTGCCGAGGAGCGAGTAGGATTGGGCCCCATATAGGTTCAATCTGGTTGTTGTGGGATGAAGTGTTGGTGCGCTAAGTTGGGTCCAATGCTCATGCGTCAAGATGTTAAAATCCGCCCCCTCGTCGATCAGGGTGTTGAAGGAGCACGTTTGCTTGGCCGTGACCATGATGCAGAGGTAGGCGGGTTCTACAAGCTCGTCCTCATTTTCTCCGATTTCCGTAAGTGTGGCTAGCAGACGTACCTCTGATAGGCGTTCTAGCTCGACTAAGTGTTACGTCCATGCCTCCCTCCCCTCCCATCGTTCTTGTAGTGCTATCCGCAGGCTAGGGACAAAGAATTCTAATGGAAGAATAGCTTCGGTCCCATAGGTTAGCGTGAAAGGCATTTGTCCGACGGCCGTCTTATAAGCTGTTCGGTAGGCCCATAGGGCTGCCATCAACTTGTTATCCCAGTCACTTCGTGAGGCTGAGACAACTTTGGTCAGGACAGTGATGAGAATTTTGTTGGTTGACTCAGCCTGGCCGTTAGCCTGAGGGTAGTATGGTGAGGATTTGCGATGGATGATGAGGAATGTGGATAGGAGATGGGCTATCACTTTGTTGATGAAATGTGTTCCCTGGTCGCTGACCAATTCGATGGGGCACCCAAAACGCGAGATCACTTGTTCCCATAAAAACTTGGCAGTTGTCCTAGCGTCGTTTTTCGGTGTGGCCCTCGCCTCCACCCATTTGGTGAGGTAGTCCGTGGCTACCACTATGTATCTAGCCTGTGAATATTGTGCCGCAGGGCTGATGGGTCCTATGAAGTCAATACCCCACTTTTCGAAAGGTTGGCGAGCGATGACCGGGGTTAACTCCATCCGATCTTTACGGACCGGGACCCTTGTCCGTTGGCACTCATCGCAGTGTTTGACAAATTGTGAGGCGTCCCGGAAGAGCGTGGGCCACCATAGCTGGGACTGCAACACCTTCCGGGTTGTTGTATCCCCGCTAAAGTGTCCTCCTGCAATGCCGCTGTGCGCCTTTGAGAGCACATCGTGCATCTCATGCTCACATACGCATCTACGTAGCAGACCGTCTTGCCCCAGCCTATAGAGCTGGCCTGCAATCAACTAATAGGGCTGGATTTTTAGGATTAATCGCCTAAGCCATGCGCGTTCCATTGCTCGTTCGGGCAGCACATGCTCGAGTACTTGGACTATGTCGTCTGCCCAATATGGAATCAGGTTGGCCCTGAATAGGTCTTTTTCACTGGATATGCGGAATAAGTGGCTGTCTGGTAATTCGTCCACTATGCCTTGTCCAGCAGCTTCTCCTGTGGGTACTCGGGACAGATGGTCAGCCATGTAGTGTTGTTTTCCCTTCCGTACTACCACTGAGAAGTCGAATTCCAGGAGTAGGAGAAGCCATCGTGCTATACATCCTGTAGTGCAAGGTTTGTTGACTACATAGAGCAGAGCTTGATGGTCGACAAAGAAGGTGAAGGGGGTGGCAAGCAGGTAATGCTTGAACTTCTTCACGGCGAACACCATGGCTAATCCCTCCCTTTCAATTGTTGAATAGTTCATCTCTGTTTCAGTGAGCTGCCTACTTGCAAAACTCACTGGGTAATCTAAGTTATGCTCACCAGGTTGGCACAGCACCGCCCCCATGGCGAACTTAGAGGCGTCGATGTGTACGTGGAACGACATAGTCCAATCTGGGGGTCGTAGGATAGGTGCTGTTGTTAGGGCTTTTTTCAGTTCCTCGTAGGCTCGTTGGCAGGCTTCGGTCCACTCGAAGGCAATTAGCAGCTTGTACAATGGCCTAGCGATCAGCACGTAGTTTAGTACAAACCGCCGGTAGTATCCTGTGTGACCTAAGAAGCATTGAACCCCCCTATAATTACTTGGGGGTGGGAGGTCCACGATAACCTTGACCTTTGAGAAGTCCGTGGCAATGCCGTTCTTGGATACCACGTGTCCCAGGATGCAACCGTGCTTTACCCAAAACTGACATTTCAGGGGGTTGAGAGAGAGACGATATAAACGACATCGTTCAAAGATCGTGCGGAGTTTTTCGAGATGTTGGTTCCAGGCCGAATGGACACATAGGTCATCGACGAAGACCTCCAACTCCTTGCGAAGCATGTCCTTGAATATGGTGCACATGAGGCGTTGAAAGGTGGCGGGGGCATTGGTTAGCCTGAATGGCATGACTACATAGGCAAAGACGCCCCACTCAGTGGCGAAGGCGGTCTTGTGCCTATCTGCAGGGTGCACTTGCACCTGATTGTATCCCGAGAAGCCATCCAGAAAACTGTAGGCTTCCTTACCTACCATCCTCTCAAGCATGTGCTCGGTGTATGGTAAGGGGTAGTTGTCTCTCTTTGTTGCTGTGTTTACTTTCTTGTAATTGACGCACACTCGAATCTTGCCATTTTTCTTCATCACAATGACTATGGGTGATACCCAGTCCGTGTGCTCAATTTCGTAAATGAACCCGGCTCGCATCAACTTGTCAATTTCCTCCTTGACAGCATGGGCGTGCTTGGGATTCATGGGGTATGGTCGCTGCTTGACCGGCATTGCATCCGTCGTCATGGGTATGTTGTGAGTCACAACACTCGGATCTACCCCTCGTAGCTCAAGCAAACACATTCCGATACTCCCGCAAAAGAGTGATGAGGCTGGATTCTTCCTCCGTGGTCATGTCCTCGGCAATGAACACCGATCGGGGTGTTTCTCATTCCAGGGCTAGGTTTATCTCCTTGACCTTGGCTGGCCCTTCGATGGGTTCGGGATTTGCCCTTGGCGTTTGGCACTTAGCAGAACCACCACCCTGTCCCCTCTTTTGAATTTCGAAAAGCGTTTAGGGAGGTCTCGCGGCTTTCGTTGTTCTTTCGATCACACGTGGTTGGGGTGCTCTGCTTTATTCTGTCGTAGTCGTCGGTGCCTCAGGTGGATGGGTAGATCTCCCCTGGTGCGTCTGGCCGTGGGTGGCCTAGGGATTTCTGGGTCATCCTCCGAAGTAACTTCGTATTCAGAGTCGAATTCCTCATTTTCACTAGGGGAGGTGGTCTCCCCTGGCGGCCGCAGTTCGGAGGGCGACTCGGTTCTAAGCAAGGCTGTCGCTTTTGGTTGGGTCAGGCCAGCCTGCTTAAAATCCACAGCCCCCATTTGTTCCAACCAAGCACGATCACATTTCGCACACATGACCCCTTGGTCCATCCAAAGGGCCGGCCTCGGCTGTGGTTTTGCATCCGCTCGGATTTGCTCAATCTCTCGCCCTTCGGTATCATATTCTACCGTGTCCATCTCACCCTCACTTTCTTCATCGAAGGGTTGGCAATCTTCGTATTCGTCGCCGGAATCCGCCTCGCTAGACTGCTCATCGTTCGCCAAGGCCTGTTCTACCTTATTTTGTTGGTCGGGGACCAATGCCCAGTTGTATCTGAGATTTAGTTCGTGCACTTTGGTCCACTTCCATTCGGGTTGTTCCAAGAGGTATTGGAGCAGCTTGAGGTTGGCGGCTGCGTTGCGCTCCAGTCGGTCCGTTAGATGCCCCAGTATTCCCTGAAGTTCTCTCCTATTGGTTGGCACTTGGAAGGCGACAGGTTTAGGTCCGTCATGGAGGCTTGCTACCATCATGTAGACAGGTGTGGGTTGTGTTTCTCTTGGCTTGCCAACTGTTTTGACAGCCTGCTCGTACGCTTCATGATCTGAGAACGGCAAATCAAGTGTAGCGAGAATGTGCATCCAATCCCGCTCGTCCTCTAGGCAAGGGATATACTTCGTCAAGGACCCGTGGGGTTCCTTGTTCTGGTTGGTTCCTTTGAGTAGAGTGGAGATGGTATCCAGGTTGACTGGTGAGGTCTTCCAAGTGTCCATCTCTATTCTCACAGCGTCAGTTCGGTTGCCCAAGAAGATCAGGTTGTTACCCCAGTCTTCGATAACTCTGGCATTGCGCATCCACGGTCGACCCAATAAGATGTCATAGTCCACTCCCTTCATGACGATGAAGTCGATAGAGAACTGGATTCCTGCAATCTTCACTCGCCAATTCTTCTTACTCGCATGCCATTTGCTAGTGTGACGTTAAACTGGGCGGTTTCGACGGGCGGGTTTCCCCACTTCTGTAGCACTGCATAGTTGAGCACACTGACCCCCGCTCCTGTGTCCACGATCCCCCTTCTCGTTGTGTCCCCCAAGGCTAGGACTGTGTGCATTTGTGAGCCCTCCCAGAAGGCATTGATGTGCAAGGACTTAGGGCTTGAGTGTAGCGTCAAACTTGGCAAGTGCGTTTCCGCATCCTGGTCTTGAGCATTTCCTGGGGCTTGCTCATGTGGTCTTTCGATCCACCGTTTGAGGTCCTGCCACAGGGTAGAGTGTTGCCTGAGCAGCTCTCCCAGCGCAACCGTTACAGGGGTGGTCACTAGTGTGGTTAGGAGATTGCTAAACACCTGTCCTGCCCTATGTTCAGACTATTCGGCCCAATGGCCACGGCTGTCCTGTGGTTCTGTTACGTCTAGGCCTGGCCTTGTCCTTGTCGGTACTGCTTGTGGCGTAGCCGCCTCGGTAGACTTAGGGTGGGGTAGCGATGACGGCGCACTCATGCTGGAGAGGTCCTCAATCCCATCCTCCGTGATGGGCTCGACGTCCTTGAGGTGCTGTTGAACCTCCCTCACCCATTCCTTTACCTTTTCTATGGCTTCCAATTGCCGCCTGGGGTGTGGGTATTCCCCCACCTTAGCGCTCTCTGGTTGCACAGTTCTAGGGGCTGAAGTTTCTGCCTCTGCGTCTGAGACTTTCTTGCCGTGGGGCAAGGTCGTGATGCTGTCGATTTTTAGTGCGACCTTAGCCTCTGACCTCTTCTTTTTCCGCCTATGGCTTTTCTTTCCTATAGAGGTAGCGTCGAGATTGCTAGGTCCTGGCAGAGAGACGCCGGCCTGCTTCATTTGTGCTCGGGTCATCACTCGTAGGGGGATAGGTGTGGCCTCCTCATCGGGGTTTTTAACACCAAACAGTCCCAGCGGGACAGACGATAAATTAGCCATACCAGAAGGCGGCTTCCGCTTTGGGCAATCTATGAAAAGATGAGTGATTCCGCACTCTGCACACCTTTGGTCGGCTTTGTCCCTATTTTGCTGCTCTCTTTCTGGGCACCGTGATGAGACGTGACCGGGATGTCCACATGTCCAACAAGTGACTGGATCCGGTGGCTGCCCTCCCAGGCCTCTACCCCATCCTCGTCCTAGTGCCATCACCGGTACTGGTCGATAATCCATGAGGATTTCATTGCCCTCGTCGTCATGCGAGACGTACGGGTATATGTAGGTTTCTTCGTCACTGGGCTCCTTTAAGTAATGCACAGGAGCATCGCTCGGTGGGTGGGTCACATAGGGACTAGGCGGCCTAGGGATACCGGTAGGGTTTATGTCCAGCCTAGGGACCGCTGGCTTCGTGTCGTTAGGTGCTGGTAGGGCAAGAGGAGCTCCCCTTCCGTAGAATGGCTGTGGCCTGTTAGCCGGATAGAGCTGGCCATAGGGCTGCGTGTACGGTAGTCTTCGTGGTAGTCTGCAGTGTGCGGCATCATGGCTAAACCTTTCACAGTTAGTGCAGGGTCTTGACCTAGGGTCCTGACATTCTGCTGGTAGGTGGTTTCCTCCGTAGTACACGCACTAGGCGTGCGGACGCGTAGGTCGCCTTAACATGTCCTGTATTTTGGCCAGTTCTGTCTTGACCTCGGCCAAGCCATGGTCTGCCTCGGCGGCCTTCCCCTTATCGTGGGATGACGTGTTGGATCGCTCGCTAGAGGTTGGTGTTCGTTCTAAACTCCGTGGGTTGATTTCTTCCGGGTTTGAGCTCCTGGAGCTCAGCTCCCTTAGCTGATCATAGACCCTAATGGCCTCCTCAAAAACCCTAGCCACCACGTCCCTTTGCAAGCTCGAATTGCCCGCTAGTGCTTTGTACAATTCTTCATCCCGAATCCTGCTGATGAACACGGTTGACACTGCCCTGTCAGTCGGTCTTTCGCCCAAGGGGATTCTCTTAAGGAGACTTCTAACGTGGTTCACGTAGTCACGGATGCCCTCCTTCTCCTTCTGCTTGACGTTCATCAGACGCACTAGCAGGTTGTCAGAGTATCCGGGTTCGGCAAACCTCTTGACGAAGAGGTCCTTGAGGTTATTGAAGTTGGCTCGTTCTATATCATCTAGACTTGTATACCACGTCCTACCCTTATCGCTTAAGCAAAATCTGAATGCTTGCGTTGAGGCCATTGGCTTCGCAGACCTGCTCGAACTGCTGGACAAAGCTGTACGGGTCGTCCGGTGGTTGGTACTTGTCGAGTTGCTTAGCGACAAGAGGTATTTTGGCTTGGCTCTTTGAACCCTGGGTTGCCCCTAGTCCTGCAAGTAGCGAGGTTGCTAGTGCAGCGGCATTTTGTTCCGCCACGGTGTTATCGAGCAGCCGTTTCATGAGGAGCTCGCCCAACGTCAGGTCTCCCTCGAGTGCTCTTTCTTGGTCTGTTCGGTTTCGGCCAGCCAAGTTCAACACTCGCTGCACCTCATGCAGCTCCATGCTTTGCCTTAGGCTCCTGGCTTGTTGGTCCCTATTATAGTCTGCTATGCCCTGCAATGCCTTGCGGGCTAGCCTCCTCTCCTCCTCTAGGTCTGTAATAATTGCCTCCGCTGTCCTGCCATGGTATTCGTACCGGGCGTGCGCATCGTAACTGCTCACCATTTGCTGTATGGCTTCCGGAAATGTGCTAACATCTAGCTCCCCTGCAAACCGATGATCTGAAACTCCCTCTGTCATGGTGAAATCCTCGCGCCTGGTTGTCAGTCAAATCCTTGTCGTTGTTGCTCCTTGCTTGATCCTGCCCTGCGCTCTGTGCGTCTGTCACGCTTGGGTTTTCTCCTAGTGGTGGGTTTTTTTGGCAATTTATTTGAGTGAGTTCTTTTTAATTTTTTGAATGCAGTGCTTAACTTAGGGTCACTCGTAAGTGTGTTATCCTCGTGCACTCGTTCTCAAACAGGCTTTCGACTTTCCTAAGTGTTCTTCAAGTGCGAAAATTCAATCAGAGTGTTGTGAGTGCTTTCCCTGCATCTTACTTACTCTTGCTCGTTTTGGGCCTGACAGGCTTGCCACTCTAGTCCTGGCCGCCTTATGGGTCACTAGGGGAGTGCCCCAGTGTGTCCCTGGATGGGTCAGGTTTGGTTTGGTTTGACTCTGGGAGTCGGCCGTCCGGTTTACCAGTGGTCCGATTTACCAGTGGTCCAGTTGTGGGGATCGGACCAAGTATGTTAGGGCGAAGTGGGGGTCTTAGAGTCCGCGTGTTCGATTCTCAAGAATCGGACGGGCGAGTGTGCGAGGAATCGGTCCGATTCTAGGAGGTCCGATCGGACATGGTCCGACTGGTGACGTGTATTACTCCGTCCGATCGAACCGGGTGGGTCCGAGTCAGGGCGTCCGAGTGGTCCGAGTAGTTGAGTCGGATGAGTTGGTCCGAGCGTCCGATTTTAACAAAAGGGACCGGTCGGTCCGAGTGCCACGTGGCACGTCCGATCGGACCAGTTAGTCCGAGTCTAGTGATTGAACGGGTTGTTCCGATCGGACGATTGTCCGATTCTAGGAATCGGACACTGGGTCGGCCGTCCGATTCCGCCGGTCCGATGGGTTGCGCACACCGATTTTCTCGATTTTCACTAGGTGTATTATCCTATTGGTTGTGCGATTACCCCGCGACAGAGTTGGAGTGGGGCAGACGAGATCGATTACCTGAAGTCGCCGAATGCGATGTCCTCCTAGCTCCAGTCGATGGGACAGCTGCCTAGCTCGCTCACTCTCTCACTCTCTGTCTCTTTCGCTCTCCGTTGGTTGGAAATGGGGTCCTCCTGCCCTCCCAGAGTTTTATACTCTGCTAGTTTTTCCCTACACCCTACAGGTTCCTTCCCTGGTGTTTCTTATGCTGTTACCTTGCATCTACTCCATTTTTTCCCTTTGTTCCTGTGATTTCTCCCTTGTTTCACAGCAGCAGCCCTCTGCCTTTTCGTGTGTGATTTCCTACTGCTAATCTATCCTAAACACATCCTGAATCGAAAACAAAACACTGAACCTGAACCAATTTCTCCATGTTTTCCAGTCATTAATAACCAGATTGTTCCAAAACACTTACCTGTTTTGAAGATAAAAAACACCAGACTTCCTACCTATCTCAAGCTCCGTTTCAGGGTGAATGCCCTACTTCGATGCTCGATATGGGGCGCGCAAGTGCTCGAGCTTGAATCCGTCGGTCCCGGCAACGGAACCAAAATGTGGGAGCTTTCGCTCAACCGCCAAGACCCACGGACCGCTTATTGTTTCAAGCGTTCCAAGCGAGCTCTCATGGCTATCTCTCACCTAGCCGACGCGCCGTCGATCCTACGAATGCAGTGAACTTACCTTGATGCTTGATCGAGTGCCCTCCTCTCTCTCACACTTCGATAGCTCCACGATTCTTGATGCTAGCTCAAGCATCCTCAAGCCTCCTCCATCTCCAAGCCTCATCCTCCATAGCCGCGCGCGCAAGAGAAGAGAAGAAAGGAGAAGAGGAGAAGGGGAGAGGAGATGGTGGAGAGCTTCACCCTCTTGATTCCTCACTCTCTCACACACTCACTCCCTCACACTCTCACACTCCCTCTCTCAAGAGCACACACAAGCAAGAAGGAGAGAAGAAGAGAGGAAGAAGAAGACTAGTTTTGCCATACCAAAGAATGAGCTCTTCATTCACTTTTCAACTTTATATACAAAACCCTACTTCCCTTTTGGGCGGTCATTCCCTTTTTCCCTTTTTTACATGGCTGGTCATAGCCCAGGCCCTGTTTTCCATTGTTCTTTTCTCTTCCTTGCTTTCTTTTCACTACCCTTCTATATTTACAAATAGCACGGGTGAGAGCCCAGCACTCTTTTACAAGATTTTAGGGTGTGCTTTTTATGCGCCTTTCCCTTTTTGTGGTTGCCTTGGTCTTTAACGGTTGTCCTTGCGCTTTTGGGCTTTTCTCCTTCTTTTCCTTCCGTCGGGCTACCTTCTTTTCGCCTTTGCCCTGCGTCTTCTCTGCTTTCTTTTGCTCTCGTCGTGTTGGGGTTAACAGTTCTCAATTTGGAGTTATAGTGTTCAAGTAATAACAAATCCAAAGATTTGACCACATGTTCTAAACTTATGGGAAATTTCCATATTCCCCAATATGGGGTTGATGGTGCCCCATCTACACCATCAGAGATGTTGGTTAGGGCTTCCTATGGCGGTAATGAGGGTTGCATCCTTTCCTCCTAGAGGTGGGAATGGTCACCTGACTTCTAAATGTGTGGTGAGAGGAGGACCTAAGGAGCTTAGCCTGTCAGTTAAACCCAACTCTTCTCCTTGCGTTTGACTATCGTTGCTCGTGTGTGTTGATATTATCTATACAGGATCACAAAATTCATTATTTATTTATGTACATATTTACGAATCCATGTCACTTCATGAGGATAAAAACCAACTGTAGAACTCCGGGAGTGTGGCACATGCATCCAGTACTCGTGGCAGCTTACTCAATAACGATAGATATTTTGCAACATCGAGTAGCATGCTACCTTGTCTAAGTCTACTGGCAACATGTAACTCCTCCTCAGTGAGAACATTATCGGCCAGAGAGTTCTCTTGGCTAGTTCTAGCTAAGTCTGTACCCCGAATGGTAGTCAGTACTTGAAAGGAAGTTGGTGCCACATAGGTTGGGTCTCTTTGAGACCGCCATTTGGCCAATCTCTCCTTTGAGACTGTCATAATTTGGCCTCCTAGTTCAGCCATTGCAACACGTTTTTCAAACCAACATTTTTCAAATTGACTTTGACCCTCTGATGGCCGCTTTAGTTGCTCTATCTCTAAGAGATTTGGTTGGCAGAGCACATAATTGAATGTTACAGTTAAGCGTAGTTCGTCGGCTTCCTTGTCACACAGGTGAGTCACATATGTTCATGTTGAAGCGTGTCATAGTGCTCGTCAAGATGCTCTTGCTCTTCCCAGGATAGGGGAAATGGCAAGTATTCTTCAAGCTGCTCCTTAGGGAATGCACCCATATCTGCAAGGATGTAGACGCATGCGAATACTTTGAGTTTAGCATCCAATTCAGTTAAGCATTCTATGACACTTCTATGTTCAACGAGGGCTTGCTCGGTTGCTATCTCATGCAAGGTTCTAGGAGTTTCCCTAGACTTTAGCATAGCTGGGGGTTCAGGCCTAGATGAGCAAGATTGGTCAACGCTAGGGTTGCTTATGCTCTTCGGGTTTCCATGTTTTCCCTGAGGCCTTGCTGTTATTGTGTCCTGGCTCTCCTTGGATGTGACCAATATAGTCTTGTCACCTTGTTGTGACAGTGCTGTATCCACTCTTGATTGATCAATGTGAGTTATGTTGTCAGTGGATTGAGTGTTGCAAGAAACCGTTGATGGTAATGGTTTCTCTGATTTTTCAGGACACATGAATGTGTCTAAGGTTTCACCACTATTAGGAGAGACATCAATGGGTTCCTTGGTGGGATGGACTCAATGCTTTATTCCTCAGCTCTCCAATGCTCTTGGTCTCAATGTTATTGGGGTGCAGAACCACCTGTAACTGCTATCATTTTTGTTGTTTCTCCTCTTTTTCTTGGTCAGTTTGAAAGTGCATAACTTAATGACTCAGGACCTGAACCAAGTCAGCCGTTTATGTGCTTGGTTGGGCCTAAACTTTTGCCTAATTTGGTGTGTCCTCATGGGATGTAGCTGCGACCTGCTGGACAGCCTTGGTAGGTTGATTGATCAGATGTGCCATCTCCTTGGCCACATCTTTGAGAGGGTTCTCCTCAAGCCTAGGCTTTAGGTGCTTTGGAAGTGCTGGAGTTTTCAAGGATGCTCGTTACGGCATCTCCTCCACAGTGAACTGCTAAGGACACCTCTACAAGGGTCGTTGTCACGGCCAAGGGCTATGACTGCTGTGATCCCTAATTGGAAGTAGTAGCGGCTAGTCTAGTGGGTTGGCTACTCTTGGTGGATTGCAGTGTCAAGTCCCTAGGGTGATTGGAAGTGTTTGTGTCTCTTGTTTCCCTTTGTGCATTCACTTGTGTAGATCGAGCATGAGTTGATCTAGTCACATTAGGTTGCACATGCATATCCTTGGGCCAAGAGCTATGGATGGTGTCATGTCCCACCTCTTGTGTAGATTGAGCATGAGTTGATCTAGTCACATTAGGTTGCACATGCATATCCTTGGGCCAAGAGCTATCCTTGGGCTAAGAGCTATGGATGGTGTCATGTCCCACCTCTTGGAGATTTGGAAGCTTAGATGGAGATAAAGATTAGGATTGAGCAACTGCACTTGATGACTGTTGTTGTGCTTCATGTGTCCGTTTAGGGAAAGAGGGTGTAGGAGACTTGGGACTCATAAGTGGCTCCGACACTGGCTGGAAGATTTGCTTGTGGTTGTTAGATGATTTTACCATTTGCTTTGTTGAGTATTTAACCTTTCCATGAGCAATGCTGTGCCTATGATGCATGTTATCCTCTTGGGGAATCAAATGCTCATTGGGCACTAGTGGCTTTTGCATATCCTCAATGATTACATCTGGTATATACTTGTCAAGCATGCTAGGCTGAGGTTCTACCCTTCGAATAGTCTCGGTTGGTTTCTTGATTCTGACCTTGAGGGGCTTGGTCGTTCCCATGTCTTTGATTCGAGACTTGGTTTTTCGTTTAGATCTCCTCCTACACTTCTTTGCTCCTGATACGATCTGGCCTTCAGTCATAGAGGAGGTTTAGCAAGGGGTTTTGGCACCCAAATCCATCGGTTACCTGAATAATACCCTTGAGCATGTAGCAATGCATTGGATATCCATTGCGGCGTTGTGCTGACTCTCCATTGATGCCTTCATCTATAAGGATTGGGTTTTCTTTGGGGTCTTCTACGATATTTGTAAGTCCAAATCCCGTCCTTGGCATCGTTTCCTGACCTTCTTGTTTCAAGCATGGCCTCACTCACTGGTTCTCGTTGTTCAACCTGTGCTTGTATAAACTCTTTCAACAAGTCCTTGCTCTCGTTAGCAGGCTTGACTATTATGTCAGCCCCTTCCTTGTCTTTCCCTCGAGGTTTGATAAGGTTACCCTTGCTAAAGGTTGTGACTATCCTCACACCCGGTAGTGACAAGTGTATTCTCTGTGCTACGTAGTCGGCCTCACACTTGGTCGCCCTTTTGAAGGGTCTTCCAAGGAGGGTTTCCCTTCCACAATTAGCACCATTTGGAGAAACATGAAATAGGATAGGCAAGCTCTCAGTTTCAATTGTCGTGAGGATTTTGTACTTCCCAATAAGTGCTTGTGGGTGTCCCCCATAAGGACTAAGAGTCGCATTAGTCAGTGTGATCTCTGGTTGGCCTAGTAGGGTCCATGCTTCGTAGGTCAAGATATTACAATCTACCCCTTCATCAATGAGAGCATCGATAGTTTGCTCTCTTTTCGCTGCGATTTTGACCCTAAGATAAGCAAGTCGTACTATGTCTTCATCTTCCAGGTCTTGGCTTGTAAATTTAAGCCTTTTGACAAATGCCCTTGAGTCCCCAACTGCATGACTAGATGTTGATTCTCCACTAATGTCTTGGATCGTATGTGTAGTGCTATTCAAGGTGCATCAATCGTCAAGACTCTCATATCTAGTCATCCTCGCAGTTGTAGCTTGATGTTGTTGATTTTTGCTTTGACTAGATGCAGTCCAAATGCAACACATACATATTTTTACAGTGTGGCCTTTTTACCCTTGTTGGCTAGGTTGGCCCATTGAGGTTCTAGGGTCTCTGTTTGTCTTTGTTCGGGTATGGGCTTTTGGTTGCTCTTTTGCAAGTGAGAATCCATGCTTGTGTAGAGCCATTACTACACTAGAGTCTAATTTGGAGGACCTATCACGACGCATGTTTTCTCTCCAACCTACTTGGGGGAGGTGCAGAGGGGCCAGATCCCCCTCTGCGGGGGTCCGGGGGGGCAGTCCACCCTGGCCCGTAGGGCCATTACGGTAAATGCCTTGCACAATTTGAAGGACCATTCATAGCCAAATTTTGAACTACTTGCTCTAGATTTTAGTCTATTGATAGGTCTATGATATGCTTTCGGCTCTATATGGTCTCTTGGTCAGCTTTAAGGTCTACAAGTTAAGATTTGAACAAATCCAAATTCGGCCCAATAGGTCCAAATTGTAGGGGCCGAATGCCCAATTCGGCTGATCCGAGGGCCGAGTAGAAAGGACCGAATGTAACTGGTCCAAATGTCAAATTCGGCCAATTCGAGTCTGGTTGTCCGAGGGCCGAGTAGAAAGGGCCGAATATAACTGGTCCAAATGTCAAATTCAACCAGTTTAAGTCTAGTTGTCCGAGGGCTGAGGGCCAAGTTAGGTGGGCTGAGTCAAGTGGGCCTAGGGTCGAATGGTGAATTTGGCCGCGGGCCGAATGTCAACTTGTCTGAGTGGGGTTGGGCTGAGTTGATAGGGCCGAGGGCCGACTTTCAAAGTTAGTTTGAATGCTTCACTCGAACGGGCCAAGTGAAAGGCATCCAAGTGTAGTGGGCCGAATGGCCGAATGGTCCGAGGGCCAATTCTAGGACTTAGTCCAGAATCTCCGTCACTCGGACAGGCCGAGCACGACGCGATTTTTCCCAAACTTCAAAGAATTCTTTGTGACGAGCAATCGAGGGCTTCCTACCTGCTGAGCATCTCCACATCCAGGCTACTCATGTAGGGAAAGGTGTGGAATTACTTGGGCTATGTAAATAACTCCTAAACGGCTAGATCAAAGCGATTTCATGCAACGAAGCTCTCTCCCTCTCTCCTGCTCTCCTAAAACCCTGCAATGCACAATGTGGCTTTTCTTGCCACTCCTGACCCCTTATCACCCTGGCCAGGCTTGTACTCACCTTAGGCTTGCTACCCTTACTAACATTTAACCCAAATTTTCATTTTTTTGCCCTTCTTTTTTTCGTTTTAGCCTGTTATACATCAACATAAAACCCTACTGTTTCTCTAATGTTTTGCTCCTATCCTTCCTAAATGCAAGAAAAAATCATAAGGGAAAAAACTACACTACTCCATCATGCTTTTCCAAATCCAAAAACCAAAAACCTACTTGTTAAGGAGATCGAATACCTCTTCAAACTCCCTTGCTTTCTACCTATCTATCTCAAGCATGGGTTTGGAGAAAACTCTACTTCGATGCTCGAGTTGAAGCGCGCAAGTGCTCAAGGCTCAAATTCGTTGGTCCTGGCAACGGAACCAAAATGCGGGAGCTTTTGCTCAACCGCCAAGACCAACAGACCGCTTATTGCTTCAATCGTTCCAAGCCAAGCACTAATGGCTACCTCTCACATAGCCAACGTGCTATCTATCCATGAGTGTAGTGAGCTTACCTCCATGCTGATCGAGTTACCTCCTCTCCCGCGCACTCCGATAGCTCCACGATCCAAGTGCAAGTTTCAAGCAAGCTCCATCCTCAAGCTCCACGCTCCAAGCTCCATTGCCACGAGCAAGAGAAGAGAAGAGAAGAGAAGAGAAGAGAAGAGAAGAGAAGAGAAGAGAACAGAAGAGAAGAGAAGAGAAGAGAAGAAGAGAGGAGAAGATGGAGAGCTTCTCCTCCCCGATCCCTCACCCTCACACACTCACTCCCTCACACTCTCACACTCCCTCTCTCAAGCACAAGCTCGAGCAAGCAAGAAGGAGAATAAGAAGAGGAGGAGAGCTACTTTTGGACACACACAAGAATGAGCTTCTCATTCACTTTTCAACTTTATATACAAAACCCGAAATCTATTTTGAGTGGTCATCCCCTTATCCCCTTTTTTACATGGCCAGCTATGGCTAGGCTCTTTTTCCCATTGTCCTCGTATCTTCCTAGCTTCCTTCCTACCGCCCATCTACCTTTATAAATTGCATGGGTGAGAGCTCGACGCTCTTTAAATTAAATCATGATGAGCTTGTGCTCTTTTACAAGAGTATTGACTTGCGCTTTTTCTTGTGCGTATTTTTCCTTTATTTAGGGCTTTTTTGCACTTCTTGTGTTTCCATATTTTTCATGGTGCGTCTTCGTTTTCCGTTTACTTTTGCCTTAGCCTTTGTCTTCTACTTTAGATTTTTCAAAATTTCCACCTTGTTTGTCTGACGGTTCCACCTTGCTTGTCTGACGGTTAACAATGGTGTCAAGATACTTTGCACATATGCCAAAAAGACACTAGGTCTGTGGTTGTGGGATTAAATAAGAGTAGTAATGGATGGATAGATATATATGATGTTAGAGAGATTCTTAAGCAAGGATTAACAACAGTAAGAGATTAGGTAGATTCTTATATGAGAGCAGAGATGATGATAGAGGTTATATAGAGTAGAGGCCAATGAGAGATGAAACAATACACATGCAAGAGATTAAAGGCTCAAAGTATCCAAAACCATTCTTTAATTAAGACAACCTATTTACAATGAGTCTCCCCTTCACCATGTCTTGTTTTGACCTTGTTATATCCAAAAACTTGCACCAAAAACTAGCTTCTACTCTCCTACTCAATCGACAAATTTGATGGTTCTATTGGCTCCAAAAGGAGGGTAAAACTTTGGGACACTTGCTTGAAATTCTCCCGGATCACTCTTTCTCCCTCTTCCCAGTTGGGAGTGTTGTTTGCTACCTGAAAACTGCGATCGCACGTCGGCAAATTCGGGAGCCCTTCTTTTTGCATCAGATCTCGAATATTGGCTAAAAATCAACTTTCTTTTTTGCATGACAGACTAATCTAGAAGTTTTCTACACCTTTTTAGGATATTTATAAAAAATAATATAAAAAATAGGCTAAAATTATTTGAATATCCTATAAGTTCAAACCATCCCTACTATGGACACTAACATTAATGACTAATACGAAATTGACTCTCTAAATTAAGAAGAAATCCCAATGATAATGCACTCAAGGGTTTTTCACACTATGTCCACGTAGCGACATGATATCCACTCCCTCTTTGAACCTACACATCCTTCGGTATGTGCCACATAGTGAATCTCCATCTAGATCAATATATTCATCTTCCATCCTTGCATCTTCATTGACCTCTTGATCATCTATCTAAAGATAAATCTGTTTTTCATCCTGCACATTTTTTTCAATTGGTTCACTTACATTCTGTTGCTTAAAACTCTTGATTATCTTTTTTGGAAAATAGCAATCTTCAAATTTGTACGATCTAGCTCACATAGAGAATATGTTGCATTGTCATGTACATGCTTCATAATATAAGAACCAAATCATCTCTCAGAAACCTTTCTAAGTGTACTATGTTGAGTGTCAATACTACTATCATAGACTAACACCGAATCTCCTTTCTCAATGGGTTTTGTATGGAGCATGTGTTTCTTGTTAAGACTACTGTCATAGACTAACACCCAATCTCCTTTCTCAATGGCTTGTGGACAGAGCCTATGTTTCTTGTCAAACCTATCTTTATTCTTCAACTTGGCATCTTTTAAATGCATGGTTGCAATCTTGATATCTTCAGGCCTCCTTTCTAGCTATTGAATCCACAAAGCCAAAAGGTCCTCCTTATTCATATCATTCTCCCAAGGTAGCACACTCCAAGTAGTAATAACATCCTTAATGAGCATAACAAGCTTTTGGTCATACATCAACTCAACAAGCATATATCTAGTCATTGTATTGTGTGTAGCACAATCAACCCATAAAGCATACAAAATTAGCTTGTACCACTCTCAAATATTACCTCTTTATGCCTTGGCTAAATCTTTGATGATAGGTGGGTGTCTGCATTCACTTTTGCCATTGCTTATATGCTGAAGTAAGTCACTAGCTTCTTCTGCATCCAACTCTCTTCAAATTTTAGTTACTTTCTAACACAATCATAGCGACAAATAACATCTTCTGAAAGAAATTTACAAATTGCACTGGTAGCCTTTATTCTTAGCACCTGATCTTCTCTAGCAAGTATGATGTATTGCATTTACCAAAGTTCCATAGGCATAGTCACCAAGTCAACCACCCATTTGTAATGTATATCTAATGGATAGGTAGGATGTAGATCATCATGATGTCACACATTGGAACGCTTTTGCCAAGTAGCATAGATCTCTACAACATGTAACACACCTTTATACATACCTTTTCACTAATATCTTTCTTTAATCTTCGTAAAAGTGATCCAAACACATCAATGACCAACCCATAGAATCTCATGAAACTCTTTGATAATTTGTTGTTGAGTCTCCTTGTAACAAGTGGGATACACATGGACTAGGGTTGAGACACCCCGTCTCACACCGACCGGGGTATTTAAGGTGTAAGAGCCCCCGATTAGGGCAACGAGTTATTATCAAGATCACACTCTTCACCTTCATCTCTAGCTTCCATGGCTTCCTTCTCCCTTCTCTCCTCTTTTCTCTCTTTCTCTCTCCTCTTCTAGTCTTCTTCCTTCTTCTTTTTCTCTTTCTCTCTCCTCAGCTTTAATTCTCTCTCCTCTCAGCTTCTTTCATTACAAGTGGTATCAGAGCTTCAGGTTTGGTATTTTTTCCTCTTTCCCCTTTCTCTCTTTTCAAATCCCAAAAACCCTAGTTACTCAGCTTATAGGTATAGGTACAACAAGAAGGACTACAGTTAACTTCAGCTTTTTGGAGCAAGCAAGAGCTATGGCTAGAGACTTAGACATATTTTGAGGTAAAATGGTTAAAATAGCAGGTCGTCACTTCTTTTCATGCAAATTTTAAGGGTTCCAGGCCAAGTTTAGAGTCCCAGGAGTTGGAAGAGGGCAAACCTAAGTCACTTTTTGCCCCAATCCTCTTTCTCTCTCTTCTTTTGTAAGCTACCATGGCTGCCAACCCAAAGAAACCCAAAAAAACCTGACCTGAGGGTGCTCCCCAACATCAACCAGCCCTGGGACTTCTTCCCTGACCCCCCAAGCTTTTGATTAAGTGGTGGTTTGGGGGGACTTGTTGCCCAGGAGGCCTGCAGGACAGCCCCGTAATTTTCGACGCATTTTGCACTAGCTGTCCTACCCCTCCCCAGCCCTCCTACCACTCCTCCTCTTATTGCCCTCCCCTCCCTGCCACTCGAGGGCACTGATTCAGCACATTGGCCTTCCTCCTTTGGCACTTTTGCTCCCGGGAATCAACTCCCATGGTGGACAACAGCTGGGACTGTTTGAAACAGTTTGGGGCAACCATGGATTCTTCTAACTGAAACTTTCTCTAACCCGGAGAGCTCAACCCCACAACTCCCTTAGCTCATGAAGGATTTCTCTTGCTTGGATGAAGCCATCGAGTTGAGCATTCATGGGAGCTTTGTGGGCAGCCATGAAAGCTTCACTTGAAGCTCAAGCTTGGGGATAAGCTTGGGAGTCTTTTTCATCAATAAGAGCACTCAAATGCTGAAGCACTCTTCCACGGATGCCCAACTGATGGGACCTGAAATGGGCTGGCACTGGCTATGGCACTAGCCGGACCTCATGCTCATGACACACAAACACCCTCACGGCCTCGTGGACCAGGAGCATTAATCTAATGCTAAAGGACAAACTGCCCTAAAGCCTTATCTATGTGTGTATAGTTTATAGTTCAACGTTTCCCTTAAACTCCTCAAAGGGAGAACCCTTACACATTGGCAATGCCACGATCACACACATATGGAGGTAACCTCACTGTAGAAACACCGCGGCCCCACTGCAGCTCTCCTATATCGTAGGGATTGGCCCCTTGATGCGCTGCTCAATATATAACACAAATGAACACAAACTCCTCTTTTATATTTCTCGTATTTCCAGGAGATATACCATGTTTCCTCACTTCACAGTCCCTTAGGAAACCGACCCTCTATCCTACGGCAAGGGATAACCTCACACTCTCAATCGTGGGTCAAAGTCCTAAGAAAACAATTTCTATGCAGTCCAGGAGATTTTCCTTTGATACCATGAACCATGCATAGTGCATAGTGTGAATGGTTTAGCTCACAAACAAGAGAAAATCAGCATTGTGCATCGTGCGAAACCAATCTTTTCATGATTCTCATACTAACGTTTATGTATTGACACGAGGAGAGACACCGAGCCTTACGCTCATACTGCCTTTTCCTTTATTTTAAAACAACGGCCTATAGGCATGATGCAACACATAAATCAGATTTAACATTATACTTTGACGCTCAAGCCCCCCTCTCACCCTACCGTTTAATGTTTTGCATTCGTTGATAGGTGAAAGAGTCATTTTATGTGTATTTCTTTATAAAAAAGCGTTAAACACAGACAGAAACATAGAAACGAGGATAAACCAAGGCCAACCTCGTGCTCTACCTTCATTATACATTGCACAAACACTTATGTAATTTTTTGGAATTTTTCTTTTATCGTTTTCTAAATTTCTCCCATTTAAAACCCAATTTTTACCATTTTTTGGTATTTTACCTCTATTTTCCTCAATAAAAAAATGACAAGAAATTAAAATTGATTGTGGGCTATGGCCCTTAGGTTTTTTGATAGCAAAATTTCAGGTTCTATTGATGTTAAATCTCATACTTCCCCTTTATTTTGGAAAAAACCCCCATTTTACCCCTTAAATGCGTGTTTTACGGGTTTTATACCATTAATTTCAGCCATATCACTTATGAATTTCTGATTTTCTGATCATAAACTGATTAAAATCATAGAAAAAAACATCATGATGCATAATCAGCCCATGGGAACAATATTTCATCAACCAAATAGCATAAAAACTCATTTTTCCTTCATAAAAATTGAATTACCGCTTAGGCTTTGTGTCTCGGGATCTCGGTTTTGGTACGGGACTGCATGTCAGTCCTCATTCAATTTCCAGCATCTTCAAAATCAACAATCTTCATGTCTCATTGATCTGGAAACAATCCGGTCTCATCCGGACAAGCTTTCCTCCATCATTCTTCATTTTCCTCTTGCACACAAGAACAGCCCCTTAGGGGAGAGAGAGGGAGGAGAGAGAAATAATAAAATCAGAATTCTTCATCCAGGCCATCATTGCTCGAGCGAAGGGTGGCGAAATGATCAGCAAACAGAGGGGAATCAAGGGTCCATTAGGTAGGTTGTTTGCAGGCAAGAGATTGATCATCAACATTTGGGGGCGAAAAAATCGGCGCATCTTGGCACCTTCTCTCTCCATGCTTGCATCTTCTTTTTGCATGAAAGTTTCATATGACATTAAAAATTGGGCTCCCAAAGGCCAGTAGCCCATTTTGCCCAAGTTTTGTCCACCCCTTCGCATCTTGACCGATTTCTTGGCCATTTCCCCGTCCGGACTCCAAATCGAGTGTTGTAAATTTCTGCGTGTCTCGCTTTATATCTCGCATTGGTTGGTAACTCTTGACAACCCGCATGGCAGTCTAAAAAATTATCAAAAATCAAAAAGTGTCACTTGGGCGCCTTTTAAGAGTCGTATTTCACTTTGTGCTTAAAATCGTCCTAGCTGGAGCCGCCGCCTTCGATGTTGAATATTTTTCCCCTAATTTTCAAAATTTTTGGCAAATTTTAGGCACATCCCGAGCTCAAAACTCTGCTCTTAGCAAAACCAACAACTGGACTTGATCAATGGAGCAAGCGGCATCATGATGATTCGGGCTTCAACGGTCATCCCAAGCATTAAAGAGGTATGCCATTTTGATCTTAATATCTCAATTTAGCCACTTGCTGAGCTTAATCCATTGTTGGAGAGATTCAAGATTGCATACAAGCATCATACCTCTTCTTGAATTTCATTGTAATGGCTGACATTAACCCCCTACCTTGTCTTATGATCTTGGATGAATATTAGCTATTGTACATTGGGTAAGTAGCAGCCAGTGAGTCACTGGACTACCAAGGTAACCCCTACCCCAACCTTCATCATTCCTTGCATCTCATGAAAAGGCCCAATGTCTTCTTTCCAATGCATCTCATGCTGATTGCTAATTAAAAATGTTTGCCATGTATGCTTCGATTGAGGAAAAAGGCCGATGCCAGGCGAGGTGGTAAGACAAAAGAGAGGTGACCCTCCCTTACCACTTAAGACCCTGAAGGGGTGCACAACCCAGCCCGAGGGAAACTTTTCCCACCTCCCGATGATCCGGAGCCCAATACTTGTTTGTAGGTGTAGGTACTTTCATGAGCTCCACTTCCCTGCCCCAATGATCTCTCTTGGCTACCCCACAATGCTAGTGGGACACATGTATGCCACTTGAAGTACATGCAGTCAAGGAGATGTATGGCAGTGAATGTACTTATGCATGAATGGCAGAGTTTATGGGTATGCAATGATTCTTAGGATTATGTTCAGTATGCTCAAGATGCTATTGATGTGGTAGATCAGGCCCCTTGATCTATGCTCTATCCATGTAAGACATTGGTACTAAGAGATAGGCAGTGTTTTTGGTCACACTCCTGTAGGAGTGTCACAAAGATCCCATTGCAAAAAATTCTATCCTAAATCTAGGGGTAAACCCTATAGCTCATCTCAAAGAGGCCTTTGTCCCCTCCGGTTTGAATAAAAAATCTCCCCAATCGGAGCTACGGTGTGAAAGTTATGCCCATTTTTGTGTACTAGGGTCACTATGGACAGGATGCAGACCGCTCCAGAATAGGCATTGTAAACCCCCTACAGAAAATTCTGATCATTCTTTGTCATAAAGTTTAATAGCTCATCTTGAAGAGGTCATCATCCCCTCCGATTGGAGCCCAACTCCTCACCAATCGGAGTTTCCTACAAAGAGTTATGCCCCTTTTATTGACAGCAGGTCTTGTAGACTGCACCCAGATGGCTGGGCCAGAAAGGCAAAAGCAAGGCCCAAGAGGAACTCCAGAGGGAGATTAGAGACTCGCAAACCTCCATGAATGAGGAACCAAGCTCAGCGCAAGATTACCATGGTGACATATAGGAGAAAATACATGAAATGAACCCGTATGCCCTTCTTAATCACACCCTCTGCCAACATGAGCTCCGTCATATGGAACGCCACAATGATATGGTCACCAACCACCGCCAGATGATGTCCAAGTTTGATGAAGCGATCGAGCACATGGCTATCTCAAAATCAAAGACCCAACAGACCTTGGAACACCTCACTGCTCTTATTGCTTAGTTAGCAACCGCTTCATCCCAAGAGAAGACCAATGGCTCTAGACATGAGTCTAGATGCCCTCCACATCAGGAACTGTTGCATGGCCCACATGGTATACTTGGCGCTAAGGGAATTTCCCTTTCTACCTATGAGATCGGGGAACCCTCTTATACGCATGATGAGCCCCTATTGAATTCCCCCGTCCACCATGCCGGCAACATTCACTTGAGGCCTTCTTCCACCTTGGGTCGAATTTCACCCACTCTACCTAGGAGCCCTCATGCACCCCATATGAATCAGCCCCATCAAGGACAATATGGTACAAATGGCCAGCCCGAAAATCATGGACATCATGGTTATAATGGATAACATGGGCTTAATGCACCACAAGGGATGTATGGACAACAGGGCATGTATGGCCACCACGGGATGCATGGACAGCAAAGATTTCATGGGTAGCATGGCCCCTATGATCTGCGTGAGAAGGTCACTCTCACAAAGTACAATGGGCAATCCCCCTCACCATCTGACCTAGAAGAATGGATGTCCAAGTTGGAGTCCTACTTCAACATCTACCCCCAACTGATGATCAAAAAATACTTTTTGCTTCTCTCCATTTGGAAGGTTTTTCCCACACTTGATGGTGCTATATTAATCAACAGAATCAATAGTTCATTGATTGGGAAGATTTCAAAATGCATATGGTCCAAGTTTTTGTGTCCCCTATGGAAAAAGAACGGTTGGCAAGACGATGGTACACTATTGACCAATGTAACCTCACTGTACGTGACTACACCAATCAGTTGATGAACTTGACCATGTATGTGGAAAGCATTTGTGATAATGCTAAACTGCACAAGTACATCTATGGGTTGGAACTGAGTCTATCGGTTGATACCATGGCCCAAAAACCCACTATACTGTTTGATGCAATCGAACTGGCTGAGAGATATGCAAGAAAGTACCGTAAGAATGAGCATTTTAAACAAGGTGTTGGACCTCCCCGCATCCCTTCATGATCAGCCCCATACGGAGGTGGTTTTCGAGGCACTTCTATGCCTAATAACAACCCCAAAGTACCCACTTACCCCGCCTTCCATGCTGAAAGAAAAGTGGGCACTTTTGGGATAGCATCGGGCTCTACTACTGAAAATAGATATGCTAAAAATAAACAGTCCATTGCATCACCTTCCCATGGATCCAATAGTCAACGGTTCATCTCCCCACATGTTGTGAAGGAATAGAAAGAAAAAGGCCTATGCTTTAAATGTGGAGATAAGTACATTGCTGACCATGCCTCCAAATGCCCGTACAAGACAGCTAAGGTCAAAGTTCATAGCATGTATGTCATGGAAAACTGGCACAATGGAGAGGATGACCTGGCCATTGACCAGACTGAGCACACGGAGGATGTTGATCATGAGTAGTTCTATGACTTGGAGGATGGGTTTCCCTTTGACCCAGGCGGTGCTCCCTCACAGATACTTGATTTAACATCCCACCCACCTCCCACTTCCCTTTTCTCGATCTCCTTGGATCCTTGGACGGGTTCCCGCAGCCCTAGTACCCTTCGCATTCAAGGCAATATCAATGGGAAGCATATTTTTATCCTTGTGGATAGTGGAAGCACTCATAGTTTTGTCAATAAATCAACCATTGATTGGTTGAAACGTACCCCTATGGCAGTACACCACCCCTTGAAGGTCCAAGTAGCAAACAGAGAAGAAGGAATCAGCACACATGTATGTCCCGCAGTTCCCTTATGCTTGGCTAAAAATTATGTGGCCTTGGTTGATTTGATTGCCCTCGATATGGACCCCATTGATGTTGTCTTGGGCTGTGGTTGGCTGAAACAATTGGGGAAAATTGCTATGCACTTCTATCAGCTTTACATGAAGTTTATGATGCATGGACAGTCTATCCACCTAGAGGGAGTTTGAGATCATGCTGATTTTTAGCTCATTACAGCAAAGCAACTCAAACAGGAGTTTAAGAAATGCTCACAAATCTTTGTTTTGCAATTCAATAAGGACACTTCTGATCAGCCCTCCGCAGTATCACATGACTCTACCTTGCAGGCCTTACTTGAGGAATACAATGACTTATTTCAAATGCCTACATCCCTCCCTCCCAAGAGACAAGTGGACCACCCACTTGACCTAGAGCCCCATTCCAAGCCAGTGAACAAACCCCCGTATAGACTCTCAAAGTGTGAGCGTGAACAGGTTGCAAAGCAAATCAAGGAGTTGTTGAAGATGGATTTCATTGAACTGAGTTCTTCCCCCTATGCATCCCTTGTCCTCTTAGTAAAAAAGAAAGATGGCTCCTTTAACATGTGCATTGACTACAGGGATTTGAACAGAATTACAGTGAAGAACCACTACCCCATACCATGGATTGATGATTTGTTGGATGAGTTAAAAGGGGCATGCTTTTTCACTAAGATTGACTTGCGCTCTGTCTACCATTAGATTTGTATGCGGGCAGGAGATGAGGTCAAAACGGCCTTCAGGAATGATTTTTGGACTTTACCAAATTCTTGTGATGCCTTTTGGGTTGCCTTTACCATTTTCAAAAATACCCATCCTACTCTTTTCATTCAACAACTCAATCAACTTTTGTAAGTGAGCCTTAGGAACAAAAATAGGTCTCAAGCTCCAAGGCATATGAGGCATAGTGAAAATAACCATTGGAGCAACAACACTAGGATCCGTACATCCAATTTCATGCGGTTGAAAAGAAAAGGCCTTACCATGTTTTGATAGCATCTCGTGGAAGCACTTTTTCTCCTTTGGTATAAGAAATCCCTCGCATCCAATCTTCAATTCCTTCAAAGTCTTTGGTATAAATGTATGCCCAATTCTTTGTGGATCTCGTAGGTTTGGTTGATGAGAGGCTTGATTCTTTTTCTCTTTACTATTAGAAGGTAGAGGTTGAGCAATAGTTTTTACATTTTTAGTGATAGTTTTGTATGTGGTCTCCACATGCACTTCTGGTCCTTCACTTTCTTTGGAACACATGTCTTCCTTGAAGCCTTCAATCATTTTGTACATATCCAGTGAACATACTTTGACAACTTCATTACCTTCCTCTAGATTTGAAACAACTATGGCTTCAAGATCTCCAATGGTATCAACAAAAGAAACTTCTTCAGAAACTCCTAAAATCCCTTCATCATCTTCAATCACACCACTTTCCTTCAAGATCTTTTGAACATTACCAACATGTTGTCGTTCCTTCCTTTGCAAGTCTTGAAACTTTCTAAAATATATGGAACCTTCTACTGTTAGCCTTATGAATCCTTTAGAAAAAGCTTTCTTACCTTCTAAATTAGGTGAGAACCTTTTTCTTTGTGTACCATCATAATCCCACTTTACAATTATACATGTAGAAAACCCATCATGTCTCAATGCTCTTTGAACTCATTGCTAATATTTGGTAAAGAATGTTCAAAAAGACTTTCTCAATTCATCTCATGATCCACACATATGGTCAAGAATTGAACAACATGCTACCCATCATGACTTCTTATTCTAGCATAAATAGAACCATCATCCATCACCTTAGCCTCCATTCAGACTCTAATAATATATGGTTGGCCAATAATCAAAGGGTAAGAAGACATATCCTATACAAAGAAATTTTGCTCTTTTCAAACATATCCATAGCCACTTTCACATTAGGAAAAGCACCATACAAATCCCTTGATGATGATTTGTTCATAGCCCCAATTCTCCACCCATGATTCATATCGATTGGCCACTTTCATTTGGAGTAGAGACTCTTGTTGAGATGCATGGATCTAGAGCATGGCTATGGTAGATCAAATATGTAGACAAGACTCATGAAGACATGGACATTACAAATGACTTGTTACACAAGTAAATTAGGTTCCAAGATTGAAACTTGGAGCTCATAAAGACAATCTTGTGTATGTAGACAATGACAAAGAAACTTGAGTGAAAGGACAAAGGTACTATGACATTGCATTAAAATGATAGGCAAGTACAATGCTTTATAGCTTCCTGATAGATAGCACTTTCCACTAGTGTGCTTATGGGGTTGAGCAAGCCTACATATTATTAGTCCAACTACTCCATACAAAGGGGCTACATTGGGTGTGATTGCCTAATTCTTAACACCCCTCCTCAATCACAACCAAAAAAGCACAAAGTGTGTAGAGGCTTTAGTGAGCAACCACCTGCAAAGTGTAAGCACACCAGAAACATGGTAATCATCTAGAGGCTGTTACAAAAAAAGCTAACTATGGGTACCAAAAACATGGTGGACATCGAGAGGCTATAACAAGGGCTTCACATAGTATATCGAGGTTGTAGTAACAAGTTACATAAGGAGTTTACAAGCTTATAAAAAGAAACATTAGGAAAATGTTATACAAGGCTTCAAAAAAGTCTATCAGAGTAGTGTGAATAGAAGGACTGGTGAGGCTTGTCCTTTTGCTCCTGATGGTCTTCTTCTTCTTCTACTACTTCTTCATGTCCATGATCTTCTTCTTCTTTCACAGTTGTAAGATAGGCCTATAAAAAAAGCTAGAAAAGCCTTCTAAACTTAACCACATTAAGAAAATAACAAGTATTCCATAAAGAAAACTTATTTCAATAAAAGCACATCTTAAATCTCTTATTCTAAAATAATATATATTAAAAAAATAAATAAATTAATAGTACTAAGGACAATGATCTAATTATTACTAAAGAAGTTTAAACTTATAACTTACAAATAGAGTAACAATTTTAATAATAAAATTTATGCTTGGACTTACGCTAATGCCTAGTGCTACCCAAAACCACTGCTGCCTGCTCTACACATCAACTGAAGCATTCACAATTGTTTATAAATAAAATTAAAAAACAATAGTGAATACCTAGCAGTCTTTAGCTACAAAATAAATAAATAGGTTGGAACTCTATCCTAACCTTAATTTAATACGAGTGCACTCTAAACTCATAAATGTCTATTAATTTAAATATGTATTTTACAAAATCACCTGCTATGGAGTCATCCACGTGCACATTAAATTAACATAACACCCGAAAAGGACAAGCATCCCCATCAACTTCTTGCATAAGGAATCCACCTTGTGTACGAGCCCCAACAAATAAATATAGTTTTATGGAATCCATCGTGGAATAAAAAACTCACAGAATCCACTGTGGTCTCATAGAATCCACCATGGAATATGCCTCCTGGCATCACATAGGCCTCCCTAAACCACTTTATGAGTTGGTAGAAAGGGACGGCAAGGATAACATTAACCTTCCTACACCAGAAAAGGTGGAAACGGAAAAGGCCAAATACCCTAAAAGGTTGGAACTAGGACATGGAGAATATGAAGATTTTAATGACCCAATGTTGATCCCAAAGGAGAGGACTAAATGCCCTCCTCCTCATAGGGATCTCCCAGTGTTTCATGGGCTGATAAAGGAGGATCCAATGGTGTACTTATAAGAATATGGCCTAATGTGCCTTGCAAGTGGGTTTAGTGATATACATCAGATACTCGTATTCTCAAGCACCCTAAAGGGAGATGCTAGGAGATTGTATTGGAACCTCCCAAGAGGGTTGATTAAATCCTTCAAGGAGCTGTATGATAAAATCTTAGATGAATATGAAAAGAAGTTACCCGTGACTCACGTCTTAGGACATCTTATGGAGATTAGATAAGAGTCATCTACATCGACTAAAGAATATGCTAGAGCCTTTGATGTCATTCTTAGGCTTTGGCCAAGAAGAGCCACTATGTTGCCAGAGGATGTGCTGTGTGAGCTCTTTTTATGAGTGGTCTAGTGCTTGATATACAAATCCAAGTGAGGATGCAAGATTCTAAGTCGTTAAGGGAGGCTAAGATGCATGCAATTAACTATGAGAAATATACTTAAAGATGTTGGGGGAAATTTTGGAGGTTTTCCTACTCACTGCAAGTGCATCGTAGTATCTGGCCATTCCTACAAGGATAAATAAATTCTGCTTATTTATTAAAGTGCTTGACATATATTTATTATTTTGTATGTGCATGGTCGCACAACTTAAATATTTATTATTGGACATTGTATTTGGGCACAGCCCGACTCTTAGTGCGCCCAACCGCTTTATTCTTTATTTGGAGAAAAGCAAACACAAAAGCTAAAGCGTGCTAATTGTAAATTTGGGCTATTTTTGAGCTTGGAGATAAATAATATATTAAATACATACTTTGTGGAGCTCTCACACAAGGCATGGGGGGAGATTGTACACAATTGGTCTTCTCGCTTCATGTCGTGCAAATTTTCTCTCTTGGTTTTTGACCAAAAAGTAGAGTTCTTTGTTCTTGGGGACCTTTCAGCACTCACTACGTATGCATACAGCATTCGATTTGTGCACTAGAAGATCCTTCGTATTGGGTATATCATCAAAATCCTTGGAAACAGCCCATGTGAAAGGTGGCTAGTTTGAACATGTTGAAAAGCATTGCCCAAGGGTATTAGCATATGTTGATGGCATATTAATGGATCATGCCATTGTGGATATAGGATCCTCCATCAACATTATGAGTTCAGAATTGATGGAAAGTCTAGGATTGAAAATCCAAATGAATGCCACCATGATTCTTCTTATGTGGGCGGATGACAGTTTAAGACAATCGAAAGGTTACATTACCAAATTCCATGTGGCTGTTGCAAATGTGGAATGCATTTTGGACTTTAAGGTTATTAGTTTTGCAAGGTGGCCAAGCTATCAAGCATTATTAGGAAGGCTATGGATCTTGTAATCCTACTGTCGAGTTGATATACCTTGCTAATTGCCTAATATTTGGTAAAGGTACTAGACACATAATAGTGGATGCATATCTTGAATCTTCTCAAAGTGAGAGAGTACATTTACCTTCAATAGAATTATATTTATTGGAGGATCCTTTTGGTAGTGGGACTTCATCAAGCGATGAATCAAGAGAGGGATCCACTACAAAAGATATCTACTAGGTGACTTTGAATGAGCCAATAGAAGCTCAAGTCAAACTAAAAGACATCGATGTGATTGAGCTAGATCTTTATACATTGGATGAGCCATAACCAATCAAATTAGGATCTATGCTTAGTCTAGAATAGAGGAAGGACTACATGTCCTTGATTCAAGAATTTCACGATATTTTTGCCTAGAGCTCTGATGAGCTAAGGGGTATTCCTCCTAGTTTAGATGTGCATACTATTCCCCTGAGGGAAGGTAGCCATCCTATTTGACAAAAAGTGAGCCATATGCCTTTTAAGCTAAGGGATGGACTATTTGAGAAGCTACAAAAATTGCTAAGACTACCATGATATTTTTTGTACAATAATAGGGGTGGTATTTGCAAATAGTTATCAACAAAAAGAAAAAATTTCAAATCCAGCTTTATGTAGATCTTAGGAAGCTCAATAAACAAACAATTACATATTACTATTTATTGCCATGGATCAGATTTAGTTAATAGGTAGGGATATCTATTCATTTAATATGGATTTCTTTGCCAATTATAATCAAATTGCTATCCTAGGGAAAGGTAAGTTGAAAACAACATTTATCACTATATTTGGTACATGTGTGTATCATGTTATGTTTTTTGGCCTATGTGATGCATTGGAGTCTTGGCAATGTAGGGATGATAAAAGTTTTGGTGATATTTTCCCAAAGGAGCTAAAAGTCTTTAGTGATGATCTGGGGGCATCCACCACAAGGAAAATGAAGTTGATCGTTCTAAGAAAATGTTTCGAGTTATGCAAGTAATTCTGCATCACTCTTAATCCAAGGAAATGCGTCTTTAGAGCACCCTATGGATTGTTGTTGAGCCGTGTGGTTAGCTCGGTTGGTAGTGTGACCGATCTCAAAATGATAAAGTTTATTCTCGCTATGAGTCTTCCTAGAAGTGCATAGCTTTTTGTCATCATTCAATTATTGTCAAGGATTTGTTAATGCATTTATTGAGAGGACATTGCCAGTGAAGAATCTATTGTCCTTAAATTGCTTGTTTATTTAGAGTGATCCATGTCAAGTATCCTTCAAGGATGTGAAGCAAGTATTAGCAAAAGTGCCAATCCTAAAAGAACCTAAAAGGGGTGAGATACTTTATATATTTTCACTAGCTATGATGTATAGTATCAACTGCTATTTAGCCTAGATTTGGGAGCAGAAGTTGTACTATCCGATAATGTTTGTGAGTTGCAAATTCGGGGTATTCGATATTAATTATACCTAGATGGATAAGTTGTGCCTTGGGAGATGATCTTTGCAACAGAGAAATTTAGGCACTAATCTTGTATGAAAAGATAGTATTTTATACAAAGACAGAGGGGCTGATTGATCACTTTGCAGCACGAGTCATCTGATTATGAAATCAAGAGTAAGATGCCAAAGTTGCAGGGCATCATTGAGTGTCTTGTGGATTTTGGGGAGTCAAAGGAAATATTGGCTCAAGAAAGTGACCTTAAGAGTCTACTCAAAATCAGTACGACATCCATTCCATCTTGATATATTGATATAACACACTATCTATCCATAAGAGAGGCTAGAGCCACTTTATTGAAGGTTGAAAAAAGAAAATTTAGGTGGCAAGTCTTGAAAATTGCCTTGAATGTATTATATCAACAAGGGGTTGATGATGTATATTGCCAATGTGTTGTGCATGATGAGGTTCCATTTATCTTAAAAGAGTGTCATGACTCCGCTTGTGGAGGGCACTTTGTTAGACAGCTAACTACATAGAAAGCTTTGGGAGCAAAATATTGGTGGTTGTCCATTTTCCAGGATATATTTCTGTATGTCAAGAGATATGATATATATCAAAGACATAATAATAGGGAGAATAGGAAGCGTCCACTAACTCCTATCATGGCTATGCTACCATTTGAGAAGTGGAGTATTGATTTCGTTGAACCTATATGTCCTTTTTCGACTTCACAAAAATGTTATATTATTGTGGTAACAGACTATTTCACAAAGTGGTTTAAAGCTCACACTACAATGAAGGAGAATGCCAAGAAAATGGTAAATTTCATTTTGGAATAGATTGCAGTTTGCCATTTTGGTCCACCTAAGGAGCTTGTTTCAACCATGGGAAACAAGTGATTGAGACTTTAATGTGATCTTTGAAGATTAAGCATAATAAGACAATGCCTTATAACTCCAAACTAATGGGCAAGTAGAGAGTACTAATAAGTAGCTCGCACGGATTTTATCCAAGACTATGTTTGAAGGAAGTGTGATTGGGATAAGAAGTTGTATGTGTTTGTTTGGGCTTATAATATAACATATGAAAGAGTTACATGCCATACGCCTTTTAAATTAGTATATGGGAAAGAGTGTATTTTAACTTTGAAGATTGAGGTTCCTATTATAAGGTTTTCTCTAAATCATTATTCTAGGTGAAGAGGACATGTTGCAAGAAAGGTTCATTTCCCTTGTACACCTTGATGAGATTAGATTACAAGCCTTTCTACATCAGGAAGTAGGGAAGAAATAGATGAAAATGCTTCATGACCTTCGAGCTAAGAAGAATAAATTTACTAAGGATCAATTGGTTTTATATTATGGTGCCCATCATGAGCTCTTCCTAGGTAAGTTGGAACCCAAATAGAATGGTCCTTATAAAATTGTTCATTTAAAAAAGAATGGCTCTACAACCCTTTTAGTAGATTTACAAGGGATAGAGTTCAAAACTAAAGTAAATTTCAATAAATTGAAGTCCTATTATGTATAGGGGGTGTCAAACTTAGTCCCTTTGTAGGTCCATCAGGATTGAGCTTAAACTTGAAAAGGGTACAATTTAGAATATTGGATGGAAAAAACCACTTATTATCTTGAAAATCCATATTTAGAGCAATGTTACCACCAAGGCAAAGTGACAATAGAGTAAGGATTGTTACATTACTAAGTGGCAAGACAGATCTTTCACGTGAGATACTCGAGTCTATTGCCACTAATGTCATAGAGTTCTTACTAGTGTCCCTATTGAGTTCAATGAGGAAGGAGGGATTGTACCTATCTTACACCCCCTCTCTCTATTAGATTTTGATTAACATAAGTATGGGTAGGTTGATTTACATGGAAGCTACATCAAGGAAGCATGGATTCATACATTATACTTTGATGCAACTTTTGCAGGACTTGCTAAGCATGTGAATGTAAGGGTTGTTAATAAAGATCCTCACCATTGAGTGATTCTAAAAATGGGAGTGTATAAAGGCATTGATTTTATAATAACATGGAAGAATACAAGGCCTTGCCTATGGGACTGGATCTAGCTAGACGTGGTGGTATTCACTAGTTATTAGTGAAAGGCGACCTAAAATTAGTGATCAATAGTATGAGGGATCCCATTCTAAGGATGTACCATCATTCCACCTTGGACGCCCTTGAGATTTTTGAGGTAGTGACTTGCAAGCTAATTCCCTGATTGATAGTGGAATCGCTTTGTAGACTCTCTCACTAATTATGCATTGGTTAAAGATATATTTCTTAACTATGGTCCTTAGGGGTTTTACAATTTCCCCCTACTGTTACCCCGAAGTTACTATGGGGACTACTTTGCTAAGGTGTTATGTTTTGGTCATTAATAGTTAGTATGGGTTATGAGCCAAGTACCCATTAACCATCTTCCTATTCTATCATGGACGTATCGGATCATTCAATGGTATACTCATAGGACACCCCCCGGTCATTTATGCAGGGGGCTAGCTAATAATTTGATGCACTTAGTATAGGTTCTGAGTAGCCCATCCTCTTGGTCTAGTTTTGTCCTTCAATATGGTTTCAATGGAAATCAAGGGTTTGCTTTCAATAGTAGGATGCTGAGTGGTGTGCTTTATTGGTTAATTATGTTAGGCCAAGAGGGCCCTTTGTTCTTGTAGAGAGTTATTTGATTTTCTTAGGTAAAGACGATCATTTATTTTACAGTAGAAAAGTTTATCTCATTAGGCCAAGAGGGCCATTTATTTGTTTGGTGCAACTGTGGTTAATGGGTTCTTGTTTTAGTGCTACATTCAACAGATTCATTGGAGACCTAGAGAGAGCCTCTTGTTGTGCAAAAGGTTCTTCTGGCCAAGTCGAGGTGATGTCCTTTCTTTATGTATTCTTTTTTTTAATGTTATTTATGTGTGTGTGTGTGTGTATGTATACATATATGAGATATTTTTCTTTTGTTGGGGACCAACATTCAAGGCATGAAGTTCCAAGATTAAGTTAGTTGTGTTTGGGGAGGTTTGAGCAATTGTTTGCCTCCTGTAAAGATATTGTTAGGCACTCTAAGAGCTATTTTTTAGGGGAGTCCTAGTGACCCAGTTCTGATAGCTTGTTAGGCAATTGTTAGCCAAAAAATAAGTAAGGATGATTGTAGCGAAAATAAAAGTGAATGGAAAAAAAAAGGATTTAGTGTCGTTGTGAGAGCTTCGTAGGTTCTTGGGTAGTGAGGTAGGACCTAAGGCTGATGCCCTATTCTCCTTGGGTCACAATATACTTAGCTCCCTCCTTTTTACATGCCTAAGGAAAAAATACTGAAGAGAAAAAATGTAGCAAATGAGAAATATGTGACTTTTTATAGACAAGGCTACAGGAGTCATCGCCTAGTAGGAGTTCCAGGTCTAGTTGCCCTAGCTTAGGTAGGCAGGTCAAACCACTACTTAGGATGACTCATTTGATAATTCTTTTTAGCCATTCTGTGTTGGAGTAGTTTATTAGTGACTAGCTCTGGATCTCTACCAGACTATGCTTGGTCTATCCCTCATGGACTTCATGCCTTGCTTTAGTCAGAGGGTAGGGTGAGAGATGTGTTTGTGCTCTATTGTGTATTCTTCTTTGTAGCATCTTAATGCTCTTTATGATTTATATATGTGCAAATCATTTTGCCGATTCAATGCAAGGTAAGCTACCCTATCCCATGATCTCCAATGAGAGCCTATT
The DNA here is from genome assembly GCF_053477565.2 of Lygodium microphyllum. NCBI lineage: Eukaryota > Viridiplantae > Streptophyta > Polypodiopsida > Schizaeales > Lygodiaceae > Lygodium > Lygodium microphyllum. The sequence goes on from NC_141151.1 coordinate 106,419,982, forward strand.
TTTAAGTCAGAATTCAAGTGCAAAAAGTGGTCAAAGACCCACAAAAGAGGTGGCTTTAGCAAAAGCTAGGATAATCATGGACCCAAAAACTAGGATAATCATGGACCCAAAAACTAGAGTTTTTCTAGATGTATTTCGACGCCGGGAATGTTCATTTTTCAATTAGATTCAATTTGATCCCCCATTCAATGGCTACAAGGTTTGGCATTATAAACTAGGTACTCGATCCAAAAGTCAAAAAGCATGTGACAAAGGCCAAGGTGATCAATTTCGTTGCCAAAAAGTTGCCCATCTAGTCAAATTGCAATTCAGAGGCCATTTTCCCCTTTGTCTAGGAAAAAACCACATTAGGTCAAGTGTGAAAAGGCCAAAGTTAAACTATACAAGTTACATGTTAAAGCTAACCATGATTAGGAGGAAAAACCCACAAAAAACTCATGAGATGGAGATGGGGGCACCTTTTTTGACACCCCTACCTCCTATTAAAATTTTGGTTTTTTAAAACTGTAGAAATATTTTCCATCCTCTGAGCTGGAGTTCCATCAATTCTTCACTAGCCATTGCTCTCAAAATTGTGCAAAATGACGTAGTGAGCGAAGATATCTATTTTTAGTCTCTCTCTTTTGTTTCTCTCTTCTCCTTGTTTCTTGTTCATATGGCTGTGTATGAGAGAGGAAGAAAGGGCTGATTCGATGAATTGGGGATAGATGATGGTTCAAAAATTTAATGATACATAGATGGAGTGATTTGGATGCATTAGTAGTAGCTAGAAAGTAGCATCAACTGCTTCACTTTCTTAAAACATGAGACATATGTATGCGGGTTCTAGAGTAAGCGACTCTTATTTAAATTTTATGATGAATCTTTAGTGCACATGATGGAAAGATGATTGAAAATAATTTAAATATGTTTGCTAATATTTGCAACTTCAAAAATTCATTCATTTTATGCATGATAGAAGTAATAAAATTGCAAAACCCGAAACAAAGGATTTAGTGAAAAATGGGATAATTCTTAGATTTTGGGGATGGAATGATGTTCATATAGCATGAAAAGGAGTACGCTAGATAGATCACACTTCACATAAGTCATAAATCAAGAAACTCAAAAAATTCAATAATATATATTGAAATAAATGGGAGAATTTGGAAAAAAAGTCAACTAAAGAGGAAAAATTAAGAAAATTCTAGTTTAAGTGCATTAAAAATCACAAAAAACTAGAAGAATGTTTGTGAATATGTAATAAAGTCAAAGCATGAGGATTTACTTTAATTTCTCTTTATTTATATGTTAAAGTATTTATTTAGGGCTTGTTTCTATGAGAAATTATCACGAAATCTCCCTACATTTGTGCAAAGCAAATATACATATAAATGGTAGGGGATGTGCAATTGAATTTGATTAAGTTGTTGATTCTTTGTATATCTAAGTATATGGGCCATGGATTGTATAAGTTTTAAGAGGTTCAATAGCATGGGTTGGCCCAAATGTTGTTTCTTAGCAAATGTAGCACAATGCTAATAGAAAGAAATCATGAAAAGACTATTTGTGCACTTCATGTTGGCTGGTTTATTTGAGGAGAGAACACCATACACTTTGCATATGCAATATAAATATGGTATTAGAAGATAAAGTTATGGATGCATTGTAATTGTATGGCTAGGAGACAACCAAGGTTGAGAGTGTTAGATCCCCCTTACTGTAGGGTAGTGCAATGTCTTAGGAGAAACTGATTAAGTGAGGAATATAGACAACCCACTAAATTGTTACATTTATATTATGAGAATAATATATTACATTTGTATTCTATGTGTTAAGATGGTGCATCCTAGGGCAAATCCTTTGGTGGAGGAGAGTCATAGGAGCCACAACATTCTACTAGGGGGAGCTCTTTGTATATGTGAATAGAGGTGTTGATCGCATGCATGTTTGGATACTCCCTCTGTTGCAGTTGGAAAGGAAAAACCATTGAACTGAAAATCGATTCAAAATCATGATTTATTTAGAGTAGTGTACAGCCTCCATATGCTCCTAGTTGCGAGGGCACGAGGGTTGTTTTGTGAGTATAGGAGGCCCTAGCTAGAGCCCTAAAGCCAGTGGAAGGCTCAATTTTTGTTTCGACATGCACTATGCAACTCACATTGAATACATTGCTTCTTGCTCCTCGAATATTTTTCCTTTTTTTTCACTCAGACCAATCACATGCACCACTTGGACCATTACATCAATGTGCAACACTGCAATTTTCACCACTTTGACCATTGTGTCAACACTCAAACCATTGCACACTCTGTCTCAGTATAATGCCACCTTGGATTGCTTAGATCAATGCCACCATCTCATGCTTGAACTACTATGTGTGCTACTCAAATCAAGTTGGACTATTACACATGCTACTGAGACTATGTGCCAACTTGAACCAATCAACACTCGGGTTACGTGACATGCACGAACTCAAAGTCATGAATGATCACATACTTGGATCAATCACCACATACCTACTCAACTAAAGTTGTGAGCATGTCACTCAAATCAACCAAATGATAATCAAGCTTAGAAATTTTAGTGTGCCAACTCTGACCAATTAGCATACCAACTCAAATTAATAGTGGTTGTTTGTCTTTCAAAGCAACATGGCGCTCAAGCTCCAGACCATGGCTCTCACTCATTGCATGTGGTAGGACACTCAGACTGACACAAGAGGTAAAGCCATTACTAGGGTTAATGTGATGCTTCAAACCCATGTACAACCCATTACTAGGGTTAATGTGATGCTTCAAGCTATGTTAAGAGTGGTTCCTTACATTCTTTTTGTTGCTTTGAGGACACCATAGTGGTCATTGTCTCAAGTGGTGGTCAAAACACTTAGAATTATTTTTTCTTGGAACTAGGTAGAATACAATATGAGATAATGTCTTTGTTGATGATGTTTTTGCCTACTCTAGGCAATTGGAGGTATTCTCGTGACTAGGATCCTAGGGCTTTCGATGTTGCACATAATGATAGCTAGCCCTTAGGGCTATTGGATGATGGTGATGGCTTTTTGTGCAATCATCATGATGATATCATTGATGATACTCAAGGCATCATCCATATACATTATTGGCTGTGCACTCAATGTGTAGTGTACTCTAGATGCTATGGGTCCATGTATCAGACACCCTTGGTTGGATCTGGGACCTCAATGTATGGCATTTTGGGCAATCATCATGATAATGTCACTCATGATACTCAAAGAATTACCCACATACACTTGATAGGGCACACAATGTGTAGTGTACTCAAGATGCTATGGGTCCATGTACTGCACATCCTTGATTGGATCTAAGACCTTGATATATGGTCGATTTGGTTTAGCAATCATGTTTTATGAGTCATGACTAGGCCATACATCCAAGGTGGTGGGATACAACCCACGATTTTGACATGATTGAATTGATACTAACAAGAGATTGTATGTATCTCATTTTTTGGAACACTAGAGCTTATGACGGTAATGGTGAACATGGGGTTGTCTCTTATCAAGATAAAAGGGTAGTGTCTCCATTAGAGCAAGAGGGTATTCTTGACTAGAGCCATTGACTAGAGCCAAAAGGCTGTCTCTAATAGAGGCACATGAGATAGTACTTTGTGTCCATGTCAAGCTTAGATTGCCATAGTATGAAATGCCTCATAAGATCATGAGGGTTTTCAACCAAGATGTAATTGAGTTTGGGTCCAAAGCAATCTCCTCAAGAGATTGATTCGTGAAGGGTAAGCATGGCAAGTACTATGTTTGTCAAAAAAAATTCATGGTGATGGATCACCTGTCAAGATTGTGGGAGAGAAGGAAGGAGTCTCACTCGTAGCTTTCTTGCTTGCACAATGGGGGAATACACACAAGGATGGAGGCTAAAAATAGTTTTCCTCTTCTTAGTTGTGTAAGCCAAAAAGAACTCTCGTACATAGAAATAGAAGAACCCTATATATGGGTCTCAAACCAAACTCAACTAACTAAGGTGGCATACTAACTGAGCCACGAACTAGAGTAGATAAGGATAGCTGTCATCTAGCTATTATTTATGGGCGGTGTACCAACCGCATCTGCAACTGACAAGTCGGTGACATAAATACACAACGGTCGCCCTGGCGTATCACGAGTGGAGCTCGATATCTCAACACTCCCCCTCGAGCTCAATCCCAATTCTTGCACACCAAGCAGGTCTTTGAACTTGCGCAGCTTCTCTGCGCCCAATGCCTTCGTGAATATGTCAGCTACCTGATCCTCTGTGCTGACATAAACTAGATCAATAAGACCTAGTAAAACCCTCTCCCGCACATAGTGATAATGCACCTCAATGTGCTTTGTTCTAGCATGATAGACTAGGTTATTTGCCAAGTGTATACTACTCATGTTGTCACAATAAATGACAACTGGCCCATCTGTAGACTGATGCATATCATAAAGTAGCTTATGCAACCAAGCTATCTCACATGCAGCCATTGCTGCACCCCTGTACTCAGCCTCTGTGCTCGAAAAGGCAACTATAGGCTGTTTCTTGCTGCTCCAAGTGACTGCAGCACTCCCAAAAGAGAACACATATCCACTGGTAGATCGTCTATCAGAAATGCTACCAACCCAATCAGCATTAGTGTATCCATGCAACAGTATCTGAACCCCAGTCTCATAAAATAGTCCACACTGCAATGTGGACTTCACATACCTGAGTATGCATCTAGCCGCATCCAAATGCGGTTTTCTTGGAGCCTGCATAAACTGACTTACCAATCCAATAGCATAGCTCAAATCTGGCCTGGTAATAGTCATATAAATCAAGCTTCTTACTATGCGTCTGTACATAGTAGGGTCTTCTAGAAGCTCACCTGCATCTGCGCTCAGCTTCACATTCTGCTCCAAAGGAACTGAAATAGGCTTACAGCCTGTCATCCCATATTTGGACAGCATGTCCAATCCATACTGCCTCTGCAAGAGCTGTATCCCACTTGGTGATCTAATCACCTCAATGCCCAAGAAATAACGCAGCTCTCCCAAATCCTTCATCTCAAACTTCTGCTTCAATAGCATTTTCACATGAAGGATATCTTCATCACTGTCACCTATCATAATCAAATCATCAACATAAATGAGAAATAGTATAATATCTTTCTCTGTTTTTCTCACATAAAGTGAGAAATCTGCCTTGGAAATCTGAAAGCCAATAGTGACAAGATACTGTCCTATCTTGTTAGACCATGCTCTAGGTGCTTGCTTCAAGCCATACAAGGCTTTCTTCAACCTGCAAACAAACTCAGGATGAACAGCATGCACATAACTTGGTGGCTGCTCCATATAGATCTCTTCTTGCAAATCACCATGCAAGAAGGCATTCTTTACATCCATCTGATGTAAAGACCATCCCTTTGATGCAGCCATAGCAATGACTGCTCTTACGGTTGCCATCCTTGCAACCGGACTGAATGTTTCTTCATAGTCAATGCCATATGTTTGTGCATACCCCTTGACTACTAATCTTGCCTTGTATCTGTTTACAAAACCATCTGCATTGTGCTTCACCTTATAAACCCACTTACAGCCAATTGCATTCTTACCTTTAGGCAAAGATACCAATTCCCATGTAGCATTTGCTTCCAAGGCATCCATTTCTTCATCCATGACTTTCTCCCATTTTTCTTTTCCCATGGCTTGCTCAAAAGAAGTGGGTTCTGGTTCCTGTATCACTTTGACCATATATGCATAGTGAATGGCTATAAATCCATCATATTTCAGCCTATCCACAGTATACCTAGCTCTCGTAGACCTGCGCAAAATAGGTTCACTCCCAGGTGCTCTCAAAACATCCCTGGTCTTCCTTACTCCAGGTGTAACAATAGAATGAATACCCAACTCATCATCAATGCTCTGTTCTAAACCACTGGATTCACCATCCACATAAGAGTGACCTGCATTCACATCAAACATGGGCTGATCAACCTTCTCTTTTCCTTTTCGTGATACTTGCATACCACTATCTGCATTGCTTTGAGAAGATTCTCCTGATCTCAATCTGCCTGTCCATGGCGAAGAATGTGAACCACTGCTAGAGGACGCTCCAGGTCCACTAATATTTTGTGACTGCTGCTGTGAATTCTGTGCAGCATTACCATTTTGTGCATCTACATCATCAATCGCATTTACTGGTTTATACCAGCTACTCATCTCATCAAAAACAACATCTCTGCTCACTTAAACTTACGAGTAGAAGGGTTATAGCATCTATACCCTTTTTGCTGCAGAGAGTAACCAATAAAGATGCACTTCTCAGCTTTTGGATCCAACTTGGATCTCAACTCATCTGGCACATGTACATAGGCAATGCAACAAAAAATTTTCAAATGAGAAATATCTGGTTTCCTACCAGTATACCTCTCCTCTGGAGTCATCCCATGTATTGCTGCAGTGGGAGTCCTGTTCATTATATAGGCTGCTGTAGCAACTGCTTCAACCCAGTAAAAATCTGGCAAGTCTTTTTCGTTGAGCATGGCACGAGATACCTCTCCAATATGCCCGTTTTTCCTTTCTGCAATTCCATTTTGTTGTGGGGTATGACTTCATGAATATTGCTGCTTTATGCCATGCTCCTTCAGGAACCTTGCAAACTCATTTGAGAGGTACTCTCCCCCTCCATCTGACCTTAGGCATTTTATTTGCAGGCCTGTTTCTTTTTCAACCATAGCTTTAAGAGTTTTGAAATGCCCAAAAACTTCACTTTTCTTTTTCATAAAATACACCCAAACTTTTCTGCTATAGTCATCAATAAAAGTGACAAAATAATGACAACCTCCAAGAGATACAGCTTTAGTAGTCCACACATCAGAGTGGATTAATTCCAATGGCTTCTCACTCTCTTGAACATGTCTAGGAAATGGTTTCCTTGCCTGTTTTTCAAACTGACAGGCTTCACATACCTTATGCATTTCTGCAACCTTGAATTTAGGCAATCCTGCAACAATATTTTGGGCCTGCATTGATTTAAGTCGCTGTATATTAACATGACCAATGCGTTTATGCCAGATATCAATATCTGCAACTACGCCGGTCCCATGTGCAAACATTGCTGCACTCAATTCAGACATGTCTGCATCCAACATAAACATTCTTCCCTTCTTCTTTCCTTTTGCTATCAAGCGACCTTTATTTTTCATATCCTCAACAAAGCATCCATGAGGATTAAATCTTACCTGCAAGCCCTGCTCAACCATTTGACCAACAAAAACCAGATTCTTGGTGATATTCGGGACATGAAATACATCGGACATGTATTTCTTTTTCCCATCCTGCATAGACAAAGGAATTTTTCCGATCTGCACAATAGGATGTGCAGTATCATCACCAGTCTCCACAAATCCTGGTTTTTCCATTTTCCTTGCATCCTCCATCCATTCTGCATGACCTGTCATGTGGTTTGATGCACCTGAGTCAACATACCATACATCATTGCTTTCTTTTGCACTTGTCACAGAATTGTTCATGTGCTGCACCATAAACAAATGCTCATTTCTGTCATCACCCTGTCTACTAGAAGATGCATAATTCCCTTGTTGCAGTTTTCCATTCATGATGTCATTCTGCTTTTTATAGCAGTCTTTAGCCATATGACCCATTTTACCACAGTAGCAGCATTCAACATTACTGTTTGCATTTTGGCCTCTTTGCCATCCACCACGACCTCTTTGGCTCCCCCGGCCTCTAGAGTTACCACGTCCTCCTCCATAGGACTGGTTTTCTTGAGTTTGCTACATATTCTGATTTCTACCACGGCCTCCAGATCGGCCTTCTCTACCTCTGCCTCTACCTCTTCTAGCATTTAAGTAGAAGACAACTTCTTTTGAAGTTCCTCCTGAAAAAGATGCACCACCATTTCTCTGCTCCTCAAAAATTAGAAGAGCAATCAACTTCTCAAAATCAGGAAATCTTTCATGGATGGAAATGGATGTTCGGAACTGTGCATAATCCTTTCCTAGACCATTCAAGGTCACAGAAACTAAATCATCATCTTCCACTAGAGACCCAATGGAAGCAAGTGCATCTGCAATCTTCTTCACCTTCATGTGGTAGTCATTGATGCTCATATTTTCTCTTTGCACATTATGCAACTCTTGCTTGAGTTGCATTTTCCTGACTTGCGTATTTGTGCTATAACATTTTGACAAAGTATCCCATGCCTCCTTTGGCGTACTTGCATCTTGAATATGCACAATCATAGAGTTTGAAATGCTGATAGACAGCCAGTACATAACTTTTCTGGCTCTCTCATGCCATGCTTTAAATGCCTGCATTTGCTGTTGATTGGGAACATTAGGAAGAACTAGTTCTTCTTCATTTCCTGCAACAAATTCCCAATATCCTTTTTCCTTAAGGAAATTCATCATTCTAAACTTCCATGCTTGGAAGTTGTTCTTGTCAAGCTTTTCAGTGACAATCAGTGAGAGAGAATCAGATGCCATTACAGAACATTGCAAAAAAATTCTGTCACTGCAAAGAACACAGCTTCAGCCTCACAAGGGCTAATCTGCAAAACTGAGGAAAGTGGTATTTGACCACACAGTCACTTCCTAGTGACGATTTTGCATCAACAGGCAACAAGGATGATTCCGTAACTCCCAATGTCTCTGCGCACAGGCATACGATGCAATTTCTACAGTAACTTTTCACCGACTTGTAGAATAGTGGTCGCACAGCATAAAACTGGGCCTTTTCCTGAGTGCGTGCAGAAAACTTCCGCCTCCAAAACAGGCCCCGAAATGGCCTTAAATAAAAAAAACAGGGTCGCCAAGGGCTAAAGCCCTTACCTGCAGCATATACTGCCCTCTTGCTTCACCGCGAAGGGCGTCTCAACCTGAGACAATGTACTCTTGCAATTTCTGGCTGTGCTACCTGCAGAGATCTGCTCCCAAAACAGAAAATGAAAGAAACACTGCTTCTCTTACTAGAACACCGCGAGCTTGGCTTGCTTTCTTGAGCTCCTTACCACGAAAAAGGCTCTGATACCATGTCAAGATTGTGGGAGAGAAGGAAGGAGTCTCACTCGTAGCTTTCTTGCTTGCACAATGGGGGAATACACACAAGGATGGAGGCTGAAAACAATTTTCCTCTTCTTAGTTGTGTAAGCCAAAAAGAACTCTCATACATAGAAATAGAAGAACCCTATATATGGGTCTCAAACCAAACTCAACTAACTAAGGTGGCATACTAACTGAGCCACGAACTAGAGTAGATAAGGATAGCTATCATCTAGCTATTATTCATGGGCGGTGTACCAAGCGCATCTGCAACTGACAAGTCGATGACATAAATACACAACGGTCACCCTGGCGTATCACGAGTGGAGCTCGATGTCTCAACATCACCATGGTGTGATATAGTCTTGATTATGGCATCAATGTCCAAGCATGAGTTTGAATAAGTAATACAAGTGGATGTCCTAGGCTTTAAGAAAATGGGGCAAGCCCTACCTCCTTGAAGTCCTAGGGCACTCACTTGTCCGAGATGGAGTTCATCTGATCAAGGAATGTCAATGAGGATCTTCCAACTACTTCCATTGGTTTGTGATGTCGTATGGCTCAAGATTGTAGCCTCCTAAATTAGAGTTGAATTCCCATGCATGACTAGGAATGCCTATGCTTGACTAAATTATCTTTAGCATTAAGGGGAGATCACCAAATCAAATGCATGTCATCCCCTCCAAACCTAAAAATGCAAGCTTGACACTAGACTATGTCTAGTCACTTGCTTCCTTAAAGCTGACCACTCCCAACAAGTCGATCGATGTGAGAAGGTCATAGAGCGTGAAAAACCTACAATATTAGCCATAAAAGTTGCAATTCGCACTATCAAAGGTCATATGAATGAAAGGACATTGAATCAAGTGAAACTATGTCCTGCCGTGATACTCAAACTAGATTTTTGAGCATTGTGGAAGGCCTGTCAAATACATGCAACCTACACCCCACCCCAAGTGGTCCAATACTCATTATTTGCTTAGCATAATAATAAATTTTCAGTTACAAAAGTGGGATTAAGTATTTTTATAAATCATCCCTTACCTCCTCAAACTATGCTTTGTTTCTCACCCCATAGGAAAAAGCTAGTTGAAACTACAAAGGACTCTCTCACATGCCATGCAACTTTGGATCTCATGTGGTTACTAACCATCCATTCTTAGATAATTTGCAAGTTTATTGCAATCTTTGGCTGAGCATACCAAGAATTTAGGCACTTAAGCAAGCTTTAGTTTATTATATGTCAATCAAAATAGGTAGTAGTGGTGCCATTGTAGCTAGTTGTCCTCTTGTCTATCCCAATTGAATCTTATGTCCATCAAATTGATTTTTAGAAAAAGTTCAAATATCTCCATATTAAATACAAAATAACTTATATCAAATATATTTGCTAATCGTTCATTAGAAAAACACTCACAAACAATCTGCTGAAAGACCATTGCTGACTTAGGTAGTCATCAATCAACTAGTCTCTATGTAATCTCTTTATACACATCAATGAAATATTTAAAATTTATATTTTTCTTAGTTATTTAGGAAAAAAATATCAGCAAACCATGTCTCACAATTGATTCAAACAAATAGTCCCAATCATACCCCCTCATGACTATGTTCATTGCACTCAATAATCGGTAACTGTCTTATGCGAGTCTAAAAAGTTGCCATGAAATCACAATACCCCATGAATGTTCAGCCCTAAAAACTGAGTTTTATGCTGAATTTATAAAGAAATATCATCATCACTATTTGTTCCAATCATGTATTCATATGCTTACCTTTTTGGGCTACTCGGGAGGACCAGAACTAGCTAGTTGTCACTTGATGCTTTGCCCATGTTATGACCAAGAATCCACCCAAAAATCGTGATTAAAAATAATGAAAATTTAAAAAATAAAAAATTAATGAATTTTTATCCCTAGACCACTCAAAATTTTACAACCACTTGATTGTGCCTAAACTCGCAAGATCGATCTATATGCATCAAGTAGTGATGTGTTGTTTTTTATTTTCAATATTTTTGTAAATGGAAAGAGAAAAATTTCTAACTCTAATCAATCTTTTCAAGATTTCAAGCTAATTAAGAAAGAAAAAAATATAAAAAAAGACACAACCATGGATGACTCCCTTCCAATCTGTTCTTATGAGACTAAGATATGCAAAGTTTCCATATCAAGCTCATCATGAGGAGATAACTCATCTCTCTCGAGCTTGGCATATTTCTCCTACTACCTATGATCAAAGGCTTGACTAGAGAGATTCCATCAAGTCTTGGCAACATAACAAAACTATAGACTCAATTTTCTACATGTTGAATCTAGAAGATGAAATGCATATTAGTTATGTATCCTCTCAAGCTAAGTTTTCTCACTGTCTTCACCTTGTAAGCTCTTCAACCATCTAGTCTTGCTTACTCAACCAACTAAAAATTGATACCCACCAAGCAAGAAGAACAATACAAGAGAGTACTTGAGTCAAAGTAAATTGCTCCATTGTAATCTAGATGTTTTTTGTGAACTTTGAAGCTTCGATGACTTCAGTAATGCTAGCACCCATGAGTTGTACACATCTCGATCTGGTATCTCTCACATGCAAGAAGCCACTCCCCTTAGCTTGTTGGTCTAAGTCAAAACGAGTGCTTATTTGATATATATATATATATATCAAGACCTCTCAAGTTATCTCCTTCTATTGCAACAACTCTCTCCCTCTATCTGTTAAACTTGAAATAATCCCAAGAAGGCGAGGAGCAAAGATGGAGTAGACAACAAGAAGCTGAGAACTAGCTCCCAAGTCCTTTTGATAACCCTCTCTTCTTGCTTCACAAAAATCTTGCATGCACAGATTGCTTCAGAGATGGAAAACTAGCACATTGTTAGAGAAAAAGATAAGCTCAAGTTGCATTACTTATGGAGCCCTTGTACAATAAGGTCTTTCATCTTATATATGAATATTTAATTTATTGGAACTTGGGTAGGGCCTAAATCTCTATCAACGTATGTCATCATCCTCTTGAGATCTGCCCTTAGGGTCATGCAACCCATTAGACTATCTATTTTTAAAAAAGAAACTAACAGAGACACCCTTTTATAATTTGTAGGGAATGAGCCCAGTACTCAAGAAATTTTACAATTTTTTCCCTTAGGTGGCATAACATTTCATTTTGGAACATCTTATGTCATAAGATCCTTATCCTTTTCTTATTACATGCACTCTCTTTAACTCTTTTTTTGATATTTTATCTGCTCTTCTTATTTTTCCATTTTTTCTTGCTTCTTGGTCATTTTTTCTCACTTTCTTTACTCGGTCCATTTTGCCAATCTAGTTAACAACACTATATTTTCTTGAAAACGATGAAAATTAACAAGTATTTAGTTGATGCTCTCCTTGTTCTTGATCGATGATAGTTCTTGGTTTTCTTTCCTAAGAATACATCCTTGCAACAAGGTCTTGGTATATAGCAATGACTTCCTTACTCGTAGAGGGGGCTCAAGGATATTGGTCACTAGAAACTCCAAGTGAAAAGGATACTAAAAAAGCATAGCTCTTTCATAATGCATGGGAAAATTAGATCATATAAAGGTAAGTGACATGCATACATGCAACTACTATGTCCTGTGATTTATTGTAGAGAAAGATTACATTAATTTGAGTAAATTATGAGCATTATGTTCACTGTTATAGATTATAAATTTTCACAATGAGTATTCCTTTGACAATGCAAGATTCCCCCTTTTTGCATTGGTGAAGGTGCTAACTTGGTTTTGTGGAGGCTGTCCTCTTCTAGGAAACGCTAAGAAAATAATTTTGGTTGAAAAGGGATTTGCATTACGGATGTTTGGCATCGTGTATTGATACTAATCTTTGAGGGCTCCTTACCACATATCATATGCTACTCATGATATTGTAGCGGGTGCTAAGAACATGCGCAGCTTACACTCTTACTCAAAAATAGAAATTTGGTAGTGCATGAAATGCAAGGTTCTTATGGAGTCACTACCTCCAATAGTGCTAGCACCAAGTATATAGCTACCAACCTCAAAGTATGAGAACGATGAAGAAAATGCCAACAAAGAATATGAAACCATCCTCTTTGACCACATAGAGAGGAATAAAAACTGATATTATCTACTCTTTGAGCTTCATTTCTAGCCTTGCCTCTCCCTAGAGGCTAGCCATTCTAAAAATTTCTCATTCGCACATGAATTATTGTAATCTCCTTGTCCTCTTTATTTTGCAATTAGTAATTCAAGGTCTATGTTCAAGTTTTAGCACATCCTTTTTGCTTCATTTTCTCTCATTTTTTGCTAAATTACTCTATAAAGCCACTAGGACACTTCCAATAGGCTATTTACTTTTTGTGCATCACTACCGTGTCTTGTAGGTTTGAGGTCCCTTGTCCTTACTTAGTAATGGGACTTCTCCATTACTTGGATGGACCAAATTAACAAACTCCCATAGTGATGCACAAACCATAGACCATGACTACAAATAATATGTTCCTAATAAGAAATGAAAGAAAGGTTACTTAAGAGCTAAGCAATAAGGTCAAGGCATAGAAACCAAATATGATATTCCTTACTATATTGTGTGTGATATTATATGCTCCCCAAGTTGCCTTCATGGAGGTTTTGAATTTGTTGAGGGTCTTCTTGAATCCCAAGAGATCCTCCTTGGGGACCAAGATGCTTTATCACAATACATGAATACTATGTCTAGTGCCTCCTAGACTTTAGTCTTCCTGATCTTGCTCTTCCATTATCCTCATGGTCTTTGAATACATTATGCATCACCTTCTATTGGTTGCATTGAATGTGAGAAGGGCCTATCATGGAGTTCCTTTTCTCTTGGACTTGCCATGGAAGCCCAAAAACCTTCTTGCCTTAATTCCACCTATTGAGGGTTTCCTATTATCATTGTTCATGTTTTTGGATCTTTGAAGATCTACTTTGATCATAGCATTGTCCTCATGGAGACCAATGTGTCTGACAAAATATTCTCAATAACCCTAATAGCATCATTCTTGGTCTTTTGGGGTTGTAGTTTACATGGAAATCCAATATGGAGTTGCAAAATTTTCTCTATTATTCTACACAAAGTATACAATGTACATGTATGGATGTTTGATAAAGGGATATCTAGAATGGCTTGAAAGTTTGAATTTTTGGTGTGCCTATCAAACTCCTTATTCCAAGAATTATATTACACTTATAATTTCCTAAAAATTACTAGCCAAATTATTCCTAAACAATTAACTCATAGCAAACAACATTAAAATTTCAGAAGACAAGAAAGTAGTGATAAAATCAAACATCGATGACCCTCTTTGGGCATTCTCCTAACGATATTGCATTTTAGGTGATACTAGATACGAAAATATATAACAAAAGTACATCAATACATTTTCCACCTTTTAGATAAAATCCCATGACATACAATCATCACTTTACATATGCTGATCTATGCACCTATATGAATGCAAAAGTACTAAGGTAAAGTGTAATCCAAGTCCTAACACTTGGCACAACCCGATGGTTGATTAGGAAAATCATGACTTGAACCCACATATGCATTTAAGTAATATGACACACTAAAAATAATCTAGAGAGCATGGTTGTACCTTGGAAGAGCCCTTACACCCCTTAACAAGCCACATTAGTTAGCAATGAGTATAGCCTCTCTATGATAATCAAAGCCCTCTTCTACAGTTACATAACTGGTCCTAATACATGTTAGTGAGATGAAACTAATGATTGTGATGAAGTAAGAACAAAAATTACAACTAAAAAGGAACTAAATACCATGTCTAAAATTACAACTAAAAAGGAACTAAATACCATGTCTAGGTGCATAGGGAATAACAATCAAACATGAAGATACACTAGTAAAACGAGTTGATCATCTTTGACCACCAAGGAAGAATCATCCTCCATTTCCTTAAGCTCTTTATGCACCTCCTTTAGCACATCATATTTATCAACATTCTTGAACTCTTTTTGTTGTAACAAGCAAACAATATAATTGTCATTGTCCTCTTAGCATCCAAAGCACTCTCCAATTTGGCAAGCATGTAGTCTCTAGTTCATGAACTCTATGCGTCAAATTTTCCTTCTCTTGCACCAAAGAATCATCAATTGCTGAAACATATGAATCTTTAAGCATATCATACGGCCATGAGATTACTCTAATAAATCTTTATGCCCCCCTGTCCCAAGCAATTTTCACACCAGCAAGCAAAAAATTCATCATGTCATTAAGTTCAGATTTTAGAACCATTGATGCATCAATATCAACTTCAATCTTTTGCAAAATTTGCAAAACATCCCTCATGCCATTAAGTTCATACTTCAAAACCACCAATACATCACCATCAACTTCAATATTTTGCAAAATTTGTTTCTCCACAACCTATAAAGGTTGAAATCTGTCAAGCAACATCTTATAATAAACTTGTAGGTGAATATACGTATCCATGAAGGCATGCATTTTAGCCATACACTTCATTTTGAGCTCATTAGTCCATTTTCCAAAAAGGGATATAGACATTTTATCCTTTTCTATGACCTGCTATAATTTTGCAACCTACTTTATATGCTTTGACTTTAGGGCATTACATTCACCTTGCTTGAGTTGTGTCAAAGTCTCATACTTCTACTGCTCCTAAAACCACTGATCTTATAGATTCTTTATGACTATCATTCTCATTAGACCTTCCTTATCCAACTATTGCAAATAACCTAAGAGACCTTATGCATAATCTCAACACATTAGACATACTACTAAACATCAAATCATAAACCATGGAAGACATAGAAGTAGAAGCCACATTATTCATATGCGCACACATAGTGACATGACACTTAGCATGAAGATTAGTGGCTTGAGAACCACCCTACTAGAATTTATCCTTTCCATTCATGTTTTCTAATTTGAACTTGCCAAATTTGACCCTCTTTCTAGCACAAAGCTCCTCAACCTCTTTACTCTAATGCAAGTTGCATTCCATCATAATATCCATAGATACATCTAACCAAACTCAAAAGAAATCTTCTTGGCATATATCATATCATAACCAACCTATAGAAGATCCTTGTAGATGGAGCTTTTGGCTTGATCACCATCAAATATGATATTTATTGCTTTAGCATGCTACCCCAGCTCTCGGCCATCCAAATTGGCATCCACATCAATGGCATTGCATACCACTATAATTAACTTTCAAGAGAAACTTAGGTGTCAGCTCTACATATAAGGACCTTGCATATTCATAAAGAGCAACAAAAAATAGACTTTTCTTGATTCCTTTCTTGATTTTAACACCCTTATCTCTATCGTATTTTTTGTCATATACCCAATCAGGCGGGTTGTCACATGGCCAACATACCATATGATCCCATGAGTTTCTCTTGCTATGATATTGGTATTTATCAACAAAATAAATTTCTCCATGAACCACTTCATGTCTACGTATTATTCTTGAAAATTGAATATTATTTATGGCTGCAAATTGAATAAAAATTTTCTATGTTGTAGTAGGATTAGTCCAAGTAGATTTTTATGTACTTTGATCATGATAGGTGAATATAAGTCATGTAGCCAAGATGAATAAGTACATTTTTGGTTTTGATTTACATCTTTCTTTGGGGGTTGGTGCAATGAATCCCAAGAACATATATGAAGCAATTCAATTTGCGGAAAGGTACAACCCAAAGTACCATAGAGATATGCCTTTATTTCAACCCAAGACTATGGGAAATACACTTTCAAATCAATCTTCAAGGTTGGGACAACAATTCAGCTAGGAAATAAAGTGATTTAGATAAGAGGGCAGGTTCCAAAATACTTATATCAAGGTTTCAGCTTTCCCGACACTTTATGGCACTAAATAGGGAACAAATCCAATGTCATACTAAATTCAGATTGAATTTTAAAAGGATAGAATTTGGAGGGAAATCTTTAGCTAATTTTTGACAAGGAAACCATGTATTTAATGAGCAATTGAAAGAGATATACACCAAAGGTTTATGTTTCAAGTGGGGAGAGAAATAGACCCCTAACCATAATATAAATTGCAAATCAAAGGGAGCTAAAATGAGTATGATCATAGAAGAGGGATTGGATGAGGAAGTAAATGAGACATAAATCTTTGAAATGTCATCCATACCTACATTACCATACCTACATTAGAGGAGCCACATGATGATGAAGAAGCTAGAAATGAGGAGTTTTATGATTCTATGGATGAGTTTCCTTTTTATCAAAGTGGTTGAGGATACCATCAAATTTGCATGAAAGAGGGAGATGAGTATAAGACTACATTTTAAAAGTTGAAAGAGAATTGTATCAATTCTTGGTGATACCTTTTGGACTATCAAATGCTCCAACCACTTTTCAAGCCCTAATGAATAAGATTTTTCAACTACTCTTACTCAAGACAATCCTTATTTTCTTCGATGATATCCTCATTTATGGTAACTGCAAGGAAAAACATTTAAAGCATGTATGGTTGGGTGTTTGACACATTAATAAATCACAGAATCTTTGTAAAAGAATCCAAGTGTTCTTGTATGTAGGATAGAGTAGAATATTTGGGCTACATAGTCAGTGAGAGTGGGATTATAGTGGGCCTAAAGAAGGTGTAATGTGTCAAAAATTGCTCTACTATTTCCATATATTTGAGAGGTTTCCTAGGACTATCCTCTTTCTATCAATGGTTTATTAAAAAGTATGCACATTTTATGGCTCCATTGATTGACAGATTGAAGAAAAAGGCTTTCTTTTGGATTCCATAACAGACCAGGGTTTAATAAGCTAAATTTTTTGTTAATTTTAGCACCAATTTTAGTATATCCAAATTTTTCTAAGGAATTTGCTATGTGTATGGATGTTAGTGGAAGAGGTATGTGGCTATTTTATATCAAAATTAAACATGGAGTGATTACCTATGAGAGCACAAAATTGGATGATAAGGAATATCAACTTCGTGTCCAAGAGTAGAAAATGCTAGCCATTCTTCATGCAATTGAAAAATGGCATCATTGTATCTATGGTTACCATTTTAAGTCAAGATGGATCATCATGTGCTGAAATACTTCCCTTCTCAACCCAATTTATCTCCTAAGCAACTATGGTGTTTTTCTATACTTTGAGGCTATGATCTCAACATTTCCTACATGGTGGTTAAGGACAATATTGTGACAAATGCTTTGTTAAGAACGTGAGCATGCTCACTTTCTTCAATCTCTATCCTATACAAAGATTGGATCCATGATATAAAAGAAGAGTATTTGCTTGATGAAAATGTAGCCACTATGATGAGAATATTTCAACAAGGAAGAGATGAAGAGTATCCCAATTTTACATGGAATAAGGGATTGTTATGGTAAAAAGAAGAGGGTTTATTTGATGTCCCAAACATCCTTCAAGCATCACATCTTGTAAGAAATACATCCTTTACCTTTGTCGGGTCACCGTAGACTATTTAATACATTTGACACTATCCATAAAAGTTTTTATCAGAGTGGCATTTGAAGAGATGCTAAATATTATGTCATGCAATGTCTTTTGTGTCAACAAAATAAAGATTCTACATTTCTACCCAATGGATTACTTCATCTATTACCTATTCTACATGGATTTTATCATAGGATTACCAACAACAAAGCATGAATGGAATAACATTTATGTATTTGTTGATCACTTGACAAAATTTACTATTTGATCATCTCAACTAAAGTCTAATTCTAAGACAAGGACTAGTTTACAAAGAGTGCGTTCAAGCTTCATGGGATGCCATTAAAGATATAATTTGATTGTGATACTAAATTCTTGGGAAATTTTTTGTAGAGTCTATTCTGTTATGTGGGCACTAATTTGACTCCTAACAACGGCTATCATCCCCAAATAGATGGACAAATAGAGTGCAACAATGAGTAGTTAGAAGTCTATCTTTGTCACTTTTACCATGATACTCAAGCTTTTTGAGAGAGAGGATTACATTTGGCTAAATTTTACAATTAAAAAACCCATCATATGAGTATTGGCATGTTTCCTTTTGAAGATCTCTATGAGTAGAAGGTGCAAATACCTTAGACTCTTCTCAATGATGATGTGGATCCATAAGCTAAGGTTGAACTTGAGAAGATGGAAGCTTTGATGAGTCAATTCATGAAAAATAATTGCAAAGCGTTAGATAGTATGAAGGCTTATACTATGAGAAAATGAGACCATTGTAATTTTACAAGGATGATTGGGTCTTTCTCAAAGAGCCTAAGTCTAGATATGCATATGTTAAAGGCTGTCACTCAAAATAAGCTAGGACATTGGTCTTATGGTCCTAATCAAATACTTAAGATAGTGGAAGAGCTTTCTTCTAAGCTTGAGTTTCCTTCTTCAACACACATTCATGATGTCTTTGATGTCTCTCAATTAAAGAAGTATATGGGTCCAGCCATTAAAGTTTTGGAAGAATTGTCTCCAATTGACGAGGATGTTCTTATTATGTATGAGCTTAAAAAGTCATTGGAAAGCAAGATAAAGCTTTGATGAGTAAAAAATTGTTGGAATATCTTATTAAATGATGGGATTTACCTCTTGAAGAGTCATCTTCACTCCCATTCTCATATCTTGATTCCTTTCCTTAGCTTTTACATGAAGAACAATGAATTCCAAAATAGGGCAACTTGCTGTATTAAAATTCTATAATAAATTTAATTGGTCTAACTTTTTCAAAATATCTTTTTATGAATGCATAGCTTATACTTGGTTTCTACTTTCTAATGACATCTCATTTGATAGATTTGGCCATGGATACATCAGGTTATGGCATTCTTCCTACTGATTATCTTGATTAGACATTTACAACAACTTATATCTCCTTCACTTCTTTATGTATTATGCTTCACTAGGGATCTTCTTTGGATTATCACCCTATTTCTTTTCATGGATTATTTTGTATATTCTTTTGTAAATCTCATCTCATTTCAAAGTTGCGACGACAAAGCTTCTTTAGGCCAAGTAGGCTTGTAATAAAACATAGGACGTAGTTGTAGAGAGGGGGGTTTATATAAAGTTGAGTGAAAATATGTTCATTATCTATTTCAAATTAATCAAACCTTGTTCATAAGGCTTCCTTATGTGGACCTCCCATCATAGCTAAGGGGTGAGTACTTGCTACACCATAGCTAAGGGGTGAATAGTAGTGGGTAAAGAACATTCGAATAATGATATGGATGAAGAAATGGCTATACTTAAGACAAATGATACATGGGATTCTGTGCTTTTACTAGAAGTCAAGACATATATTGGATGCAAATGGATTCACAAGATAAAGAATAAGTCTATGGACCAGTTGAGCATTATAAGTCAAAGATGGTTGCCAGATGATATGCACAGACTAATGCTATTGATTATAAGGAGACTTTTTCTCTAGTAGCCAAAATGGCAATTGTGAGGACTGACTCAATAGTGCTTGCATCAAAGGGTTAGACTATGTATCAAATTGATGTTAAAAACACTTTCTTGTATGGGGAGTTGCAAGAAGAATTTAATGTTAAACAACCACCTAATTATATGGTTGTCAGTTATAATGATTATATATATATTAGCTTCATAAGACTGTATATGAACTGAAGTAAACACCCAAGGCATGACATGATAGGATTGCAGAATATCTTGTTAGCATAACCTTTTGGAGAGCACATGCTGATCACTTATTTTATGTGTAAATCATGGGTGATAGTGAGATAAAGATTAACCATGTGAGGAGATTTCTCAAGATTGAGTTTGAAATGAGAGATTGAGGAGAGTTATGCTATTTTCTTCGTATAGAAATAAATAGGAGTTTAGAGGGTATATGGTTGTCATAAAGATAATGTGCTTTGGATATATTGAAAAAGTATGGTACAACTAATTGTAAGCTAATCTCAATACCTCTAGATGTCAATGCTAAGCTTACTACACATGAGGGTGATATGATTAAGGATATCACTATGTATAGAAATATTGTGGACAAACTTATTTATTTGATAGTCATTAAGCCAAACCAAAACTGCACAATTGGTTTGGAGAGTTAGTTTATGTATCTTCCATAGAAGCCATATTTGGATGTAGTACAATACACATTGTGCTATGTTAGGTCTACACTTGACTATGCCTTGTTCTATGCAGTTAAGTGTACTCTTGGACTTGTATGGTTACATAGATGTAGATTGGACTGGCAGTATTTTAGATACAAGTTCTACTAGTAGATTTATATTTTTCTTTTGGAGTAGTGTTGTTACTTGGAATAATAAGAAATAGGCTACAATTGCACTACCTAGTATTGAGTTAAAGTACATGGATGCTATAATTGCAACATGTGAGGTAGCTTGGCTACAAAAGATACTTTTTTGGTGATTTGAGACTACAAGTGGACAATAAGATTATCATTTATTGTGATTAACTTAGTAGCACTTAGTTGGCCAAGAAGCTAGTGTATCATGTGCGGACCAAACACATAAAGATCAATTACAATTTTGTTAGAGTGCACATTCTAGCAAGTGATATTGATTTGGTTTATGTTAGTACTCAAGATCAAAATGTAGACATTTTTAACAAGGCCTTGGGAGCTAAGAAGATCCATTACTTCAAGACTATGATTGGAGTACATGAGCTCATGTTGAGCTCAAGGGTGAGTGTTGAGATATCAAGCTTCACATGAGCTAGCATCCACTACACACCATGATGTGGTAGAACACATTAGATGACCAACATGCAAGTTATCATAGTGATTTTATAGTTAGAGTAAACCCATGTAGTCCACTGTTGGTTATGGAACATTCATTGTGCTATCTCAACTATCATTTTTGTAGGTTCACACTTAATGACTACATGTACATATATTGTAGTACTTCTCATATTAGTCTTTTATCATGTCATACAATAAGTTTTTTGGTGTGGAAAAAGAAGAAAGAAGAAGAAGAAGAAGATTGCAGCTCTACATCTCTAGGTACTCAAGTCTCCCTTGTGTCTATGTGCTCAATATTTCAATCCTACTTCTCTATGTGCTCAAGTCTCCATTATGTAAGTGTGCTCTTGGCTAATTTACCTCTCTCTCTTCTCTTATCTATTTACACCCTTGACAAATCAATTTATTTCATTATGGAGCTTGAGCTAGCACTTCCACCTGTGGTGGTCTTAAGTTGTTTGGGGAGAAGAAGGGTTGCACTGTCCGAGGGGTTTTTGGTTGAAAGGTTGTATTCATTGGGAATCATAGAGAGAAGGAAGTAGAGAATAGGAGATAGAAGATAAAAAAAAAGAGTAGACATGAGGTACACAAGAAAAAGACAAAGCTTAATGAATCAAAGCACTATATATTGATAGAATCTGAGAAGATAAACAAAATCCTTGTCTAGGACTACGCGGAAGCAATCTCCAAGCATTAGATCTCTTGTAGCTCCCTTGTAGACCAAAAACACGCACCAAATACTAGCTTCTTCTCGCTTTCTCAGACTGCAAATTTGATGGTTCCATTGGCTCCAAAAGGAGGGTAACACCCTCGGGTAAGTTACTTATGAATATATGTGTGCATCACGTGGGTTTAAAATAAGGTATTTTTAAAATACCATTTTTATACATTTTTTACATATAGAAGGGTGTAATATAAAGGAGTTATTTATACATTGAATAGAAAAGGATTATGTTTTATTTATGAAAAATTCACAGATAAGGATATTTATAAATAGGCCTTGAATGCAAGTGTTGTAGAGGATATGCATATAGTAACTTCCTCGAGGTAAAACCGTAGGACAAGTGTTCAAAAATCTCGTAGATTGCTCCTTCTTCTTCTGCCTATTTGGAGTGCTATTTGTTGCCTCTATAAACTCCATATCACACCACACGAATTCGAAAGCCCCTTGTTTTTGCATGAGATCTCCCAAAATTGACTGAAAAGCCACTTTCTTTTTGCATGTCACTCTATTCTAGAAGTTTTCTATACCTTTTTAGGATATTTATAAGAAATAATATTCAAAATATAAAAAATAGGCTAAACTTATCTAAAAATCCTGTATTTTGGAACTAACCATGACATGGACACTAGCACTAATGACAAGATGATATTGACTCTCTAGACTCATAAGAAAGCCAGATGATGATGCACTCTGGGTTTTTTCACAATGTGCCCATGCAGTGACACAACAACACTTGATAGGTCTTTTGTGCATTTTTTGCATACCACCTCTTCTTTCCACTTTACATTCCACAATGCTAGCTTTTTCCTTAAAGCTAACACTAGTGCTAGCTCCTTAAGATCCGAGTCTAACAACTTAGGCATATTTCCCAATAGCATGTGCAACAAAGATGTGATTTCTATGCTAGCCAATATAGTTTGCACCAAGAAGGTGCACCATGCTTTTGCAACATTGAGCACCATCTTCATAACTTGCAAATTCTCAGGTCTCTACAATGAAGGAGAGTAGGTGTGTAAGCATAATAGCTGACCCTGAATGTATTGGAACTATATATGAATCTCACTTGCATATAGCATATAGTATTTATGAATGAAAAATCACAAACATGATTCATTATTGAAAAGCACATATATATGAATAAAATTCTTATAATTTTCTACAATAGAGGAAAGCAAGTGTTTCGGCATAGTGGTAAGCCCCAAATCTATAAACTACATATCAACTTCACTTGAACATAGGATTGTATATGTGAAAACTTACAAATGCGATTCACATTTGATAAACACACATATATAAACAAGTTATTATAGTTTTCAATGAAAATTTACAATTGCACAATATAAAAATATGTTGAAAATTCTATGTAAATTAAATCAAGTTATTTCATATTGAGTTAAGTATCCATGTAGTTTATATTGTTGCTTTATCTTGAATGGATTCTAAGTCGGGCACAAATGTAGAGCTATAGTAAATACAAGGAAATAATTTTAAAGTACAAAAACTTCTCCAAAGATGCAACTTCCTAATGGCTCTAATTTCTTGTCTATAGCATCTTTTTACCATAGAAAATTGCCCTTGCATTACTACAACTACTTATCTACTTTTGGATGCTCAAATGCACTTACCAAAGCCACCCAACTAATGATAGTTCCACATAAGTGCATACCAAAAACATGTTTGATGAACTCCTCCTGTAAAAATCACGTGGTTTTCATTTGAGGTGATTGTTGAGACATATAGCACGTTCAAGAGTGCTTTGAGGATTATGAACTAGGTAGAAGTATCAGAGGTGAAGTCAATGTACACCACAACATTGTAAACAAGGGGGGTGCACCTTATATATTGAGCCGTGGTATGATCTGTTTCAAAAAATCCCCTTTGCTCCCCTTATTTTTTGTGAACTCATAAATATCTTGCACTTCTTAAAGTCATTAAAAAAATTATTAGTAAAAGTTCACTAAATTAAATAAAGACATACACAAGCAGTTCTACTAAGTTGAATAAATACATACATGAGCAATTAAATTAACCTCCTGGGCTTCATTCGCTTTGACCTTATCTTGTTTGGTTAGGTGAAGGCTAGATTTTGTTTCATGGTAATGTGGGGAAGGGGGAAACTCATACCTCAGATGGCAGGGTGGGACATCTCATGGCATTCATAGTAGTGGCTTTCTTGGAGTTGTCAATTGCAGCCACCAAGGCATCAACTGCACCCTTGATCTCTTTAAGATTTGGGGACAAGGTGAGAGTAGATATGTTAGCATAGTGTCCAAAGGGAAGTCACATGCTATCACTAGCATGGAGAGCTATCCTCCCACATATCCAATATCTTCTCCACATCATGGAGGAACATAAATCTTGTTAGGGCAACAAAGATGTCAGCCAAGATGGATAATTTTGCATTTGCATCCTCCAGTCTCATCCATCTCCCCATAAGTTTTGGAGCACATTTGGGACACTATTAGTAGGGAGAAAGGCTCCCTCCCTATCATTTCCACTACTAGTAGCCTCCATAGATTGTTAAGATGGCAAGCTCAACACGTGCCGATATTGATGATGGACTGCCTGGCTAGATGAGTCCACATATCTACAATTAGCACGTTGGTGGCCATTATGATACTCACATGGCCACTGACTTATCACTTATTATATTTAGTTTGTTACACCTACCTACAGTTGGCAAAGATATAATGCCAGTCGATTAGTATAGTCGATTATGCACTGTTTGACTTAGAAGGCTACTTTCCTTTATGTTGTATCTTATCTATACTTTGTGTATATATTGTATAGTGTGTGGAAGAAGAAGAAGAAACTAGCAAGAAAACGTTTTTGCCTCCATCTCTCTTCTTGTGTTCTTGAGTGAGCTTCCTCTTGTGTATACAGTGTGTGTTTGGCGCAACAGCTCAAGCACATCCTTCCATCATGAGATTCTTGACATTGTATTAGAGCAGTGCCACTAAAAGAGGCTGATTTTGAAGGCTGAAGTGAAGGAGAAGAAGTAAGGTTTGAGCAAGCAAGTAACGGGTAAGAAGCTCTCCCATTCTTTCACTCTCTCTCTTGGATAGTGCCTGTGGAGGCACCGGAAGCAGGATCGAGCAAAAATCTCAAATTGCTGTGAGATTTGGTGTACGAGCAGATCATTGTATATTCTGTAGATTAACCCTTTAGGGCTATCCCGCAATTATCTTGGGTGTTTGAGGCCGTTTCAAGCCCCGTTTTAGAGCCGCAAGGTTGCAGACAACAGTTTCAAGGTACACTGTGATTTCAGCTGTATTGATCCAAAGTGGGTGCATAGGTTACAGATTGCGAATCTGTAATTTTTGAGGTTTTTTTAGGAAGCAAACATAAGGTTTATCTGCAAACAGGTTGCAGATTACATGTACTATTAAGCAATCAGTGAAAAAGATTGCTTGGTGTATTGTTGTGCACGTGTTGTGAAAGATTGCAGAAGACTAGCTTGCTATGTTGTATCCTTGTTTGTGATAATGGCAGAGAATAATGGAAATCCCATTATTGAGAATCTCGATAAGAACAACTACCCTTCATGGAAGTTTCATGTGATGAACTTCCTCATTGGAAAGGGCCTTTATGAGTTTGTTTCAGGTGAAGAAAAGGAGCCAGAGCTAGGTATCCCTTTGACTACAGATGAGTTAAAAGCATGGAAAGAGTGGAATGTGAAAGACAAAAAGGTGATGTACTGGCTATCTATAGTCATTGATAATACTATACTGGGACATATCAGGAATGCAGAAACTTCACATGTAGCTTGGACAAATTTTGAGAGCATGTTTTCAGTAAATAAAAAGGCACGAAAGATTCAACTCAAGCAAGAGTTGAATGCCTTGAAAAAAGAAAAAATGTTGTCAATGAGTATGCGTTAAAGGTGAGGAGCATTGCAGATGCTTTAACAACAATTGATGCAATGAAGGATGATGATGATTTGGTTTCATCCACTCTGAGTGGCCTTAACAAGGAGAAGGCATGGAAATCATTTGTTACTTCAGTATATGTACGGAAGCCATTTCCAGATTTTGATGAGTTGATCTCTCTCATGATTAATGAAGAGATCAATAAGCAGGGTGATTCGTCTGAAAGAAATGGTGAACATGTCCAAGAATTTTACTTGATTTTAGGAAGGGGACGTGGTAGATCCTCTTCGAGAGGCCGTGGTATGGGACATGCTAGCGATAACCAGCAAAACAGGTTCAATCAACAATTTGGTGAAATGCAGTTTCTGGAGATAGAGTAAACTTTAGAGGTAGGGGGAGCTCTAGAGAAAGAGGGGGATGGCAGAATAGAGGCTTTGGAAATTTTGCTATTGTTTACCATTATTATGGCAAAACATGAAATATTGCAGCCTAGAAAGCCTAGAAAGCCTCATTTGGATGCAGTTAGAGGTATGCGAAGTCCACTTTACATTATGGACTTTTTTATGAGGCAGGTAAGGATGTATAGGTCTTTGGATACACAGATGCAGATTGGGCTGGTAGCATGTTAGACAGAAGATCTACTAGTGGATTCATGTTTTCCCTTGGTAGTGCAGCACTTACATGGAGCACAAAAAAATAACCTACAGTTGCTTTATCGAGTACAGAGGCTAAGTATAGAGGTGCTGCTATGGCAGCATGTGAGGTGGTATGGCTGCAAAAGTTATTAGGTGATTTGGATGTGCAGGGAGATGGTCCAGTTGTCATTCATTCTGACAACATGAGCAACATACAGTTAGCTAGGAATCCAGTGTTCCATGCTAGGACAAAACACATTGAGATGCACTACCACTTTGTGAGAGAGAAGGCACTTGCTGGAGAGATTGACTTGCTATATGTCAGCACACAGGATCAGATAGTTGACATTTTCACAAAGGCATTGGGTGTAGAGAAGCTTCAAAAATTCCGAAGATTACTTGGAGTTGTAGAGATAGAATTGAGCTTGAGGGGGAGTGTTGAGATGGAAAGCTCAACACGTGCGGACATTGATGATGGACCGTCTGGCTAGATGAGTCCACACATATACACTTAGCACGTTGGTGGTCATTATGATACTCACATGGCCATTGACTTATCACTTATTATATTTAGTTTTTTACACCTACCTACAGCTGGCAAAGATATAACGCCAGTCGATTATTGTAGTCAGTTATGCACTCTTTGACTTAGAAGGCCACTTTCCTTTATGTTGTATCTTATCTATGCTTTGTGTACATTGTATAGTGTGTGGAAGAAGAAGAAAAAACTAGCGAGAAAACGTTTTGTCCTCCATCTCTCTTCTTGTGTTCTTGAGTGAGCTTCCTCTTGTGTACACAGTGTGTGTTTGGCGCAACAGCTCAAGCATATCCCCCCCATCACGCAATTCTTGACATAGATGAGGTCTCCTTGATGGCAACCACTATGGAAATCTCCTTTGCTATGGCCTCCACTTCCTATGTTATGTTTAGTGGCTCAACCTTGGGATTGTAGGAAATATTTTAATAAGTGAATGGCAAGACCCTCCTTCTTGATTGGTTCAGTACATGTGATGCTCATCTTGCTCATTGAGTAGGATGATAAATGCAATAGTCCAAGAGAAGAATTACTAATCTAATGTTTTAATCCCAAGTATATGGGCATCTCAAGTCATAATTTTTTTGTAAAAAATAGGGGTTAGATCCTTCACAAACCTAGCAAATCACTTTTTGAAATGCTTCATCTCCATTGATATATAATAAGAAGCTAATGGAGACCCAATCCTCCTAGGATCCCTCAAGCAACACCATATACTCTTGCAAGTGGATGTTCATTTATTTGATGTGCCTTTGAGATAGCTCCATGTCAAAGTACTCTATCATTAAAAAATATGGGAGGGTTAATAATTTGGAAGAGACATTCTTGACCTCTTAATTTTGTCATTTCCAAAAAAGCCATGAAGCTACTTAGTTGGGAGTCCATGCTTGCATACTATGAATGTAGACGAACTTAATGTAGTGTTCCAAAGGTGAGAGGGAGATAGAAAGCAAGCCATGAAAAATGAGAATGAGAGACATGTGGACTTGTATAAATAAGGTCCAAGAGAAGAACATTTTTAAAAAAATATCATTAAACATTAAAATTTAGAATCTACAATGAGAGATTGTCCATGCAAGTAGATGAAGTTCATGTTTACAAAGTAACTCAATCAAGAAAATGGCTTATTACCATTATGGAGACTTATAATTAGATGGGAATACATAACATATATCAGGGGGGAGGGGTCAAGCTTTAAAACCCTTGCAATGTAAACATGTTGTACTATTGCAACTAGACCTCTATCTCCAATACCTTAAACCCAAGGAAGCTACATTTTCAATGATTCCTCAATAAATCACAACATCTTACTTGATGAGAACTTCTTGCTCTTAGTTGTATGTATAATCATGAGTCTTTCTTTAAGATTTCTCCCATCCATAGTCCATGCTCATTTTATGTATAATAAACATAGACAGCCTCAATGGAAACTTGAGAATGCCATTGATGACTTATAGATGCCATCAAAATGATTTAGTAAGAAGAGAATTGTAGTTCTTATTGGGAAGAAGAAGGTAGGGAGTTGATTGCCAGAAAGAATGAAATGATGACTATGGAGCATGAATTGAAAATGATGTGTAATGTGCCCGCCTATTGGTTGTCCAAGCACGGTTTCAACGGTCCATCGAGAGATGAATCTAAGTGATGCTGCCCACCGGCACTCCCATGGAATGCTATGGGGTTTTTCACCTAGGTTTTTCTAAGTCCGGCGTCTCGCAATGAAATGTTTGTGGCTGAACCCACTAGGATCGACCTGAAATCTGGGTTCCTAGTGGTCAAGGTCTCCTGACAACATTCTAGCGTTGGGTCCTGGACATCCTACTTTACGCAAAGATACCCGAGCCGAAGTAGACCCATGCTGCACTTGGTTCAAGGAGAATGGGAAATGAGAGGGATGCGCCACTCAACCTCTATGCCCATAGGGCATAGTCCCATTCCAGTCCCCTAAAATGGCATGAATCAGGTTCTAACTTAACAATATCTAAAGTCAAACGATGGTAAAACCTTGTGAGAGGCCTCCTAGTTGTCTGGGACCACCCTACCATAGGAAAGACCCTTCAGGGGTTCTACCCACCTGCTTCCCTTGATAACTTTAGTTTTCTAATTAGGTTCTATCACATTTATATATGACATTCAAAATCAGCTTCCTTAATTAGGCCTTCTGGGGAATAGGGTTTATTTGTGTAATTTATGTGGCACAAGCATGAATACAGAGCAAGCAATCTTTTGACAAACAAGTTCAAACGAATTCCTTAACTTATCTTCACGTTAATCTTTATCTCCTTTCCATATAGGAGAAATTGTGTATACCTTCTATCCAATAGAAGTACCCGGTCCAAATCACATGGCACCATAAATTCCATCCTTTATCAAGAATAAGATATTCTAATGCCATAGATGTTGGGCTCACGGTAGACTTCAACTCTATTCTGGACTGGCAAGGGGTGTTTAGAGCTCCACCTGATCCCATGTGTCCTAGGAGTGAGACATAACTTCCATGGTTGACCTTTTCACCACTCGACCTTCGGCCCGTGAATCGAGTAGTGTCCTCTCGGGCTAAAGCACGATGTGACCTTGGAGATGATCCACCTACACAAAATATCCTTCCTTAATTAATCCAATTAAGAATCAAGCACAATCATGGCAATCTGCCTAATATCATCTTCTAAGAAAACATTCCTTTATTTCCCCATGGCAACTTGTCTTCAAAGACCCTTACCATGAGTTTTCCAACAATCACAAGCACTTGGAATAATCATCCAAACCACAATCCGACAATCAGTTGATTGTAAAAGCATTTAGAGTGTTGTTCAATCAACCAACGAAAACAATGGTATTCTTTCCCAAACATTGCAAGAATAGTTGTGATAACGTTCCCCATCACACATTTTCTCTCCCCCTTCGAATCTAAGCGATTCCATGCAAAGTTTACTTAACACTTCGACTATGACACATGCCAAGGTCTCATACAACTATGCAAGAATGTAAATTCTATTGAGCACTTGCATTGATCGACAATCCGACCTTTTTCCAAACAAGTATAAAATTTTCTGTCTTCTCTTTGACGACATAGGGTTTCTTATCCCTAGAACTCTCCACTTGCCCTTGAAGTTGGAAACTCTTGTTTGTTCCTAACCTAACCCCGAATTGAATTGACAACACAGCAGTTAACCCACAGATCTCAAGGCATCTTAGTTTTAATTCTTATGACCAATGTTGTACTAACTATGCGCATCGTCAAGATCCCAATATTTTGAACATGAGCTATTGGCTCGTGATATGAGCAAGAGCTTGGGCAAATAACTTAGAGTTTTCGAGAATGGATTTCCTTTAGGCTAGACTACTTACCTTGCAATCCGTCAAGCATGCAAGATATAACATACCTCCAGTGGGGTGAAAAACATTAGTACTAAATTTCAAGAAGGAAAAATCAACAATACCTTGGAATTTTTTACGTTGTTTATGTTATGCATGAATTTTATCGCATAACATCTAGCCATGGTTTTACTTCTCTTGATACAGGTACTTTGCAAACTCCATCTTTCGAATGTATGAGATGAAACCTATCCCTTTCCATGACTTATTCTTATGCAGCATCTAACGTACCTTATGCAGTAATCAAACCAAGCTTTTTATTAATTTGAAAATTCATTACTTACGATCGGTATCGCCATTGGATTGGCAGTGATGCTCTCACCCGAGGCTTCGTTGCTCGTTGTGGGGTTGCCATCTGTGTGTGACATTTTTTGCTTAGGGGCCATTCCCAATCTTAGTCTCCCTTAGATGCAAAATGCACTAGAAATATGCGCCTTATATTCGATTAGCGGGGCCAATTGGGGAAGGAATTAAGCTGTGGGGTGGATGAAAATCTTGCGGGAAAGGTACGTGGAATAGATAGGTGCATGGGGCCACCCTCTTAGGAGGGGAAAGGGAGGAGACCCTTTGGCATATTCCTTCTCTCTCTCTCACCATCTCTCCCTCTCTCTCTCTCTCTCTCACCCTCTCCCTCTCTTCCTCTCTCAACCTCTCCCTCTCTTTCCCTCTCTCTTATCCTCTCTCTCTCTCTCTCTCTCTCTCTCTCTCTCTCTCTCTCTCTCTCTCTCTCTCTCTCTCTCTCTCTCTCTCTCTCTCTCTCTCTCTTTGTGTGTCTCTCTTTCTCACCACCCATGCAGTAGCACGTTGAGGCCCTCCTCCTTTTTCTTATGATGGGGGGGGGGGGGGATTTTATATAGGTGTTTGGGGGAGCGGGGGTTGGAGGTTATTATTGGGGGGGTGGGGGGGGCAAAGTGGATTGGTTATGGTAGTTCAAGGAGTCCACTATGCAGCGGACTGGTTGAGGTGGCTTGGAGGGGTGGTAGGCCCCTGGCCTCCCCCTCATCAATGTCATCATCATCCTCGTAATCATCATTGTCCTACCTTTCCTCCATGCCATCATCGACGACTCCTCTGCCCCTTCCATGTCATCCTCTCCCTTCCCCCCCGCCACCTGTTCAGCGACGGCCGGGGGGGGGGGGGGGGTTAAAAAAATCAACAGTCCTTATTCATTTTTTTGGGGGGGGTTCCTATGTGGGAGTAGATTTAATAAAATAATTTAATAAATGGATTGAATGCCTTTGTGGGTGTGACTATGGTTGTGTAAGGAAGGAGGTGGTAGAAATATTTAATAAACGGATTTGTGGAATGGAGAGGAAGAATGTTATAAGAAGAAGAAATTCTCAGAGAAACACTTCAAAAGAGCTTTCATTTGTCTATACACAAGATAAAATGAGTTTTTTGAGAAAAAAGGGGTAATTTGAAAATTTTTGAAAGATTAGGATTTTGAAATATACACAAGATTAGGATTTTGAAAGATGGTACGAGAGAGGGTGAGCTTGAATTCCTACAAGACATACAATACAAAGATGATGCACATAAGATAGCAAGCTTAAAATCCTAATCTTTCTTTTTCTTTTTCTTCTCCACTATAACACTCTACCAAGAAGAAAGAGAGAGCACAACATACATAATACAAAGGCATTCTCTATACTATGAACACACTAACTAGAAAGATGACTAGATAGATATTTCATAACTCCAATATGTGGACTTAGCTATGAAGTATCATAGAAAGTGTATGCGAATGTAGGTATCAACCACATCAGTGATATGCATCCGGGAATAGTCTCCTAGGCATGTGAGTGTGAGGTAATGTTGAGCTTGACATCTTAACACTCCCACCCTTTGAGCTCAACTCCATGACTTGTACTCCAAGTAAACTTTGTAAACATTGAAATTTTTCTACTTGTATGGCCTTGGTAAAAATATTAGCAACTTTCTTCTCTATGCTAATTTAATGAGATCAATGTTACCTACCAAGACCCACTCTTTGATGAAATGGTAATGAATCTTAATGCATTTATTACATACATAAAACATTAGATTTCTCACCAACTATATGCTATTCATGTTGTCATAATACTCTCCTATCTATGTGTATCCCCAAATCATTGAGTAGCTCTCATATTCAAGTTACCTCATAGTAGATGAAAACTCTCCTATCTATTTATATCTCTATGTAGCTTTCGTATCCAAGCTATCTCACATGCTACCATAGTAGCACCCTTGTACTTTGGCTCTATACTTGATAATGCAAAAATGGCCTATTTCTTATGGCTTTAAGTAACAATTCCACTCCTGAAAAAAAAACAAATAACCATTGGTAGACTTCCTCTCAGATAATTTTGTTTGCCTAATCTATATTAGCATAATCAAATAATTGCACCATCGAATCAACTTCATAAAAGATACCATAATCTAATGGGCGTTAAGGTACCATAGAATACGTCTCAGATTATCCAAATGAGGCTTGTGAGACACTTGCATAAATAAACTCCCCAAGACAAGTATGTAGTTACAATCAATCTAGTGATAGTAGTGACGATTAAACTTTCCATCATCTTCCTACAAATAGTAGGATCCTCCAACGTCTCACCCAATCAATACTTAGCTTTACATTTTGAGATAATGGAAATGAGATTGGCTTACAATCATCCATATAATGCCTTGTCAACATATCCAATATATACTACCTTTGTAAGAGCTATATCCCATTAGATATCCTAATCACCTCAATGGAAAGAAAGTACTTCACATCTATCACGTTTTTCATATGAACTTTTTACTTGAGAAGACTCTTCACATGCTCCACCTATTGTACATTATCACCCCTAACAATTAAATCATTCACATACAATGTAATCACCACAATCCCTCTATCATTTTGATGTTCGTAAAGTGACTGATCTGTACTTTAAGAATGAAAACCAATAGAGATAAGATAATGTGCTATCTCATCATGCCATGCTCTTAGCGCCTATTTCAGCCCATACAATGCTTTCATACTCTACACAGATAATCGGCTCATAATTAGGGTGAACATGCTCTCATAACTTGTGTGGCTACTCCATCTACACTTCTTCTTACAACTCACCATGTAAGACTACGTTCTTTACATGCATTTGATGCAAGACCCAACCTTTTTCTACATCCACTATAATGACAGCTCTAATAGTTGCCATTTTTTCCACTGTCTACATCTCCTCACAATTAACCTCATAAGTCTATGCATAAAATTTGGCAATCAATATTGCTTTATATCTAGTCACACTTCCATCTACATTATGCTTTATTTTGTAAATCCAATTGCAATCTATAGCTTTCTTTCCCTTAGGCAGTGGTACCACATCCCAAGTCTAATTTACATCCAACATAGCCATTTCTTCATCCCTAGCTTTCTCCTAATGCACATGACCAATAGCTTTCTCAAAAAAAGTGGGATCAACTAAATTTATGCCATTCATCATATATACATCATGTTGAGAGAATATAGCCATTATATGTTAATCTATGTACACGATACATTATTGTCATTGATCTACACACTTGTGAAGCACTTTGTAATCCCTTTACATCAGCCCTAGTTTTCCTAACAAACAAGTGTACCAAAAAATGGAATACCAAACTCCTTATCCTCCATAATTTGACTTGAGTCATCATACTCACCCTCTACATGAGAATATCTTGCAAAAACATCTACACACCAAGTGGCTCAACCACTCTCTTTATTTTTTTGATATATGTTTTGCATGTTTAGTAGTGCTTTTTGCATGCAACATGTGACTCCATGGTCTCTCACTAGAAGAGGACTGTTTTGGCACAATCAATGTCTATGATAGTGGATGCACACTTTTTGCAATCACTTTTTCTTTTACATCATAATCAATAATCTATTTTTTAGTAGCATACCAATTACTCATCTCATCAAATACCACATCTATGCTCACTCTATCTTATGTGTAACTAGATGATAGTATCTCTAACCCTTTTGCTCAAGGCAATAGCTAAGAAATACATACTTTTCATCTTTGGGACTCAGCTTCTTTCTTAGCTCATCAAGCACATGTACATATGCAATGCTCCAAGACTTTAGCATGTGAAAAATTTTGTTTGTTACTAGTACACTTCTCCTATAGTGCTATATCATGCATTACTGCAATGGGAGATTTATTCACAATATACACAATAGTAGAGACAACTTCAGCTCAATAATAATGAGGCATGCCCTTTTCAACCATCAAGTCTCATTAAATTTCAGCAATATACATATTTTTCCATTTTGCAACACCATTTTGTTGCAAAGTATACCTCTAGTGAGCTACCATGTTATTTTAGAAGATTATTGCATTCATTGGAGAGATACTCTTTCCCTCTATTTTACCTTTGGTACTTAATTTGCACATCTATAAATTTTTTTTGAATCATATTTTTAAAATTGTAAAAGTGAGAGAACACCTCGCTTTTCTGCTTCATGAAATACACCCATTATTTTCTTCTATGATCATCAACAAAGATTACATAATGCTTAGATCCAACCATTGATATAATATTTGTAGGGGAATCTCACACATTCAAATGTAAAATATCAAGTAAATCTCTACTTACATATTTATCATGAGAAAATTTCTTGTCTATTTTTCTATTGGCATACTTCACAATTTTTTTCATATTAGTCACGTTGAACTTAAGCCAGCATGTCACAATTTCATGTGATTGCATAATCTTCAACCACTACACATTTACATGACCAATCTATTTATATCAACTATAGGGGTGCATTTCAACCAGTCAATGGGCTGATTTATTCATAAAAATGTGACTACTACCAATATCCACAAGGATAAATACATGCTTCCCATGAATACTACCTTGATGCGTAGGGTACTAGGGCTATTAGAATCTATCCAAGCAGCCAAGGAGATGGAGAAAAGGGAGGTGGTAGTTAGGTGGGATGCCAAATCAAGTGCATGGGATAGACAATCACCTAGGTCAAAGGGAAACCCATCCTCTGGGTCATAAAACTACTCATGGTGTAAATCCTAAGCATGCTCCTCATTGTCAGGTGGGCCATCTTCATTATTGTGCCAATCTTCCATTACATACATGCTATGAACCTTGACCTTTGATGTCTTGTAAGGGCACTTGGAGGCATGGTCGATAGTATACTTATCCCCACATTTAAAACTTAATCCTTTTTTCTTCCTTTCCTTCACAAAATTCAGGGAAAATGAACCTTTGGCCACTTGAGCCATAGGAGGGTGATGCAGTGAGTGCCTATTTTTAGTATATTTACTCTCAGCTTTAGAGCCAAGTGCTATCCCAAGAGTGCCCTATTTTCTTTTAGCATGGAAGGGGGGGGGGGGTAAGTGGGTTTTTTAGGGTTTCTATTAGGCATGGAATTGCCCCTAACACCACCCCCATATGAGGCTGGTTTTGATGAGGTACGAGGTTGTCCATAACCTTGTCAAAAACTCTCATTCTTACAATACTTTCTTGCATATATTTCAACCAATTCAATTGCATCAAATAGTGTGGTAGGCTTTTGAGCCATGACATCCACCGATAGGATCGGTTCCAACCCATAGATGCACTTATGTAAATTGGCATCATCATTAATGCTCTCCACATATATGGTTAAGTTTATAAATTGATTTGTGTACTCTTGTACAATGAAATTATGTTGGTCAAGAGTGTACCATTGTCTTCCCAGCCGCTCTTTTTCCATGAGGATACAAATACTTGAGCTATATGCATTTTAAAGTCTTTCCAATCAATGAATTGATGATTCTCTCAATTGATATAGAATCACCATGTGTGGGCAAGTCCTTCCAAGTGGAGAGATGCAAAGATAATTTTTTGATCATCTGTAGGGGGGGTAGACATTGAAGTAGGGCTCTAACTTGGATGTCCATTCTTCCAAGTTTGATGGTGAGGGAGATTTCCCATTGTACTTAGTGAGAAGGATATTCTCACAGAGATCATGAGAGCCTTGCTACCCATGGAAACCTTGTTCTCCATACACACCATGATGGCCACACGTACCTTGCTATTCATACATGCCAGGTTGTGCATTTATCCCATGCTACCCATTATAGCCTTGCTACCCATTATTTCCATGTTGCCCGTGATTGCCATGCTAGCCATTAATACCATACTTCCCATGATGGGGTTGAGTCATGCAAGCTCCATTGGGGCTTTGAGGGAGAGTAGGGGAGCTCATACCAATGGTGGAAGAGGGCCTCACTAGAGGGTTGGGTGCATGGGTAATGGGGTGAGAGGATTCATTGACTTCATAGGTAGAAGGGAGAATATCCTTGGATCCAAGAATGACCTGTGGACCATGTAGTGGCTCTAGTGGTAGAGGCCATCAAGACTCATGCTTGGATTCATTTTCCTTTTCTTGGGACAAAGTGGTAGCTAGCTAAGCTATAAGAGTTGTGAGCTACTCTAGGCTTTTGTGAGTCCTAGAGTTAGAGAGGGCCACTTTCTCAATTGCTTCACCAAATTTTGACGTCATTTCATGATGATTGGTAACCATGTAATTATGTCTCTCCATGTGACGAAGCTGTGGGATCCTAGATGCAAGCTCAAGCATCCTCAAGCCTCCTCCATCTCCAAGCTCCATCGTCCATAGCCGCGCGCACAAGAAAAGAGAAGAGAGGAGAAGAAGAGAAGAGGAGATGGTGAAGAGCTTCACCCTCTTGATCCCTCACTCTCACACACTCACTCCCTCATGCTCTCACACTCCCTCTCTCAAGAGCACACACAAGCAAGAAGATGAGGAGAAGAGAAGAAGAAGAAGACTCTTGTTGCCACACACCAAAAGAATGAGCTCTCATTCACTTTTTGAACTTTATGTATACAAACCCTAAAATCCCATGGGCACCCATCCCTTTTTTACATGACCGGCCCTTGTGGCAAGGTTTTGTTTTTTTCCATTTCCCTCTTCTAGCCTTATGCCTCTAGCCTACACCCATCTAGTATTTTACAATTGGCATAGGAGGGAGCCTGGCACTCTCTTACAAGAGTTTTCTGAGTTTTTTGAGGTGCCCTTCATTTAAAATTGCGCTTTTTTCCTCGGCTTGGTTTTGGAGGTCGCCTGCGTGTCTTTGCTCTTTTTCCATGTTTTTTTTTGCTTTTTTCTTCCTTTTTCTGCCATCTCGACCTGGGGCCATCTCGATTTGGGGTTAACAGAAGCTCATGTTGACATAAAGTGTGGTTGAGTAGTTTGAAGGGATGTATATTGGGTACTGTCGTCAAAAACTTTCAGAGTAAACGCAGTTGTAGACGCGTAGATACACGCCTGTATAGACGCACAATATGGATATGTCCACTTTTTTATAAATATGATTATATATTTGCGTAGTGCGTCTATAGGCACGTTTAAGTGTGCGTGTAACTCTGATCATAAGCGCGCTTTTAGACACGATTTTGTAGATGCGCAAATAGACGCGTTAATAAATGCACCTGACATTTTTTTTCACAATTCAAGTATTGCGTCTACAAGCACGTCTATGAACCCTATTTGTTGTAATAACTTCGGTGAGTTTCAATCATTGATCAAGCAATATGAGACTTTGAGTGAACGGTAAGAAAAGTGTATATCAATCATGCATTGTATTCAAAAACTAATTGAATATCATTTACAAAATCATTGTATGTGGCCGTAAAATTTATTACTAGGAGGTGACGTCTTATCGTAAGGAAAAGTGCACCTATTACAGCCAGTTAGAAGAGTTCATGGGCATTCGATGGATGGAGTGCCTAAGCCAATCCACCACTTGGAATGCACTACCCATTCTATATCGTCAATACCAGAGGAGATATATAGCCTTTCAGAATTTCCCACGATCTTGGAGCCTGAGATGGAGGCAATTATCAATGCATTGATGCCCATGGATGACGAGACATCTGATCAACTGAGAGAGGAAGCATCCATACCATTATATGATGGGTGCCAAGTATCTTGCCTAAAGCCGCTACTTGCACTCCTAAGTGTGCAAGCAAACTACAGGTGGAGCGATGCGAGTGTGACCGAGTTGTTCAAGTACCTTCTACGTATGCTTCGTTGATTTCTTTTTGGCACCATTATAAAAAACAATTGTGCTTTTTCAAGGTGTTTTATGATTTCTTTTCAGGTTGCTAAAGTATGATATATTACCACTTGCAAATACCATGCTTGAGTCTCGTGATGATGCACGACATGTTTTACGAAAGCTTGGCATGGACTACAACAACATCCATGCATGTGTCAACGATTGCGTGCTATTTCGAGGAGAGTATGAGACTATGGAGACATGTCCAAAGTGTGGTCCTCATAGGTATCAACAGAACTTGTAAGGGCAAACCATCTCTCAAAAAATTCTTAGACACTTTCCACTTATCCCTCGTATATATCACACGTTTTGTATGTTAAGCATGGCAAGCTTGACAACATGGCATGTGCATAATAGATCCACAAATGGAGTCCAATGAATATCAGCGGATTCACACGCATGGAGCCACATTGACTCTACCTTTCCAAGCTTTGCACAAGAGCCAGGGAATCTTCGGCTTGGTCTTGCTATGGATGGCGTGAACCCATTCGGTCTCTACTATACTTCTTATAGTGTGTAGCCCGTAGTCCTTGTTAACTTCAACATCCCACCATGGATTTCTATGAAGAAAGGACATGTGATCCTTAGCTTGCTCGTTCTTGACCACTACAAGTCAAGAATATGGATGTCTATCTATGTCCATTAGTCGATGAGCTTAAGATCTTGTGGGAGGGGGTCACCATGGAAGATATGAGTAAGTGTGATGGTCGACAAGATCCACCAATATACAAGCCATTTTCATGTGGACCATCCATGACTTTTTGGGATTCGGGGAGTGCTCAAGCAAGTAGGCTTCTATTCTTGCTAGTAATATCTATTATAGCTCATTCAAGTTTGTATTCACATGATAGAGTTGTTGGGATAGGTCTAGTTACCTTAGGTTATCATGCATGTCCATTGTGTGGGCCACAATTAGACTCTCGAAGGTCAGGAACCATGAAGAAGATGGTATATCAAGGTCATGCCACTTTCTTGAGGGTCATGAATTGAGGGAACGTTTTCTTGGACAATATCCAGCACGAATGAATGCCCAAAGCTAGTACGAGCTGAAAACGGTCCATATGGAGTCGCATCCAAACGTAATGCAATAGTTCTCAGTTTTCTACAAGTTGACATATTGGACCCACTTACAGATCAACCACTTGTTAGATCCCATGCATATTTTCAAGAATGTGGGTAGCTTACTATGGAACCATATCATACAAAAGAGTGCCACTGTAGGGGCATGAATGGATTTGAAGGAGGTAGGTAAGATGGAGGCGCTTTGGCCACAGTCGCGTGCTGATGGTTGCTTGCAACTACCTCGCGTTCCTTGGGTTTTGTCCACTAAAGAAGAGAGCTTTGTGAAGCAAATTAGGTCTATCCACACTCTGATGGGTACGATGTGTTATCTCAGATCCGTGGTTTCTAAATATGACCAATTATCAGGGCTAAAATCCCATGATTGGCATAAGATATGTCAGGTGTGTACTACAAATGGATTGTAAGTGGCTTGCGTGTTTTGCTATTTGGAGTGTATTCATTGTTCGTAATGCTTCTTCATTTTTAGCAGTTTGTACTATCGATCGCGATCACATGATATCTCACTCCAGAAATATGCAGGGCGATTTATAGGTTGTTAAATTTTATGCAATGGATCTCAGAGAAGGAGATCAAGATATCCTCTATTGAATCCGCAAGGCGGGGAGAAGTAGGGACAGTCTGTCTCTTTGAGAAGTACCTATCCACCAGGATGCTCACGATATAAACCCACCTCGTGGTGCATCTTGTAGATGAAGTGGAGATTGCAGGACCTGTCCACACATGATGGATGTTCTTCTTGGGGTGCTTCGTGTTCTTCATGAAAACCCTAAAAGGCTTTGTGTGACAATGAGCTTAGCCAGAAGGTAGCATGGTTGAAGGTTGGTTGGTGTCCAAGGTGTTAGTGCATATCTCATAGTGGCTACCAACAGTGGATTCAGATAACAATATGCTATGGTTGGTAAAGGACGATGATAGACTGACCGGAGATGTGGTGGTTGGAAATGGGGTAGAAAAGAGGATGGATGCTGCAATGGAGGAGAAAGTGAATCACTTTTGTGTGTTGCACCATGCCTCCATAGAGACTTGGCTCGCTAAGTATGAGCAAGCCAGTAAAGATAAAAAAGAAGCGTGATTTGAATTTTGACGTAGTACACACCATCGACCGATTCGATATCCCGAGGGCATGGAGAAGATACCATGGTTTATGTCTATATGATGGTTACATGGAGCTTTGATCACAGTCTCTCACGAAGGGGTGGAGGTCTCTATTGAGTGGGAATTCTCAAGGGGGTGTAGTCCAAATGTGACCACATGTTTTATAAGCTATCATATCATGATTTTATATGTGACAACTAATTAACCATCTCAATGTACAGTACAAAATATACAATGTGGCATGGTCGCATGGATGACATTTCCTCGTGGAGCATATTGACAAAATGTGCTCCACAATGGATTGTGGTATCATGGCAAAGTTGGAGCAAGAGAGCCAACAATGAGCCATGGATCCAAACACCATTATAAAAGAGATGGAGTATTTTGGGAACTTTCAAAGTATTATCACGGTGGATTACCATAGCTTCTCCATAATCCTATTCGATGTGTAGTGGTTCAAAGTGGTACTGGAAGGAGTCGGGACAATTGTTCAATGAGGTCCATCTCAATTTCTCGAAATATATTCTGAAAAAGATGGACAAATTTGCGCGACACGTTTGTATTGTGGGCCCATTGTGAACAGGTGCATGAACTCTTTTTTTTTTATAAATTTATTACAACATGTTGTATGTTACAAATGTTAAATCTCTCTTGTATGTGATTTTGAATAGGTAATTTTCTATCCAAACCCTGAACAACCTTGATGGTAGTATGTTATACCTTCAGCTCCCCAAAGTGCGAGAGTATATGATGAAAGCAATGTTCCCATTGTAGATAAGGACAATATGAAGGTAGAGGGGTCGATATTGCAAGAGGTGGAGGCCGTCCAAAGCTTGGAGCATGTTGAGGAGGCAGAATCGGGTAACAATGATGGAAAGACAGGAGGCCAATAAGAACGAGGTGGACTCATCCTTTTGTGGTGACCTTTCTATCGACCTTCTAGTGTATGTGGAGTTGTGTTAGGAGATTGACATGGGACCATAGGCTACGCCATACCTACAGCATCCACCTACTCAATTCATTGATGAATCGCTTAAAAGGATACTCTAGAATATGAATTTTGAGTAAGATCATTTTTTAAGAGTTAT
This sequence comes from Lygodium microphyllum, assembly GCF_053477565.2. NCBI lineage: Eukaryota > Viridiplantae > Streptophyta > Polypodiopsida > Schizaeales > Lygodiaceae > Lygodium > Lygodium microphyllum. Next base: position 106,462,245 of record NC_141151.1, read on the forward strand.
ATTACTATGCTTTACTTGAATCTTTATATTGATTACGCTAACATCAATTTTTGTATGTGCAGGTGACCTTGGTAGATATTTGGACAGCACGATGAATCAAGGGATGAGCGATGAGGAGCTACAGGAGAACTTCACACATATGTCTCCAGATCATATGGCTTGATTCAGAGATATGATGGACCAAGAGCTGTCTCGGACACCATCAGGCCATTCCATTAGATCTATTCGGCACACTTTGATGCTTTGGTTTCTAGTAGACAAGGTCGAAGCTCCAGACTTGGGCTAGACTTGGGCCAGATGGAGGGAGTAGTTCTAGGGGATGCTACAAAGATGTGAATGTGGTGAGCCCATACTAAGCTCGAGATAAAAGTGCTAATCCTAGCTCTCATGTAGGTTCAAGAGAGTGTGGATCAGGTGGTTGTTGTGGAGGTACTGATACAATGTCTCCATCTCGTTGTTCTTGTTGTTGTGTCACCTATGGGATTTGTCACACCTGTGGGGACATCTACTCCATTCACTCCATAGCCGCCCGTAGGTGGCACCCCTATGGGCGCTACTCCGAGACATACAACCCGTGTGGATATATTAGATATACAAGGATCTCCTGGATATGCCTAGGAGCATGGTCAGGTGGGAGAGAATACATCTTAGATATACCCCAGAGGGGTATGGATACCTTGTAGATTATAGGACAGGAGCTATCATCATGAATGATGAGGGGAGGAGGGTGATGGCTCGTATGAGAGTTCTATGCTAACAAGTTTTTCCACACAATGTATTGGATCATTGGAAGAACAAACCAAAGGGGAGCAAGAACTACATAGTAGCATCCTTGCATGAGGAGTTTCCAGACCCATTGTAGCAGATAGGTTTTCCACAAGCTGGATGATGAAGTGCATGCATGCGTATATGTCACACAGATGATCGGACGCATGCAAAGTAGTTAAGAGTGGGGCCTCAAAGCCCAAGTGGCTAGACGTAGATGACTGGCGTCGAATCAGGGAGAAGGCTACAGATTCTCCAGGATATTGGAGACAGTAATGTGAGGCAGCGAGGGCACGATTGGAGGTAGGAGTGGTCCATCATCTTGGGAGTGGCGGCCATAAGACTAATCTGGAGAACTTTGTAAGTTTTTATTTTGTTCTTATCACTTATTTTCTTGCAATATCGCTTGTACTGACAATCGTATTTTTAACAGTTGTATTTTGTTTTCTTTGCACCGCTCCATTACAAATGTGCGATCGCGCCGGCCTAGAGACTCCATATGCAAAGACACATGGTCTCACTACATTGATCGATAGATTGTATGCACGCTGTCGTATTGCTGCGCATTCGAGGTGTGTAAACCACCCAAAAGTTGTGCATGGGATTTGGTACTTTGTACATACTTAGTTGTTGTGATTACATTTATTCTCTGCGTATGAGTATAGTAGCGAGTATGAAGGGTTGCTTTCAGTCTATGTTGAACAGGATCAAGGAGACAAGACATTACAATTATTCAAACAAATGCATGAGGAGGATATCTCTTTGGATAGTATCACACTTGTCTGCACCTTAAAAGCTTGTGGCATGGCTGGAGCTATAAACAAGGGCCAAGAAATACATGCTGAGATTGATAGGATAGTTGATATGTATGCTAAATGTGGCTGGCTGGCAGAGGTACAAGCAGTGTTTGATATGCTTCCTTATCGAGATCTAGGCACAAATCTACTTTGAAAGCATGAGTAAAGACTATGGCCTCATTCCAACGGTGGAGCACCTCACTTGCATGGTTGATCTCCTTGTTCGTGCAGGCCTATTAGGCGAGGCAGTAGCAGTTATAAAAAAAAGATGCCATATTCAGCTAACCTTGTGTTGTGGCTTACTGTTTTGGATGCTTGTCAGAAGTGGGGCAAGGTGGAACTCGGAAGGCAGGCCTTCGAACATGCATTGCAATTGAATAAGAAGAATCCAGTGGCTTATGTCTGTATGTCTAATATATACTCGGATGCTGAAAGGGAAAAGGAGTCGTGCTTTTGGGGGGGAAAAAGAGAAGCTTTTGTTTTTGAAAAGTGTTTTTGGAGGGAGAGAAGGAGGATAATACAGCGTAGAATTTTGAGGAGAAAAAGGGGAGTCGACGCGCAGGGAATCTCGGAAAGGAGGACGCTAATCTGGGAGATGGAAGAATTGGGGAAAAAGCTGAGCGGGGACTGAGTGCTGGGATCATATAGAGAGGGAGAAAAGCATGTTTGTTGGTACAGACTTTTAGCTGCTAGGAAAAGCGATTGTCAATGTTCGGAACGGAAAGGGAACTGGTATTGTGCTGATTGAAGGATCGTGGAAGTTCCATCTCGCAGGTGAGATGGAGGTCAAAAAGTCTGCTTGTGAAGAGTTTACAGACATCTTCTCTTGAGGACTGCAAAGCTAATTTGTGTCTTTGGAAAGACTATGAATTGCAGGGGTTTTCACCTTTGGCAGCAGCACATGCTGCTCTGGACTTCTCCAAACAGTCTTTTGTTAACACTTCAGATATGGACGAGAGAGAATTGGGGGAGTGCTCGATAATCTGGGGAAGACGGAGGAGTATGACAAGGGGGTGGCTTTCCTGGACTCACAGCTGAATGAAGGGAGACATCTTAAGAAACGACCTACAGAGTTCCGTGTAGATCAGGTCCTTCAACAATTTGATTCCAGAAAGTTCAATTTCACAAAAGCTGATCGAGAGAAGGAGACGTGCGATGCCAGCGATCAATCTAGCCAAGTGCTGAAGACACTCATAATCATCGACAACAAGCAGACAAGAGCGAAGAAGGGAAACTCTGCAATTTGGAAGTGTGAAACAGAGGATTGGAGGGTGAAGGAAAGAGGAGCAAGTCAGGTGTCAACTGCTTATCGACCATCCCTTTCTCTGCAGAATCGTCCTAATGCTCATGGCATCCCACTTACTTCTCAAAGTTCAATGCAAACACGCATTAATCAAAGTCATAGATTCTTTGACCACATTAATGTGGCCCCTCTACAAGACCATTCAGCGGGCATGTCAAATTCTGTTAGTGCAGCCATCCGTGAAAGAGTGCGACGAATATCAGAGAAAAAGAATCGAGTAACAGAGAAGCCTGTTGGAATTAAGAGGAGAGTGCAGACAAAAATTCACGGTTCACAACCCTTGAAAATTAAGTGTAGAATTTTAATTCTTCTAAAAAAAAGGAACTTTGACTACTCAGAATGCAAGGATGATGCAGAGCCCTATTGCCTTCCAAAACTCGGAGGCTATTTCAAACTGGCATCCCTTGACCATTAAAAATATCCCATTAAGATCTCCAAAAGCCTGTATCTGTTGGTATATTTGTGCTCCTCTCAAACAAGGAGTCTTTGGAAATGTTATCAGGAATCACTGACAAGAAGGACAACTCTCTTATGCATTGCAATCTACGGACTGCATGGTCCAACACAAGGACATATTGTCTCTCTAGCATTGCATTTTGTCCTATACGGAGTTGTATAGAAAAGAAAAACCTGCATACAATTTGCTGAAAACACTATATATATTTTGATATACTTAACAGAAAAATGTCTTCATGTGGATTGTAATTATTTCAGCTCATATGCAACTTGGATGAGAAGAGCAAACTGTACGATCATATTCGTAGATATATTGGTAGATATATTGGAGCTTAAAGAATGGACAGATTATCCTGCATAGCCTGATCTTGTTTGATCTTCTATCTTGGAATTGCTCAATAACCTTTGTGGTTGCGACTTTGCTTTCGAAAACCCTTCGACAACGCGCAGTGGCCCAGTAAGTCACTCATCTTTCTTGTCCGTAGTTACTACTTTTAATTAAAATGTATTATTATATGGTGGATTGATGTGTAGTTGTTTCTTTTTTTGCAGAGTCTGTTTGATGCTCCTTTGCGACGGGACAAGCTTTCGGATAGCGAGGATTTATAGCTTACGCTTGGATCCGTGGAGCACACATCCTCTTCTTTTTTGGTCCTGTGATTTATGTAGGAAATTTCTATGCACTATGTTATTATCATCCTTTGTATCTTGCCATGATTCCATGAGTGCTTTCATTAAGCGATCTTGTATTTATTTTATGTATTAGTCTTGTGGATTCAAGTACACTTTTCCTTCATTTTGACAACCATTGTACACTTTATACTAACCCTTTTGTGTGGCTCAAATACCACAAAATTTTTTAATTTATAACCGTCGCTATTAGTGTCGCAAATTTACTGCACGCATCGTTATTATCGTTGCAGTTTGCATCGCAAAGCATCGCTATTTGTGTCGTTATTTATGATGCAAATAGCCATACCGATAGCGATGATTCTATATCGTTGCTAATACTGACATATTTAGCGATGAAGGGGGTAATTTTTTTGGTGAAAATTTTTGTTGCTTTGAACATTGGTATGAGGCTTGTATCTTGTAGGTTATGATTTGGGTAGCTAGGAGAGTGAGCTTGGAGCTCCATTTGTGTATACTCCTAGTGTCATGTAGAGAAGATATGTACTACCTCATGAAAGAAGGGAATCTAGTAATGCACTATAGTTGAGAGGTTCACTGAGAGTGAGATACCTAGTGTATAGACTTAATACAAACTCAATACAATGGAAAATATACAAGCATTATGTATATATGACTAAGGTCGTGGAACACAAAGAGCCTACTACATTTGGTGAAGCTGTCTTGGATAAGATCGGGTACAAAGCAATGGATGAGAAAATGAATGCATTGGCTAAAAATAAGACTTGGGAATTGGTTGCATTGCTTGATGGCAAGAAGTCGATTGGTTGTAAATGGGTGTAGAAAGTAAAGTGCAAGCCTGATGGTAGCATTAAAAGGTATAAGGACAACCTAGTGGTGAAAGGATATGCACATCAATATGGCTTGGACTATGAAGAGAATTTTAGCCCTATTGCTAATATAGAAACTATCAGAACTATGATTGATTTAGCTATAAAAAAGGGCTAAAATTTATAGAAAATGGATGTGAAGAATGCATGTGTGACTTGGAATAAGAAGTATTTATGAATCATCCTAAGGGGTATATACATCCTCAGTATCCAAATTTTGTTTGCAAGCTAAAAAATATTTTTATAGGCTAAAACAAGCTCCAAGAACCTAGCATGCATGTATTAGCAGTTACTTGCATTATCTTGGATTTATAGTTGGCAAGGTCAGTGATCACAGTCTCTTTACCAAAACGATAGAGGCAGGCCTTATGGTGCTAGTCATCTATGCAGATAACCTCATTATTATAGGTGATGATGACATTGGAATACATGATTGCAATGTCAATGCTAAAAATTGAGTTTGACATGAAAGATTTAGATGAGCTAAATTTCTTTTTAGGCATTGAAGTGGTCAATTTAGCCAATGGACTTTGGTTGATGTAAAGATAGTATGCATTGGAAATGTTGACGAAGTATGGTATGACAGATTGTAAACCATTGGATACTCTATTGGATCAGAATACCAAGTTGATGTGGACACGGGAGCTGAAATGATAGATGTTACCATGTACATGAAAATGGTGGGAAGCCTTATCTAGTTGACAATCACTAGGCTTGAACTTAGCTACTCATTTGGGCTTATTAGTTAGTTTATACAAAAGCACAGGAAAACCCATTTGGATGCAGTGAGAAGAATTATGCATTATGTCAAGACAATGATAGACTATGGATTCTTTTATGAGAAAGATAAGGACTTGCAGCTTGTAAAAAATTACACGGTGCAGAATCTGAGAAAGAGATAGAGAGTACACAATAGATAAGAGGAGAATAACAAAATTTCTTTATCTCCAAACAACTAATACAAAGATGGCTCTATCCACCCGTGCGCTTCCATTGTGAAGTCCATTGTGAAGCTTAGATGATCATCTAGACAGAAGATAGGTGAAGAGCAACTCTGATTGGGTGAAAGATAGATAATGGATGGCTGTGAAGGGGTTTAGCTTTTATAGCTTGTGAAGGGGGTCATGATGGATGACCTTCCATATGCAACTATGTCTGTTGACCTTCCATGTCCACCTCCACTAGTTGGCCATGGAATATTTTAGGGAATATTCCCCTTACCATTGGTAGGGCCGCTGATAACTCTCTACCTCGCAACTCAATACAATGTGCCTCGAGTTACTACCAATTTAACTACTGTGTCTAACCCAAAGATTAGACCCATAATGGTCACCTTTTTTTCCATCCGATCACATGGACCTCATCCGACATACAAATCAGGACTAAATCAATGTCCGGGCTCACATATGGCTTCTCCTCTGTTAACCCCAAGCCGAGAAGGCGGAAGGATGAATGAAAAAGCGGAAAGAAGATGGAAAATGAGCAAATCTACGCAGGCGGCCTCTAAAGCTAAGCCAAGGCCAAAAGCGTAGTTTTAAATAAAAGGCACCTCAAAAACTCCAAAAACTCTTGTAAAAGAGCGCCGGGCTCCCTCTTGTGCCACCTGTAAAAGAATAGTCGAATATAGGCCTAGGGCATGAAGCAAAAAGAGGGAATTAGAAAAAGGGACCTTGCTACAATGGCCGGTTATGTAAAAAGGGATGGGTGCCCATGGGGGTTTAGGGTTTGTATATATAAAGTTCAAAAAGTGAATGGAAGCTCATTCTTTGGTGTGTGCCCAACAAGAGCTCTTCTCTTCTTCTCCTCTCCTTACTTGTGTGTGCTATTGAGAGAGGGAGTGATTGTGAGTGTGAGGGAGTGAGTGAGTTGGAGTGAGGGATCAAGAGGGTGAAGCTCTTCACCATCTCCTCTTCTCTTCTCTTCTCTTTTCTTCTCTTGCGCGTGCAGCTATGGTGGATGGAGCTTGGAGATGGAGGAGGCTTGAGGATGCTTGAGCTAGCATCTAGGATCGTGGAGCTACCGGAGTGTGCAAGAGAGAAGGAAACTCATATCGGTATCAAGGTAAGCTCACTACACTCGTAGGATCGATGGCGTGTCGGCTATGTGAGAGGTAGCCATTAGAGCTCGCTTGGAACGCTTGAAACAATAAGCGGTCCGTGGGTCTTGGTGGTTGAGCGAAAGCTCCCGCATTTTGGTTCCATTGCTGGGACCAACGGATTCAAGCTTGAGCGCTTGTGCATCCCATATCAAGCATCGAAGTAAGGGATTCTCCCCCGAAATGGAGCTTGAGGTAGGTAGGAAGGTTGGGTGTTTTGATCTTCGAAACAAGTAAGTATTTTGGGTTAGTTAGTTTGTTTGATGATTGAAAAATAGGGAGAAATCATTTCAGTTTGTTGCTTTCTATTCTCGTTGCATTTAGTATAGGATAGGATTAGGAAATCGAACCAGGAAAGGGTAGGGTCTACTATTGCAGGCCCTACAGGATGATGAACAGTCTGGCGCAAAGAACTCTGACGACGAGTACGAAGAATGCCAACCCTTCAGTGATGGAAGTGAGGGTGAGGTGGATTCGATAGAATACCACATGGAGGACATGAAATAGAACAAATATGGGAGGATTCCAAGCCGTAAAAAAGAAGTGCCTACTACAAGAGAGAGCGAGGACTCGTGCACAAAAATTATGATGGCACGTAGGAGCCATAGACCTTGAGCAAGCAGGCGTAGCCCAACCAGGAGCGACACTAGTACTTAGGGTAGAATCACCATCTGAATTGTGACCACTAGGGGAGACCTCCTCTTCTAGCGAAGACGGTGAGTTTGACTCTGAGTCGATGGTGAGCTCGGATAGCGACCCAGAAATACCTAGGCCACCCAAGACCCAATGCACAAGCGGGGACTTACCTATCCACCTGAGGCATAGACTATTGAAGCAAGGAAGGGCGAACCAACCCAGGGACACCCGAACAGATGAACAACGAAAACCACGGGACCTTCCAAAATGATTTAAAAAATTCAAGAAAGGAGATAGGGTAGTGATCTTGATGGGTGCCAAATGGCAAGGGCAAATGAGCGAACCGATCGAGGGACCAGCCAGGGTCAAAGAGGTAAACTTAGCTCAGGAAGGGGAGACACCCCGACCAGTCTTCATTGCCGATAACTTGGCTAAGAAAGAGGAAGCGAGTCTTGTCGCTCTCTTGCGAGAGTACGTAGACGTATTCGCATGGTCCTTGGAAGAGCTTAAAGGGGTAGATCTGAGTGTAATGACTCATAGCATACCCATGACACCAGACGCAGTGCCGGTCAAGTAGCGACCATACCCAATGAATCCTAAGCACGCTCATGGTGTCAAGGAAGAAATTCATAAGCTGATGAAAGTAGGATTCATTTACAAAATTGAGCACATGGATTGGATATCACCCATAGTCATTGTGATGAAGAAAAACGAAAAAATTAGAGTGTGCGTCAATTACAAGAAGGTGAACGGTGCTACTAAAAGGGATAATTATCCATTGCCATACACCGAACACATGCATGAAAGAGTGGTGGGCAAGGAAGCCTACAATTTTCTGGACGGCTTCTCAGGATACAATCAGGTGCAAGTGCATCATGTCGATAGGCATAAGATTGCCTTCGACATCGAGTGGGGCGTCTTTGCGTACATAGTCATGCCTTTCGGGTTTACTAATGCCCTTGCCACCTTTCAACATCTCATCTGCACCATATTTAAAGACATGCTTTGCAAGGAGTTAGAAGTCTTTGTCGATGACCTCTGCTTTCACTCGACCTGGATGGAACACTTGAACAAACTCCAAGTAGTCTTTGACCGGTGTCGTCTATATCATCTCTCCTTGAACCCCTTGAAATGACAGTTTTGGGTGAAGCATGGATGCATCCTCGGCCATGTGGTGTCGAGGAACGACATTGCCATTGACTTATCGAAGGTCAGGACTATTGTCGACTTTCCACCCCCAACCAACTACAAGGGAGTTCAATGCTTCTTAGGCCATACGGGATACTATCGACGGTTTGTGTTGAATTACACATTGATAGCTAGACCTTTATACAAGCTACTGATTGTCTTTGAATGGACTGAAGCATGCCAACAAGCATATGAAGAGTTAAAGAGGGCTCTAACCACAACACCAATTCTACAAGCCCCGGATTGGACCATAACCTTCCACGTGCATATTGATGCTTCTAAAATTGTTGTGGGGATATTGTTGTGCCAACCTAGCGAGCACAACCTAGATTATCCAGTGAGCTTTGCTAGCAGACAACTCACGGAGATGGAAATGAATTACTTGACAACGAAAAGAGAGGCCTTGGACATGGTGTTTGTTGTGAAGAAGTTCTGGCATTATCTATTGACTACACCCTTTACCTTCTTTGTAGACCATCAAGCCTTGCTATACCTAGTGAACAAACCTTGAGCTACAGGACGCATAGCTTGGTGGCTCCTTCTACTTTTGGAGTTTGACTTCTCTGTTGTCGTACAGAAGGGAAAATAGCACTACATGGCTGATCATATGTCACGCATCCGCATAGGAGAATTCGCTAGAGAAGGCATCAATGATGAACTGCCAGACGCCCACCTCTTTAACCTCTCCAACGAGAGGGATTTATTCAAGGCCGATCTAACTCCATATTGGGCAGATGGCATAGTCCAAGTGCTTGAGCACAAACTGCTTGAATGACCAATAGAGAAGGCAAGTCTGAGGCAACTTATTCTCAAAATCCAACCCTATCAATTTGATAGCATGTCAACTATATCGCTTAGGGCAAGATGGATTGCTGTGCAGGTGCATGTGCAAACATGAGATGCACGACGTGCTCTTGGAGGCACACAGTGGGATTGCTGGTGGACACTTTAGCGGAGACACAATGGCCCACAAGGTGTTGCAGTCTCAACTATGGTGGCCAACGTTGTTTCGTGATGCCACACGATTTGTTAAGCATTGTGACGAATGTCAGCGGATGAAGGTCCCGATTCGCAAGGATCAAATGGAGTTGACCCCAATCATTGCACGACCACCCTTCGAAAAATGGGGAATCGACTTCATGGGACCCATCAGCCCCACTGCACAGTATTCTCAAGACAAATATATCATTGTGGCCACGGACTACCTAATGAAGTGGGAAGAGGCGAGAGCAACCCGAAAGAACGATGCTCAAACGACTGCCAAGTTCTTGTGGGAGCAGGTGATCTCACGATTCGGATGCCCCATCGAACTAGTCACTGATCAGGGGACACACTTCGTCAATGAAGTGATAACTCATCTCCTATTCACCTTCCTAATTATCCATCGGAAATCCTCTCCATACTACCCTCAAGCAAACAACCAGGCAGAATCCACAAATAAGATTCTTTTCAACGTCCAAACCAAGGTAGTCTCAGCCTCACGTAGCGACTGGGATAACAAGCTGATGGCGGCCTTGTGGGCTTACCGCACAGCTTACAAAATGGCCATTGGACAGACCCCCTTTAGGTTGACCTATGGAACCGAAGCAATTCTCCTCGTAGAATTCTTTGTGCCTAGCCTACGAATTGCACTTCAGGAGTGATGGGAAGGAAAGGAGGCATGGACGCAATGCCTAGTAGAGCTCGAACGCCTCTTGAAGACTCATCTTCTAGCCACCCATGCACTCAAATGTGAGAAGGCAGGACGCAAGAGATGGTTTGACAAGTATGTCAAGCAATGCAACTTCGAACAAGCCTACCGGCCCAAACGACAGACATCGTTGCATGACCCATCACCCACTAGAGCCCATCCAACTACAATGATCCACTCTAAAGGCAGCAGTCCATTAGAAGTAGCTGCTGCTTCCCCAGCCCTAAGCTAGGAAGCCCAACCGCAACCTAAGGCACACCCGCAACCACAACTATCCACTGTCAAAGGCTCTATTGCTATCAAACCCCAACCACCAGCACCTCTTAAACCCTCCTACGAGCAGAAGTCATTTTTGACACTGGCCTCAGATCTAGCCAAAGATACAGGGGATGACGTGGTTGATTGCATTAGATGGCTTGATGCCACCTTCAAAGAGCTAGCTCTGAGCTATGACAGCTTGGACTTAGGCTTGTTGCCCGAGCCTTTTGCAACCAAAATTTGCATGATGCCTTGTTCTGGGGAAACGTTTGAACTTGCCTTCGCAAAGGTAGCACACTCCGCTGCTGCATTGCTCAACAGCAAGGTCTCTAAAGAGCAAGCCCTCAAACAGTGCCTCATAATGTCATACGATCAGTGAACCACTTCTACCATCACCGACCAAGAAATTGCAGAATTATCGCAAACTTGCTGGGACTGAATCCTCATTCTTGCGGCATTGGTACACTCTTAGGTTGCAATGGGAAGTAGAGGGATGCCGAGTCATCATGAATGCAGAGTAGCGCTGCACAATCAAAATAGCGGAGTACGACTCCACTTATATCGTGCCAACCTTGTATAGAGTGTTAACCACTCTTCGCGACCACCCCCTGGAAGAGCACATCAAGGGACACCCTTACCTCGATCACCTACTGATGACTGAGGAGGAGCTACACATTGCTAGCTGTGGTGCCTCATGTGACTTCTCAACATATGTTCTCACTTACATAACACACGTTGGCACTCGCCCTTGTGTTCTCGATCGCGCAGCTCAGTTAGAGTACATCCCCGATTTTTACACTTGGTTCCTACACCAGTGACTCCTAAGACCCATTACCGAAGGTCCTCAACCTCCAACACCTTCAATCCCAGTAAGGATTCTTCTCAAGCTGGGAAGGGAAGGGGAGTGGGGTGAATCTAGAGATCAATTAAAACCAGTGAAAATCAAGCAAAACGCATAAGCACGTAGACAATGAGAGAGGTAGGAAAATGTTAAGAAAACTTTAAAATAAAATGCAAAAAGTTAAAGCTGAAAGGAAAGGCTCCACATTGGATAGGATTTTAAGGCTTTCATTCAATAAACTCCTAGAGTCTTTGTGAATTGTTAATTTGGAAGCACTTATGGAAACTGGGGTTTATGACAGGAACAAAAGATGTCGCAACAAGACCGTGCCCACCGACTTCCATTCACGGAAGAGAAAAGAGTGCAGTACAGCATCACTCTGGAGAGCTACGGCTACAACCAGCTAAAGTTCCAAACCATTCACAATGTAGAAGGTTTGGTGGCCAAGGAGGAAGCGGCCAGGAGAGTCGTTGAAACATGCAACTTCACCAAGTACCTGGAAAAATTTGCGCATGGACTTGACCATACAAAGTGTGTGGAGTTTCTCAGGTCTTACGACCCTGACAATGAGTGCGTCACCGTCACAATAGGAAGGGGGCAAAACACTAAACAGGTGCAGGTTCACTTGGTGGAGAAGGCGTTGGAACTGGAGCCAAAAATAGAAAAGAAGTAGGAGAGTGATATCATTATGATAAAATGGGGGTTTTCAATTTTAAAGTTTTTTTATCTCTTTTTCTTATATTTTTAAAATTTTTAAAAGGGTATTTTTGGAAAACAATTTCATGAAGGCATAAGAACAAGAGGTGTTGGTACAATTAAAGACACTAGATGGAGACATTTACTGTTAGTCGTGTAGTCTCCCTAGGTTCTTGAATAATAAACCTAAACATTTTCCCTACATTGTATTATCCCTCTCTTTTTCACAAAAATCTCAAATAGTTTCACAAAGTGCATATTATCCCTCTATTTTTGCACATGATTTTCTATTCTCTCTTTTCACTCAATGTCTTCTTTTGATTCATCTTTTATGTCAATGGAAGCTTCAGGACCTCGATATCCTTCCTCTTCCATCTAAGCAATGGAATCTTCATGTCCCCACTGTCCTTCCTCTTCTATCAGAGCAATAACAATGTATAACAATTTCAATATTGACAACAATAGGTGGATTCTTACTACCATCTTTGTCGGTACTTGGGTTATGTTGCAAACCAAGAAGAGGAGAAGATGTTGAAATGAATTCATTAAAACTTACAAGGGGTGAGTCAAGGATTTCAAGCTTGAAGGATCACATTAAAAAATCAAGGAGGTGCTTATACAAAATACATATATGCACTCAAAACTATGCTTGCAAAACTGACCCATTAACGTGCTATGCCTTAGACCAAACTATAAGTTCAAAAAAATTCAATAGCCTTCAAACTTGGTTTTATGTTTTAGAAAATTGCTGAAGTTTGTTTATGTTTGTAGATATATATCCAGATCGGCAACCTATCAAAGAAGATATACGATAATTGAGTTGAATAAGCAAATAAATAGTAAGTTTCAAGCCCATTTTCTTATAAAAGAAAAGCATGTGAAAATTTTAAAGTTTATGATTTCACAATATACCTTAAGACAGTGTTCATCATACAATCATTGACCTCCTTGTGAAGGTTTACAAGGACAACAATACCCTCCTCGCTAAAGCGAAAGGTATTAAGTTGCTCTTACGAGTGGTTTTTTTGTCGGTGTGGCCGTCTAAGAGGCAACACAACATCAAAACATGGGCCGAACATCTCTCAGTCCTCACAATTCTCCTCATGCATACTAGCATGCCTTTCTCTAATCTCTCAAGCCTCTATCTTCCTCACTCTATCTCTCTGCCCTCTGTCTCACCCATCTCCCTTTGGTCTTGGGTTACCCTCTGAGCATTTAGCCTTGTATTGTGGGGATGTGAGGGTCCTGTGGCATTCGTTACTTTCACCTTTTTGCTCTTTTTTAGGGGAGGGATCTCCAAATTTTCCCTCATTTTTCTATCAATTTATTGATGCTATCTCGACTTAGTAATTTTATTGTATCTAAACCTTAGAAGCCTAAGGGATGTGAATTCCATTGCCATAATTGAGACCTTGTGCACATGAGCTACCAACATGTATGCTTCTTAGAGGAATTCAATCAAAAATTCTTCAATAGCTTCATGCAGGCAATCTAGTGCCAAAGAATGCTTGTATAAGTTTGGATTCCTCCTTTGTGATAAATCTTTTACAACCCTGGTGTGAATGGAAGCTTAGCAATGGTAGGCTCATGGACATTCATAATCATCCTTAGCTCCTCAAGGAGAGATGCATGCTGTTGATATCACTTTTGTTGAGTTTTGGCCTACAATGTAGGTATGCTCTTCCTAGGACTAGGTTCTTGTTGCATGCTCAATTGATCTCAATTGTGCAATGTGCAGGTCTCTAGAAGATATATGCCTCACAGTCTACTTTGTTCTAGTCATATCTAAAAATATACAAGGACAATATAAGAAGTCCAAATGGAGAAAATGAAAAAAAACTAGAAAAATGAAATATAGAAGAGGCCAAAGTAGCACAACACGAGGGGGGTTTCCAGAATTAGGAGTCGCACCCCCACGTTATGTGGCTCTGGTCACCGCCAAAGGGAAGGGCGGGGACTACATAACGAGGGGGGGGGGGGGGGGGGTTTCCAAAATTAGGAAGCCCCCTTCGCATTGTGTGGCTCCTGTTAAGAGGGGGGAATTTTACAACGCAAGGAAAGGGACCCCCTTCACATTGTGCGACTTCCGCCAAGTTGCCCGTCGCATTGTACACCTCTCCCCCCACCCTTGGAAAAAGCCAGAAAACGTGAGGGGGGTCCCAAATTTAAGAGGCCTCCCCCCTTCCATTGTTCGGATCCCCCCTCTCCCCTCAGGAAATGAGCCACACAATGTGAGGGAGGGGGCTTTTGAATCTAATTACGATACCCCCTCGTTGTGTTTTTCATTCCCTCCCCTCCTAGTAGGAATTGCACCATGCAAGGGGGGGACTTTCTAATTTTGGATATCAACTTCTCACATTGTTTAATTCCCCTCCCTTGACGACGGGAGCCACACAACATGATGGGGGGTTTCAAAAATTAGGAAGCCTCCCCCTCTCGTTGACCACACAATGCAAGGAGGGAGGTTCCCAAAATCTCAAGGCCCGAGCCTCGTGTTGTGTGGCTTCCACCACTATAGAAATGCGCCCCTCATATTGTGCATGGCTTCACTAGTGAGAGAGACTCATCGTAGACTAGCATCAAGAATGTCTAGGATGAGGCTACTATGGAGGTCTGAGAGGCATGCAACTTGTGAAATGAGATACTGACCTTCAAATTCAGCCTTATAAGGCAACTACATGTACTAATGTCAATTGATACCATGTGAATAAGAAGCATTTGTCCACATGTGTGAAGATTAATAATGCACATGCGTGCCATGTGTCCACCACCAAGGTGTCTTTGTACTTGTGGAAATGATTGAGTATGTATCCACCACGTGTACAATATCCAAGGCTATAAGGGCCTCAATGAGGGGCACATCCATCCTCCAATTCTCTCTCTCTCTCTCTCTCTCTCTCTCTCTCTCTCTCTCTCTCTCATGTTGTATGTCTGTCCTCTTCTCTTCCTCTTACTATCAAAGGCCTGTTGCTGGTGCACAAATCGGATGTTGGATGCACACATAGCAAGTGTCGGAAGGTCCCCAAGAACAAAAGAACTCTACTTAAGCTCAAATAGCAAGAAAGAAGATTTGCACGACATGAAGAAAAGAGACGAATTGGGTACAATCTCCCCCATGCCTTGTGTGAGTGATTTATAAGGCATGTATTTATAAATTTATTCATCTCAAAGCTCAAAAATAGCTCAATTTTACAATTAGCATACTTTAGCTTTTGTGTTTGCTTTTGTCTAAATAAAGAATAAAGTGGTTGGGCAGCCCAAAAGTTGGGATGTGCCCAAATACAATGTCCAATAATGAAATATTTAAACCATGCCCATGCACATACAAAATAATAAATATTTGATAAGAACTTCAATAAATAAGCGCACCTAAATAAATATTAGCACCACGCATTTAATGATAAGGTGTGCGCCCATAAAAAATGATAATTTCTTCTAAGTAATGTGAATACACGATATTGCCCAGTGCTTCCCAACATCATTGCTGCCTGCTCTACATATCAACTGAAGCATTCACAATTGTTAGAAAATAATAAACTTAAAGTGACAAAAGAGAAAACCTAGCAATCTTCAGCTACAAAGTAAGTAAATAGGTTGGAACTCTGTCCTAACCTTAATTTAATACGAGTACACTCTAAACTCAGAAAGGTCCATTAATTTAAATATGTATTTTGCATAATCACCCGCTATGGAATCACCCACGTGCACATTAAATTAATATGATGCCCGAAAAGGACAAGCCTCCCCATCAACTTCTCGCACAAGGAATCCACCTTGTGTACGAGCCCCGGCAAATAAATATAGTTTTGCGGAATCCATCGTAAAACCTCACGGAATCCACCGTGGAATAAAAAACTCATGGAATCCACCGTGAAATATGCATGCTGGCATCATAACTGTGGAATATGCCTATTGGCATCATGCGCTCAGGGTGGGATAGCAATTGTTCTCAATTGCTATTAGCTCAATGTGGAGTGAGCAGTGAGGGGTAAGCACTTATGTCACATGTGTGCATCCATTAGGTCTCTTCAATAGGATGATTTTTAAACTTAACCAAATATCTAAAGTATCTACAACCAGTTCTAGTGGTCATAAAATCAGTGTCTAGAATAGTTTTAAGTTTAAGGATTTCAGTTTCTTATTCTAATAAAGGAGGGTTTTCATAGACAGGATGAATAGCTAATTGGCCTCTAAAATGTCGTAACAAAGTGATATAAAAAGTATTTTGGATTTTCCAGTGTTGTAGTTCTAATTTAAATGCATTGTTATTGATTTTGTGAATGATCTTGAAAGGTCCATAAAATCTAAGGGGGCTAACTTAACAACAGGGTGTTTCTCAACACTTTGTAATCTTCTCTTTTCAATGCCTAACCAAACATAATCATCAACTTTGAAACTCATGGCTTTTGAAACGCAGATGAAAAATCAATCTTTGTACCTAAATTAGCAAAAACAGTAGTCCAAAAATTATTGCAAAATCTAGAATCACGATCAGAAATAATAACTTTTGGCAAACCATGGTTAGTGAAAATAGTCTTCAAAAACAATTGTGCAGCTTGACATGCATTTAATGTTTTCTTGCATGGAATGAAATATGCTTGTTTGCTAAATCAATCTACAATAGTCCAAATCATATCATGATTAGCTTGGGTGTTAGGCAAACTAGTTATAAAATCCATTGAAATATGTTCCCATGGTCGTTCAAGAATTGGTAAAGGCATTAACAAACCAT
Organism: Lygodium microphyllum; assembly: GCF_053477565.2. Lineage (NCBI taxonomy): Eukaryota > Viridiplantae > Streptophyta > Polypodiopsida > Schizaeales > Lygodiaceae > Lygodium > Lygodium microphyllum. The sequence goes on from NC_141151.1 coordinate 106,479,222, forward strand.
ATTGCTTACCATGGTGCCGCTTAACTCTTTGACAAATTGAACACTCAAATAAAAAGTTAAAAACATGATATTCCATATGTGGCAAGTAAAAATCTTCAACCAGTAGAAATAATACCTCTATGGCCTTGATATGGGAGACAATGAATTTTATGCAACACAAATTATCTAAATGTAACGGTTACAAACAACCTTTTCTCATAAAGCATAAATCCTTCAGAATAAGATAATGAATCTATTGAAATCCAGTTATTAACAACTAATTTATTCCAATCAGCTTGAAAAATGAGGTCTTGGTCATAGGTATCTTTCATAGGCATAAGGGAATCAAAAGATATAATGGAGATATTATGGATACTTGGTCTTCTACTTAAGGCATCGGCAACAAAATTCTCTTTTCCGGGTTGATATTGGGATAAGTGGATGAAAACTTTGAATAAAAGCACCCCATTTGATATGACAATTAGAGATTTGTGGTTGACTAAGGAGATGTTTGATACTTTGTTAGTAAGTTTTGATCATGAATTCAAATCCCATTAAATAGTGTTTCCATTGACATAAGGCCTGTACTACAGCTAATAATTCCTTATCATAGGTATTATATATCAGACCAATGAAAAATTTCTTCTCATAGGTATCATATATCAAACCAATGAGAAAATTTGCTGATTATCAGACCAATGAAAAATTTCTCACAAATTTTCTATAAAAGCTAGCAAGACCTAAGAAAGAACGTAACTCATGCACATTTTTAGGGATCGGCCAATTCGAAATTGCTTCTATCTTTTTAGGATCAACTTTAATACCATGAGATGAAACAATGTCATAAGTATTCAATTTGGGTTTGGAAAAATTCACTCTTTCAAGGTTAGCATATAATTGATTCTCTTTTAATAATTTGAAAACCAAAGATAAATGTTCATAATGCTCATTCTCATTCTGATTGAAAACCAATATGTCATCAAAGAAAACAATTACACAATGTTGATGCTTCAAAAATATGCGATTCATCATACGACTGAATGTGGCTAGTTCATTACTTAAACTAAAAGACATAACAAGAAATTCATAATGACCAAATTGAGTTCTAAATGGAGTTTTGAAAATATCAGGTGTATCCAATCGTACTTGATGATATCCAAATTTGAGATCTATCTTGCTAAATATCGTGGCTTCTTGTAGTTTATCCATGAGGTCGTCTACCCTAGGTATTGAATATCTATTCTTGACACTAATCTTGTTTAGGGCACGATATTCAATGCACATCCTATATGTATTATTTTTCTTCTTGACTAACAGGACATGTGCACCAAAAGGAGAACTACTGGGCCTAATGAGTCCTCGTGTTAACAGTTCTTCAACTTGTGCTTAGATTTCTTTCTATTCAATTTGATTGTGTCTATGAGGTACTTTACATGGTGGTTGAGAATCTAGAATTAAGTCTATTTTATGATCTTCAGGACGTGTAGGTGGTAAATGAGGTGGTAAGTCAGTAGCAAAACAATCTTTAAATTGTAAAAAAATTTGTGCGTGCCTAGGATGCATCTAATTTTCCTTAGCTTCAATTTCATTCACCCATACTAAGTATGATTTGCTACCTTTTCTTAGTGCATGTTTAGCCTATGTGTGACTGAGAAATGGAAAATTATCAAATATGTGTGTACCATGTTATGTGATTTGTTTTCCATTAGAATGAATCTTTATTGAATGTGTGAAATAATCTATATCGAGATTGTATTTATGACGCCAAGGAATTCCTAAGATAATGTCACTAGCTTGCAAATGCATAACCAATAAATTTCTATGCTCAAGATGATCACCAATTTTAATTTCAAAATCATGAACTTCTTGTGTGCCATTGTATCTAGTACCTAAGAATGCATCTTTTATGTGATAATGAGTTCTAACAGTACATAAATTCAATTCTTTGACCAATTTTACAGAAATAAAATCATGTGTGCTCCCATGATCATGTAAAACAATCTTTTCTTTACCATGCACAAGACATTTCATCGTTAATAATGAATGAGGATTTGGCATTCCTAGTAAAATATTTGAAGTAGTACCGATATCATCATCTTCTTCCGTGAAATCTGGCATTTCTTCATGGTCTTCATCTTCAGTTACTCCCAAGCAGTTGATGTGAACAGTTGGCTTTTTGGATTGATAATTCACTGCTAGATGTCCAAGTTGATAGCACTTGTAGCAAATTATAGGCTTGGCTTTGGAAACATTATTGGTAATGGGTGAAAGTTTAGGTATGTTAGGATTTAGCTGGAAAGATGGCTTAGGATTTGAATTTGTGTTTGATGGTAAAGCAAGGGGTCGTGTCCAAGATTTATGGAAAGAAGAAGAAACAAAGCAATTTTGATTGAATCTTCAAAATTTAGAATTGAATTGCTTTGTGCTAAAGTTATCATTAGTTAGAAATTGTTGCAGTCACTTCTCTCGTCCCCACGAATTTTGTCTTCAACATTATGGGCCAAAGAAATCGCATCCTCCAGAGTCATTGGCTTGAACATGTTCACCTCCGCATAGAAGTAACCAAGCAGACCAGACATAAAATTGCGCTTGTGGATTGCCTCACGTATGTCTTCAAGCATTTGAAGTTGCAATAAGGCGTTCCAGAAATGCTTAGTGTATTGTGAAATAGGCTCATGATCTCTTTGTTGTAGAAGATCCCACTGTTTGATTGCTTTTTCATGGAACTGAGGTGGAAGAAAATTTTGCAAAATTTTCTTTTGAAAAGCCTCTCAAGTAGTAGGACAATCAATACTTTTGCGGACAATAGTCCACCATAACGATGCTCTGTCCACTAAATGGTTAGTGGCACACTTGTGTTTGTCTTTTTTCACATATTGTTCTTCATGGAAATAATCATCAAACTGACTTGTAAAAGAGAGAACAGTTTTTCCGTCATGTTGCCCATTAAAAGTATAGAATTTGAAATTTCTTTTACTTATCTTGGTTTCTTTCATGGTAGATTGTGCTTCCAGTGTTATATCGATCATATGTCATATAACATCTTCGGGTTGCAGTCCATCTTGATTGACAGTGGATCATTGAAGAATAGCCAGTTGACCTTGCAAAGTTTGGCATGCTCTTTGTTCCTCTTGAAGCTGCATCATAATTAGGTCCAATTTTTTCTCCATCGTTGGTTCCAGCAAATCACGTTCGGCCATAAAACCTTCCATAGTTTGATCGGACATCCTGCAAAATCTCAATCAACCTCACACACTCGAAATCTTGTTAGAGGGGTGAGTGTAGCTCAAATTTGGGTTTACAAGGCTTGCTTCTTTTTTTAAAAATATGGCTTTTTGTGATATTTCTTCTTTTGCGGGTACGGTAATTGATGAAGTCCTTCTTCCAATGAATACTTTGTCTGTGTAGACTGCATATAATAATCTACTTGCTGAAAATTGTCTCTATTAGAGTACAGGTACAAACATGGGCTTGCTAGAGTTACAAAATTGGTTCAGGGTTAATTTTGGTAGAGAAGAACTCACTGTGAATGCCCGCAAAGGAGGAAATTTAAAGATTGAAATCTTTAAGCTTTAGTAAGCTTTAAGTAAGCTTTAAAGCCTTAGGCTTTATTAAAAAACCTTAACAAATTTTTTGAAATCATCCAGGACAAGAGGATGTCAACAGCGGATTTGGTATCTGTCAGTTTATGCTACCACCACGGACGTTTGAATTTTGGGGCTTAGCTCTTTCTTAAGCTTCTATTGAGCTTAAAAGATAATGTTAATGAAGTTTTTCTTCTTTGTGTCTTTAAAAAAAAACTTCTTGATACAAGAGCTTGGAAAGTGGTCATGTGGTCTGTCGGTCCTTCTTGATCCAATAGCACAGCAAGGGGTTCTTCACCGCCAGGAATACTCTAGTATTGACTCTTCGTCATGAGATTGACTGTAGATTCATTCGTTCCATGGGCTTTGCCTTTGCGCAAGATGGTAAGTGATTGGAAGCCCCCTTGATCTCAGCTTCGCTCTGATACTAGTAGTGCGCAAATCAAATGCTAGATGCGTACATAGCGAGCGTCGGAATGTCCCCAAGAACAAAAGAACTCTACTTAAGCTCAAAAAGCAAGAAGGAAGATTTTCACAACATGAAGAAAAGAGACCAATTTGGTACAATATTCCCCCATGCCTTGTGTGAGCGCTTCACAAGGCATATATTTATAAATTTATTCATCTCAAAGCTCAAAAATAGTCAAAATTTTACAATTAACATGCTTTGGCTTTTTTGTTTACTTTTGTCCAAATAAAGAATAAAGCGGTTGGGCAGCCCAAAAGTTGGACTGTGCCCAAATACAATGTCCAATAATCAAATATTTAAACCATGCTCCCATGCACATACAAAATAATAAATATTTGATAAGTACTTCAATAAATAAGTGTGCCTAAATAAATATTAGTGCCACACCTTTAATGATAAGGCGTGCGTCCATCAAAAATGATAATTTCTTCTAAGTAATCTGAATACACGCTATCACCCAACACCACTTTTGCGTGCTCTACACATCAACTGAAACATTCACAATTGTTAGAAAATTATAAAATTAAACCGAAAAAAGTGAATACCTAGCAGTCTTCAACTATCTTTAGCTATAAAATAAATAAATAGGTACAAACTCTGTCCTAACCTTAATTTAATATGAGTGCACTCTAAACTCATAAACATCCATTAGTTTAAATATGTATTTTGTGGAATCACCTGCTATGGAATCACCCATGCGCACATTAAATTAATATGACACCCAAAAAGGACAGGCATCCCCATCAACTTCTCGCACAAGGAATCCACCTTGTGTACGAGCCTCAACAAATAAATATAGTTTTATGGAATCTATCACAAAACCTCACCAAATCCACGGTGGAATAAAAAAATCATGGAATCCACTATGGAATATGCCTACTGGCATCATAACCGTGGAATATGTCTCCTGGCATCACCTGCCCTCTTCTCTCCCTCTTACTATTGAAGGACCGTCCTCTTTCTCTCCTTAGGTGAGACCCTTAGTGTGTTTTCTTTTGGACTATTGTTATTGTTTTGGTTTTTTTTTTTTTTGTCATCTTTTGGGCTATTCATCTCCCCCTTGTGAAGAACCTAGACAATGCAGAGGGAGAGGGGGAGAAGGACCCACACAATGAGAGGGGTTTCACAATGCAAGGGGAGAAACCTCGAGATTTGGGCTCCTGCCCCTCTCATGTTGTGCACGTCCCTCACAAGGGGGTGGGGGGGTGGGGAGGGGGGAGAGAGACCTGCTCACAACATAAGGGGGGTGCCAAATCACGGCACCCCCCTTGTTGAGATAACAAGCTCAACACATGGGACATTAATGATGGACCGCCTAGTTAGATGGGTCCACATGTCAACACTTAGCACGTCGGTGGTCATTATGACTCTCACATAGCCACTAACTCATTACTTATTATATTTAGATTGTTACACCTATTTATAACTGGCATAGTTATAGCGCCAGTCGACTAGTGTAGTCGATTATGCATTGCTTGACTTAGTAGGCCACTTTCCTTTATGTTGTATCTTATCTATACTTTATGTACATTGTAAAGTGTGTGGAAGAATAAGAAGAAACTAGCAAGAAAACTTTTTGGCCTCCATCTCTCTTCTTGTCTCTTGAGTGAGCTTCTCCTTGTGCATTTTGCGTGTGTTCGACGCAGCATCTTGAGCAAGTCCCCCCACCACGCGATTCGTGACATGGTATTAGAGTTGCACCATTGATCGAGGCTGGTTTTGAAGGTTAAAGCGAAGGAGAGGAGCCAAGGATTCGAGCAAGCAAGCAATGGGTAAGAAGCTCTTCCATTCTCTACTTCTTCTCTTGGACAGTGCCTATGGAGGCACTAGAAGCAAGGCAGAGCAAAAACATCAGATTGCAGTGAGATTTGGTGTGCACGAAGAGTGCGAAGAGCTATTTTGGCCATCAGAGGTCATTTCAGGCCCCGTTTTAGACTTGCAAGGTTGCGGACAACAGTTCAAGGTATCCTGCAATTTCAGCTGTGTCTGCCGTATACTGGTGCACAGGTTACAGATTTTAGATCTGTAAGTTCAAATGTGTTTACCAACGAATAAGCACAAGGCTTATCTGCAAACTGGTTGCAGATTGCATATATTGTTGAGCAGACAGTAAAAAAGGTTGTCTAGTGTATTGCTGTGCACTACAAGTTGAGGGTTGTAGAAGATTTGCTTGCTATTTGGTATTAGTTTTGTGATAATGCTAGAGAAGAGTGTGGAAACCCCATCATTGAGAAGCTCAATAAGAACAACTACCCTTCATGGAAGTTCTGTGTCATGAACTTCCTTATTGGAAAAGGCCTCTACAAGTTTATTTCAAGTAAAGAAAAGGAGCCGGAGGTGAGTGATCCTCCAACTGCAGAAGAGACAAAGGCATGGAAGGAATGGAATGCAAAAGACAAAAAGGTCATGTATTGGCTGTGTGCAGTAATTGACAATAATATGATGGGACATATTAGAAATGCAGAGAATTCATATGCAGTTTGGACCATACTTGAAAGTATGTTTTCCGTAAATATAAAGGCACGAAAGATTCAACTCAAGCAAGAGTTTAATACATTGAAGAAAGGGAAGATGTCTATCAATGAGTATGCACTAAAGGTAAGGAGCATTGCAGATGCCTTGGCAGGGATTGATGCAATGCCTAATGATGATGATTCGGTGTTGTCTACCTTGGGTGGACTTAACAATGCAAAGGCTTAGAAGTCTTTTGTAACTTCCCTATATGTCAGAAAGCCATTTCTAGATTTCAATGAGTTGGTCTCCCTTATGATTACTGAAGAGATCAACATGCAAAGTGAGACATCTAAAAAAAGTGGTGAACAGGTTCAAGCTTTCTACTCCAGTTCAGGAAGGGGACGTGGCAGGTCCTCTTCAAGAGGCCGTGGTACAGGACGTGATAGTGATAACTAGCAAAACAGATTGAATCAGCAATTTGGCGATATGCAGGTTTCAGGAGGTCGTGGTAACTTTAGAAGCAGGGGGAGCTTTAGAGGAAGAGGTGGATGGCAAAACAGAGGTTCTAACAACTCTGGTATTGTGTGTCACTATTGTGGCAAAAGAGGTCATATTGCAACCCAATCTTATGCTAAGAAAGATGATATTCGTAGTGGTAAGTTGCAGAAACTATGCATCGTCTTCACGACATAATGAAGACAAAAATGAATGTCTGTTTATTATGCAACATATGCTGAATGCTATTACAGGAAACGGAACACATGATGATGTTTGGTATGTTGATTCAGATGCATCCAATCATATGACCAGCCATGTAGAATGGTTTGGAGAGATGCATGATTTGCAAAATACATGTTATGTGCAGACGGGTGATGATTCATGCCACCCAATTTCACACATTGAAAAAGTTTTCTTGTCCTTGCATGATGGTAAAACAAAGAGTCTTTTAGATGTATTACATGTGCCATCTATTACAAAGAACTTGGTGTCAGTCAGTCAGATGGTAGAGCAAGGGTAGCAAGTCAGATTTAATGCAAAGGGTTGCTTTGTAGAATACCTCAATGACAAGTGCAGGTTGGTTGCAAAGGGAATTAGAGTTGGACATATGCTTACTCTGGATGCTAGAATTCCTACTATGAATGCTGCTATGTATGCTAATGGAAAAGGCGTTGTTGCAGATATTGAAATTTGGCACAAACGCATTGGACATGCAAATGTACAAAGGTTGAAATTAATGCAGTCCAAAGGGTTGGTTACAGGTTTTCCTACATTTAGAATTACAGAATTTCATAAGGTATGCAAAGCATGTCAGTTTGGTAAGCATGCAAGAGAACCCTTTTCACATGACAGAGATGTAAGCAGAAATATCCTTGATGTTGTGCATACATATATCTGGGGGCCTACACAAAATGTATCTCTTGGAGGCAGTTCATACTTTGTCACATTCATTGATGATTGTTCTAGAAAGCTATGGGTATATTTTATGAAGGAAAAGAGTGAAGCGTTTGAGCACTTTAGAACTTTCAAGGCTGTAGTTGAAAGAGAAACAGGCTTGAAAGTAAAGTGCTTGAGGTCAGATGGAGGGAGAGAGTACCTCTCGAATGAGTTCGGTGATTTTTTGAGGTCTCATGGGATAAAGAGAGTTCACATGCAGGTATACCCCACAGCAAAATGGGGTTGCAGAAAGGAAAAACATGCATATTGCACAAGTTGCACGCGCCTTGATGGTGGCTGAAAAGAATATACCTAAGAATTTTTTGTCTGAGGCTGTTCCTACTGCTGTTTCTATTATGAACAGAACTCCCACAACTACAGTTCATGGTATGACCCCTGAAGAATGTTTTATAGGTAAGAAGCCTAATGTCTCACACTTGAAAGTGTTTGGTTGTATTGCATATGTTCATGTGCCAGATGAGTTGCGGAAGAAACTGGATCCAAAGGCTGAAAAGTGTGTCTTTCTTGGATACTCTTTAGAGCAAAAAGGGTATCATTGTTACAACCCTGTCACATGTAAGTTCAGAGTGAGCAGGGATGTCATCTTTGATTAAATGAGCAGTTGGTATGCATCTAGTGGTGATGCATTGGATGATGATAATGATCATGACACTCATGTGCAGGCTGAAAAGCAAGAATCATGAACTCTTAGTGGATGAGAGACATCATCTGGCAGTCCTTGTTCTGGGAGACTAAGGAGTATCTCTACATCTTCAGGTTCGTCTAGTAGCACTACAAGTAAAGACAAAGGAAAGAATAAAGTGTCAGATGGCATTGATGCAGTTCTTGATGGAGACTCTAGTGGCTCTCAAAGAGCTTGGATAATGAGCTTGGCATTCCTTCAGTGAGGACTCCAGGTGTGCAGAGAGCACGTGTCAATGCAAAGACTCCATTGAGTGATCCAGTGGTACACAGGTCTAGCAGGGTGAGATACCCTCTTAACAAATTTGGTTTTGAAGGTTATGCAGCTCACCATTATGCTTATATGGTGAAAGTGATTGAGGATGTTGAGCCCATATATTTTAAGGAGGATATTGGTCATGCTCATTGGGATGCAGCAATGGATGAGGAGATGGCTGCATTAGAGGCCAATAAGACTTGGGATCTAGTATCATTGCCGAAGGGCAAGAAAGCTATTGGATGTAAGTGGGCTTATAAGATTAAGCACAATGCAAATGGTTCTACTAGTAGGTACAAAGCTAGGCTGGTTGCAAAAGGCTATGCCCAGACATATGGCATAGATTATGAAGAAACCTTTAGTCCAATTGCTTGGATAGCAATTGTCAGATGTGTGATTGCTTTGGCAGCAGCCAAAGGTCGGAGGTTGCAACAAATGGATGTGAAGAATGCAAGGTACTTCCTTGGCATTGAGGTGATCTGATGTGATGATGGTATATGGCTGTCCCAAAGACAGTATGGCTTGGATATGTTGTCCAAGTATGGTATGACAGCATGCAAACCACTTTCAGTCCCGTTGGAGTAGAATGTAAAGTTGAGTGCTGATGTTGGGGATGAGATAGAAGACCCTACTATGTTCAGGAGGATAGTGGGGAGTTTGATTTACATGACCATTACAAGGCCATACTTGAGCTACACTGTTGGTCTTGTGAGTCAATTTTGCAAGTACCTAGAAAGCCACATTTGGATGCAGTCAGACGCATATTGAGATATGTGAAGTCCACATTACATTATGGACTTTTCTATGAGGCAGGTACAGATGTACAGGTGTTTGGATACACAGATGCAGATTGGGCTGGTAGTATGTCTGATAGAAGATCTACCAGCGGATCTCTCTTGGTTTGTGCAGCAGTTACTTGGAGGAGCAAAAAGCAATCTACAGTTGCTTTGTCGAGTACAGAGGCTAAGTATAGAGATGCTGTTGTTGTAGCATGTGAGGTAGTATGGCTGCAAAAGTTATTGGCTAATTTAGATGTGCACGTGGAAGGTCCAGTTGTCATTTATTGTGACAACATGATCAGTATATAGTTGGCTAGGAACCCTATGTTCCATGCCAAGACAAAACATATTGAGGTACACTACCACTTTGTGAGAGAGAAGGTACTAGCAGGTGAGATTGACTTGGTGTATGTTAGCACACAGGATCAGATAGCTAACATCTTCATGAAGGCATTGGGTACAGAGAAGCTTCAAAAGTTTCGAAGCTTACTTGGAGTTGCAGAGATGCAGTTGAGCTTGAGGAGGAGTGTTGAGATGACAAGCTCAACACATGAGAACATTAATGATGGACCGCCTAGTTAGATGGGTCCACACATCTACACTTAGCACGTCAGTGGTCATTATGACTCTTACATGGCCACTGACTCATTACTTATTATATTCAGGTTGTTACACCTATTTACAACTGGCATAGTTATAGCGCCAATCGACTAGTGTAGTCGATTATACATTGTTTGACTTAGTAGGCCACTTTTCTTTATGTTGTATCTTATCTATACTTTGTGTACATTGGAAAGTGTGTGAAAGAAGAAGAAGCAACCAGTAAGAAAACGTTTTGGCCTCCATCTCTCTTCTTATCTCTGTTAGATATGATCAATGCCCCACCCTCATTAGGTACTACCAATGATCCATGGTGCTCAAAGTTGTAAGGCCCCCATTATGAGGAGAAGCCAAGTGTGAGCCCGGACATTGGTGGAGTCCTGACTTGTACCCGATGGTAAAGGGAATATTCCCTGGAATATTCCCTGGCCGACTAGTGGAGGCTCATATGGTAGGTCGGTCAGCAGGCCGACCTAACGACCTACGCGGGCTATAAAAGCTAAACCCCTTCGCAGCCATCTCACACTTATCTTTCACCCAGTCAGAGTTGTTGTTCCAGCTAGCCTTAAGCTCTTCGCCTATCTTCTGTCTAGATCGCCATCTAAGCTTCACTCAGTGGAAGCGCACGGGTGGACAGAGCCATCTTTGTATCAGTTGTTTGGAGTTAAAGAATTTTACTGATTCTCCTCTTATCTGTTGTGTACTCTCTATATCTTTCTCAGATTCTGTTCGCTGCGCCGTGTAATATTTTACAATCTCTTGAGTGAGCTTCTCCTTGTGCATTCTGTGTGTGTTCGGCGTAGCATCTTGAGCAAGTCCCCCCACCACACGATTCGTGACACCCCTCATGTTGGTAGGTCTTTCCCCATATGAGGGACCCCCAAAATGCAAGGGAGGACTTGGGAATTCTGCATTCCACCCTCACATTGTGAAGATCCCCTCGTGGTAAGGGATCTACACAACTTGAGAGGAGGTCTCAAGATTTTGCACCCCCTACCCTCTTGCATTGTGTAGAGCAAAGGACTTGCATAACATGAGGTGAGTCCTCGAGATTTCAGGATCTCCCCCCCCCCCTCGCATTATGTAGGTTCACCCTTAGGACCTCCTTTTCCAATTGGAATTTCTCATATAGTTATGTTTATAGATGGTTGCTACCAAGGTGCAACATGTGGAGGAAGCTCAATAGCTTACAAGGAGTGAAGACATTCCTAATGCTTTTGCACAAGAGGCTAGGAGTAGTGGAGGCAATCCTGAGGATATGCTTGTAGATATTTTTTATCAATGCTCAATGCCCCAGCCTGATAAGGTGCCACCAATGATCCATGGTTCTCTAAGTTGTAACGCCCCCATTATGAGGAGAAGCCATGTGTGACCACATACATTGGGTTGTCCTGACTTGTGTGTCCGATGAGGTCTATGTGAATGGATAGCAAAAAGGTGACATTTGTGGATCTAGCCTTTGGATTAGATAAAGTAGTCATGCTGGTAGAATAGAGGTAGAACACATTAGATTGCGGGTTGTGGGAGTTATTAGGGACTCCTATTTTGGGGTTCAAGGGTTGCGGAAGTTGCCCCTAGCAGAGCTCCCTCTTTTTACATTGAAGACCCTGTCAAAATATCTTGGAGGGCATCCTATTAGGTGGAATGCAAAGAAGATAATGTTTTTGGAGAAACATGGAGCTCTATGACTTTTTAGTAAAGGCCTTGGTATGCACGCATGACATGGTAAATGCCACTTAGTGTATGCATCATTTGGCCTCATGAGTGGGATCAAGGATCCAAATGTGCTTGTAGAATATGCAAAAAGACACATACTTACAACTAGACCAATTTCAAAAATTAATCAACAATATTGAAAAGAACTAGAGTAACAGTTACAAGATGAAGCTAGGCCATCTTCAAACAGGCCATGAGTAGAGGAGTGAGCTTTGAGAATTGATTGTAATGCCACTTTACTAAAAAATAGTGGGTTTTTAAAAACAAAAGAGATGTATTTTTATTGTATAAAAATATCATTCAGTAGAGGTCAAGGTAGTTCACTATGTCAAGGTAGGTTGGATAGACACAAAGAAAATCTAACAGTAGATCTATGAGTAAGTAGTAAAATGTAGAAGAATAGCTTAAAGAGAAAGGATATCCTAAAGTTTTTAAATTTTAGAAATTCAATTTTACCTCCAAAAATATTTCAAAAAAAAGAAAAATTGACCAATAGGCCTATTTTTGGACTAAAAATGAGAATATAAAAAATCTCCAACATATATTAAAGAAGACTCTTAAAAATTTATAATAATAGTAATTATTATTATTATCATTATTATTATAAAATAATTATCTTTGTATCCACTAATCATTTTGTATTGAAAATTAAGCACCATTGTCCTGTAACTAACTCATTTTTAAATATAAGAGTTGGTTGAAAGAGGATTCTTGAATTAGGGGAGAAAATGAATCTAAGCAAATCCTTTGTGGATAATATAAAAAATGCAAAAAAGTGATTTCAAAAGTGAAGAAAAAAGAGGATTATTTTAGTATTCTTCTCTCCAATTTTCCTCATTTTAAGAAGAGGAGAGGAGGGGCTAAAAGACCCATTTTTGAGTTCATTTTTTTCCTAATGATAGAAAAGAATCTCACCATCTTATTGCTCATGCAATGAATAAGCAAAAGCAAGAGAAAGAGAAGTTGATATAGTATATCAACTCCTTAATAAGAAAACATGCAATTTGGGGGAGTTTTCCAAAAGCTTTGCCTCAAGAATGCAAACTTGATAAACTACACCAAATTGGCTAAAAAGTATACAAGTTTTGGTACTTTTCACATGCACAAACAACAAAATCAAGAAAGCACAATGAAAAAGAAAAAAAAGGGCATTGAAAAAGTGATGGAAGAAATGAGTAATTTAGTTTCTTTTGAGAAAAATTATATCAAAGTACCATGGTTAAATGCCAAAATAATTTAGCTTCAAAAGTATGCCTCCCTAGACTCCATGTGGTAACATTTATAAATAAAATAGACAAAAGAATAGTGTAGTAGGGCTAATTTAGAGCTCCACTACCAAACACTTTGATGCATAGAGCAAGTTTGAGAGAGTAATTTTGAATCATTATTAGTGACTTGATGCACTTTAACCAAGTTATTAGAAAGAAATAATACTTTCTAGAAAACTTAGTGTATTAGATCAAGTATGATTTAAAAAAGGATACAAAAATGTAGTGAAGTTTATGCACTACATCAAGACAACCAAAATATATGCTAAAGTTCTAGAAAACTTGTTGCAGTGAATCAAATTGGCTAAAAAAATAGCAGGGTAGGGTGAAAGCATAGTAAGGTGGTACCAAAATAGATTGTTTGGGACATGACTAGAAAAAGGTGGTACTAATTGTAGATAGGTTCATGGTTAGAATGTTAAGGGAAAAAGCTTTGGTATCTTGGATAATTTTTATGTCTTTTTGTTAGACATGCATAACTCCACTTATTCATGTTTAGTAGTGATTTAGTAACAACTTTGAGCTATTCTCTCTCTCTCTCTCTCTCTCTCTCTCTCTCTCTCTCTCCCCCACTTGCAGTCCCTCTCTCTCTTTTGTGTGTTTTCTTGGAAATCCAACCAAAATAATCCATCTTTTTTGTGATTAGTGGTGCCTAGTAATCAAGAGAAAGAGGAGATTAGCTTAGCCTTGTTAGGAGTGCATTAGCTTGGCAAATATCATAACACTCTTAGATATGAAGTGCACCACCTTGGCACAAAGAAAATGTATTCAATGTGTGTGCTTGGCCCCACAGATGCATCTATTGATGCTCATCAAGAGGCATTACTCATAATAGAGCAAGATTATGGAAATCACCAAATGTTAGAGATTTCTTAGATAAGACAATATGAAGCAAAGAGAAAAGGAGATAGATAATAGATCAAAATATACAAGATAGAAGACTCGAATAGATTAGATGTGAGGTCAATGAAGAGGAGAGAAGGAGGGTGGCTTGAAATATGACTACATTCTTTGCCAAATAGACTTTGTGTATGGATGTACTAGTGAACGATATTTTTAGCCACTTTCACCTTCTTTGATTAGTCAAATAATTCATTCATTGGCTATATGGATTGGAGGCCAATGCAAACCAAGTGCTTGCTTTGAGAATGTGGTATATGTTGAACTCAATAAGGCAACCCAAACATTCAAGTGAACTATTTGTCAAAAGATCTAGCATGCTATGCTAATGAATGCAACCTCAAGTGATAACACAAGGCCTCCTCAATGTGTTTGAGCACCATCTTGAGTTTTGAATATATTGCCGGAATCTTTAAGGAGCCAGAACAAGGTTGGCTACCATGGATGATGGTGATCTTCATTGGGATGCATGCAAATAAAAGGGACAAACAAGCATCATCACCAATTAAATAAAGGAGTTAATTTTCAAATTTTTGGCTTCAAGCAAAGGAATCTATCCAAACAAGAAGGATGTGTATAGAAATCGCATTAGAAGAAAATCATACATGAAACATCCAATTTACCATCTCATATGTCTCGAGTAAGTCTTGACTATGTTATTGATTGAAATTTCCAAGTGATTGGATATATATTTTTAAATTGGCTTTCTATAGTTTATTATGTTTATAAAGTGTATTATTCATGATCTCCATAAGCATCATCGTTTCTCTCCTAGCAAAAACATGTGATGATTTATTACTAGCAAGTAGAATGCATGTTTCATGTTTGGGGATTAAGAAGTCTACATGCACTCTCATGCTGCTTACAAGCAACCACATGCCTACCTAGACAAATAGAATAACATTTGGTCTTGCTATTGAATAAAATCAAAAATATATATTTAGTACTCACTAGGTAGGTGAATTCCACATAACTAATTTCCTATTTCATAATGTTCATTGACTCTTGGGGTTGAAAGCACTTAGGTACCTACCTACTTGTCTTGTAGCTAGGTGACTTCCACACCAGAAAATATCATGGCTTTTGTTTCACCAACCTATAGGGATTAGTCCTACTGACTAGGCATCCTACATCATAGCTAGATCATTAAGTGACTGCCTAGTCATTTCGTAGATTTTTAGGTCATAAATCAACTACTTAGCTACAATTCTAGTTAAAGAACTACCTAGAAATTCCAATCAAGGCTAGAATACCTAGCTTGGTGGCTACAACTCTAAGTTATTAGATGAGTAGATGAGAGAGAAGAGTGCATGCATGAGAGACCAAATCATCCCCCCATACATGGATGATCACATTTCCCATGCATGTATTTCCTTAACTTTATTCTCTTGCTACTCAAAATACAAAAGACATTGCAAAATAGGCCACACATTTCTCTTCCTTACACAACTCATCTTTCCTTGTTCTTTTTTCCAAGTGCCTTGTTTTTCCTAAACGTAAGAAGAATAATAAGAAGAGGAAATAAAATATTTTTGTACTACCTCAATGTGGTGAATTTATGCATATCCCTTAAGGAAAATAATGCAACCATGGATTTTCATAAGTTGCTAGCTCACTCCATCAAATCTATGACCTTTAGGCTATTAATGTGATTGCAGATGGTAAGTAGCAATTAAAAAATCATATGTAGGGGATAAGGATGACTTTTGAATCAATTGGGATTCCTAAAGAGAATGGTTTTTATATTTAACTAAATACGAATGGTATTGATTACCACTTCTTATAGTGGTCACGATTATCCTTTCAAAACCAAAATCCCAACATTCTAATCTCACAAAGGTGGATCATCAACTACAAGAGTAACAAGAGGTGTACCTCAAAAGGGTTTAAATAAACTCATATGAAAGAAGTCATGAATTCCCCAGTGTGGAGGTATACCCAATCAGAGAAGATTATCATTAATTTTGTGTATAATGCAAAATGGGCCATAATAAAACGAGGAGCCAATTTGATCTTGGAATGTCGATAAATAGATTTTAAACAACACTTTTCTATGCACAATGAGACCAGAGTATTTTTGTTAAATTTAATGGCTTGAGGATTCTTATTAGCTTGAATAGTGTGGCACAATCGATATTATTTAGTATATTTAGTAACATCCTCTAAAATTTTCTTATAGTTGGATGCTAAAGCATTAGCAATAGGAATATCAGAAGTGATAGTGGTCATAGAAGTGAGAAATTTCTTGCCATAGATAATCTCAAAAAGTGCTTGGCAACAAGTAACAAAGCGAGGTATGCTATTATAAGAAAACTGTAAGACATGCAAATATTGGCCTTGACTATTAGGTTGATCGATCATGTAAGATTAAAGTAAATCTAGAATAGTGCTAGTAGTAGCCTCGGTTGACCCTTTTAAGATGGAAGGTATAGGTGAAGTCCATTTTAGAACCTAATTTCTTGAATAAAGTAACCCAAAAATGATTATTGAAGCGATGATCATGGTTGGATAGAAGAATTTGGGAAAAGCCATGGTACAAAAAAATAATGCTAATGAGAAGCTTGGTGGCTTGAGAGGCCATTAAAGTCTTTGTGCATGGGGAAAAAAAACTTGTTTGATAAATTTGTCAACAATGTTCCAAATCATATCATTATGGGCTAAATTAATTGGCAAACCAACGATGAAATCCATGAAAATTTGTTCCCATGGACTAATAAAAACAAATAAATGCATGAGTAAACCAAACATTTTACCATGATGACATTTAACTCTTTGACAAATAAGACATTTAGATATAAATTGAGCTACTTTATGTTTTTAATTTAGCCAATAGAAAAATTCTTTACTAGTTAAGGTTGATTGAATACCTCCATGGTCCATATAGGGTGATGCATGCATTTTATTCATAGCCAGAACCCTAAATGGTACAGGTACACACAACTTCTTTTGAAAGTACAAAAATATATTGACACAAGTGTAATCATTAAAAACAGAAAAGTTAGAGTCATGAATATGATGCCACACATCATAAAGAGTAGGATTATAAGAGTTAGCCAAAATCATGGAACCAAATAGTTGAGCTGCTATGGAAGACACATGATTGAAGCAAATAGTTTTTATCTTGTAAAAAAGAAGAATATGATGAGTAGAAAGATGATCATAAGGATGATAACCAAGAGCATCAACTACAACATTCGCAAGTCTTGGTTTATATTGAATCATAGGATGAAATTTATAAATAACTCCTTTGCTTCCCTGTTAGGTCTCTTTCATAGTCTCCTGGATGATGGCCATTAGTATGCTTCCATACCCAATCAAGGAGGCTTTTGAGGAGGTTTTCTTCCTCTCCGCATTCTTAGATGAGGGGGATTCTCCACCTGCGTGTTTGTTGCCCAAGGCTAGTGCTTTGGCTACTTGGTTTATTGTTTTGCGCACATAGCCATTCCAATCCACCTCGTCAAGGGTGCGGGCTGCCACATTCTCCAGCACATGTACACTGATTCGGTGAATAAGGGAATTGTAGCGTTGGTGGCTGGATAAAAGGGCATGAACCAACTTTTCCTTTAGGCGAATCTCAGGATTGGGGATGTATTGTAAGCTGATGCCATCATTTGTCAAGACTTCTTCCCTATTCATCTTCAGTAGGGCATACACATCCCTTTTACATTTTTTCTCCACCCTAGGTTCTAGTCCTAGTGCTTTCTCCACCAAGGCATGGGTTAGCGATACCTGCACTTGCCGGGCATTGTCCCCCCTTCCCATCGTCACCATTCCGTCCTCTTGGTCGGGGTTGTACATTCGCAAGAACTCCACACACTTCATGTGGTCAGGTTCCTGGTGCAAACTTCTCTAGGTACTTGTGGAGGTGGCACTGTTCCACTATCCTCCTTGTGGCCTGCTCCTTGGCCACCATCTTCTCAAGGTTGTGAATGCTACGAAATTTTAGCTGACTATAAGCTCGATTTTTCAGGCTAATGCCGTACTGCGCTCTCTCCTCTTCTGTGAAGGGGAGTCGGTGGGCCCGATCTTGTTGCAACATCTCTCATTCCTGTCATGAACCATACTTCCCATTGGTGCTATAATTATTATACATACAAGAATTTTCTGAAAAGAAAGATTTTATATTTGTTGAATGATAGCATTAAATACAGATTCTCTTCTTTAGACTTGGTTTGTGACATCCCTCCTATATCACCCGTTTCTTTAGACTTGGTTTGTCACATCCCTCCTAAATACAGATTCTCTTCTTTAGACTTGGTTTGTGACATCCCTCCTATATCACCCATTTCTTAGGTGTTTATTGTGTTTACTTGATCTTGATTGGTTTTAATTTGATTCACCTTAACTCTACCCTCGTACCCTCTCCCCTTCTAGATTGAGAAGAATCCTTCCTAGGATCGAAGGTTAGGAGATCCAGGGCATTCAACATTCAGGCAAAGAACTCTACAGGTAGAATTTCCTCAGTCCCATAGGTTAACCTAAAGGGAGTCTGGCCAACATCTGTTTTATAAGCTACACGGTAAGCCCACAAGGCCACCATCGGCTTGTTATCCCAGTCACTATGCAAAGCAAAGACTACTTTGGTTAGGACATTTACAAGGATCTTATTTGTGGATTCTGCCTGTCCATTTTCCTGAGGGTAGTATGGAGAGGATCTTCGATGGATGATTAGAAAGGTGGATAGAAGATGTGCTATCACTTCATTGATGAAGTGCGTGCCCTGGTCACTAACAAGTTCGATGGGGCAGCCGAACCGTGAGATCACTTGTTCCCATAAGAACTTGGCAATCATTCTAGCGTCATTTTTTCGTGTCGCTCTCACTTCTGCCCATTTCATTAGGTAGTCCATGGCCATAATGATATACTTGGCCCTACGAATACTATGCCGTAAGACTAATGGGTCCTATGAAGTCAGTCACTCACTTTTCCAAGGGTTGTCATGCAATAATTGGGGTTAACTCCATTTGATCCTTGTGAATCGGTACCTTTGTCCATTGACACTCGTCATAATGCTTAATGAATCGCGTTGCGTCGCAAAAATGCATGGGCCACCACAGTTGAGATTGTAGCACCTTGCGGGCTGTCGTGTCTCCGTTAAAGTGTCCTCCAACAATTCTGCTATGCGCCTCTGTGAGCACATTGTACATCTCATGCTCATATACGCATCTACGTAGTAACCCGTCTTACCCTAACCTATATAGTTGGCCTGCTATCAACTGATAGGGTTGGATTTTGAGGATAAGTCACCTAAGTTGAACCTTTTCTATTGGCCGCTCAGGCAGTCTGTGCTCCAGTACATGGATGATGTCATCTGCCCAGTATGGTGTTAGATTAGCCTTGAATAAATCTCTTTTGCTGGAAACGTTGAACAGATGGGCATCTAGCAATTCATTGGCACTGCCTTGTCCAGCAGCCTCTCCTGTGGGAATGCGTGACATGTGGTTAGCCATGTAGTGCTACTTTCCCTTCCGTACCACCACGAGAAGTCGAATTCTAAAAGTAGAAAGAGCCATTGAGCTATGCGTCCTGTAGTGCAAGGTTTGTTCACTAGATATAGCAAGGCTTGATGGTCCACAAAGAAAGTAAAAGGCATAGCCAAAAGATAATATTGAAACTTCTTTACAAAAAATACCATGGCTAAGCCTTCTCTCTCAGTTGTCGAGTAGTTCATTTCGGTCTCAGTGAGTTGTTTGCTAGCAAAGCTCACTGGATAGTCAAGGTTTTGTTCGCCAAGTTGGCAAAGTACTGCCCCCATGGCAAATTTCCAAGCATCAATATGTACGTGGAAGGTAATGGTCCAATCTGGGGCTCGTAAGATCAGTGCAGTAGTCAGAGCCTTTTTCAATTCCTTGAACGCTCGTTGACATTCTTCAATCCATTTGAAAACGATCAATACCTTTTACAAAGGTTTGGCAATCAATGCATAGTTCAGCACAAACCGTCGATAGTACCTCATGTGGCCTAGGAAGCATTGAACTCCCTTATAGTTGATTGGGGGTGGAAGATCAACAATAACCCTGACTTTTGAGAAGTCAGTGGCAATGCCATTCTTTGACACCAAGTGCCCTAGGATGCACCCATGTTTCACCTAGAACTGGCACTTTAAGGGGTTCAGGGAGAGACGATATAGGTGACACCGCTCAAAGACTGCTCAAAGTTTTCCTAAGTGTTCTCGCCAGGTTGAGTGAACACACCCGGGGGGTCCACCTTACAAAATCATGGATATCACGTGCGTGCAAAGGCATATTTTAAAACCCCTCTGTAACCTTTTTTGCCCTATTTAATATATACCTCCTGTTATCTTTGTGGTATATTATAATAACCCTCCTGTAATTTTAAAATTTTAAGCTTATGCATTTCTCCCCCCCCTCCCTGTATAATTTACATTACAAGATCTTTGGTACTACGCAAGAGTGGATTGCCAGACCCGATGAAGAGAAGTCCCTAACTATGAAGAGAAGTGTTCAATGAGTTTCTAGATTGAGAAAGCAAAATGCCCAATGAATATGCAAAAAAATACACGTGTTAGATATGCAATTGAACTCTTGCTTGAAGAATCAACGACGAGTATCAAAATACAACTAGATGGTGGAGTTGGGAAGAATAAAGGGTTAAAAAAGTATTAATAGCCTCAATTGCACCAGCCTTTGTAAGACCTACAAAATTGAGAGATGTCTATGAGGATCCACCACTACCATATGCCCTTTTGAAGTGGGAAACAACTGAAAACAAAAAGAAAAGAGCGTAGTTGTCAAAATTGGAACCACATGCAGAGGTATATTATAGCCATCCCATCTAATAGAATGGGACAAAGAATAGATGGACAATAGTAGCTGCACTTAAGGAGAGAATATTTCCTTGAGAATAGGTCTGCTAGACCCATCCGATCTTTTTATTTCTAGTATATTCTCCAATCCATAAAAGACAAAATTGGCATGACTTTGAGAGGATTACAAAAGAACACCCTAACTGCTTGAACCACCCAATCTTTCATGAACCATTGGGTGAGCCAAGCTTCAACCATAGGTACACCCCTCAGAAGTCACAAATAGGCTTACTTGAAGAGATAAATAAAGAATGACAGTATTGCATGCTTCACCATATTGATTTGGTGTGATAACCTTGTAAGAGTATCATTTTATGACTCTATTTCGCACATATTCGCATGGCTCATAGGCTTTCAAACCATGGCAACTATGGCTTATGACCATGTGTGCAACCACTCCTTCCACAATTAAATATTATGCTATTCGGCTGCACAAATGTTTCTATCCACAAAACTGTCCATTAGTAGAAAGATGGAAGACGCCAAAATTTTTTTTGATAGCTTAGTAACAGAAAAACAGGTCTACTCTCAACATTTCTGCTACACAACTTCATAATGCCAGACTGCATAGGGCTTGCATGAGTCTAGACTTTGCTTTAATAAAGTCTTAAAATAGACGTATTCTAGGTGACAATCTGGCACACTTGGGCACTAAGACCTTGCTTTGATAAATTCTTAAAACAGAACTATGCTAGGTGTGACAATCTAGCACATTTGGGTACTAAGATAGACATTGTCAGAGCTGCAATAATCATTCAGGCCCACTTCTAGCACTTAGTTCCAAGCTAACACAGCCTTTAAATGCAACCCATAGAGACATTTTCTAGCGAAGGACCCTCCAACGACACTTAGCTAGGTATTCAGAGAAAGACCATTCTTGTCCATGGGACATGTGTCGAGGCTTTTGCTGAATCGTCTAGGCCCATTCACTTGAGGCACTGGATGGAGAAGACATTTTATGTGAAAAGTTTCCTTAACATCGTATGTGGCACTTGAAAGCACTCGGTTCAAAAGTAATCTAAAAAACTGGCTCGTCTGATTGCAGATCTTTGTCAAATGTATTTGATACTGCAACTAGAGAGTGGCTTTCCAACCTTGAATGAGAACCTTCATTAGGACAAAGAAAAACACCTATGCAGGTTGAAATCCATGCTATTAGGGCCAATACAGCAATAAGAAGCAACTGTCCATCTTGTAAAACGTAGTGCGGTGAAACACATCAGCCCTTTGCATTGGGCATGCCATGGAGTAAAAAAATAATAATAAAGAAAGCGCAGCATTCCATATAGAGAAGAGAGGCAAGTGTGTCCTTGTGAGATCACTCCATAGTTCAACCCTTGATGCCAAGAGCTCGAAAAAGCAGGAGTCCCTACTCAGATTGCAAAAAGTTCTTCCTGTTCTTATGAGACACAAAGTAGAGGCCAACATTAAGAAAATGACGAGTGTATCAACACTGACATTTTGGTCACATCTCAACCACCCTCAGCATTTAGGGTATGAAGCTACAAAAATAATACGCTACTACATGGCAAAGACATGAAGACAATGAGGCTGCTAAATATAAATTTTTGACTTCAATATATTTCCTTGCATATGATTTGAGCACCAAAGAGAACTTTTTTATGCCACCAGCAGGCAAATGGGATAATCGGTACAAAGTTGACTTTGCATGCCAACGAACCTAATAAGGTATCACATGATACAACTCAAGGCAAATATGTTAGTTTTCTCACCATGCACCAGGAAGATTGTAGAGAGTATTACCTGCCTAAACATAGCGGTCACTAAAAAACTGCATTTCAGAAACCAAATTTGAAGCTGCCAACTTTGGCATCCATCACTGTGTCCCAAAATGAGCCAGCATTTCTTTGCTTAGCTTTTGCTGCAGCTTTACTCTCCAGTTCTTCAATAGAACCAGGAAACATCTGGACATACAAGCTCTTGAACTTGTCATGCAAATTTACACGGTCTCTTGTGCCTGATACCAGTTGAGCAGAATTTGGCCGCTTCAGAAAGTCTAATACATTGAGAAGATTGCTCCTGCTCAACAGTGTAAAAAATATCAAGTCTATGTTCATCATGAATCAGCCCAAGTTTACAGCAACGAAAAGTCGACAAAGAAAAGAATGATCATGGTGCTGTAACAGGTATAAAAAGAAATATGTTTAGCTACACAACTTTCGTCTAGTGGAAAGCTATCAATGCAAATCAACAGAAGAAGCTACCTTTGAGCTTTGTACTACCATGAGCATGATCATATTGAAGCTTAAAATTAGATGGAACAATGGAGCTTTGTACAGATAGGTCTGCATTTTTAAAAAATGAAAAAGATAAGATGGAATCTAAAATATAACTGCCACTGACCTCCTTCACTTAGGCTCCACTTATTCTTGTGAAACTTTTATACCAAAGAAATACATAATACAAACAGTAAAGTGAACAATAGAGCTTACCTGGTCCTGTGTCTGTGTTACTGGCATGACTACCACTACCATAATCTTTTATAAGCCTCTCTTGAAGCTTCATTTTTTGGAGTATTATATTAGAGGAGTGCTTATTTGCTTCCTTGTTGACCTCTTCGAGTTCGTCGTCACCTTCTGAAGGGGCAGATGCAGATACACCATCCCTCACAATGATATTGGGTGTTTCGCGACTTTTTCGACCGAACTTCAACAAGCGCTTGAAACCTCTTGCAGGTTCTTTGGGTGGAACGATCACTACTATAGACTTTTGAGAGGAGCCCAACTTCTTTTGTGAGTGAGTGAGATCCGTATCAGAAGAATACTGAACTCCAGAAGAATCCCGAGAAGCAAGACTTCCAACTGGGGACTCCACAAGGGTAGCAGCAGAGGGACTGAAGTAGTCAGGAATGATAGCGCCTAGATGCTTCAAACTTGAGCTAGCCGGAGAGGCAGCTTTCATAGGAGAGACTCTGGGCGCATATTGCTCTCCACTTGCTAGATTAGCACGAAATGACGCAGAACCACTTGCTGAGGATGCAAAATGCACCACCTGGCCAGTACTCTCAGAGAGAAGTTGAGACAAAGTAGCACTTGGCACTCCCTTTCCAGCTGCTTCATCCCAAGGTGTGTGAGGTACAGAGTCTGGCTCAGATGCAAACTTACTATCGTGACGTTCATTAGTGCCCAATTCCATGGGAAATGAAACAATGTGACAACCCCTCTCAACGTGTGGCAATTTATCATCCTTCAAAAGTTCAGTAGCCTTGGCATCTTCGCATACAGCAAAGAAGCCACCATCTGAGTTATGAGTTACATCAACATCTGACAGCTCTAGAGTCTGTGCTTTCCCTTTCTCCTCCTCCTTGTAAGAAGATAAGGAAGCATCTGCAACTGGGGCTTCCACAGGAATGCATTCCCCATCGCTGGTGTCCATGACGCTCCTTGCAGATGCATGAGCCTCTTCATCAGAAATTCTTATAGGAGTTCCTGGGACATCTTCGTCAGAACTCTTCACTGCTTCGGCCTTCAGTTTTGCAATCCCTGGCCCAGCACCAGGTCCAATGCCAGACCCTTTGCGCAAAAAGGGCTTCATTTCCTGAATAGGAGCAACAGAACTTTGCCTTATCTTGCTCATGATAGGAGCCTCCACTTTTATGTCAGTTTCAGTGCTCAAGAGGGAGAGGGAGACCTCCCCTTCAGGCATAGGAGATGGATCTGTTAATTCACCTGTCACAAAACTCTGCCTGGTTTGCCTTGGTCGGGTCTTCTTCTCTACCCTTGAACTTCTTTTGGGTACACTGCCATTTGGTCCTGATTGTAAAGCCTTGCTTGCTCCTGGATGCTGAGCAGGAATCCCAGCATCCTTGGAAAGCACTATCGCAGAGCCCGACAACTTCCCTGGAGATGGTTTCATGTTTTCATTCTTCGGGTCTGAAAAGCAAGGAACCAAGGAGGAAAGAGAGTTCTCAGGGGCATTTGAGGAACTAGGGGTCCTCTGGACCAATGGCTTACCCCAGAGTTCCTCAAGGAGTGGTTTTAGGGGAGATGGAAACTATTCGTCTGGAGCTCCCAGGAGTGCTTGAGTTCTTTTGAGATGCATACACCGCCTTCTTTGCCCTATGAGCTTTTGGTGTCAATGCCTGCTCTTTCACCACTCGGGGTGTTAAGGGAGGAGAGGGAGGACTACTATCAGACCTCGAGTAATCCTTTGTCAACAATGGTTGAAGATTGCCATGCCCAACCATTCCATCCTCCTGCCAACAGATGTCAAATATTCATAACACATATCATCAAACACGAGCAATTCAGCATATCATCAAACACGAGCAGTACACCATATCATCAAGAATTAGAAATCCAACATATCATCAAGAATTAGAAATCCAACATACTAGTCACATTGCTGGCTGGACGCTTAGATAAGAAAGCATCCAGCTTTGGCTGAGACTTTCTCTTCTTCCTATGAGAAGAAGAAGATTTTTCTATTCTCTTGTTAAGATCCATGGTCTTTTGATCAGATATGTGCACAAATCTACTCTGGAATCCATAAAACCATATCATGTAGAAAGCAAGAGATGATGACAAGATCTCATAAAATAGAGCACTCATATTACCAACGAAACCTTACAAATAGGGCAATCATATTACCAACAAAACCTTACAAATATGAGACATTGCAATTTGTCAAATACATGCAGTACAAAACAATAAAAGAAAAGAATAATGTTTAATATACGTGTGTAGCCCAAAATCTAAAAGCTTCATGTGCCCATGGCGATCTAGTAATAGATTGTCTGGCTTGATATCTCTATCAAAAACAAGTGACAAATCACAAACTAAATCCAAACCTTTCCATGCAGTAAGAATCCAGTAAATGACTTGATGTACGTCTTGATATGTTGCCTAACGGCCTACATACAGGAACCCTTCCTGGAGAGGGAAAACAGGATGCAGATGCAGTTTGGTCCTAAGCTAAGGTACCAACTTCAAGAGAAGAAGGCATCAAATTATGCTTGTAATTATGCCAATAAACAAAACGACAATTATTGATGTAGCATGAGACAAGCAAACAGCTATGCTTCAAGCATTCCTATAATAGGAAAAGATTTCAAACCACTCACCAGTCTTTTTCCACTAGTCATCCAATAACAAATGGAGTCACAAGAAAGCCTACCCAACCACAATAGTGTCACACTTAAATTTTTCACAACTTTTTTCAATTGAAGAAATGCTTACCAAGTTCTACGAGTTACATGGTGCTCCTCTCTCGCTTTTAAAAATAACACAAAATGATATCAGCAAACAGGTTTGTGGCATTTTATTGGGTGTGTATAGTTGGTGATTGCTACTAAGACTTTCTTCCAATCGCCTATTCTCACAGAGAGGGACAAATAGTCTCTCACAACCTCCTTTGCTAAAGTTGAGGCCAACACTCATAGCTAAATAACGAACAACCTATGGCTTTATTCCAACACGTTGAAGCTTAGGAAATGCACCACAAGATGTCTCGATATGAACATAGTTAGGTGCATAACAGGAGAAACCTAGATGAGCACCTACTCAATAACGTAGCCAGGCACTGCTTTGCAGAAACTGGCATTGGACATGTTAGTAGAAGAAGATAGTACTTGATGGAGCTAGGCCTTCTAATATTAGACGAGCCATCTCACAAACTATAAAAATTCAACGATCCAAAAAGTTTAGGAAGCTGTAGTGTAGTCTCCCATGAGGGGAACCCAAATATTCATAAACCCAAACTATGCATGAAGGTGAGAGAAATTACTAAAGGATAAATGGTGCCCTAGCTTTTTCCAAAAGACCCCCTACTTGTTATAAACGAGGGCAGCAACTTGGTTAAGACAAGCAGTAACAGAAAAATCCAAGTTTTCATCACAAATAACCGAGAGCATCAAGTAATCAGAGAGAAAAACAGAGAAAAGGATGCACTCAGGCGAGCACATTTCCTGCATTGCAAAGGAGCGTAGCGCCGCTGAACGTCCACTTGATTCACTGGATCGTTTCCATGTAGAAAGAGACACTGAGCCCAAAAGAGAACTTCAATCAGAGAAAAAAAGCTTACCTGGGTACGAGAAGAGCTTAACAGAGTGATCAAGAGAGCAGAAGGCGACGCTGGTTCCAGAAGGGGAGAGAGCGAGACTCGTAATGGCAGAGCGGTGGTGTAAGAGGCGCCGAAGTGGAACAATGGGAGACGAGGCGGGCCAAGAATGGATGAAGAGGGTAGCATGCGAATTAGAGGCAATAAGTTGTCTCTGCTTCTGGTGTTCGTGAGGAGGGAAAGGAGGGCAATTTTTTTTTTTTTGCAATACCCTCCCCAACAGAGGGCAGACGATACCTCCGGGGGTTGAACTCACCCACCCATTCACTTTTTTTTTTTGGCAATACCCTCCCCAACAGAGGACAGACGATACCTCCAGGGGTTGAACCTAAGTCCTTTACTCACCCACCCATTCACTTTAACCACTCGACCAAGCCCCCTTTGGTTTAAAAAAACTTTAAATGTAAATATTAAAATAAATTTTAAATGTAAATAAAAGGAGGGCAATTTTAACGAGAGGAGAGGGGAGGGGGTGGGGAGAGCAATTGGTCTGTCGTGTTTCTTTTCTTTCTTTTCTAAAGAAAGAGAGGCTTCTTGTCGTGGGAGACGTTCCCATTGGGTATGGTGGTCGATAGATACCGAGAGAGAGAGAGAGAGAGAGAGAGGGAGGGAGGTACCTACTGGCACTACATTTATTAGTTGTTGATGGTTTCTCACGGGAGGAAAAAAAATCTTCATTTTGGGCTAAAGCTGGGGCCAGTGGACAATGGGCAATGGACATTGGGCACCGGACAATCCTTTGATAATGAGTCGTGACTCATAACATTCCCCCCGCTCTCCACTCCTTAGACTAGTTATCTTTACTACTACTAATAACACAAAAAAATGACAGGAGATTGATACATTTGAGCATGTCAATTGACATGCAAGGTTTTTCAACACTTGTCAAAGTGACAGGAAAACTTTTAAACATGAGTTGTTATTTGACAGAGAAATTTTTCCATTGCTTTTTTTGACAGGCAAAATGGCCCTTGATAGGAAAAACAGCCGTCATTTTTAGGCCTTGCATACCAGCCCTAAAGGCTGCACCCTCCCCACATGCGTGGAGTTGAGTGAGGGAGTGTTGGTGAGGGGGTTGTCGAAGGTGTGGATGGTGTGGTTGCTGAAGTCACAAGACATTAAGTACAGACTCTCTTTCTAAAGGCCCATTATCAACACCTTGTGACCAAAAATCGCCAAATCCAGGTAGCTCTCAAAATGGTTTCCAGTCCAAAATTCCAAATCAATCCTCTTATGAAACAGAAAAAAAGGCAATCAAAGACCTGGAGTAACACCACAGGCTGGGGTTTTCTATAAAAAGGGATTTGTGTATGGTTTATAAAATGAATTTTCTAACTATAATAATGATGAAGATGCCGTGTTTGTTTTTGACTTGATTTTATAGTACTTTTTGTTATATGATGTTGGGAGAGTTTGGTGTATTTTTTAAAAAATGCCTTTGAAATTTAGTAAAAAAACATCCTAGTTCTTGCTTTTATAGGTTTTGTAAGCTCTTGCACATAAGTTTATTTTGAACACTGGTAGAAACCCATCACTGGAGAGAAAAGGAAAAGATTAAGGTTAGGACTTTTTTTTGGCCTTGGCATACGCCTCTGTATAAGTCTCGGTATACGCCTCAGTATTTTTGTATACCGACGCACATACCAAGACGTATAGAAAGACTTATACCGAGGCATATACCGATTTTTGCGTCGATAGGCCGTGTCGGTATATCCATAATACCTTGTAGTGTGTGTGTGTGTGTGTGTGTGTGTATATACTAACAACCTAGTTCTGAAGATTTATGGATAAAAATACCCCTTATTTTAATTTCTCGGTATACAATATTTAACCCCCTTCTTTCATTTTAAATCTGTAGGTGAAACTGATATTAAACCCCCTCCTGTTGAGTGCACGTGCTACACCTACGGGCCTATAAGGTGGACCCCCCGGGTGAACACACAAGTTGTCCATGAAGACCTCTGATTCCTCACAAAGCATGCCTTTAAATATGGTACACATGAGGCATTGAAAGGTGAATGGGGCATTAGTCAACCCAAAGGGCATGACTATGTAAACAAAGACGTCCCATTCGGTGGCGAAGGCAGTCTTATGCCTGTCGACAGGATGCGCTTGCACCTGATTGTATCCAAAGAAGCCGTCTAGGAAGCTGTAGGATTCTTTGCCCACCACTCTTTTGAGCATGTGCTCAGTGTATGGAAATGGGTAGTTGTCTCTCTTAGTGGTGGCGTTCACCTTCTTGTAATTGACGCACACTCTAATCTTTCCGTTATTCTTCATCACTATGACTATGGGGGACACCCTGTCCGTGTGCTCGATTTCATAAATGAATCATGCTTTCATCAACTTGTCAATCTCTTCTTTGACTGCATGAGTGTTTTTGGATTCATCGGGTATGGTCGATGCTTGATTGGTGTTGTGTCTGGTGTCATGGGTATGTTATGAGTAAATACACTTGGATCCACCCCCTTAAGCTCCTCCAGGGACCAAGCGAACATGTCTATATACTCTTGTAAGAGAGCAACAAGACTTGTCTCCTCTTTCTCAATCAAGTCATCGGTAATTAAGACCGATCGGGGTGCCTCCCCTTCCTATGCTAGGTTCACCTCCTTGACCTTGGTTGGTCCCTCGATGGGTTTACTCGTTTGCCCTTGGAATTTGGCACTCAACAAGATTACTATCCTGTCACCGTTCTTGAACTTCATAAATCTCCTCGGGAGAACATGTGGCTTTCTTTGCTCCTCCATTTGTGTGTCCCTAGGCTGTTTTGCCCTATCTTCATTCAACCGTCTGCACCTCAGGTGGACAGGTAGGCCCCTTGGTTCGTCTAGTCTTAGATGGTCGAGGTATCTCCGGGTTGCTATCTAAGCTCACTTCCGACTTGGAATCAAACTCACCGTTTTCGCTAGAGAAGGTGGTTTCTCTTGGCGGTCTGCAACTCAGAAGGTGACTCTGTTCTAAGCACCGGTGTCGTACCTCGTCGGGTTAGGCGTGCTCATTCGAAATCTATGGCTCCTGTGTGTTCCAACATGATCACATTCCATGCACATTACCCCTCGTTCCATCCTAAAGACACCCTTTTTCTGTGGCCTGGAGTCTGCTCGTATCTGTTCTATTTCTTGTCCCTCAGTGTCGTATTCCACCGTGTTTATTTTACCCTTACTTTCATCACTAAAGGAATGACAATTTGCATACTTGTCCTTGGAATCATCTTTGCCTGACTGCTCATCATTCGCTAGGTTTTGGCACAACTCTTATCTTTGGTCAGAGACTAGGGCCCAATTGTACATGAGGTTTAAGTCATGCACCCTGGTCCATTGCCACCTAGGTCCATCTAGCAGATCTTGGAGTGGCTTGAAGTTTGCTGCTGGATTGCCAGCTAGCGTGCCAGTCAAATACTCTAGAATCTCTTGGAGTTTCTTCTTGTTAATTGGCACTTGGAATGTGACAGGCTTAGGTTGCCTACAAAGGGTTCCTACCATAATGCAGACTGGTGTGGAGGGTGTGTTTATTGTCCTGCCAACTGTCTGGATGGCTTGTTTGTATGCCTCATGATCTGAGAATGGCACATCGATCATAGCAAGGACATGCATCCAGTCTTGCTCATCCTCCAGGCATGGGATATACTTGGTTAAGGGACCATAGGATTTCTTGACCTGAGCGTTACCCTTAAGCATCACGAAGATAGCATTCAAGTCGACTGATGAGGTTTTCCACGTGTCCATCTCTACCCTCACAGCTTCTGTTCTATTGCCTGAGAAGATTAATCCATTACCCCAATCCTCGATGACTCTGGCATTGCACATCTAGGGTCGGCCTAGTAGAATGTCATAGTCCACTCCCTTCATGACTATCAAGTTGACTGAGAACTGGACACCAGCGATCTTCACCGGCCAGTTTCTAAGTACCCCAAATGGTTTCACTTTCATACCGTTTGGTAGTGTGACATTGAACCTGGAGGTCTCCACAGGCGGGTTTCCCCACATCTGAAGCACTGCGTGGCTTAGTACACTAACCCCCGCTCCTGTGTCTACAATCCCCTTTCGAGTTGTGTCGCCCAAGGCTAAGATAGGTAGGAGCGCATGCATCTCGGTGCCTTCCTAGAAAGCTCTTCCCAAAAAGCATTAACATGCAAGGACTTAGGCATAAAGTGCAGCGTTAGGCTTGGTATTTGTATCTCTGTGTCAAAGTTGTGCAAGTCTACGGCAGCTTCTTGCTCTCGTGATCCTTCAACCCACTACTTCAGGCCTTTCCATAGGGTGGAATGCGGCCTAAGCAGGTCTCCCAGGCTCAGCGTCACAAGAGTGGTCACCAGCGTGGTAAGGAGGCCATTGACTGCTTGTCTTTCTCCTATTCCGGATTTTCCTGGCCAATGGCCATGACTGATTTGTTGGCCCATAGTGTCAAGGCTTTGCCTAAGCGGAGATCTTCGATCTTGTCCTCTAGGATGGGCTCTACATCTTTTAGGTGCTCTTGGGCCTCTCGTACCCATTCCTTCACTTTCTCGATAGCCTCTAGTTGGCGCTTAGGATGCGGGTACTCCCCTACCCTAGCACTTCCCTTTTTGACCGTCTTAGGGGCTGAGGTTTCTGTCTCCGCGTCAGTGACCTTCTTTCTTACAAGCAAAGTGGTAGCAGTCTTGGTTTTCAGCGTGATCTTAGCTTAGGGTTTCTTCTTTCTCTGTCTATGACTCTTCTTCCCGATTGAGGCTGCATCGCGGTTGCTCCGACTTGGCAACAATATGCCGGCCTGCTTCGTCTATGCTCGGGTCATGACACACAATGGGATAGGTGTGGCCTCCCCATTCTTGACGCTGAACAACCCCAATCGGATAGATGGCATGTTGACTGAACTTGAGGATGGTTTTCACTTGGGATAGTCAATGAAGAGGTGAGTGATTCTGCACTCTAGGCACCTTAGGTCTGCCTTATCTCTATTTGGTTGCTCTCGTTCAGGGCAATATGATGAGACATGCCCTGGATGACCACAAGTCCAACATATGATTGGATCCTGCATCTGCCCTCCTAGGCCTCTACCTTGGCCTCTTCCTAACACCATCACTAGCACTATGGCCGATAGTCCATAAGGACTGCATTGCCCTCGTCGTCGTATGAGATGTATGGGTATACGTAAGTCTCTTTCTCATTTGACTCCTCCACATAGTGGACTTGCGCGTCAATTGGTGGATGAGTCACGTAGGGACCAAGCAGTCTTGGTATACATGTAGGATTTATGTCCATTCTAGGAACAGCCGGTTTAACGTTGTTAGGCACAGCAAGGTCCAATGGGGCCGCCCTTCCAAAGAATTGTTGGGGTCTGCTCACTAGGTATGGCTAGTCATAGGGTTGTGAGTAAGGAAGTCTTCTTGGTAATCTGCAATGCGCAACGTCATGACCAAACCTATCGCAATTCAATGCAAGGTCGTGACCTAGGGTCTTGACAGTCGGCCAACAAGTGGTTTCCGCCACAATACACGCATTGTACGTGCGGGTGTGTTGGTCATCTCAACATATCCTGCAGTTTGGTTATCTCCATTAGAAGTTTTTCCAAACTACGTTTCACTAATCTTTTAGGATCTAGCTCATGCTCTATAGCAATCCTTAGGTCGGGAACCATGAACTCCATAAGCACAAAAACCTCTAAGCCATACATTAACCTAAAGGGTGTGAGTCCTATAGTGATCTTGTATGTACTCATGAATGGCCATAGTGTGGAATCCAATTTTATATCCCAATCCTTCTTATCATCCTCCACTATTTTCTTCAAGATGCAGATCAAAATCTTATTGGAGCTTTTAGCCTACCCATTAGCATGTGAATGGTATGGGATAGACTTCTTGTGTAAAATCATGTGTCTAGCTATAAATTCCTAAGCGGCGTGACTCAAAAAGTGCTTGCTCTTGTCACTAACTATCTTTATAGGGCATCCAAACCTAGTCATAATATTTGAATACATTAACTTAGTAACGTTGGCTGCCTTATTATCTCTTAAAGCCTATGCTTCCACCCATTTTGTATAGCAGTCTATGCAAACCAAGATGTATCTATTCCAAGCTCTTTGAGCTATATGTTTTATTGGTCCAACAAACTCTATACCCCATTTTTGAAAAGGTTCCAATGGCAATACCATGTGATCCTACATTCCATCTTTGACCCTCCTTCAAACATTACAAGCATTCCTTTGCATAGCAATGTCATGCTGCTACGCAGACACAATGTGAAAAACTCTAGAGTGCATTGTCATTCGGCTTTCTTATTGATCTAGAGAGTTAATGTCAAATTAGTCATTAGTATCAGTGTTCGTAATGTGGATGGTTCAAAAATATTAGCTTTTTGGACAAGTTTAGCCTATTTTTGATATTTTTGATATTATTTCTTGTAAATATCCAAAAGTTGTAGACAACTTTTAGAACATGATGACATGTAAAAAAGCAAGTGGCTTTAAGCCATTTTTGGGGGATTTTATGCAAATTAAGGATTGGTGAGATCACGCGATCGCAGTTTACAAGCAACAAACAGCACTCTGAACTTGGGAAAGAAGGAGTGATCAGGGATAATTCTAATTAGGTGTCCTAATATTTTACCCCTCTTTTAGAGCCAACGAAAGCATCAAATTGGTGGTCTAAGTAGTAGAGAGGAAGCTATTATTTTATGCATATTTTTGTTCTATAAGAGATTTTTCTTCTCAGGATACAAAAATAAATTGTCAGGCTTCACCTCTATGAGTATTCTTCTACATCTTCTATTTCTTCAAACCCCTTCTCTTCCATCTACTCCTGTCCCTAAATCTCCCTTCATCCTATTGTCTTTTATCCTTGTGGTAGACTTTTGAACCTAAATGCTCCGACAATGGGGGTGAACCTGACGTGAAAGTCGGCAGGTGTGTAAAGATGGGGGATTCTGCATGTTCAAGTAGTGGTGATGCTTTACAACATATGATTGCTTTGTTGTAACAACAAAAACAATAGCAGTTGTTGTTACAACAGTAGATGCAAACTCGAAAAGAAGCAAAAAGAATTGATTCCTTAGCTGTGAATGCATTATAAGCAGTGGGACAATAATTGAAGCATATTACGGGTCAAAATGTTTCGGCCTTCATCCGGTTGTATGAAGAAAAGATGTTGTTTCATAGGATACCACAGTATGCATGTAGTCGATATGTCTCCCGTTTACCCATGCATGCATTGCATGATCCAATTGATGAGTTACATAGAAGAGATGCTGATTGGGCAGCTTTTAAGAAAGCTTTGAGAGAAGAGCTTTTCTTGGAAGATGAAGGATTGATAACTAAAAAGACATTTATAGATTGGATTTAAAAACCCAATAAAGGGTTGGCTGCTATAGCTTTGCTCCCTGAATTTGAAAGTCATTATGCGCAGTTGGATACGGATGAGTAGCAATCACTGGAGAGTTAGAAAAATGATTTGTTTCTGAAGGATGCAGATCATATCTTATAGGAGAAGCTAACTTATTATTTAGAAGATGCCTCTTTTGAAGGGACTAAAATAAGATTGGGCTAATGTAATTGAGGCAATGCATATTTTGGTAAAGAGAGAGCGGATGAAATTAAGATGGGGTACAGGCACCACACCTGCCATTGCTCAGAAGGGGATTGAAATTGCAACCAATGTGCCTGTGGCTATGGCAGAACAACCGGCTATACATGTTGGTCTAGCTCTTAAAGGTGATGCTGTGGATGAATTAATCAAAGGCATGCGTGATTTGAGGCTAAATTTGATAGAAATCTATGCGAAGGTTGAAAAGTTGGATGTTCAGGTAAAAGAGAAGGGTCAGGCAACAACCCAAAGAACATACAAAGAAGGATACAAGAGGAGATGCATTTGGTGCGACAATTTATAGCATGAAAAGTGAGAGTATACAACCTACCTTGAAGTAGAATCGAAAAGGTTAGTCTTTTGGAAAGATGGAAAAATACATGCAACAAAAAATGGTCTTCCAATAGAGCCAAATTTTAGAAATGGTGGTGTGTAGAAGAGGTTGGAAGAGATGGCAGCAAGGACAAGATTTGTTGCCATAGATGCAGTCACATATGGATTGAGAATTGAAAGAACCAAAGAACCTCATAAAGGAGACATGGCTAAAGCAAAATCTCATGTTTGGATGTAAGCATTAGATTGCATGGAAAAAGGCAAAACAACAAAGTCTAAATTGGCTAATACAAGTCGGAGTATACAAGGAAGAACAGGATGGAATGCACCAGTGGATTCATTTTTAGCCAATGCTTACTTGGTTGAGGTTCATAATCAAGAAGCTCTTGTGAAAGAAAAGAGAGGAAGAGATGAGGACACTGCCAGTCCTTCCTCTTCAGGCCCATCTAAATGCATAACACGAAGTAAAATGGAGCAACAAAAAGAGGCTCAAAAAGCCATACCTGAGCATGTTATGGAGGATGCATCTCAAGGGAAGAAAAGGGGAATGTGTCCCAATTACAAGTTACAATCAGATCTTAAGACTGCCACAAACCTTAAAAAGGTCTTGGAAGATCGCATACTTGGTAGTAGAGTGGAATTCACACTTGGCAAAATTCTTGGAATTATGAAGTGTGAGTTTCATAATGCAATCATTGATATATTGAAACGAAAAAGACATTTTGATGGTGAAGTTTTGCAAGCATTGGTGCAAGTTAACATAGACATAGAGAAAAAAATTCAAAGGGAATATGAAGATACATGTAATATTGATTTAGAGCAGGCTGAAGTTGAAAATGGGCTAAATGGGAGTGTAGATGGTAAGCTTGTGGCTAAAATTGGTCTTATGGGCAGTAGTAAGCATAGAGAGAAGGCTATGTGTAATGGGGATGTCTATTAACAAGTACATGAAGAAGAAGATGTTCATTTTATTCCAATCAGTCATTATTCATGAACGCATTGGGCTTGTGCTACAATAGAGGCAATTGTTAAAGTGGGAGAAAGAGAGACACCTTGCATAGCTCTCTTGGATCATGGTTGCAAAATCGATGTTATGGCGCACAACTTGTATGAGAATGGAGATTGGCCGATTGATGTAGATCTAGGATGGCGCATGTAGACACCAAACAATTCATCAAGGGATCCTTATGCAGCTTGTTCGAATGTACCTGTGACTATTGAAGATATTATGGATGAATATCATTTTTTTGTGTAGCATTCATGTAATTATCTGGTGATTTTGGGACAGCCCTATATTTTGGAATCAAGGTTGGAAACAAAAGCCTTAGATGATGGCTCTTCATATGCTCAGGTTCGGAGTAAAGACAATACAAAGGCGGTACGGTTTCTCACTATTTGTGTGAATCATCCTTGCAATCGGGATAGGCTATGGGATAATACCATGCCACCTAATGCACGAGAGTTTAAGGGTTTTTAGATAGTATTGTTGTAAGTGAAGGCCATGGCAAGGCCTCTAGGAAGATAATTATGCCTCCAAGAAAGGGGGAAACTGTGTATGTGTCTGGATTGCAGGAATGGACAGCATGTAGTCTTGGCAGTTTTAAGAATATTTTAGCCATGTGTAGGGCTAAAAAGAAATATGTAGGATGGGCTGAAAAAGAGCTGAAGGCATATGGTTTGATGGCTGCAAATGAAGGTATTTCAGGCCTATTTTCAAGGCTAGTTGATGATGATACAATGGCTGAAATTTTTGCATCAATTAACGCTAAAACATGGCAAAAAAGAGGTTATTTATGTTAATATTTTAGAGATGTATGAAGTCATTCAAGAGCTTGCTAAGCATGAATGTTATGGGTTGCAATATGGGCTGCAAAATAGGGTTGAAGCAAGGATGGATACAAAGTACAAAAAATTTACAAAGAAGGTTAAGCCTGTGGCTTTGCCTTTACTGCCTGAAAGTGTGATGGGTTGGCTGAAAAAAGTGACTCAACAACCTAGTTTACAAAATCTACATGGAGTAGGACATAAATTTATAGGTGAAAGTTTACAAGAGCTAAAAATTGGTGATACAAGCTTCCTTTTGCCTATAGAAAGAGCTTGTTTCTTGCAAATGTTGGCAAGGCATGGAAAAGCCTTTGCATTTTAGCCAGATGAAATTGGATGTGTTAATTTGACCATAGATGCACCTATGGTGATCTTTACAGTACCTCGTGTGCCATGGAATTTAAAGCCCATTCTAGTACCTTGGGCATATTTGCCTAAGCTGCAGGAGTTTTTGAACAAGAAGATTAGGATGCGGATTTTGGAGCCCTCTTCAGTTCCATATTCAAATTAGTGGTTTACTATTCCAAAGAAGAATGGTTCTTTGAGGTTTATACATGATTTACAACCAATTAATAAGGTCACCATAATGTTTGTTGGATCAAGCCCAATAGTGGATGAATTTGCAGAATCATTTGTAGGCAAGGCAATTTACTCTATGGGAGATTTATATTTAGGATATAACCAGTTCCAGCTTTCATTAGAAAACGAAGATATCCATGAGAAGAATGAAGAGATGAATGAGCAAGGATATAGAAGGTTTCTGGTTGATCATATTGTTGATTGTGACAAGATTTTGAGATGTCTTGAAGAAGTGCACTTGACTATGTTAGGAGAAAAGTTGATTTTTGGAGTGGTGGAAGTATTAGTTGTTGGTCACATGTGTGGACCATATGGAAGAAAGCCCTCACCAGTAAAGATTGATGCCATAAGCAAGATGCAGGAGACATGTTCCAATGTATTCGAGGGTAGAAGATTTTTGGGTGTATATGTCTTTTACTTGATATGGATTCTGCATTTTGCTCATGTGCCTGAAAGTTTATATCAGCTCTTAAGAAAAGGGCAAAAGTTTTGGTGGGGGAAACAACATATGGAAGCATTTCAAAAGTTAAAGAGTTTATTGATTTTAGCCCCAACACTAAAGAGAGAAAATTATGAGAATGGGCAGCCTATTATTCTCACCATGGATACAAGCCCAATTGGCATCGGTTGGGCAGTGGGTCAGGATGATGCTGATGGGAATAGGTATGACATTCGGTTTGGAGCAAAGGCTCACAATGAATGGCAACGAGGGTATTCTCAAGTCAAAAGAGAGCTTTGGGATGTAGTGACAGTCTTTAAGTGTAATAGGGAGTATTTTATGGGAGCTCATGTAGTGGTAGAGTTTGTCTAGCTCTATTGGGCATGATAGTAAATTGCTTAACTCTCGATATTGCCATGTTACGGTGTATTGCATATATAAAGTCACTTAACCTTTATTTTTACCATATTGCAGGTAGAGAAAATCCCATGGCTGACATATTTCTTTCACAAGCAAGGTTTGAAGATGAAGAGGAGCTGATGCAAGATGAAAAGGATGATGTGATAGGTGTTGAAAATGACTTGATGAAAGCAGAGAATGAGTATGCAGCTATTGTTACTATAGCAGGTACAACTGTTGTAACATGGATTTCAGATGTAAGAAAGAACTTACGGCCATGGAGAAGAGATGGGCAGTAGCAAGAAAGAATCATCAATATTATGCTTCAATGAGAACACAATTTTTGGAAGAGTTGTATGAGGATGATTGGCTAAAAATAGGCCAATATCTCAGCCTCATGACAAAGAAGGTTGAGTGGTCTAAAGCTAAACTCAAAAGGATTGAAAGAAAAGCTTATGGGTTTTTCTTGAAAGGTGGATATTTATGGAAGCATGCAAAGAAAAAAAGAGGAGCTATATTACGTATATTGGGAGATAGGATTCTCAACAACAGGTGATGCAAGGGTTTCATGAAAGCTTATGGGCTAAACATAGAGGAGTTTAGGGCACATTTGCCAAGATTAAAGAGAAGTATTGGTGGAAAAACATGTATAAAGATGTGGAGCATTATGTGGAATCATGTAATGTCTATCAAATGTATTCCATGGTGGTAAAGCATATAATGGGCTACAACTGACCTATCCATTGTCTATGCATTACAAATGGGTAGTTGATTTAGTTAACATGCCTATAGGTTTATGGAATCTTGTGCTTGCAACAGGAGAAGACTTGACAAATCAAGTGGAAGGTCAAACTCTTAGTACAAAGACTACTCAAGGAGTTTGCAAGTTCTTATTGAAAAAAGTCTTTTGCAGGTTGGATGTGCCGATAAAGTGGTTGCAGATGGAGGAGAGTTGGATGTGGATGAGGCTTGTGACTTCTTTTCACGATTGGGTATCAAGTTGGCTTTAACTTCAACCTACAATCCTGAAGAAAATGGAAAAAGTGAAAGAGGTCATCATCCTATCATTAAGGCATTAGCAAAGTCATGCAAGGGTAGGATGAAAGAGTGGCCAAGAATGTTACCCTTTACTTTATGGGCTGATAGGACCACTCATAGTGCAATTACAAGGTATATGCCTACTAAATTAATGTATGGACAATAGCCAATCATGCCTATTAAGGAGACTATTGCTACTTAGAGTGTTCTACCATGGGAAGAGGGTTTGAATAGCTGGTCCTACGCATTAGACAGTTAGAAAGAAGGCTTAAAGATATTGAGACAACCATAAAAAAGCTAAAGACTACAAGGATCAAGACCAAGAAGAGGTATGACAAGTGACACAGACTTCGACCACAAGCTATACACGAAGGGGACTAGGTGTTGGTTTATGACAACAACTTGGAAAATCAACATAGTGCCTGTTGGAAGATGGAAAAGCGCTGGTTTGGTCCATATGTGGTAAGGTTTGTTTTTGGCAATGCTACATTAAATGAGATGGATGGGACAGCTCTAAGGATTCAAGTGGCTAGAAAACATATCAAGCTCTTTAAACATATGGAGTCTTCAACATATGAGTTGAAGGAGTTGGATACTGAG
The DNA here is from genome assembly GCF_053477565.2 of Lygodium microphyllum. Taxonomy (NCBI): domain Eukaryota; kingdom Viridiplantae; phylum Streptophyta; class Polypodiopsida; order Schizaeales; family Lygodiaceae; genus Lygodium; species Lygodium microphyllum. Next base: position 106,519,034 of record NC_141151.1, read on the forward strand.
TATGAACATGAGAATATGAAAGAAGAAGAAGAGGTAGAAGATGAAGACATTGACATGGCAAAGAATACTTCTTCTAACAATGTAGACCCATAAAACGTTGGCACATTGCAAAGGATGTGCAGGTTAAGAGGGGATGGATGTCGTACCACTACGCGAACACGGTGTGAAAAACTCTAGAGTGCATCATCATTCGGATTTCTTATTGATCTAGAGATTCAATACCACAATCGTAATAAGTGTCTGTGTCTGTAGTGTGGATGGTTCAAAAATATTAGATTTTTTGACAAGTTTAACCTATTTTTGATATTTTAGATATTATTTCTTGTAAATATCTAAAAGTTGTAGAAAACTTCTACAATGGGATGATATGTAAAAAAAGAAAGTGTATTTTAGTTATTTTGGGGGATTTTATGCAAAAAGAAGGATTGGCAAAATCGCATGACGCGCACTCGTAGTTTATAGGTAGCAAATAACACTTTGAAATGGGGGAAGAAGGAGAGATCTGGGAGAATTATTATTAGGTGTCCTAGCATTTTTACCCCCCTTTTGGAGCCAAGGGAAGCATCAGATTGGCAGTGTGAGCAACAAAGAGGAAGCCAATGTTTTGTGCATGTTTTTGGTCTACAAGAGATTTTTCTCAAGATGCAAAAATAAATTGTCAAGCCTCACCTCTATGAGTATTTTTCTACATCTTCTACTACTTCAAACCCCTTCTCTTCCATCTACTCCTCTCCCTGAAACTCCCTTCACCATACTATCTTTTACCCTCGTGGTAGACTTTTGACCCCAAGTGCTTTGACAACGGTGAGCATCTTTCAAATAGTTGGCCACCATAATCTAGCTTGCAATATTTTCCTTCTTGTAATTTCTCCTTTAAAATGGCCATCTAAAAGAATAGCATGAGTGTCATGAATTAGTACCATTGGTTGCTCATCTTAGGCACACATCTCACATTAAGATTTCTCTTGCTATCTTCATTCAAGATGGCTAGTTCTCGAATCTTGAAGCACTTTAAACTTTTCATTTCCTAACATGTCTTGAGATTATGATTGCTCCTAACCTATAGAAGAGTCTTTAGGATGCTATGCTCCTCACCAGCTTTGGTCTACAAGTCAAAAATTTGCTATTTAGGAAGTGCATGTCCAACAATTTTGGGATGCTCATGATACCCTTGAATAATGATATCAACATCTATTTCAAATACAAGAACCACCAAATTATTTTCTTAAAGAAATAACTCCTCATCATCTTTGACTTCACCTACTAGGTTGATAATCTGAGCAACCACATGTCTGAAAGTATTCTTTAAGATTAACTTGTTGGTAGTTTTCATCTCTCTTAACTTGTTCACATAATGGACATAACTTTTCATTTGGGAATCCAATTTTGGAGTTGTGTGATCCAACAAAAATCTAGCTATATGTTCTATTACTTGAAATATAAAATTGCAAATGGGAGACCTAAGGAAAGTACTGGGAGTCATCATAATATCGCCTTATTGGAATTTTCATCTCCTCAACTTTTTCTATCCTTGTTCACATACAAATATACCTTTTGAGTTCGGATTCTAATTCAAGAGTTACCTAATCCAAAATGGACCTAGCATAGCCTCAAGCATAAAGGTTATAGCTAGACAAAGAATAGTAGACAAAGAATAAGATAATGAAGAGGAGATGCTCAATCTCAATCAAGAAACACCTTATTTGCAATAACCTAAATCCCAAAAGCCAACCAACCCCAACAATTTTAGCTATGATATACTAGACGGAGAGTTCAAAGATAAAATCATGAGTATATGGAAAGAGATAGAAAAAGTTGATAGGAAGGAATAAGAGAAGTTGTTAGATGGAGCCATAGCCAAGATAGAAGAAAAGATGAAGCAAGGAAAGAGAAGAAATGAGATAGAAGAAAAGATAGAGTTATCAAGGGAGAAGATAGTAGAATAAGAGAAAATAGGGCAAGACAAAAACAATAAGAGTTAGAACATAGAAGAAGGTAAGAAGAAGAAAGTTAGGAAGAAGAAAGAGCAAGTAAGAAGAGGTGGGGGAGCTAACCTAGCAGAAAAATTTTGGAGATCTAGAAAGCTAAAGGAAAAAGATGAGAAATGAAAAGAAGATAATTAAAGAAGAGAAAATAGAACAAGAAAAAAAGAATGAGAGTAAGAAAGTAGAATAAGGTAAGAAGAAGAAAGTTAGAAAGAAGAAAGAGCAAGTAGAAAGAGGTGGTGGAGCCAACCTAACAAAACAAGTATGGAGAGCTAGAAAGCTAACAAAAAAAGAGGAGAAAGAAAAAGAACCTAAGTTAGAGCAAGAAGAGCAAGTCAAGGTAGAGCTAGGCATGAAGACCCAAGAAGAGTAGATGGAACATAAGCTACACTTAGACAACAAGATGAAGGAAGTATTAAACATTTAGGAGAGACAAGGAGGCAAAGAGGTGGAGCAAGAGTAGAGAAATGTGCTCCCTCTCATCTTCTTCTTCATTATTCATCATTAATCTCTTTTGCATAGTCTAAGTCTACAATAGTGTAAAAGGATAAGTCTAATAACTGACCATAGGTCTAACGAGTCACCTACTCACTTATTGACCACACATGACATGCAATTAAGCTAAAGTTGGAGAGTTGGTAGAGTAGAGTGATTTTGATTCTCAACACTCCCCCTCAAGATCAAGAAAGACATTGTACCATAAGTAGCTCTCTAAAGCAACTCAACTTATCTTTACCTAGTGACTTGGTAAAGATGTTAGCTACTTGGCTTCAGTTGACATGCAAGAGATCTATCTTTGCTATAAGTAACATCTCTCGTATGAAGTGATATTGTGCCTCTATATGTTTTGTTCTGGCATGATACACATGATTCCTAGCTAGTACACTCCTCATTATCACAATACAATGTAAGTCAAGCATATACCTGCATACCCAAATCTATCAAGAACTTCAACAACCAAGCAATCTCACAAGCTGCTAATACAACACCTCTATACTTTGCCTCAGTACTAAAGAGTGCAACAGCTCATTGTTACTTGCTACTCCAACTAATCATTCCACTGCTGCCAAGGTTGAGTGCATAGGCACTAGTAGACCATCTATTATATGGACAACCTGCCCAATCTACATCAGTATATCCCATGGGCTTCAAGTGCTTATTATTCTCATAGAAGAGTCCATAGTCTACTGTAGCCTTGAAATAATGCATAATTTTTTGAATTGCATCCAAATGGGATTTTCTACAATTTTGCATGAACTGATTGATAAGTCCAATTGAGTAGCTAAGATCATACCTAGTAATGGTAAGGTAGATGAGACTTCCTACCATCTACCTATACATAGTAACATATGAAATTTTAGCTCCAGTATTCACATCCAGCTTAATATTATGATCCTATAGAGTATCCAAAGGTTTACAATCTGTCATATCATATTTCTTCAGCATCTCAACAACTGCATATTGTCTTTACGTCAGCCAAAGCCCATTGGCTAAATTCATAACCTCAATGCCTAGAAAAAACTTCAATTCTCCCAAATCCTTCATATCAAAATTTAGTCTTCAGCATATCCACAATATTCTATATCCCAGTATCATCGTTTTCTATCATGATAAAATAATCAATATAACCAATACCACAATTCTTGCATCTATCTTCATTGTAAAGAGACTATGATCATCCTTTCCAATTGCTAATCCAAGACTTTACAAGTACTAATCCATGAATGCCAAACTCTTAGAGCCGGTTTCAGCCCATACAATGCTTTATTCAACTTGTAGACATAATTCAGATACTGAGGATGCACGTACCCTTCCGGTTGATCCCCATAAACACTCTTCTGCTAAGTCTCCATTTGAAAATGCATTCTTCACATTTTTCTTTGTAATTTCTAACCCTTTACTATAGCCAAAGCAATCATTGTCATGATAGTTGCCATTTTGGCAACAAGGCTAAATGTCTCTTGGTAATCCAAGTAATACTATTGTACATACCATTTTTCCACTAAGTTGGCTTTGTACCTTTCAATGCTACCATTAGCCTTGCACTTAACTTTATAAACCCATTTAAAACCAATTGATTTCTTACCATCAGGCAATGCAACCAATTTCCAAGTCTAATTTTTAGCCACATCACATTCATCTCCTTGTCCATTGCTTTGTACCAACTTTTTTCCATGGCAACTTCATTGAATGTAGCAAGCTCTTTATGTTTTGTGACCTTTGTCATATATTCATAATGCTTTGTTGAAAATCCACAATACCTAAGATTGTCAATAATGTATCTCACCCTATGCAACCTTCTCAACTAAGGTTGACTACTTGATTCCCCTCTCTCATGAGGTGATACATATCTAGTCTGCTTAATCCGACGTGTGTAAACAAAGGGAATCCTAAATTCATTTTCCAAGTTATCAGTTGAGTCATATCTTGAAGTCCTCATCCCAAGAGCATCATCAAGAAATTTCTTTTTGCATTTGTCTCTCTCTTTGCCTTTGCCTTCTACTTCATTTTCCCCCTCATTAATATAGTGTTGTCAATGGACGGTGATGCATGACTGCGTAACTTACTAGTCCAAGGTGGAACATTTGGAGATAATCACCTATAGGTCCAGATATAGCAACACTCTACTAGTGGAATAGCATAGATATATGATCTAAAAGCTAATCATGAGGAATAGCAAAATAGATGACCCATACCATGAAGCCAACTCATCAAAGATAACATCTCTATTGATTAAGATTTCTGTGGTAGATGGATCATAACATTTGTAAGCCTTACACTTCTGAGCATAGCCAATAAACACACACTTTTGTGCTTTAAGATCTAACTTTTTCCTCTTCTCATGTGGAACGTGTACATATGTAATGTTGCCAATGGCCTTGAGATGGTTGATGTATGTTCTCCATATAACTTTTGATGTCGGGGCCTTATGTCCACTGTATAACTTTTAATACAGTGTCATGCTATAAAGCCCTATAGTAGGAGTACGATTCAACACATACATAATGGTCACTGTAGCTTTAGCCCAATAATACACTGGCATGCTCTTTTCATTAAACATCGCATGATCAGTCTTCATAAGAACCCTATTCTTTCTTTTTGCTAATCCATTCTACTATGGAGTATAGCTACAAGTAAGCCACCTACGAATATCATTCTTTGCCAAGAATCTATCAAATTCATTGGATACATATTCACCACCTATGTCGGATCTCAAATAAGAGATAAAACAATCAAATTCTTTCTCAACTTGTCGCTTAAAGTCCCTAAAAACCATCAGTACCTCATCTTTATGATTCAAGATATACATCCATGTATACCTATTGAAAGCATCATTGAATGGTACATAATATCTGGATCCACCAAGAGTAGCATTATGGGTTGGTCCCAAACTTCTGAGTGAATCAACTATAGTGGTCTAGAGCTATTGTGAACATGCTTGATAAATAGAAATCGATATTTCTTGCCAAACTGACATGCATCACAAACATGACCTAAATTTGAATAGGAAAGCTTTGGCAAGCATGTAACCACTTGCTTTCTTTGCATAGTTTACAACCTTTGAGCATTCACATGTCCAATCCTCTTATTCAAGATCTCAAGATCTCCAACTACACCCTATCCATGTGCAAACATGGTTGATTTCTCCTTTGTAGAATACTACCATCTAGAGTGAACATACGACCATGTCTCTTTCCTTTAGCAATAAACTTACAACCATTTCCAAACTTCTCAATAAAATAGCCATGCTTATTAAATCACACTTGCAGATCTTGCTATCTTGTCATTTTCTTAACTGATAGTAGCAGATTCTTAGTAATGGAGGGGACATGCAATACATCATGCAAATTTTTCTTCAGACCATTATGAATAACCAAGGAAACTACACCCTTATGCTCAATGCTATGCTATGTGACATCACTTGTACAAACATAGCCATGCTTATTAGAAACCATGTTAGTGAACTATTCTCCATGCAGAGTCATGTGATTTGATACCTGAGAGTCAATGTACCATACACCATTTGACTTATTTTCATTAGTATCATGGTTACAAACGTATGTCATAGCCATGCTTATTAGAAACCATGTTAGTGAACTATTCTCCATGCAGAGTCATGTGATTTGATACCTGAGAGTCAATGTACCATACACCATTTGACTTATTTTCATTAGTATCATGGTTACAAACGTATGTCATAGCCATGCTTATTAGAAACCATGTTAGTGAACTATTCTCCATGCAGAGTCATGTGATTTGATACCTGAGAGTCAATGTACCATACACCATTTGACTTATTTTCATTAGTATCATGGTTACAAACGTATGTCATAGCAACCAAGTTGAAGCAAAGTCAAGTGTGGCTCAAGCTCTCGAGGAAGATGGCTCTAATACCAATTGAAGGAAGTGAACCCTAAAGTGGAAGCACAAAGAAAAATCAAGAGCTATGGTGAAAGGAGCAACAATAAGAGAGAGATAGACACACACAATGTGGGAACTGCAACAACCACAATGTGTAACTGACCTTCCCATTATTCAAATGTCACTGAAAGAATAAAGAATGAAGTGACAATGATGGGCACCCGCCACTTGCGATATACAAATGTGTGGGTATGTGGGAACTGTCAATGTAACTAATACACGGGCGACTAGGCACAAGTGCCTTTACCCCCAACAATAGAAACCTTAATGGAAGAGGGGCATTATAAAATGTCCCCCCATCACTCATGCTCAAAATGGTTGTTGACCAATAAGACTTTTCAAGCTTATTCTAAGCATTAATAAGCTTGATTAAGCTTAGTATAATATATAGCTACTTGTAATTGGTTATAATTGTGTCATTTTTTATCATGATGACATTAGAATTATCAACTTGGCATGCACCTGATGGTCTATGTGACTATGTTAGCTATCACACTGATTCTGCTAGAGTTGCAAGTAAAATCTTGGGTGGATCTAATTAGTAGCAGTGTTGGAATTATAGTGTATTCTCTCTTTCTTCCATGGGTGAAAACCACCATGGGAAAAAGAAAACCACTCAAAGGTGGTATGGCCAGCAAACTTGAGTTTGAGAGAGGAGGAGACCTTAAGTAAATGACCGTGGAAAAGGCCTATAGCACCTTAGGAAAGATGAAAGGGACATTTTCCATGCTCCAAGCTCGAGGCCATTGTTACATAAAATAATTCCATACTACTCAAGCACCCAATAAATATTCCTTGCACATCATAAACATTATTCGACAAAATAATATCTTATTTTAATAATCTAGTGTATCAAACAAAAATCACATTATTCCACCATATGACTACCAAGGATCAACAACTAGTGTCATGTGTAGGCCTACACAAGACAAGTTACAATCATGCAAAAATAGTGAAATTCCACAAAAATAATTTTAATGATATTTTTTCCATAATTATTTTTGTAATTTTAGTAACACAAAGAGAGAGATGTGGAGATAGTGTGTGTTTGAAAAAGAAAATAAATAAAAGTAGAAGTTTGAGAGAGAGCACAACACTTGGAGCTATTTGGTGTGCATGGAAAATTAATTCAAGAAGTACTTTCTTTATTCCTAGGTGAGAGGAAGGTGTCAGTGCCTATTTGGAAACCAAGCATCACATAAGTTGCAATCATACTTAATATTCATTGCTAGTAACATCTAGTAACATCATCATAGTCATGACATAAATGACATGAAAAAGCATCTTTTACTTGACAAAAAGTTGTCATCATATAAGGGATGTAGTTGTCTTTTAAACAAATTATTGAATATTGAACATAATTTTAAGCAAATGGGCATAACTTAAGCAACACCCATTTTTCTTTTCAAAGTGTCACTAGCAACCTCCATCCCTTGTATAGAACTTTTGTATATATGTGAATGTCTCATAAAACATGTACGTCTATCTTCAATTATTATAAATATCTCCAATAAATTCTTAAGACATGTTAAAAACTAATCATTGCAAGACATATACGTGTTAAATGCAAATTAAATTTCCTTGTGAATAGGCTCATAACTTTTGCCTAAATACATTACTTGTGAAAAGTGTGCACCATTTTTTACATTTTATTGGTTTCCATCATACATTTTGGTACTTGTTAAACCTATGGAACTCCCAAAGATTAGGGACTTTGTAATTTCAATGGTATCCTTTACTCCTTACCATTATCCATGAATCTATAGTTGATTGCTTACTCTGACTAAACTCACATGTTGATTTTCTCTTACCCATTACATAGCATTAATTAGACAAACCACAATGTCATTGAAGTCTAGGTATACATGCTATCACTTGTTTGTAAGCATAATAAATGCTCACACATATCACTTGAACATATTGATGTAAAGCTAACTTTTACTTTCAAAATTTTAATATGATTTGTTGTTTAATAAATTTTTTATCATGCCATGCAAAATTTTAATTTGATATGTACAAACTCCAAAATCACATCCTAAAGAGGGAAAGCAATCACTATGAAAAGGGTAACATTGGAACATACTTAATATGAAAAATCAATGTCAATAACCTAAAGATAAAAAACTTCATATAAATCCAAATACAATCATATATTTATTTATCTTGAAGGTCATTGAGTGTCTTTTCCAAATGAGTTATGGTTGTTGGCGAGTCTTCAACTACAAATGAATTTGAGATTTCATACCCATGGAGAACATAGATAATTTCAAGCTTTCAATGTTAACAAGTTACAAATATTTGTGGTTTGTATACTTCAAACCTTAACAATATACCTTGGTGTGGCCCATTCACACCAGGAAAACATCATAAAGTAGGCTGTCCATTCATGTGCGACACTAATGGCTATACTATCAAACAATAAACTCCTATTGCAACCATTTTATGATCATTTCATATCATTTTAATATGAAAATATGGAAATGCTAACAAGTAGTCCAACCAAGTATCGATTATATCTTCAATAAATTGTTAGTGCTTGTGAAACTTAAGGGACTCCCAAAGATGATGGATTTTTCTTATTTTAATGGTGTCCTTTACTCCCTACCATGATGCATCAATTATCTATAGTTTATCATAAACCATAAGTGATATACTCTTCATTATACTAAATTTATGAGAATCAACCCACCAACTTAGAGAACACTTGAAGGCAAGGCAGAAATAGAGATAATGTGCATCATAAGACAATGGGTACAATCTCCTCCCATGCATGAGTATGTGCATGTATCTTATGATATTATTTCTTTGTTTTTTGTGCTCAAAAATCATAAAAAAAATAGTTTGGGGATTTTTAACTTTCCTTCCTTGAAGCACTAGCTTTTGTGTAGTAATTCGTAAGGCCTACCTAATTTTTCTAAGGCCTAAATAGAAAATCTAACCCTAGAAAATTAATTATATTCCATAGGCCATGATATAAAGGTTACAACCACAATGGATAATACTATACACAATAACATAAATAAATTTCCAAAATAATTGTGATCAAAATAATAGTCATGCATATTTAATGCACTCCATTCATAAATTAAAAAATCATTATGTTTGAATATGAATTTAATGCTACACATGTATAATATCAATAGCACTACAAAGATACACACAACATGTCATTAATTTATGGTGAATTTGTTAAAGTGCATGATATTTTTGGGAATTTTATTTCGTAGCAATAAACTAAGTATCATGACATTGTAGTGAGGTTAAAAATGAATTATTCTTTGCTAATTAAAATAAAACAACTAGCACATGTGATCACTCATATACTAGTGTTTCCTCATGTTGCAAGTATACACTAAAGTAACAAGGAAAATATAAAAGTAATTTGTACTATCTCAAACAATGAATGTGCACACCACTTTCTTGTGTGATGAATCCATGCCATTTTGGAACTTAATGTGATTGTGACAAGTAAGAGATGAGTTTTAAGTCTCCCAAAAATTTCTCAATAGAAGGAGTTCTATACTTAAGTGGACAATTATCATATAATGTATGTCATTAGGGTCCAAAATGTTTTAAAAAGACATGTTTATCAATCATTTGTTTAAGAAAAGAGCCATAGAGAGTGGGCCATGTGTACAATAATATGGGTTTCTTGTCTTCTCTACTTTGGAGATAGTAGATTCTATATCATAGTTCTCTCTTCTTTTCTAGCCAAAACTTCCAAAGTTTGATATGTCTCCATAGTGTTAATTGTCCTATTCACTGATAAAAGTTGTCAAAAGATATGACAAATATGGGACTTGAAGTTAATTCTGGATGTTTTGAAAATTAAGAGATCTAATTGCATGACTTACTTATTGTGCCCATTCATCTAAGATCTCTTTATTCTCCTTCTTGAGCTTCTCTTTTGATTTTTTCCCTCTACATAGTATCTACCCATTGATTTCTTTTCTCAATGGCATTCATAAGGCATTGTTCTCATTCCATGAACTCTTGCAGTGTCTATAACAAAACTGCATATGAAACTAAGGAGTCCAAACCCTATAATATAAATAATTAGATTATCTTGCTATCATCCTAGAAGAGCTCCCACAACTCACTACTCTAAACCATGAAAAAATAATAATTAGAAATTTATCCTTGCTCATTGGAATTTTTGTGGATAAACATTTCGCTAAAATTTTCTATATTTTTAAATATAATGTCATAAATAAAAACTAGCTAAAATACATTTTCAGGAGGACTTGATTCCATCATATGAGTTACAAAAATATCAGTGTAGATATATACAAGTACCAATGATAATTTTCATTGTTCTAAATCCCTAAATTTTCTCAATAGAATGATTTTTATACTTAAGTAGGTAATTATGATATTGAGTGTATGCCATTAGGTCTATAAACATTAGAAAAAAGACATATTTAATAACCCATAGATTAAGAAAAGTGTTGTCCACGTGTACAAGAATATGTATTTTTATTTTCTCTCATTTGGAGATAGTAGAGTCCATTTCATAGTTCTCTCATCTTTTTTGAACCAAAATCTCCAAAGTATGATATGACTTGGTAGTCTCAATAATCCTATTGACACTAACAAAAAGTACTATCAAAACATATGACAAAGATGGGACTTAAAGTTAATGCTATTTGTTTTTTTTACCCATTCATCTAAAATATGTTGATTCTCCTTCTTGACCTTCTCTTTGAGTTTCTTTCTTTACAGAATATTATGTGTTGATTTTTTTCAGTCCAAAGGTCTATATTGTAAACCATCAGGTTTTCTCAGTACCATCTTACAAGGGCTCTCACAAGGGAAAAAACGAAGTAAGAGGATGTAAAATATCAATGGAAGGGATGTATGGCTACTTTGAGAGTTAATATACCTCAAGGATAGTTTGATCAACTTCGGCATGTTTACATGGCTAGAAAGATGTACTTGTCTCCAATTAGACATGTTTCTCTGAAAATACACTAGATATGTTTACATGGAAAGGGAGATGTACTTGCCTCCAACTAGTTGTGTTTCTTTACAAATACACTAGTGCTGATACAAGTAATTAACATATTTCTTACTCTATTTATTTATGCAAGTAATAAAAAAATGATTATTTTCTTCATATATATTTCCATCAATACCTTTTGAGTGGTAACCTCTAATGAGCCTAAGTGGTGTTTCCCATGACATTAGAAGATATTAGAGATACTCCGAGGTTCTTGAAAAGATAATACAAGTTCTGGATATAAGTTCACATTCAATAGTGTAGATCATTGGGAAAAGAGCATAATGCACTCTACCTTATGGGATTTATATACAACTCACCACTCTAATATCTAAACCAATAAAAAAATAAGTTAGAAAGTTATTTTTTCTCATAATTTGTCATTGTTGTGGAGAAACACTTGCTAGCTAAAAATTTCTACATTTTTAAATATAATTTCATAAATAAAAAGTATCTAAATTATAGTTTCAAAAGAATTTCATTCCATTACATGAGTTATAAAAATATCAATATAGATGTATAGAAGTACCAAATGATAATTTCCACTTCGGGGTGTGATGCATATACAAAATGATACAATAGATGATTTAGTGCAAACACATCACAAATTCTTAACAAGATAGCAAAACTTATGGATATATGTTCAAAGTCAATGGTGCGGACTATAAAAAAGAGTTGAATACTATTTGTCTTGTATAGGTTTTATATCTCTCAACCTTTATATTTTAAAGCAAGAATATATAAACAATTGATAATTAAGTCTTGCTCATTTGCATGCTTTGTGAAGAAACATTTGGCAAAAGTTGTATACTTGTCAATATTATTCCATTAAAAAATGCACTTATAATTTGATTCACATATTCAAAGTATTTCATTACATCGTGAGTTATGGCATGTCAATGTATATGTATAAAGACACAAAATAATTATCTACTTTTGGGGTAGATTCCTAGGTTATGCACCATTAAGTATGAAAATCTTAATTTACAAGAATGATTCCACAAGTTTATCCTCTAAAAGTTCAATACGTGCTTGGTAGTAGTAAATAAGCAAAAGAAGGTTTCTCTTCTAATATTTTTGCTCTTCAATTTCTCCACTCTAAGCCTTCTCTAATTCTTTAGCTTCTCCCTCCATTCCATCAAAGATAAGGGGGTTTTTTATTACAAAATGAAGGTTTTCTTATTTGTAGAAGCACATAAACATTTAGGAGCTTGCTTCCCTTTAGAATTAAAAGGACACATATGGAACTTCAAAGCTTATAACAAGTATTCTATGTATTCTAGTTAGAGAATTTATAAACCTAAGTGACTTCTCAAGGAAAAACACCAATTTAAATTAGGATCCAATGTCTTTGCAAAGTAAAATAAAATTTAACAAGTAGTAAGACGATAAACTAATAGTACTTAGTCTCATCATGTAGACTTATCTCCTTAATTATCGACCTTATGGTATACTCATGGGTAAGATTAGGATTTTTCAAACATGATATTTTTAAAAAATGTAATAAAATCTAAATGTTTAGAAAAATAAAGTTTTAGCAAAATTGAAAGAAATTTGTCAACACATTTGCTACTTTTTATATATGTTTGAGATCAAAATAAAATTTAAAAAATAAAAAATAAGATTTACCAATACAATGCAAAATGATAATCTAAACATCTTATAACCCCTTTTTATATTGTATTGGTAAACCTTATTTTTACAATTTTTAATATTTTTAATTATAAAAATATATTCAAATAGCAAATAGGCTAGAAAGTTACTATCATTTTTTAGTTTGTATATTCTTACTTATATGAATTTCTAAGTAAGAAATTGTATAGAAAAATTTCAACTAGAAAATTATATAGAGATTATTTAGTTAATTTCAAATAAGACATAATACACATCTAATAGATTAGGTAATAATTTTTTAATATATAGGCCTTTTTTTTCTTATGTCAAGAAAAAGTTCCTTAATAGATAATATTTTCCTATATAGGATTTTTTTCCCTATGTTGCAAAAAAGCTTGTATACATGTAATTTTAATGACTTGCTACACGATCATGAAGCGAGAGCAAGAGCAAGAGCAAGAGCACAATAGTCAGGGAGGGTTAAGGCAAGCAAAAGTGAGCGCAAGAAAGCGCAAATCGGGTAAGTTGGTGGTAGGTTGTGTTCCCTCTCCACATTCCTAACAAGAAACACAACATGAGACGTATTCCCTGCTATGTTCCCTGTCAGAAATGGGACGGTGGATTTCCATGACACCTTTGCACCTATAGCTCGGATTGCTACCAATAGAGCCATTCTTACCTTAGCCAGCCATAGGAGTTGGCTAGTTCATTACTTTGATGTGAAGTTTACTTTCCTTAATGGAGATTTGCTAGAGGAGATCTATGTTGAGCAAAGTCAATGAGCCAACAGATTCTTAAGTGGTTGCCATCTCTAATCTTTTTCAAGTTGAGATGAGGTAATGTTGTAATAAAAAATCACTCACATCAAGGCTCTACAACATGGTAGAATATTGTCATCAAGTTTAAATGACTTTTTGCAATAAGGATAACTACTGCATTTTGGAACATACTCAAGGACTATAACAAATCACTCACATCAAGGCGTTACAACACGATAGAATACTATCGTCAAGATCTATAGCCTCCTTCCCAACATACTCAAGGACCTCTAGGCCCTTAGCTGTTATAGCATTCCCACCCTTCAATACATCCCGCAAGGAAAAACTAGTGTTGAGACCCAAATTGATTTATTGCATTTTACACACATCCCAGAAGTAAACCCTTTAGAGTACTTTTAATTTATCCTAGCACTACTTAGAGCTTTAAAATATGTATCAAAAAGTTACCTCAAACAGTCCTAGGGCAAGAGTTCTAGCTTTGTAAGAGAAGCTTCCTTGCTTTTGAAATGTCTTAGTAAATTTTTCAATTGATTACTCTATTCTGCACAAAGATTAAATTATCTAAGCCACAAATTTCATAAAAAATTTATAAAAATAGCTTGCCACTTTTGAAACCCAACCCCCCACCCGAACCCAAAACAAAAAGAAAGCTCTTTAAGTGCTTACTTTTGAATGAAATTCACCCCATCTTTCAAAGCAGTTCCAAAGGCATCCCATGCTCCTATTGCCAAATTCTCCACTAATGAGTCAATCACCTTCAATCCCTATAGTAAAAGCAAACTAACCATCAAGTCAACTTCAAATTAGTTAGAAGTGAAAGGAACTTACATGGCACAAAATGCAAAGTATATGTGTCCAAAAGTAAAATCTTAACCAACTCCTTCGAGCTTTTCCAATGAATCTTTTTACAACTCATCCTGGGGAGATTCTGATCTCGTGATTTTTGCAGATTCATCAACAACCTTGTCTTTTACAATGCTATCTTTTATATCAAGCTTGAGTGAATCTGTCATACTCTGTTATAATTCAACTACTTCTTTTGTTGCATCTTTAGCAGCTGCAAGCACCTAATGTTCAAGGCAATCCCTTAAAACATTGCAACTCAATAACAACAGTACACAATTGAAGGGACCATGACAGACATTATGGCCATGTTCTATAGCAGCTCATAGAGCTATCATTTATCAGGAAGCTTCAACAGTAGTTTGACCACTATGCACCTTATTCTTCATGAAACCATCCACACTTCACTTTAGAAGTTTCTCAGTCATTTCAAAGGCTTTCATAGCCCAACCTCACCCAACACCTATGCAAGCATAGATGTCGATGACAAAGGATAAGCATGTGCAGATGAAGATGGGGCTATATCTACCACAAATGGATTTTCTTGTTCTATTTATGCAGATTTAGATTGGCTATTGAAGCCTTGGCCAAAGACATTGACCACCTATCACAAGGAAATTTAACCAAAGAAGAAGACCTTCAAGCATATTCAATTCCTACTTTTGTGGAACAAGCAGATGATCAAGTCAAAGAAAACACATGCATGCACAAATGAACATGAATCCCTCAAATGCAACAAAATTCTCTAAGCACAAGAAAATGCAAATGAAGGCCCGATACATCAAGGTGAGGCCCCCACAAGTCTCTATGCAATAATTTTATGGTCAGGAAGCAACTGCATTCATGTTCGCTCACCTCATAGAGCCTTCTAGTGATCTAATAGGCTTAGTCTTTACAGATGACAAACAAGAAGGTGAAGTCCATATGATTCATAAAGGAGCTTTGCTCGCAAGCCTTGACCCTACTACAATAGACACACAAGGCCCTATCATTCCCCATGATTTTGCTACTTACGTAGCCATTAGTATTTAGGTCATACTAGTTCATACATACTATGACCTACTACCCTTGCCTATCTAATGCATGACATTACTATTATTGCAATCCTTCATGGCCCACACACAAGTGACCCTATTACTACACTTAGAGGTTGATAGTCAGCCTATGTAGCAAATATTTATGCTCTTGATCACAAAGAAGCCTTGAGCAAGGAGATCAAATTGGAGGCAAATGGATTATTATCCAGCTCCCATATCGTCTCTGCTGCAACCAAAAATTTATAGCCTTGGCAAGCTCTTCAAAAAGTCTGTGCTTCCTTCAATAAGAATTTCAAAGGGCAACAATTATTGGTGCCTGCAGTAGCCAACTGGGCATAACCATTGCTATCCAATGACTATTTTTCTCCATCAAAAGAATCTATGTGCTCTCAAGATGCAACCCAACTAATTCATGGGATCAAAGGTCAAGTAGTTGTACAAAGTCTCAACAGAATTCTTCAGCCCTTACACATCAGCGATCTCCATCCTTTCTATGAACTCCTAGTTTTAAGAGACTTGATCAAGGATTCAACACTCCAGATTTATCAAGATAGGAGTCCCCATCTCATGATGAAAGATGACCTAAGCAACAATCAAAGTAATGATTTCTTAAATTAAAAGGAACACAGATAATTATGATTAATGAAAAGTTGTGCATGATCATTTTCATAATGAGCCAAATTATAACAAGGAATTGATGATTGTTGCATCATGATATGTTCTAATTTGATCTTGTGAACAAACCTACAACTTCACTCAAAGACAGCAAACCATGATGAAGTAGATTTCGAATTCCCAAGGAATGTATCTAGCCAACCCTACATCCTCCAAACAAATCTTACATCCTCTTGAGGAATGACCACTTCTTTAGTAAAGGAATGACTATGAAATTTATGACTACATAAAGGAATGCCAATGATATAAAAAAGAGCTTGCTATGATGTATAAAAGAGCCATACTTCTTAGCAAAATGAGAATCAATAATAGTTCTAAGGACCTCTAGTCATAATGTACCACTTGTTTTTGGACCTCAAAGTCCAACCATATCTTTATACCCTGTTGAAGTATATTCCATGTCATAACCAAGAAGTACCAGTTAGGATGATCACCACTTAGTTATCCAAAGATTGTGCTAACTGATACAATAGGTGTTGGTTAAAAATAGTCATATCACTCAGTTATTCGAAGATTGTGCTAATTAATGCATGCCAAATACTTCTCCAATACTTCAGGCCATTATTATGTATATCTATAACGTATGAATATATTATGATATCAAATGGAAGTGTCTATGCATCTTGAAAAAGTAATCCAAACATTTCATACTTGACTTTATGCTTGCCATAGTCTCTCGGGTAAGTTACTCATGAATATATGTGTGCATCACGTGGATTCAAAATAATGCATTT
Source organism: Lygodium microphyllum (assembly GCF_053477565.2). Classification (NCBI taxonomy): domain Eukaryota; kingdom Viridiplantae; phylum Streptophyta; class Polypodiopsida; order Schizaeales; family Lygodiaceae; genus Lygodium; species Lygodium microphyllum. The sequence continues at coordinate 106,536,122 of NC_141151.1, forward strand.
TTAAAATATCATTTTTATATATTTTTTACATATAGAAAGGTATAATATAAAATAGTTATTTACAATTGAATAGAAAAAAATTATGTTTTATTTAAAAAAAATTCACAAATGAAAATATTTATAAATAGGCCTTGAACGCACGTGATGTGGAGGATATACATATAGTAACTTCCCTGAGCATAGTCTCCACCAAAATGCATAATGTAGCTGGCTTTCTTAACTTTATGCAAGTTGGTATTCATGTATTATGATACATATCTCTATGTCCCCTTTCCCCCAAGCATTGCTTCTTGCATACAGGTCTAAACCAATATATCCTCTACTTTCTTAAAATCGGTGTTACTAATACCACCTCTCTCTCACATTCTATGGACTTGACATTTGCACCTTGGATAAAGGTCAATAACCAAGAGTTTTCAAGGTCATCTCTAGCAAGTAGAAAATCCTACAAAAGTGTCCACATGGAGGAGAGAACACTAAATTACCAATGAGATTGTAGCATGGTGAATGAGCTAGCAACATCAATGATGTCTCTTACATTATTAACCCTACCCTCAACTCCATCTCCTAGAGCACTTTGTGATCCTTCTCGGATCTGGTAATGTGCTCTATGCTAGCTTTGGGGTCTTTCAAAAGTGCAGCATCACATCGTCTCCAAGGACACTTTGCGGATCTTGTTCAGCATTGAATGTCGTCTTGTTATTTCCCTACTATTATTACTATTGCTTGTAGCCACTTCATCAATCATATCTTTGTCGCCAATATTTTTGTGAGCGTGCTCGCTATCATCGTCACCGCTGACGGGGCCCAAGTCAATATCATCTCTACGCAAGTCAAGTAGCACGGCAGCTTGGCATCCTAATAGCTTATACTAAACTGAATGATACTGATACACACTCTGCAATTCTATATGTCAAATCTGATACACGCAGAGGATCAGAGCTAATGCGTGCTACACACCATGTCTATATTAAGGCTTGCAGTGCGTAAACTATAATCATCGCCACTGGTAGTGTGGAATGCATTGATACGGAAAATGTAGATTGGAGGAAGTTGGGAAATGTTGAGCGGAATAACGGAAGTTGTAACGTGCGTCATCCCTCGGATCACCTTCTCCTGTTTTGCCAACCTCACAAGCACTACCGTGAGATTCAAGGCTGAGTTTTCCGGCAGCACCGCCTCAAGCACCTTCGTGCAACCACTCTCTCCTCTTGCTTCCCTGAGAGCAGCCACCAGAAACTTTCCGCGAGGCCTGGACTGCCTCCCTCCAAAGCTTCACCATCGCCATCTCCATCTCTTGCAACCATTCGCGTCGCCCTTCAGCCCCTCAACTCTCTCCACCACTGTGACGGTGCATATAGTGTCTAGAAGAGACGTAATGGTCTCTACAAGAAGAAGACGACATCATGGACCTCTTGCATAGGTGCAACCTGCCGTCCATTACACCGTCTGCCAAGATGCAATAGCGCCTGGACACAAGAGATGGAAGAAGCCGCAAGGAAGATGAAGGGGCGACTAGCGGGGTGTGAGGGTTTTATTTGGGGTGCCATTTCTTGCCTTCAGCACAGACAGAGAGAGAGAGAGAGAGAGAATCACTACGCACATGTTCCTGCTTGGTACAACCAGTGCATCATCGAATACCTGCATTTGCATATGAGCAGACTATCATGTGTGTTGGCCTCGGCCTCGTGGATGTCGACCATGGGGCGGCTCTCTCGAAGAGGGCCCCGGCATTGCCCAGGCTGGCATCGGGTCAGGATAGATTACAAGCGGGGTTTTTTGTCGGATCGATGTACAGGTAGGCTGGAAGAGACTTCCACGACAGGCCCCCATACTCGCAAACGTTTTTGCTTTTTGAGATGGTTACATGCAGAATAGATGCAGGGTAAAACTGCGATTCACCATGGAGCTATTCCCATGCCATGGTCATGCATCCATGAGGTCTCGCGGTGCCTTGATTCCTCATGCTCTGGCCTCTATTAATAGTCTTCACCACTACCAACGGACGTTTTAAAAAGCTAATAAAATATATGACTCTCTTTCCCTTTGGAGACCCTCTACCATTCTCTATTCAGGAAAACAGTGAACAGTCACGTAGATGAATGACACCATTTTGTTTGTAAACCAAACATTGAGGACATTTTGAGGGCATTGCTCATAAATTAGGCATTAAGACTATGTAGATGAATGACATTATTCTATTTGCAAACCACACATTGCATCAAAATCACAGCATTCATGTTTAAGTTAGAAACTTAGTCGTTCTTTGCAACATATTGTGTAAATTTTAGTTCTTCAAAGAAGATTTTTATACATTTTTTTGTAAATATAATAACAAGATGCAAGGTATTCATGGAATAAACAGAATGATTTTATCTTGGTATTAGCATATGTGAAAATATCATTCATACAATTGGCATGTGAAAATTTTCACATCCATAAAATACTTGTAAGTGTGAAGAAAGAAAATAGGGAATTGATACATTACTTTCCCTTTTGGACAAAGTACTATTGATGCTAATGTTCTATTTGTGTTGGACAAAAAATCCAATCTTCCAATTGCTGCTACAGGTTTGGAAATTTGGAAAATCTTGGAAACTATGTTTTTGAGCCATGGGAGCATTCAAGGCCATGAGAGAGAGAGAGAGAGAGAGAGAGAGAGAGAGAGAGAGAGAGAGAGAGAGAGAGAGGTAGGGTTACCATGGGGAGATCTAAACAAGTCGCATGTGGGATGTAGATCACTTGGGGGGAGAGGGACGCAAATCGGGATGTTTTCATTGAACCTTTGTTGGTAGCAGATACAAGACATCATACACAATCAATCGGTACAAGAAACCTTGAATCGAGCAATCACAGAGACTCAAAGAATGGGCATTGAGTCATAATGGAACAAGAAGCTGGAAGACTGTAGAGCTTGGACTAGTGGTGGAGGTGAGGGAGGGTGTGGTGGACGATGTCATGGGAGATCTCGGGCATGGAACTCACAAGTGTGGCCTAGAAGAGGGAAATGAGCTCCGGTTGGTTGCCATGTGGGGAGCGGAAGGGAAGGCATTGGATGCCCTAGGCCTGGAAGCCTCGCTTGATTTGGAGGGGCCTAAGCCACGAGCCAGAAGGCGAGCAAGAGCTTCCACACAAGCTATGGGAGGTGAAAGGGCAGGCATCAGATGATGCCCTAGGCCTCGAAGGCTCGCTTGATGCAGAGGGGCTTGAGCCATGAGCCAAAAGGCGAGCAAGAGCTTCCATGCATGCTGCAGGGGACGGAAGGGCATGCATCAAATGCCCTGGGCCTTGAAGGCTTGCTTGAAGTGGAGCAACCCGAGCTAGGAGCCAGAAGGCGAGTAGTGTTGAGATTGAGAGAGGCAGAGATAGAGTGTGAGGAGCAAGCATGCTCTCATCTTCTTCATTCATTCATCCATACTAACATAACCACACACAAAGAGTAAGTGTATACAATAGTACTAAGGTCCATAGGACCATTCACACTGGGTCTAAGACCATTGACTTATTTAATGTCCCACACTTGCTGATACAGCCGGACAAGACTAATGTCGGTCACATATACTATGAGCTTGATATTCTAACACTCCCCCTCAAGCTCAAATCATCTGATGAACTCCAAGTAGCTGTCTAAAACTACTGAACTTATCTTTACCCAAAGACTTGATAAAGATATCTGCAACATGTTCATCAGTCTTCACATGCATAAGATCTACTCTCCCTGCAAGCACCATCTCTCTGATAAAATGGTAGTGTATCTCTATGTGTTTTGTCCTGGCATGGTATACTGGATTCGTTGTCAAGAGTTCACTACTGAGATTTTCACATAATAAGGTCATTGGAGCATCCACCTGAATATCCAATTCAGCCATAAGCTTGAGCAGCCATGAAATCTCACATGCTACCAATGCAGCACCCCTGTACTCTGCCTCAGTACTAGACAATGCAACCGTTGGTTGTTTCTTGCTACTCCACCTGATCATGCCACTTCCTAGACCAAAAGCATAACCACTCGTAGATCTGCGATCATATGAGCATCCTGCCCAATCTGCATCTGTGTATCCAACTAGTTTCAAGGGCTTATCTCTCATATAGAATAGCCCATAATCTACAGTGGACTTAACATATCTCATAATCCGCTTAACAGCATCCAAATGTGGCTTCCTCGGCTTTTGCATAAACTGACTTATGAGCCCAACTGCATAACTCAAATCTGACCTGGTGATGGTCAAGTAGATCAGACTTCCAACCATCTGCCTGTACATAGTCACATCCTGAATTTTAGCTCCAGCGCTAATGTCCAGCTTGACATTCTGATCAAGAGGTGTATCCAATGGTTTGCATTCACCCATGCCATACTTCTTCAGCATTTCCATGGCTAATGTTTCTGCATCAGCCATAAACCATTTTCAGCCTTGATTACCTCAACACCCAAAAAGTACTTCAATTCACCTAGATCTTTCATGTCAAATTCAGATTTCAGCATCTTCATTACATACTGTATGCCCAAGTCATCATCACCAGTGATTAATATCAAATCATCAACATATATGACCAGCACTACCAAGCCACTGTCAGTCTTCTTTGTAAATAGGCTGTGATCAGTCCTACCAACAGTAAATCCCAAACTTTGCAAGTAGTTACTGATCCTAGCATGCCAAGCTCTTGGAGCATGCTTCAGCCCATACAGTGCCTTTTTCAGCTTGCATACATAATGCTGAAATTCAGGGTGAGCATACCCTTCTAGCTAAACCATATAGGCATCCTTTGCTAAGTCACCGTTAAGAAATGCATTCTTAACATCCATCTACTATAATTTCCACCCTCTAGCAGCAGCCAAGGCAATCACACTGCGTATGGTTGCCATCTTGGCAACATGGCTGAATGTTTCCTCATAATCAAGTCCATATTGTTGGGCATACCCCTTAGCAACCAGCCTGGCTTTGTACCTTTCCACACTGCCATCCGACTTACATTTGATTTTGTAGACCCATTTGCAGTCAATGGTCTTTTTTCCTTCAGGCATAGTGGCACAAGATCCCATGTCTTATTTTCAGCCAAGGCATTCATTTCTTCATCCATGGCTGCACACCAGTTATCATTTTCCACTGCTTCAGCATATGTACCTGGTTTTTTTATCTCCATCACTTTTGTCATGTAAGCATAATGCTTTGCAGTGTAACCACTACATGTCAACCTGTCAACAGGGTAGCTGACCCTCTGTGAGCATCTAAGCTGTGGTGCACTGCTCGATTTCCCTCTCTCATGAGGCGGAATGTACCTCTCTGCCTTGCGCCAGGCGTATAGACAGTCGGAATACCAAGTTCACTATCTAAAGTGTCAGTAAACTCATATCTAGAAGTCATTCTACCAGGTATCATCATCCTAGATACATCCTTAATAACTTTCTCTTTTCCTTTGCCCGTGACATCATATCTCCCCCTCACTGACATACTGGTGTCAGTGAACAGTGAGCTCCTCAATCTTCCTGTCCATGGAGATACTGTCTGACTACCAGGGCCTGTCATATCAATGCTCTGTTGCATATCAACTATGGATACATGAGAAGAAGGTAGATCTGATGGCACTGTAGCTGGTGATACATACCAAGAACCCATCTCATAAAAAATGACATCCCTTCTCACCAAGGTCTCCCTGGTAGAGGGATCATAGCATTTGTATGCCTTCTTCTCTTGCGAGTATCCAATGAAAACATACTTATGCGCTTTTGGTTCCAGCTTCTTCCTTTTTTCATCTGGAATATGCACATAAGCAAGACAGCCAAAGACTTTCATGTGACTTACATCCGGCTTATAGCCATACAGCTTCTCAAACGGTGCCATCTCATGAATACCTGCAATGGGAGTCCGATTCAAGATATACATGGCTGTCATAACCGCCTCTGCCCAATAATAGAGCAGCAACTTCTTCTCATTCATCAAGGCACGAGCAGCTTCCATCAAGACTCTGTTCTTTCTTTCAGCTACTCCATTCTACTAAGGAGTGTAGCTACAGGTAAGCTGCATGCGTATGCCATTTTGAGCCAAAAAATTGTGAAACTCATTTGATACATACTCCCCACCGCTATCTAATCTCAAGCAAGAGATATAACAGTCAAATTCCTTTTCAACCTGCTTTTTAAACTGCTGAAAAATAGCAAACACCTCATCCTTTGTCTTTAGAATGTAAACCCAAGTATAGCGACTGTAATCATCAACGAATGTCACGTAATACTTCGAGCCTCCCATGGATGCATTATGGGATGGCCCCCAAACATCAGAGTGCACTAACTGCAGCGGATGTGTACTCTGCCTTACATGCCTGGAAAATGGCAATCTCGACTGCTTACCAAACTGGCAAGCATCACATACATGACCAATATCTGAATATTGGAACTTGGGTAAACCTGTAACAAGCTTTTTTTTCTGCATAATTTGTAGCCTTTGCAAATTTACATGCCCCACTCTCTTGTGCCAAATTTCCAAGTCTCTGATAATGCCAGAACCATGGGCAAACATTGCTGAATTCAGCTCTGGCAAGGTAGCTTCAAGAGTAAACATTCTGCCATTCCTGTGACCTCGAGCTATCAACTTGCATCCATTACCAAACTCTTCAATAAAGCAACCATGCTTGTTGAATCTAACCTGCAAGTTCTGCTCCGTCATCTGACCAACAGACAGTAGGTTCTTCGTAATCGAAGGAACATGCAATACATCATGCAAATTTTTCTTTTTTCCATCATGAACCACAAGAGGCACTTTGCCTTTATGCTCAATGCTATGCTGCGTGTCATCACCTGTATAGACATAGCCATTTTTTTCAGCCACCATATCAGTGAACCAATCACCATGAGGAGTCATATGGTTCTATGCCCCTGAATCAATGTACCAAACTGCATCATTAGTGCATTTTTCAGCAACTCTGTCTTTTACATATTGCATGGCAAACAATCTGTCTCCTGAAGTATCATCTACCTAACTAGATGTAGCAAAATGCCCATGTTGTTTGCCTTTCTGATTGCCCTACTTCTTCTAGCAGTCCTTGGAAATATGCCCATACTTCCTGCAGTAATGACAATCCTTATCCTTGTTCGGATTGTCAGATGGACATTGCTGTTGCCATGAGCCTCTACCTCTAGAGCTAGATCTCCCCCTGCCTCTAAAGTTTCCACCACCTCTTGCATTCGATACCTACTGGTTGTTATTGCCATAGGATGCATTTTGCTGGCCTCTTCTGCCAAATCCATAGCCTCTACCATGATTTCCACGGCCACGTTGTTTGGAATAAAAGACTGCATCCTTGTTTTTAGAACTGCTAGATCCTGTAGCCAAACCAAGCTTAACCTCTTCATGCATAAGCAATGCAACCAGCTCATTGAAATCAGGCATTTCAGCCCGCACAGACACAGAAGTGTCAAAAGACTTATATTTAGGCCCCAAGCCATTCAAGGTCACAGCAACCATGTCTTCATCTTCAACCTGTGAGTCAACAGATGCCAACTGATCCGCAATGGTCTTAACCTCTGTGACATAATCCTGTATAGATCTGCTCTTCCTCTCCATGTTGTTGAACTTTTGCTTCAACTGTATCTTCCTGGCACTTGTGGTTGTGCCATAATACTTGACCAAATTGTCCCATGCATACTTAGGAGAGTTGCAGTTCATTCTCTGCATTACCATGGCATCTAAGATACATAAAGAGAGCCAGTGCAAGACTCTATGAGCTCTTTCTGTCCAAGCTCTGTGCAATCGTCTCGATCTGGAAGCTCAGGTTCAGCTTTCGCTCCAGCCAACAACTCCCAATAGCCTTTCCCTATTAAGAAATTCTCCATGCAGAACTTCCATATGGCATAATTGTTACTGTCAAGCTTTTCCCCCACTATCTGGGTTATGTTGTCAGTCCTCTCTACATTAGCCATGTTGTAGACTTTGCCTGACTACTTGCAAACCAACAAGTATGACTGACCAAGTTCAATCCTCAATTGTTTATTATAGTTTTTTGCAATTAATTGCAGTAAAAAAACCAAGGTATTTCAGCCCAGTGATAGCTCAAAATAGTCCACAAATCAGTGGTCTAGCTCATAGGTATACCAGTCAAGACATACGCTTTCGAGTTGTTTCAGCTTCAACTCCTGCAACCTCACTGCCAGGATAAATACATACAGTCTGAAAACTATAGTGACCAGCAGCTTATTCAAGGCCAAAACTGATTCATATCCATTTCATACATGTCCCAAATCTTCATAGACAGCTGTTAGTACATATAGCAGTCCAAACATAACCATATGGGCACAAAACAGTGCATAACCAGAAAGTATAGGTGTCAAATTTCTTGCTCATAGATTGCATTCAGCAACAACTGAACTGTCAAACCAAGATGTATTTCAGCCCAAGAGAACCTCAAACCACTTCATACATATGCCACTGTGTATACAGGTCAATACATGACCAAACATGCATTCGCAGACACTCTATCTGTAAGAGGCAATGTCATATAATGCATTCACTGTTTATGACCAGTCAATACCCTCTGAATACATTTGTTTCCAGATTCAGACTTCAATTTTTAAGAGCTTCCAATGCTCATATGATCAATGCATATAGCATTCAACATTCATATCTTGTACCATACTACTCCTTGTAAGTAACAGAAGGCATGTACTTCTTCAAGGCCAATGAGTATATAATAGTAACAATTTTATGACAGTTTTCAGCCTGTCATAGGCTTCCCAAAACTGAGCATTTCAGTCAAAAATTTCATTCCACAACCATGTCAGATAATGCATATGGTTCCCAGATTATGTATATGCTTCAACAAGTTCTCCTGAGCATGCTAAGGAGCTCAAGGCTCTTGAATAGAGTCAAGTGTATGCTGTATACTCACTGATTACAGTAGTTCTTCATTGTTTTCAGACCTGTGGTCAACTATTACAGCTCATAGATGAGATCATGATCAAGTACTGACACATCCAGGACTTCAATGACCTTCTAAAGAGCATAGACAAGATGTGTGTCAGTCATGGATGATGGAGTTGATGATTTGCAGACCATGAGGGTAGCAACATAAACAGGCGCAGTTCACACAGCCTGTAGATCTGATTCCAATAGCTACTATTGATCGTAATGATGATGATGAGCACTCAAATATGCTCAAGGGTGTTCCCCAAAGCTCCCATAGAAGCCTCAAACACTAACATGAAGCACAGACTCCATTTGATAAAAAATGCATACCTATGTCTTCACTCCTGAATTCTTCACTCCAAGAACCTGTGTCTTCACTCCTGAATTCTTGCACAAACAATAACAGTCAATGGCAGTCAGTCCTCTTCACTTCAAGAACATGTGTCTTCACTCCCGAATTCTTCACTCCACAGAACCCAATCATGGGTGCTCTGATACCATGTTGAGATTGAGACAGGTAGAGATAGAGTGTGAGGAGCAAGCATGCTCTCATCTTCTTCATTCATTCATCCATACTAACATAACCACACACAAAGAGTAAGTGTATACAATAGTACTAAGGTCCATAGGACCATTCACACTAGGTCTAAGACCACTGACTTATTTAATGTCCCACACTTTGCTGATACAGCTGGACAAGACTAATGTCGGTCACACATACTATGAGCTTGATATTCTAACAAGTAGGAGCTTCCACACAACCTCGATGGGTGAGAGGGTAGGCATTAGATGCCCTGGGCCTCGAATGCTCACTTGATGTAGAACCCATGTAGAGGGGATTGAGCCAGAAGGCAAGTAGGAGCTTCCACAAAACATAGAAGAAGGCCATAGTGACCAAGACCAGCATAGAAGAGAAGGCAGCTTGCCTCAAAGGCTAGGCCATGAGGGAAGAGAGAGAGGGGGGCACTTTGCTTCAAAGATGCAGAGCAGATCTCCTTCTCCATGCACATGAGAGAGAGAGAGAGGGGGGAGGCTCTGCTTCAGAGATGTAGAGAGGATCTCCTTCTCCATGCAAGAGAGAGAGAGAGAGAGAGAGAGAGAGAGAGAGAGAGAGAGAGAGGGTTTGGGGGACCCCTCTCATGGAACGCATGGCTATGGTGCATGCATACATATAGAGCTTTTTTCTACCATAATTATTTTTTTATCAGCATGTGCCATGTCCACATCGGCCTGTTGATTGAAAACGTGTACATGGGACAAAAAACCCCACTTGATATCTAACCTGAGCCGATGAAGAAAGTGTAGCCATTGGGCGAGACAAAGTCATGTTGCATGGGGAGGTAGAGGCCGAGGCCTACTAAGAGTCGCCATATCCGACTACATGAGCCAACATATGAGGGAGGTTACAAGGGCTTCAAGTAAAATGTCAGTGTCGAAGAGGAGCAGGCCCATGATTCTAGAAGTAGGACAGAATTGAGGACCTAGTAAAATCTTGGCGTTTTCCAGAAAAACTAACTCCCCTTTAACCCATAAGGTTCATTCAAAGAGGTAGCAACATACCCTCTACTTGGTCTTACAAAGTCATTCCATCACATATTCACATTTTCTTATATAGTGCTAACTTAGAATGGGAGGTACCATCAACCATAAGAACTACAATCAAACAATTTTGCATTTATGGCTTCAAAAAAGCAAGCACATGGAGACTAGCCATATCCTTCCTTAGAAATTATTTACATATCTAAAATTCAATGTCTCTCATTGTTAAGTTCTCCTTGAAGGTGTGAATGGGAGGGATTTAACTTGTGGGTAGGTCCCTCCATGTGACGCCAACCCACTCCCTAAATGCTCACTTGATGCAAGTTAGGATGGGTAATTTTTTTCCCTATCTCTCTATCACACTATTTTTTCAAAAAACCTCAAGATTTTGTAAATAGTCAATACTCTAATCTCTATTAGTAAAGCAACTAACAAGTTGTGTATGTATGAATTTTGAAAAGTACTTAATATACAAATTTGCATAGCTTTCAAGTGGATCTAGATGAGGGGAACAAGAATGTATTGTGGTTTCTCCCTTGGTTCATGCTAAAGGTATTTAAGGATGTGTTATGATATGAATACCTTGACGGATGTTCAAAAAGCATAAAGAGGACCTTAACACTAACACCAACATTCTTTCAAGTTTGATGCATCTTGCCTAAATGTGTTTATAAAAATGTATGTATCTATATCCATGTAAGTAGATTGTGTGTGTGTGTTGGGGGGGAGGAGGAAAGGGCATTTGTTTATACTATGGTTATATGTGGGTATGTGTGTGTATATGAAGAAGTCAGTAATATTTGATGGTGTCTATGTATATTGTTGGGTCCACTATAAAGCCCATTGATCAATAATTTGATGCTTGTTGATCAATGATTTGATGTTAGATAGTTTGTGTTCCAATTTTAACTGATAAAATTAGCATGTGTTTGGGCTCTATTACAACCCATAAATAGAGTGCATTTGAGTGCCCTTTTACTATTTTGACAAAGTGGTTTGTTAAGAAAATGCTAAGAAATCATAACTATACATCTGTTTGTTAATAATGTAATATGTGTGATTATATAGTCTACATTGAGGGAAGTGTATTTGTGTGTCTATTTATGCAATTACATAGTGTGTGATGAGAGAAGAGGGTGTATGTATATGAAGAAGTAATAACTCCCAATGGTGTACACAATAATGGGTCATCTATAAAGCCCAATGATCAATGATTCCATGCCAGCTAGCCTACGTTTTGGCTCTCATTGATCAACCTAGTCTACTTTTGGCCTTTGTTACAACCCACAACTATAGTTCTTATGCATAACATAGTATACCTTATACTATTTTGACAGCAAGTTTTGGTGAGGAGATACTAAGATATCATAATTATCAGATGAATGTTAAAATGAGATTAAGGTAAAAACTATACATGTGTATCCATGCATTTACTTCTATAGTATTGTGTGTGTATGTGTCATGCCTCTATGTGTGTGTGTGTGTGTGTGTGTGTGTGTGTGTGTGTGTGTGTGTGTGTGTGTACACATATACACATGTATACATGAGCGTGCATATGTATGTACGTGTACATGTACACATGCATGCATACGTATGAATACATTCTTATAAAATATTTTGTATGTGTATCTTGGGTAAGTTACTCATCATGAATATATGTGTGCGTCACATGAGTTTTAAAAATTATATTTTTAAAATACCATTTTATACATTTTTTAACATACAGAAGGGTATAATATAAAAGTTTTATTTACAAATTAAATTTAAAAAGTTATGTTTTATTTAGGGAAAATTCATAGATAAAGATATTTATAAATAGGCCTTGAATGGATGTGATGTAGAGAATATACATATAGTAACTTCCTAGAGATGTGTATTAAATGATGGGGCATGCCAATGCATATATGTCGATATCCAATTGTGCATATATGTGATGTGTGCTCATGCTTTTATAGAGTTGTACAATAAATATATATGCATATGTAGACATATGTACTATAATATACTAGTGTAGATACACAAAAACACTCGTATACACAAGAATTATGTGTATGTGTCTCATGTGTATCTACACACATGCATACATGTATATACACACAATTCTATATCAACATAGTGCAAATATTGTCACTATGGCCTTGAATGTGTGCGTGTGCATGTGTGCGTGTGCGTGTGCGTGTGCGTGTGCGTGTGCGTGTGCGTGTGCGTGTGCGTGTGCGTGTGCGTGTGCGTGTGCGTGTGCGTGTGTGTGTGTGTGTGTGTGTGTGTGTGTGTGTGTGTGTGTGAGCATGTGTGCGTGTGTGCGTGCGCGCACACACGTATGGAGTGTTTTAGATATACATATATTTAGGTATGAAATTATATTTACAAAAAGATAGATACATGTGTGTATGTATGTCCATAATATTTGTTACATAAGTATGTGTATGTATGTGTATCAGGTGTATCGCAATGTATGAGTGGCAATGTATGGATGTGTATACATGTACCTATAAACATGCACATATACAAGTGTATGCATGAATGTGTAGTGAAGAACACAAGCAAGGGTATGTTGGCAGAATAACCCATTGCCTTCTTGAAGGTACACCCATATTCAATGTAGCAAATTTATAATCTATAGATTTTTCATTTACCAAGTATTATAGGAAAATAAATTTCTAGCCAAAGGTGAGATAAGTTTCTAGTCAAAGGACCTTGATTTACTAGTTATAGCTAGGACAATCCTATGTTCTGAATTGGCTAGAAAGAATGTATGTAATTTGCTAGTTAGAAGACAATAATTTACTAGCTATAAGTAGTGAGTCTCAAAATTTCCTAGTTATCTCATTATTCTTACTAGTTTTACAACTTACCATGTAATGTTGCTAGATAGGCTCTTATTTTGTAGATAGTAACTAGAAAAAGGGATTTCATTATAATATAGGAAGTAGTTTAGAGTTCCTTGTGCACCACTCAAAGCATGCGAAGCATAACAATACTCAAAAAATATAAACTTAGTGAACACCAAAATGGCATACGATTTTGAAATTTTGCAATCACACTAAAGCTTCAAACATTGGCAAACATGAGAAGGTTCACCACTAGCAATATGAGACACCTAATTGTAACAAATAACTTTTAAAATCGTAGACTTGCAAGCAAGTTTTAAATGATGTATTGATTTGACTAAGCTGAGAGAAAGGGCATAAGAATTTGATTATTAGTACTAAAAAATAGGATCAATATTACCATCTAAAGCATGATATAACATACATAAGAGGATTCATCACTAGCAACATGAGATACCTACTTATAGCCAAACTTTTAATATTGTAAACAGCAAGCAAGTACTAAATTATGTATTTCTTCTAGTGAGATCATAGAAAGAGCATAACAATTTGATTATTAGTACTAACTCAGAGGACCAATATCACATCTAAAGCATGATATACATAGCTATGATGGATAGAATCTAAGATAAACTAGACCTATTAGACAAAATACCAACAACTATACTTATCCTCACAACTATAAATTGAGATGCTCATGCCTTGAGATTAAAATGGAGCATCCCAATCATGATAAACATGCAACCTTCAACTTTGATTTGTATTTATTAAAAGCTAGAACCAATTTAGAATTTTAGTCACATTGATATGCATGGTACATCTTCTCCATGATGTCATCAAATATTTGATTATAACCTTCAACTCTTAAGTAACATAGGCCCCACAAGTCTATATATACTTTGGCTTGTATCATAATGTTATCTACTCATGTAGGAATCTATTTTCCCAGACTTCTAAACTACTTCTAATGCTACAACTAGTTTTAAATTCAGCATTAATATCTCTCCACTTCCAAACTTCTATGGCAATAGTCTAGACCTTTAAATAATCATTAGCATGAAGTAACATACACTACTACAACCTCTGCTTCTTGCAACAATAACCTTCTCTTTACTCAAGGCAACAATTTATCATTAAAAAATAATATACTGCATTTCTAATGCATCCAAAAATAGCAAAATGAGAGTAAGTATATGAGGTATGATCTAGCATATGCCTATACTCAATGCTAAATATCGCAGCATAAATCTACTTCAATTTCTCAAATTTGAGTTTCATGCTTATGTTAACATTAATGCTTTTATTGTAGTCCAATATAGTGAGTATCAATATTCAATATAGCGAGTAGTAACTATTGAAATGAATGGATCTAGAGCATGGCTATGGCGGATAGAACACAAAGACAATGTTTATGATGACATAGATTAGATAGACCAACTGTTACTCAAGTGAATTAGGTTCCAAGATGGAAGCTTGGACTCATAAACACAATCTTGAGTATGACACTGACTATGACTAAAAGGACAAAGTACAGTTGTATTCCATCAATAAACATCATTGAATGATAAGAAGGTACATCACTTTATAGGCTCATGATGGTTCCATTTTTCTACATTGTGCATATGGGATTCAGGACATCTCTTCTTGGAGCATACATCATTTGTCATTTCTCAACACCCCCCTCAAATGATGAGTTCCTACACTTATTGGCTTTTGTTGAGATTCGGCTTGTGGAGAGAGATATAAAAGCTTCAAGTTAACAGGGTATTGCTAACTATGGTTGCCATGGAAGCTTCATTGAAGGTAAAAATGCAAATGAAGTTGGAGATGGGATCCAACACTCAAATTGAGCTAAAGTAGGGATCTAAGCCATGCTCACCATGGCTCTGATACCATGTTGGAATGCATGGATCTGAACATGGCTATGCTGGCTTGAAGACATAGACTTGAAGATAAAATGTCACACAAGTAAATTAGGTTCCAAGATTGAGACTTGGAATCATAAATACAATCTTGTGTGGTTGGATAATGACTCAGACACTTGACTGAATGGAAAAAAGTACCATCATATTGCATTGAAAATGAGAGGCAAGTACAATGCTTTATAGCTTGAGAATATGTGGTATTTTTCTACTTTGAGCATATGGGATTCTGGATAGCCTGCATATCCTTTACCCAGACTACTCCTCAAAGAGGCTATACTAGGTGTGATTGCCTAAATCTCAACACCCGCTACATGATGACATGGCTTGGGAGACTAGCTCATAGGAAACCTAGTCAAGTTAAAGCTTGAAACTTTACATCTTTGGCAAGGGTTTTGTTTTACAAAGCAAATCCACCAAGGAAACAAAATCCACTATGGGAAATATAATTTCTTCAAAACAATCTATCAGAGTTGTTGATGGCGGAAGCATATTCTTTTTCTTGTCTTTCATTCATGCATTGATTTTGATGGTTACCATTTTGTACCTGTTGTGCTCTTTTATGGTGAAAACATTCAGTAGCTATATGGCCAGTCTTACCACAATAAAGACGTGTCGTCCGATCTTTGTTGTCGGAGTTGAATCCTCGGCCTCAGCCTTTTTCTCTAGCAACTCCTTTGGTGTATAATGGATTTTCCCTAGATGATGGGACACCATCTTTTGCATTCTTGTTCTTCTGTTTCTTCTCTTCATCAAGAAGAGAGTGCTCAATATCTTTCTGACAGATTAGGTACATTGCTAAGAGTAGAGACAAGATTTTTGTAAGGATCTTGGTTTACACTAGCAAGGAGTGCAGTAATGGCTTCATCTTCATCTATTGCTTTTTTCAAAGTGGCAAGTTGAGTTTTTAGACTTTTGAATTTGTTAATATGCATAGTCATTGATGTGTTGTTTTTTATGTCAAGCTTGTAGAACTACATTAACAACTTGACCTTAGAGTTTTTGTATTGACTTCCAAAGATATTGTCAAGCTCATTGTAATGAATGAAGCTGAGAGGAGAGAGAAATATAGAAAAGAGGAGAGAAGGAAGAAGGAAGCCATGGAAGTTGGAGATGAAGGTGAAGAGTATGTTCTTAATAATAACCAGTTGCCCTAATCTGGTACTCTTACACCTTATATAACCCGATCAGTGCCTAGGAGTGGCAGGGAGTACCAAGGGCAGTAGAAGGGGAAGGGCAGGAGGGCTAGGGAAGGCAAGGCAGCCAACACAAAATGCGCCGCAAATTGCGGGGACTACCTTGTAGGCCTTCTGGGAAGCAACTCCCCCACTCCACTACTTAATTTGTAGCTTATGGGGTCAGGAATAATGTCTCAGGGCTGGTTAATACTAGGGAGAAACCTCAGGCCAGATCTTGGGGGTTTTTGGGACTGGCAGCCATGGCAGCTTGTAGGAGAAGAGAGAGAGAAAGAGGGTTGGAACAAAAAGTAATTGGGGTTTTGCCCTCTTCCAACTCTTGGAACTCTAAACTTGGTCTGGAACACCTAAATTTTGCATGAAAAGAAATGACAACCTGCTACTTTAACCATTTTACCTCCAGATATGTCTGAGTCTCTAGCCATAGCTCTTGCTTGCTCCAAAAAGCTAAAGTTGACTATAGTCCTTCTTGTTGTACATGTACATGTAAGCTGAGTAACTAGGGTTTTTGGAATTTGAAAAGGAAGAAAGGGGAAAGGGGAAAAGGGAAAAGGACTAAATCTTGAAGCTTTGATACCACTTGTAATGAATGAAACTAAGAAGAGAGTGAAAGAGAGCAAGAAGAAGAAAAGAGAAGAATACAAGAGGAGAGAAGGAAGGAGGAAGCCATGGAAGCTGGAGATGAAGGTGAAGAGTATGTTCTTGATAATAATTGGTTTTCCTAATCTAGGACTCTTACACATTATATACCCCGGTCAATGTGATTCGGTGTCTAACCCCTAGTCAGTGTGTATCCCTCTTGTTACACTCATCCCAAGCCTTTTTAGCATCTCTGATGCCACAGATATGGTGCAATACATCATCAGATAATCCCTAGGAAATGATGCCTAGAGCCTTGTTGTTCATCCTTTTCCACTCCTTTGTCTTGAGCTAGTCTTCTTCAATGAACTCGTCTTCATCATCTTCCTTTTTGCTATCTACATCATCCTCAAACAAGTCCCACAAGTCCTTCCACATAAGGTGATGTATGGTCTTCTCCTTCCAGGCATGAAAGCCTTCCCCATTGAACTTTGCTATTTGCTTGAGTTTTTCCATGAATTGATTAGCTTCAAATAGCTAAGATAATACCAATTGACTTGGCCAAGAACACAAGTAGATTAGTGTTAACCAACACTAGGTAGTATCAAGAGATATTATGTGGTTGAAGCACTTGATGTTGAACTTGAGTTTGATTTCTTGCTTTCCTTGTTTATTTGTTGTGATTTCCTTACTAGATACTGAGTGTTATAGTAGTTTAGAGTGGCATTGAAAAGCTTGAGCTGAAAGAAGTGAGAAAATTAATAGTTTTATGAGCTTGAAGGTCAACAGCTATGGCTGCCCACTTTAGGGTTTCAGTCTCGACTGGTTTTTCTAATGTATTAACTCATGGAAGCAATCATTTGACAAAATATTTGGTGAGGAAGAATCTTAGAGGGCAGGCTTCAAAATCCCTATAGTTCTAGGGTCAAATGTGGTGCGTGTAGATAGCAGGAGTTTTATGACTAGCAGATGGTGGATTCTAGACAACGAGCTAGAAAATTTGTAATGCTGAGCAGGGAAGAGACCAATGTCGTGGCTCGATGTGTTGGTATAAGGCATCTTGATTAGGAGAAGATTTTCCAAGTTCAAGGCATGAGCTATCTCCTCTTCCTTATCTAGATCCAGGGCCTCTAAGCAAACAGCATGTTACTGGCTATGGCTACCACAAAAGGTCAAGTGAAGATAGAGGTGAAAGATAAGACCTTCAGCTAGACTTGAGCTGAGCAATGATGAAGAGGAGCTGGCATAGTAGAGAAGGAAGATCAACAAAGCTAAGCCATGCTCACCATGGCTTTGACACCATAATGAAATGCATGGATCTAGAACATGGCTATCGTGGATGGAACACAAAGACAATGTTCATGATGACATAGATTAGATACACCAATTGCTACTCGAGTGAATTAGGTTCCAAGATGGAAGCTTGGACTCATAAACACAATCTTGACTATGACTAAAAGGACAAAGTACTATTGTATTCCATCATTGAATGATAAGAAGGTACATGTAATGAATGAAGCTGAGAGGAGAGAGGAGAAGAGTTTAAGAGAGAGAAAGAGAGCAAGAAGAAGAAGAAGAAAGAAGACTAAAAGGGGAGAGAGAAACACAGAAAAGAGAAAAGGAGGGAGGAAGCCATGGAATTTGGAGATGAAGGTGAAGAGTATATTATTGATAATAACTGGTTGCCCTAATCTGGGACTCTTACACCTTTTATACCCTGGTCAGTGTGACTAGGTGTCTAACCCCTAGTCAGTGTGCATCCCTCTTGTTACAAATCAATCCCCACCCTAAAGGTTTTTCCCCTAAAAAACAAGGAGAAGTAGAGGGGAATGATGGGTGGGCTAAGGGAGGGTAGCAGAGAGTACTATTCTGAGCCCTTTTACAATGAAAATTAGATGGGTAAAGACTAGGAACAGCATGTTGTCCATGATTGGCCTGCTAAAGTAAACATGTCATAAATTTTCAAAGGTTGCTCCAAATGGGGCGTACCACATGTCGAAACGGAGCTTATGATGAGTACTTTCAGTCTATGTATAAAACTAGTCTAAAACAATGTGCAGTCTATAGGCAAAGGTGGTCAAATGGGGTATGATCGATTAGTCTTCAAGTCGTGGGGCCTCTTGAAGGTAGGGGAATTCATCGACAATGGTTTTCAGGTGCCAAGCGGCTTCTTCTAGGGGTAGTCCTTGCCATTTGATGAGGTATTCTTTGATAGATCGAGACCGTAAGTGATTATCTCATTGCCCAATGATTGCTTAGGGACATATTGAGTTATGCCTTCTTCATTTATGGGGGGAAGTTCTTCCACATAGTCCACGGTGGAGCCCATGAAGGATTTTAGCTTGCTAACATGAAACACATTGTGGATTTTGGTGGTAGGGGGAAGTTCTAAGTGGTAGGCCAAGTCACCAACCCGCTTCAAAATCCAATATGGGCCATATAAGCGTTGGGCTTGCTTGTTACTGCAACCCTCTTTGAGAGTCGAGTAGTGGGACTTAGGCACTTTCAAAAGGACAAATTCCCCTTCATGGAATTCCAAATGCCTTCTTTTCTCATCAACATAGAGTTTCATGTATGTTTGAGCCTTTTCAAGGTTCACTTTGCATTGTTAAAGTAAGGCTTGCATGTGATCCAACTCAACCTAACTCTGAGGGTTAATCGTATCATTAAACAAGACTATAGGAAGGGGAACCTTATACCCATATAAGGTCTCAAAATGAAAAAACTCCAATGCTAGAGTGTGTGGAGTTATACACAAACTCAACCAAGTGGAGACACATATCCCAACGGTGTTGTACATCATGGCAAAAGTGCCTCAAGTATGTCTCAAGCCATTTGTTCACTCTTTCAGTCTGGCCATCAGTCCGAGGGTGGTATGTAGTGGAGAGAGAAAGCTTGGTCCCCATGGAAGTGAAAACTGTTTGCCAAAAGTTGCTCATAAACTTTGCATCCCGATCATGTACTATGACTTGTGATAAGCCATGCAACTTGAAGACATATTCCATAAACTAAGTGGCCACCTGAGAGGTGGTGTATTGGGTCTTAGTAGGGATAAAGCAGGTATCTTTGATGAGGTGATCAACTACAATATATATGTTGTTCCATCCTTTCTTGGTCACAGGAAGGCCAGTGATGAAATCCATTGTGATATGAGTCCATTTCCCTTCAGGAATAGGGAGGGGCTGCAAGAGGCCACCAGGTCTAAGTGTATTGTCCTTGTTATGTTGACATGGAACACATTTGGTCACAAAGTCCTTGACATCCCTCCATAAGCCTTTCCAATGAAAGATCTTGGCAAACCCATTATATTTTTTGAAAACACGCAAGTGACCAGTTGTGGATTAAGAGTGCATCTCTTTCATGATCTTCTGCGTGAAGGGGGAAGTGTGTGGGATGACAATCTTGCCATGGGACCAAATAAGGCCATGCTTGAGCTGATATTGGGAGTTTTTAGCCATGATCCCATGTTGTAATTTTTGGAATATGTGACTGAAGTGATTATCTAACAAGTAAGCCTCTTGAAGCTCTTTAACCCAATCACTATGCAAATCTAAGATAGAGAATACTCTGCATGCCCACACTCAAGAAAGTGAATTAGCCACAATATTATCCTTACCTCGAGTGTGCGAAATGTCAAAGTCATAGTTTTGTAAGGTTACCACCCATCGCCTTTGCTTAAGTGTCAAAGTGGACTGAGTCAAGAAGTCGCTTCTTACTTGGAAGCGCTCTTGATGGCATGGAGAATGGCCAACATCTCCTAGTCATATACATTCATTTGCATCTCCTTTTCATCGAGCTTGCGGCTCTCAAATGCAATCACACCATGCTCTTGAAATAAAGCTGCACCAATACCTCTGCCACTAGCATCACAATGAATGGTAAACAATTTAGAGAAGCGATGGCAGACAAGGATGGGGGCGAAAGTAAGCACGTCCTTTAACTGTTTAAAGCTATGATCAGTAGTGGTATCCCAAAAGAATGCTTCCTTTTTTAAGTGATCAATCAAAGGTGCTGCAATGGTGGCATATTGCTTAAAGAAGCGTCTTTAGAATTAGGAGAGACCAAGGAAGCCATGCAAAGAAGGTGTGGTGGAAGGAGTGGGCCAATCGCTAACACATTGCACCTTCTTCGAGTCATCCTATATGCCATTTTTTCTCACAATGTGTCCCAAGTACTCCATAGATGTCTGCATGAAGATGCATTTGCTCTCCTTAGCAAAGAGTCGATGGGAAGGTAATGCAATGGACTGTTTATTTTTGGCACACTCATTCTCAGCATTAGAGCCAAATGTTGTCCCAAAAGTGCCCATTTTTCTTTCGGCATGGAAGGCGGGGTAAGTGGGTACTTTGGGGCTATTATTAGGCATAGAAGTGCCTCCAAAACCACCTTCATATGGGGCTGATCATGAAGAAATGCTAGGATGTCTAGAACCTTATTGAAGATGTTCATTCTTACGGTACTTTCTTGCATATCTCTTAGCTAGTTCAATTGCATCAAACAGTGTGGTAGGTTTTTGAGATCTACCGATAGGCTTGGTTCCAACCCATAGATATACTTGTGTAATTTAGCATCATCACTAATGCTCTCTACATACATGGTCAAGTTCATGAATTGATTTGTGTACTCACTTGCAAGGAGGTTACGTTGGTCAAGAGTGTACCATCGTCTTGCCAATCGCTCTTTTTTCACAGGAGATACAAAAACTTGGACCATGTGCATTTTAAAATATTCCCAGTCAATGAACTCATGACTCTCTTGATTGATATAGCACCACCATGTGTGGGAAAATCCTTCCAAGTGGAGAGAAGCAAAATGTATTTTCTGATCGTGAGTGCGAGGGTAGATATTGAAGTAGGACTCCAACTTGGATGTTCATTATTCCAAGTCATATGGTGAGGGGAATTTTCCATTGTACTTCGTTAGGATGATCTTGTCATGCAAATCATTAGGGCCATGCTACCCATGAAATCCTTGCTGCCCATACATCCCATGGTGGCCATACATGCCTTGTTGTCCATACATTTCATGTGGTGCATTAATCCCATGTTGTCCATTATAACTAGGTTGTCCATGATTGCCATGTTCGCCATTAGTACCATATTGTCCATGATGGGGTTGATTCATATAGGGTGTGTGGGGACTCTTAGAGAGGGCGAGGGAAGTTGGGAGAAGGCCTCAATAGGATGTTGGCTACATGGTTGATGGGGGAATTCAATAGAGGATCATCATGCATATGAGAGGGTTCCCCAATCTCATAGGTAGAAGGGGGAATTCCCTTAGCACCAAGTATACCTTGTGGACCATGCAATGGTTCTTGATGTGGAGGACGTCTAGACTCATGTCTGGAGTCATTGGCCTTCTCTTGGGATGAAGCGCTAGCTAATTTAGCAACAAGAGTAGCGAGGTGCTTCAAGGTCACTTAAGTCTTCGAGTTTGAGAGAGCCATGTGCTTGATCGATTCATCAAACTTGGACATCATTTGGCGATGGTTGGTGACCATATCTTTATGCCATTCCATGTGATGAAGCTCATATTGATAGAGGGTGTGATTGAGCAAGGCGTACAAGTCCGTTTCGGGCATTTTCTCCTATATGTCACCATAGTAATCATGTGTTGATCTTGTTTTCTCATTCATGGAGGTCGGGGAGTCTCTAATCTCCCTCTGGAGTTCCTCTTAAGCCTTGCTTTTGCCTTCTAGGCCAGCCATCTAAATGCAATCCATAGGACCCAATCTTAGTAAAAAGGGCATAACTTTTGTAGGAAACTCTAATTGATGAGATTTTTGGCTCGGGTCGTAGAGCATAGCTCCAATTGAAGAGATTTTTGAATCACTCCAGAGGGGACAAAGCCCTCTTTGAGGTGAGCTATAGGGTTCGCCACCAAATTCAAAACAAATATTTCTAGAATAGGATCTTTATGACTATCGTACAAGACTGTGACCAAAAACGCTGTCTATCCCTTATTGCAAAAGCCTTATATGGATAGAACATAGTTAGAGAGGCCTGATCAGCAACATAAATAGCATCCCAAGTATATTGAGCATTATCCCAAGCATCATTTCATACCCATCTTCTCTGCCACCATCAATGCATAAGTAAATTCACTACCATACATCTCTTCTAACTACATGCACTTCAAGTGTCATACATGGGTACCATTAGCATTGTGGGGTGTCCAAGGGGGATCATTACATCAGGGAGAGTGGAGATCATGGGAAGTACCTGCACCTACATACAAGTATTGGGATCCAGTTCATCGGGTGGTGGGAAAAGTTCCCCCCAAGCCAGGTTGTGCACCCCTTCAGGGTCTCAAGGGGTAAGGGAGAGTCACTCTCTTTTGTCTTACCACCTTGCCTAGCATCAACCTTTTTCCTTAGCCATAGTATACATCGTAGACATTTTTATTAAGCAATCAGCATGAGATGAATTGAAAAGGAGACATTGGGCCTTTTCATGAGATACAAGGAATGAACAAGGGTTGGGGTGGGGGCTACTTTGGTAGTCCAATGACTCACTAGTTGTTACTTACCCAATTCACAATGGCTATTATTCACTTTGAGGCTTATCCAAAGTCACAAAAAAAAATGGGGGTTGATGTTAGCCAATACAGTGAATTTCAAGACTAGATATGATGCATGCACACAAAGAGGATTGAACTACTAAGCCTATGCAATCTTGAATCTCTCCAGCAAGGGATAAAGCTCAACAAGTTGCTAAATTTGAGAGATTAAGATCAAATTGACATACCTCTTTAATGCTTTGGGGGACCATTGAAGCATAGCTCATCCTGATGCCTGTTTTGCTTCATCGATCAAGTTCGGTTGGTTGGGGCATCCATGGAAGAAGACTTCAGCATTCAAATGCTCCCAGTGATGGTGTTGGCTCCCATGCTTGTCCTTGAGCTTGAGCTTCAAAGAAGGAAATCTTCAAGTGAAGCTTTCATGGCTTCCCACAAGAAATCTCTACATGCTGAGCTCCATGTCTTCAATCCGAGTATGGGAAAGGAAAAGGGATTGAAGGGTTGAATGAAGGTTGGGCTTCCAAATGTTGTGGGCTGAGCTGAGGGCTAGGGTGGAGCTTCAATGGATTTTCATGGCAGGGTACAACAACAAACTGAGCCTTGCTAGAGAAGGGGGGATTCATATGCCAAACAAGAAGCCCAACCTTGGTCAAGAGGAGCAAAGGGAAGCTATCAATGCTATGGGAAAGGCCAGGAGGGAGGAGATTTGAGCTGTGGGAGGGCAGGTAGAGCAGGAAACAACAGTGCAACTTAATGCACCGCGTTTGCAAGCTATTCCTTGGGCTATCTTCATCGCTAGGAACCTCCACAAGGGTATTGCCCTTGGTCAAGGGCAAGTGGAGAAGGCTCCTGGGACTTCAGATGGGCACTCCCATGGCTGCTCTGGGGGAAAAGAAAAGTTCTTCTCTACTCTCTGGCTATTGCAGCTTATTGCTTAGGAGGAGAGAGAAAGGGGCTGAAGCAAAAAGTAGCTAAGTTTTTGTCCTCCTCTAACCCCTCAGACTCCAAAGTTGGCTTGGAACCCTTGAAATTTGCATGAAAAGAAGTGATGACCTACTATTTTAACCATTTACCTCCAGATATGTGTGAGTCTCTAGCCATAGATCCTGCTTGCTCCAAAAGGTTGAAGTTAACTCAGTCCTTGTTGTACCTGTACCTGTAAGCTGAGTAACTAGGGTTTTTTGGATTTGAAAATGAAGAAAGGGGAAAGGAGAAAAGGACCAAAGCCTAAAGCTCTAATAACACTATTAATGAATGAAGCTAAGAGGAGAGAGGAGAAGAGATAAAGCGAGAGAAAGAGAGTAAGAAGAAGAAGAAAGAAGACTAGAAAAGGAGAGAGAAAGGCATAAAAGAGGAGAGAAGGAGGGAGGAAGCCATGGAAGCTAGAGATGAAGGTGAAGAGTATGTTCTTGATAATAACTGGTTGCGCTAATCTAGGACTCTTACACCTTATATACCCCGGTCCATGTGATTGGGTTCTAACCCCTAGTCAGTGTGTATCCCTCTTGTTATAGTACATCACTTTATATGCTCATGATGGTTCCCTTTTTCATCACTGTGCATATGGGATTCAGAACATCTCTTCTTGGAGCATACATCATTTGTCATTTCATTTCTCAACAGTAACCCTTGTTAAAAGCTCATGGATAATTCAATTTATTGCTAATCTACAACTAATCCTGGTTAAAATTCCATGGATAATTCAATGTTGTCCATATCAAAGACAACATATTTTTCCCTCTTTCTAATCAAACTATCATATCTACTAGTTTTTATATGTGTTGAGCTTCTCAAATGTTAGCTAGTAATTAGTTATTGGTTAGTCATATGCTACCTTCACATGACTTGCTGCACCATTGAAATAAAATTTTGAAGGAGTAAGGGGGGAAATTTCTCAAATTATCAGAACAAATTATTAGAGCAAAAGCAACAAGCATTGTTGCATTAGATGGGCATAAAATAAGAAAAATAGAGCCATGTTTGGCATAGTATTGAGTAATTAACTAGGTTGAGACTACCCATTTGTAAAAAATGGGCCATTTCTAGCTAGTTTTAAAATTCTGTCCAAGGAAAAACAAGTCCATAACTGCATATAGATATGACTATTTAACTAGGATCGGAGAGGGCATGTGTAATGGTGCATGGATGTACACATGTGTATATGCATGTACTTGAGGTAGATGGCTCTTAGACAATCAAAGGTTCATCTCCTACATTATTTTATATTCTCCTATACAAAGAGTTTTGAGAGAATGCAAGCAATTCTCTATATGTACATATAATTTCCTACTATTCGAATTGGGGAATGATATTATTACATTCTATTATATAGGGAATTTTCAAAGAACATAGGAATTCACTAAAGTGATCTATAATTCCCTACTATTAGAAGTGGAAAACAGATGATCCTATTCTCTTATATGGGAAATTTTGAACGAATGTAGGAAAATCTTTGTTTTGATGTGTAATTCCCTACTGGTAGATGTGGAGATTTTAATTCCCTAGTTATATGTAGGGAATATATGAATGCATATATAGGAAAAATCATCCAATTTCCTACATTTCATAAAATTTCCTATGTAGGGAATGATTAAAAGTTCCTTGTCTTGTATGTTTCAAGAGTTGACTACTATTCATATGAATTCACATAAAGAACTTTTTATAAGACCCTAACAATGCTCTTCAACCCATTTTCAGAATATAAATAAAATCATGAATGCTTAAGATTAAAGGAGATCTAGAGTCACAAGGATTGAGATATATTATATAAAAAATAAATATATATAAAGGTGGGGCATATTCAATACTCTAGTGGTGCTTTCAACTCTAAACAACTAAATTTTTATCACCAAAGAGAGCAACCCATACCACGAAAATAGTATCCACATGTTCTCAATCTATATATTTGGAGTTTGCATTATGATTAGAGTTCCACGAGAGAAATAAGTATAGTCAAATATTTTCTAGTTCTTCCTGTAGAAGAGGAGAGACCTTAAGGGATTGGTAAATAAAGGAAGCATCATCCTATGACATCAATTCACCATTCTAGTATTAGAATTTGGATAGCACTACTGAGAATTCAATCTGTGGGTATGATGAGAAAAATCTCAAGATACAATATCCAATAAGAAGTTACGCCTTCAACATTCCTTTGAAGCTTCTTACACATGACATCTTCTCAATCATGAAGCTAGTATGATACACAATGTTAGTAATACTTTTATCCATTATTAGGTTAATCTATTTTTACCTTTTATTAAAAAATTAAATATGAATAGCAAACATTAAAAAGTAGATGAGGTTTACCAATAGAAGGATTGTTTAAATCACTATTTCTATCCATAAATAAACATATTTCTTTTATCTAATTGCAATATGTTACCCTTGTCTTGTCAAGCAATGCTTAATGAAATTGAAATATGCCATCCCTACCTTGTCTAGCAATACTTTTGTACTTTCTAGCAAGATATTAGTTAACATTATGGTAAAGTATAATACACTGTTGTAATGAAAGAAGTTGAGAGGAGAGAGAATAAGAGCTGAGGAGAGAGAAAGAGAGCAAGAAGAAGAAGGAAGAAGACTAGAAGAAGAGAGAGAAAGAGAGAAGGGAGGAGAGAAGGGAGAAGGAAGCCATGGAAGTTGGAGATGAAGGTGAAGAGTATGATCTTGATAATAATTGGTTCCCCTAATCTAGGGCTCTTACACCTTAAATACCCCATCAGTGTGACAGGGTGTCTAAACCCTAGTCAGTGTGTATCCCGCTTGTTACAATCCATCCCCACTCAAAAGGTTTTTGCCCTCAAAAAACAAGGAGAAATAGAGGGGAGGGATGGGTGGGCTAAGGGAGGGTTTCAGAATACTACTCAAAGCCCTTTGACAATAAAATTTAGGTGTGGAGAGACTAGGGACGACATGCAGTCCGGGACCGGTCTGCTGAAGTAAACAGGTCATTACTTTTGATAGGCTGCTCCAAATAGGGTGTACCACATGTCGAAATGGAGCTTATGACGAGTAATTTCAGCCTATGTAGAATGTACATGCATGTTTTAAGTAAGTACAAAACTGTTCTAAAACAATGTGCAATTTGCGAGCAGAAGGTGGTCCATTTGGGGAATGACCGTCTAGTCTTCCAGCCATTGGGCCTCACAGAGGTAGGGAAATTCATTGAGGATGGTTGCTAGGCGCCAAAAGGCTTCTTCCAAGGGTAGGCCTTGCCATTTAACGAGATATTCTTTGATGGATCGGGATCGTAAGTGCTTATCTCACTACCCAATTATTACTTCAGGGACATATTTAGTGATGCCCTCTTCATCTATGGGGAAAAGTTTTTCCACATAGTCCACTGAGGAGCCTACAAAGGGTTTCAGCTGGTTGACATGAAACACATTGTGGATTTTGGTGGTAGGGGGAAGTTCTAAGCGGTAGGCCAAGTCACCAACTCTCTTCAAGATCCCCGGTATGGGCCATAGAAGCAGTGGGCCAGCTTGTTACTACTGCCCTCTTTGAGAGTTAAGTAGCGGTATTAGGCACTTTCAAAAGGATCAATTCCCCTTCTGGTAATTCCAAATGCCTTCGTTTTTCATCAGCATAGAGTTTCATGTGTGTTTGGGCCTTTTGAAGGTTCGTTTTGCATTGCTGAAGTAAAGCTTGTATGCGATCCAATTCAGTCTTACTCTAAGGATTGATCTTATTATTAAATAAGATTGTGGGGAGGGGAACCTTATACCCATATAAGGCCTCAAAAGGGGAAACTCCAATGCTAGAGTGCGTGGAGTTATTATAGGCAAACTCAGCCAAGTGAAGCCCCGTATCCCAATTGTGTTGAACATCATGGAAAAAGTACCTCAAATATGTCTCAAGCCATTTGTTCACTCTTTCAGTCTGGCCATCAGTCTAACGGTGGTATTCAATGGATGGAGAAAACTTGGTCCCCATGGAGGTAAAACTGTCTGCCAGAAGTTACTCATAAACTTGGCATCCTGATCATCTACTATGACCTATGGCAAGCCATGTAACTTGAAGACATTTTCAAAAAATTGAGTGGCCACCTAGGAGGCAGTGTATTGGATTTTCATGGGAATAAAGTGGGCAGCTTTGATGAGGTGATCAACGACCACATAGATACTGTTCCATCCTTTCTTAGTTGCAAGAAGGCTAGTGATAAAGTGCATCATGATATGAGTCCATCTCCCTTCAGGGATAGGGAGGGGTTGCAAGAGGCCAACAGACCTGAGTATACTATCCTTGTTCTGTTGGCATGGAACACATTTGGTCACAAAGTCCTTGATATCCCTCCATAAGCCTTTTCAATGAAAGCTTTTAGCAATCCTCTCATATGTTTTGAAAACGCCCAAGTGACCAGCAGTGGGGCAAGAATGCATCTCTTCCATGATCTTTTGCGTGAAGGGGGAAGTGTGGGGGATGACAATCTTGCCATGGGACCAAAGAAGGCCATGCTCAAGCTGATATTGGGAGTTTTCAGCCATGACACCATGCTGTAATTTCTAAAATGTGTGGTTGAAATGATCATCTAACAAGTAAGCCTCTTGAAGCTCTTCAACCCAATCACTGTGCAATTCTGAGATAGAGGACACCCTGCATCCCCACATTCAAGAGAGTGAATCAGCCACAATATTATCCTTGCCTCGAGTGTGTGAAATATCAAAGTTATAGTTCTATAAGGTTGCTACTCATCGTTGTTGCTTAGGAGTCAAAGTAGATTGAGTCAAGAAGTACCGGTTGCTTTTTACTTGGAAGCGACTACCATACAAATAATGGTGCCATTTCTTGATGGCATGGAGAATGGCCAACATCTCCTGGTCATATAGATTCATTTGCATTTCCTTCTCATCGAGCTTGCGGCTCTCAAATGCAATCACATCATGCTCTTGCAACAACACTGCACCAATACCCTGGCCACTGGCATCACAATGAATGGTAAACAACTTAGAGAAGTCATGACAAACAAGGATGGGGGCTGAAGTAAGTGTGTCCTTTAAGTGCTTGAAGCTATGATTCATAGTGGCATCCTAAAATAATGACTCCTTTTTCAAGCGATCAGTCAAAGGTGCTACAATGGTGGCATAGTGCTTAATGAAGTGTTTGTAGAATGAAGAGAGACCAAGGAAGCCATGCAAGGAAGTGGTGGTGGAGGGAGTGGGCAGTCTCTAACACATTGCACCTTCTTTGGGTCATCCTATATACCATTTTTGCTCACAATATGTCCCAAATACTCCATAGATGTCTACATGAATATGCATTTGCTCTCCTTAGCAAAGAGTCGATGCTCTCTCAATATGTCACGTGTGTTAATTGCTCTGTGGATGACTTTTTGTAAATGAGGATGTCGTCAAAGAAAACTGTAAGAAGTTGGAAATAGTTAAAATGTTAATAATATGCCATGTCACACTGACATTGGTATATAAGGAAATAAGTTGTAATTTTCCACATCTTTTGACATATCAATACAATTACAATCTTTCTCTCCCTTCTTACTCCAAGCTTCCATGGCTTCTTCATCTTTCCTGCCTTTCTCTCTCCAATTCTAGTCTTTCTCTCTCCTCGTCACTCTATTTCTCTCTCTTCCTACAGTCTTTCTCTCTCCTCTTCTTCTCTCCCTAGTTCTCTCTCTGACAAGTGGTATCAGAGCTTCAGTCTTTGATCCATTATTTTCTTCCATTTTCACTCTCATTTTCCTATTTCAAAACCAATTTCAGACAAAAATGGTACAAGACAGTGACTAGTGGAGTGCTGCAGGACAACTACAGTTAGCAATGACTACATCTGGAGTTATTCAAGGTCAGATATGGCGGGTAAAGGCTTAAATGGCTGGACGTCATCAAATTTTATGCAAAAAAAAAATGGAGGTACACAAGTACTGGAGCAGTAGGGGAGTTTCCAAAGCATCTCTGGACCACAAGGACTGCATGCAGAAGCATTAATGACAGCTTTTCTTGGGAGTTTACACCTCCAGACCACAAGGACTGTATGCAAAAGCATTAATGGCAGCTTTCATGAAGACCACACAGACCATGGCAGCCTTTCTTGGAGTCTTAAATGAAACTTAGACCAAGTTTAGAGGCTGACAGACCGGATTTGGCAACTCGTTGGTTATTTTAGGCCATTTTTCGAAGACTAGAAGAAGGATCAAATCAAGGAGCTCAAGGCATCCATGCAAGGCGTAGTATTGCTAGGGATGTCTCATAATCTGACATTTTCGACTCTAGCTCTGCTTTTTGAATGTCCAATACTCGCTGCAATTCAATCAACTCCTTTTGTTGCTCAGAAATCCTAGCATTCAGATCCAGTTTTGATTGTCGTAATGA
Source organism: Lygodium microphyllum (assembly GCF_053477565.2). Lineage (NCBI taxonomy): Eukaryota > Viridiplantae > Streptophyta > Polypodiopsida > Schizaeales > Lygodiaceae > Lygodium > Lygodium microphyllum. Next base: position 106,566,930 of record NC_141151.1, read on the forward strand.
TCTTCACGAGCCTCAGCTTCTTGCAATTTTCTCACTGCAATACCATGTTTGCGAGTGGCATCTGCCTTCAAGGCATCTGCTGCACGCAACTTTGACTCTGCTGCAAGAATCTTTTGTTTAGTTTCGGCGATCATTTCTCTTACTTGAGAGAGCTTGTCTTCTGTAGAGACCTTCATATCAGCAGAGTTTACTCTCATATCCTTTAAAGCCTTTTCCGGATCTTCAACACATTGCTTCTCAATTGACAGAGCTTTCTTCAGATTCTCTTCACGTTATTGTGCCTCTAGAAGGGCCGTAAATTTTGCTGCACGCTCCTTCCTTAAGGTTCTTTCTGTATCTTCTGTTGCAGCCTTCAACTTTTCAGTCACCATTGAGTTCCAATCCTTCCGCTCCATAAGTAGTAAGCCCATGTTATGTTGATAATCATAAAGCTCGCATTCCAGGTTGAATACATAAGATCGTTTTGATGACTTCACGGTCTCAAACAATCCCTCCACAAGGCCATTCCTGTGAGAAAGCAAGGAAACGGAAGGCGCGGCTATGGGAGAAAGGGGAAAGCAGAGAACGTTGAAAGCCGGGAAGTCCGAGGTACACACAGTACCACCTTCAGTGCCTGCAGTATCCTTCTGCTTTTCTTGCTTCAAGCCTTCTGCAGGGAAGAAGTCGTTGTTGATCAGGTGCAGCTGGTCAGAGCATTTCCAGCCATGGCTGATGCTAGTAGGACTGGCTTGATCACGGCCAGGGGAGAAGAGGCCGAGGGAGCGGGTTAAATGCGGAAGAAGATGATGATGATGTTGTTGTTTCATAGTCATGACTCGGAGGAGAGACCAGAGCCAATGATGAAGGGCTTTCGTCTGAACTCGGAGGAGAGAAGGCCTTTCGTCTGAACTAAGGGCTTTTGTCTGAGCTCGGAGGAGAGGCCAGAGCCAGTGATGAAGGGCTTTTGTCTGAACTTGGAGGAGAGAAGGGCTTTCGTCTGAACTCGGAGGAGAGGCCTTCGTTGGTGCTTATAGATCAGGACTATGAAGCCTTTGCCCTGTCCTATCAATCAGGCTGCACTAACAAACTTCAGTTTTCAATCAAAAATTGCCTCGAGAAAGGCTACTCGGTAGTCAGCATTCGCAGCAAAGATTGTCCCAGACTACTATTTGATACAGTTTGCACTCTCACAGACATGTAGTATGTCGTTTTTCATGCCACCATCGATTCAGATGGCCCCAATGTTATCCAGGAGTATTATATTCACCACATGGATGGTTGCACTTTAGACATAGAGGTAAGAAGCGATGCTATTGGAAGTACAGTCTATTTCAAGCTTCACAAGAAGCAGTCTACAGTCTGTTTCAAGCTTCACAAGAAGCAGTCGGATGCTTCCTCCTCCACATTTGCTACTAAAATTTTAGTCAGCTGTTAGAATTGTGCGCTGTCCGAATTGTGTAGATCACCAATAAACGTGATGTATCCTCGAAGAAGCTTTAAAGGTAGGGGGCTGTCCAAAATATGAAGGTTGTCTTCTGCCAGGAATTCCTTCTGAGTACAAAGCTAAAAAGTTGTCTTGAAGAAAAAATTCTCATCTGCTTTGTCAGAGAAAAGGTCTTGCTCCTGTGAGTATTGTCCTTGTGGAGAAGAAGAAATAGAAGAAATGGCGTTGGCATTCTCAACATCCTGGACATTATGCTTCTCTTCAGCATCCGCACATACCAATGTCACAACCTTTCCAAACCCAAACAGAGAACCCCAACAGAAGACAGAAAAATTGGGATACAACAGCCCACATGTAAAAGATTCAGCAGCATGGAGAACATGAGACCAGCTTCTTCTTCTTCTTCTTCTTCTGGCCTATAAATCAAGTCGTTCATTCTCCAAATCTGCAAATTGCCACCTCCACCTGTCTGTTCACAATCTATAGACACGCTTACAACTTAGCCTCCTTCCAGATTGTGCTTTGGGGATGCAATCTTGTAATGCCATATTCACGGAATGCTCTCTCCTACTCATTTGAGTGTATAGGTACTGGGTATTGATTCAAGTTGGATAAGAAGTACTCAAAATACTTGGAACAGGGCCAAAACAGGGTGCAGTCCAAACAGGGACAGATTTGGAAAAGTTGTTACAAAAATTAGTAGCATCATTCTAACGACAAAGGAACAACTGGAAGTGATACTAGACATCATAAGCTTCGAGTGGAGCCATCAAACGTCTCATTTGGACACATATTTCTCGAGCTAGAGCCTATTTGGTACCGGCAGTTCACTAACAGTTCACTGTGGACAGTTCTGGAAATTCTTAAACAGAGAGGGGTATTGCTACTCCTAAATTCAAACCAGGATTTCTACTTGATACTAGACATCCTAACCTTCGAGTCAAGCTATCATACACCTTATTTGGACTTCTATTTTTCAAGGAACAGCATATTTCTTCAACTTGACTGCAATGGCAGCAACTAAGAACAATAGCTCCAGCTCTAGTGAACAACGTTGGCTTCAAATACATGCTAAAATGGACAAACTTGGACAAGGTTGGCTTCAAACACAGGCTAAAATGGACAAACTTGTACAAGATCAGCTTCAAACAAAAGCTAATATTGACAAACTTGTAGTTTCAATTCAACAGTGTATTGCTCTTATGGGAAAAACAACAGGACCTGAATTAAATGATTATGCTCATGGCCAGCATTTATATGCTGATGGTACACACTATGATCCATATGCATCTTATGAATATGAACAGTAACAATATGCAAATGAATATGAGCATTATGCAAGTACATATGTACCATATCATAATGCAGAGTATCATTCCATTGAACCTTGGCAGCAGAATGGTTATTATGGTCAACATGCTTATGCTTATGAGCATCCATCTCTTCAGCAACTAGTTCTTATGGATGTAACAGAAATGGTTATGCTTATCAGTACACTTCTAGCTTTGATCAACAGCAAGCAAGTGATTATGACCAATACAGTGGGATCAATGATCAAAGGCAACATGCTTATGAATGTGAGCAGCAAACTGCAGTGGAAACAACTGCATATGCTCAACCTAACTGTCCCTCTGATGTGCAGCAGGACTATTATCACCATATGCAGTATGGACAGCATGAGCAATATGGTTATGAGTATGGACAGCCATCTATTGTACATGATGAGCATGGACAGCCATCTGTTGTACATGATGAGCATGGACAGCCATCTGTTATGCATGAGCAGCAAGATGACTATGAGCAACATGTCAAAACTATCATAGAGCTGACCAATGGAGATGAACAGGTGTGTAAATTGCTATCTAAAGCTAAACGTGTTAGACACCTTACTAGTGATACAATACGGAAACTGCATGCAGTGGGCTTATGCTATCGTTGTGCTAAGCCACTATCTTGTAATCACCAAGCCACATGTAGGGCAAAGTCTGCCAAAATAATCTTGCTATTTGAATATTATGATGTAAATGATGAAGAACATCTTGTTGAAGACCATTTTGGTATGAGTCCACAACAAGAAGTTCAACAACAAAAAGTTCAACAACAAGAAGTTCAGTTCAAGAAGGCAGATTATGGACAGCATGTGGACTTGGAAGGCCATCATGCAATGGAGACTTTATTAGTGAGTACTATCATGATGATCGTGTTTCCAGGAGTATTTGATTTCGATCTTATGAAAGTTGATCCTATGCATGGCAAAGATACAACTTTTCCTTTTGATCTGGGAGGCTACAGGCTGATTTTGACCTCCTGTATAGATTAATACTACTATTGAGTATTAGGTAATCTTTTCTTTTATCCCTTGTAATGCTGTACAGAGTAGTACTTTGTTCTATCCATCTCCTTTTTAGCTTGTTTCTAGGTTTGTTTTTGAGGACAAAAACTTTTGGGAAGGGATGGATTGTAAGAAGTTGGAAATAGTTAAAATGTTGATAATATGCCATGTCACACTGACATTGGTATATAAGGAAATAAGTTGTAATTTTCCACATCTTTTGGACATATCAATACAATTACAATCTTTCTCTCCCTTCTTGCTCCAAGCTTCCATGGCTTCTTCATCTTTCCTGCCTTTCTCTCTCCAATTCTAGTCTTTCTCTCTCCTCGTCACTCTATTTCTCTCTCTTCCTGCAGTCTTTCTCTCTCCACTGCAGTCTTTCTCTCTCCTCTTCTTCTCTCCCTAGTTCTCTCTCTGACAAGAGCATGGCTTCTTCATCTTTCCTGCCTTTCTCTCTCCAATTCTAGTCTTTCTCTCTCCTCGTCACTCTATTTCTCTCTCTTCCTGCAGTCTTTCTCTCTCCACTGCAGTCTTTCTCTCTCCTCTTCTTCTCTCCCTAGCACTTGTCAGAGAGAGAACTAGGGAGAGAAGAAGAGGAGAGAGAAAGACTGCAGTGGAGAGAGAAAGACTGCAGGAAGAGAGAGAAATAGAGTGACGAGGAGAGAGAAAGACTAGAATTGGAGAGAGAAAGGCAGGAAAGATGAAGAAGCCATGGAAGCTTGGAGCAAGAAGGGAGAGAAAGATTGTAATTGTATTGATATGTCCAAAAGATGTGGAAAATTACAACTTATTTCCTTATATACCAATGTCAGTGTGACATGGCATATTATCAACATTTTAACTATTTCCAACTTCTTACAAAAACAAGCATAAACTTGAATAGAAAGGGCTATAGGATTTTGTTCATCACGCTCTGAAAGGTGGCGGGGGCATTAGTCAACCCAAAAGGCATCACTAGAAAATGATAGACTCCACGATTAGTCCTAAAGGCCATTTTGACCTCATCTCTTGCCCGCATATGGATTTGATGGTAGCCAGAACGCAAGTTAATCTTAGTGAAAAAGCTTGCCCCTTTCAACTCATCCAGCAAATCATCAATTCGTCGGATGGGATAGCGGTTCTTCACTGTAATTTTGTTCAAATCTTTGTAGTCGATGCACATGCGAAAGAAGCCATCTTTATTTTTGACTAAGAGGACAAGGGATACATAGGGGGAAGAACTCAGCTCAATGAAACCCATCTCTAACAACTCCTTGATTTGCTTTGCAACCTCTTTGTACTCACACTTGGAGAGTCTATAGGGGGGTTTATTCACTGGCTTGGAATGGGGCTCTAGGTCAAGTGGGTGGTCCACTTGTCTCTTAGGAGGGAGGGATGTAGGCATCTTGAATAGGTCATTATATTCCTCAAGTAAGGCCTACAAGGCTGAATCATGAGATACTACAAAGGGCTAATCAGAATTGTCCTGATTTAAATGCAAAACAAAGATCTATGAGCATTTCTTAAACTCTCGCTTCAGTTGCTTTGTTGTAATGAGTTGAAAATCAGCATGATCTTGAACTCCCTCTAGGTGGATAAGTTGTCCATGCATCATAAACTCCATGTAAAGCTAAGAGAATTTCATCACAATCTTTCACAATTGTTTTAGCCAATCAGAGCCCAAAACAATGTCAATGGGGCCCATATCTAGGGCAATCAGGTCAATCAGTGCCACATAATTTTCAGCCAAGCATAAGGGAACTACAAGACATACATGTGTGCTGATTTCTTCTTCTCCATTTTCTACTTGGACCTTCAAGGGGTGGTGTAATGCCGTAAGGGTGCATTTCAACCAATCAATGGGGGTTGATTTATTGAAAAAACTGTGAGTGCTTCCATTATCCACAAGGATAAACACATGCTTCCCATTGATACTGCCTTGGATGCAAAGGGTATTGGGGTTGCGGGAACCCATCCAAGCATCCAAGGAGATCGAGCAAAGGGAAGTGGAAGATGGGTGGGATGTCAAATCAAGTATCTGTGATGGAGCACCGCCTGGTCAAAGGGAAACCCATCCTCGAGGTCCTAGAACTGCTCATGATCAACATCCTCTTTAGGCTCAGCGTGGTCAATGGGGAGGTCATCCTCCTCAGTGTGCCAATCTTCCATGGCATACATGCTATGAACTTTGACCTTAGATATCTTGTACGGACATTTGGAGGCATGATCAACAACTCCACACTTAAAGCATAGGCCCTTTTCCTTTCATTCCTTCACAACATCAAGGGGAATGAACCATTGGTTATTGGATCCTTGGTACGGTGATGCATTGGACTGTTTACTTTCAGCATATCTATTTTCAGCATTAGAGCCTTATGCTGGCCCAAAAGTGCCCATTTTTCTTTCAACATGGAAGGCGGGGTAAGTGGGTACTTTGGGGCTGTTATTAAGCATAGAAGTGCCTTGAAAACCACCTCCATATGGGGCTGATCATGAAGGAATGTGGGGTTTTCCCCCACTGAAAATGCTCATTCTTACAGTACTTTTTTTACATATCTCTCATCCAATTCGATTGCATCAAATAGTGTGGTAGGTTTTTAGGCCATGACATCGGCCAACGGACTTGATTCCAACCCATAGATGTACTTGTACAATTTAGCATCGTCGCTAATTCTCTCCACATACATGGTCAAATTCATGAACTAATTTGTGTATTCACTACAGGCAGGCTACATTGGTCAAGAGTGTACCATCATCTAGCCAACCGTTCTTTTTCCACACAGAGGACACAAAGACTTGGACCATATGCATTTTAAAATCTTCCCAGTTTTCCCTTCCAAGTGGAGAGAAGCAAATAGTATTTTTTTATCGTTAGTGCAGGGGTAGATATTGAAGTAGGACTCCAACTTGGATGTCCATTCCTCTAAGTCAGATGGTGAGCGGGATTGTCCATTGTACTTCATTAGGATGACCTTGTCATGGATCATATGGGCCATGCTGCCCATGAAATCCTTGCTATCCATGCAGCCTATGGTGGCCATACATGCCTTGCTATCCATGATTGCCATGCTGGCCATTTGTACCATATTGTCCTTGATGGGGCTGATTCATGTGGGGTACATGGGGGCTCCTAGGTAGAGCAGGGAAAATCCTACCCAAGGTGGGAGAAGGCCTCAAATGGATATTGCCTACATGGTGGACAAGGGAATTCAGTAGGGGTTCATCATGCGTATGAGAGGGTTCCCCAATCTCATAGATAGAAGGGAAATTTCCCTTAGTGCAAAGTATACCCTGTGGACCATGCAACGGTTCCTAATGGGGAGGACATCTAGACTCATGCCTAGAGTCATTGGTCTTCTCTTGGGATGAAGCGCTCGCTAATTGGGCAACAAGAGCAGTGAGTTGCTCCAAGGTCCATTGAATCGTCGAGTTTGAGATAGCCATGCGCGCAATGGATTCATCAAACTTGGACATCATTTGACGGTGGTTGGTGACCATATCATTGTGTCGTTTCATATAACAAGGCTCATGTTGGCAGAGGGTGTGATTGAGAAGGGTATATGGGTCCGTTTCAAGCATTTCCTCCTGTATGTCACCATGGTAATCTTGCGCCGAGCTTGGTTCCTCATTCATGGAGGTATGGGAGTCTCTAATCTCCCTTAGGAGTTCCTCTTGGGCCTTGCTTTTGCCTTTCTGGCCAGCCATCTAGATGCAATCCATAAGACCTCCTGTCAGTAAAAGGGGCATAACTCTTTGTAGGAAACTCTCATTGAAGAGGTTTTGGGATCAAGTCAGAGGGGACAATGTCCTCTTTGAGTCGAGCTTTGTGATTGAAAATTCAAAATTTTCTATAATGGGTTTACTGTGCTTGTCTTGGAGCGGTCTACGTCCTGTCCATAGTGACCCTATTGCACAAAAATGGGCATAACTTTCAAACTGTAGCTCCGATTGGGGAGATTTTTGATTCAAACCGGAGGGGACAAAGCCCTCTTCAAGGTGAGCTAGGGTTCACTCCTAGATTTAGAACAAGATTTTCTGCAATGGGATCTCTGTGATAGTCATGCATGACTATGACCAAAAACACTGCATGTCCCTAAGTACCAAGGTCTTACATGGATAGAGCATAGATCAAGGGCGTGATCAGCCACATCAATAAAATCGTGAGCATACTGAGCATAATCCCAAGCATCATTGCATACCCATCAGCTCTACCATTAATGTATAAGTGCATTCACTGCCATACATCTCCTTGACTGCATGTACTTCAAGTGTCATACAGGGGTGCCATCAACATTGTGGGTATCCAAGAGGGATCATTGGGACAGGGGAGTGGGGCCCATGGAAGTACCTACACTTGCATACAAGTATCCGGCTCCGGATCATCGGGAGGTGGGCAAAGTCCCCCCCCATGCCCGGTTTGAAACAATTTGGGGTAGCCATGGATTCTTTAGGGCACTGATTCAAACTGCTGTCCACCTGGGGGATGAATCCCAAGAGCAAGAGTGCCAAAGGAGGTAGAGCAATGTACTGAATCAGTGCCCTAGAGTGGTAGGAAGGGGAGGGCAACAAGGGAAGAAGTTTAGGAGGACTGGGGGAGGGCAGCAAGGGAAGAAGTTCATGAGGGCTCGCGGAGGATAGGTAGAGCAAGGAATAGCAGTGCAAAATGCGCCGCAATTTGTGGGCTATTCCCTAGGCTCTCTACCTGGCTGTCCCCCTCCACAAGGGTGTTGCCCTTGGCTAGGGGCAAGTGGGGAAGGCTCCTGGACCCTCAAATGGGGACTTCCATGGCAACTCCGAGGGGAAAGAAGGGTTCTTCACTGTTGTGTGGCTATGGCAGCTTGCCTAGGAGGAGAGAGAAAGGGGCTGGAGCAAAAAGTAACTGAGATTTTGCCCTCTTCCAACTCCTGAGACCTAAACTTGGCCTAGAACCCTCAAAATTTGCATGAAAAGAAGTGAAGACCTAGTATTTTAACTATTTTACCTCTAGATATGTTTGAGTCTCTAGCCATAGCTCTTGCTTGCTCTAAAAAGCTGAAGTTAATTTTGCAATCCTTCTTGCTATCTTGTACCTGTAAGCTAAGTAACTAGGGTTTTTGGGATTTGAAAAGGAAGAAAGGGAAAGAAGAAAAGGGCCAAAGACTGAAGCTCTGATACCACTTGTAATGAAAGAAGCTGAGAGGAGAAAGAAGAAGAGTTGAGGAGAGAGAAAGAGAGCAAGAAGAAGGAAGAAGACTAGAAGAAAAGAGAGAAAGAGAGAAGGGAGGAGGAAGCCATGGAAGCTGGAGATGAAGGTTAAGAGTATGATCTTGATAATAACTGGTTGCCCTAATCTGGGACTTTTACACCTTAAATACCCCAGTCAGTGTGATGGGTGTCTAAACCCTATTCAATGTGTATCCTGCTTATTACAACTGTGTGAGAAGGAACAAAAGAGAAAAGAAGAGAATGATACTTCAAATTATCATGGAGAAAGAAACAATTGTGATTTTAGTAGAAAAAATTATGGCTAAGTATGATCCACTATGAGAAGCAAGAAACACAATAGAAGAGGAGAGAATGATGACTCAAATGAATCTAACGAAGAATGGAACATGTTTTTGGCAAGATAGTGTGATAGTCAAATATTGAATCACTCAAAATAAAAGGACATGGCCAAAAAGTGACCCTTGACATGAGTTAAGGACCTTAAAATTTTAATTACTAACATCTTAAATGAACCATATACTCTTTAAATTGCCTAATTTGGAGTGTACACATCACTAAAAACTCGGATAATTAGCAACTTAATCATTTTCTTACAAGTGATTTTTTTGAAGTACTTTTGACCCTAATGTTTGAGTATGGTCTAGTCATAGTCAATGATAACTTCGAGTATTCAGATTTTGCTATTACCCTCAAGCAATGAAGGATCATCTATAAGTGGTGTGATAGATGGTGCTCCCTTAAAAGATTTTAGTGAGCTAATATAAATTGAATTAGGGATTTTCTAATGAGAAGGAATATCCAATCCAAATACATTACCATCAATCTTGTGTAAAATATGAAATGGGCCATAATATCTTAGAGCTAATTTGACCTTTGGATGCATTTTAATAATTTTAGTATTCTCTTTTCAATGATATCTTGAAATTGGCCTAGAATAGATAAAGAGTTTGGCACAATCATATTGTCTAGTATAAAGGATTTTAATGGGACTGTTGAACTAAAGAATTCTAAGAGCTTTAATTCAAAATCATATAAACGTAAATTTTAAAAAGACACAATAATATTTTTTGAAATATTATGATATTGAAGGGTATTAGTAAGATTTTTATTTAAGTCATGCTTTTTATCAATTTTCCTAAGATGTATGTCACCTTGAGTGAAGTATAAATTTATGAATTTATTTTAACTATTATAATCAATAATTCTTAATCATGCATTTAACTAACTTATCCCTAAATTAATAAATGGGAGGGAGGGGGTACAATGGGGGCCAGTCATAAGTATGTAAGTGTATCATTGTGGTCTCAAAAGAAGAGATATTTAAAATGCACTTTTTAAAAAATGTATAAGAGAATATAGAAGTGTATCATGTGAGCTCAAAAGAAGGGATTTTTAAAAGACTTTTTTCACACATTTTTAAATGTGTAGAAGGGTATCACATGTAAGGGTTACGTAGATATTGAAGAGAAAATGGGTATCTTTAATCTAGGAAAATTTTACAAATTATATATTTTTTAAATAGGCCTTGAATACACTTGATATAGAGGGTTTACATGAGAAAAATCAAAATTTTCATTTTAATTTTTCTAAAGGGCTTACCAACACAAGTTTAATTATTAAGGATGGTCATGACATCTTAGAGCACTTTTGTATATCCCATAAAATTTAAAATTTTTAGATCAACAAAGACTAGATTTTATACTAGAAAGAAGATTTTTTTATCCATTAAATAATCAAGGATCTTGACTTGAATTCTTGTTGTGATAATGACATCTTAGAGCACTTTTGTATATCCCATAAAATTTAAAATTATCGGATCAACAAAGACTAGATATTATACTAGAAAGAAGATTTTTTATCCATTAAATAATCAAGGATCTTGACTTGAATTCTTGTTGTGATAATGTAGTATATTGGAGAATTGATCTAAATGGGAACAGACTCTTGATTAGTGATGGCCTCGCAACACAGTTTTGAAGGAAAGCTAGGTGAATATAGCCCCTCAAGGGGAAAATAAAAAGGGGAGGGAAAGAGGAGGTTTACAAGAATGGAACCGTAAGGCTTTGAAGAAGGCTTTAGGGAAGGTCCTCTTAGTAAGCCTTAGTTCTAACGAAAATTTTCACCTTTTTAAAGTAGAAATGTGCAACTTGTAGGCTTATGCATTGGACCTTAAAGGGGTGGCGTGTAGAATTTGATCCCCTTTAGTTCTGTCTGACCATTTTCATGCCTTATAATCCAAGTCTTACAAGGCTTATGATAAGGGTTAGTATCCTAAAAGCCTTGGTTTATGAAAAAGCAAAGGGAGGAGGGGTTACTTTAAGTAATCCTTTGACTTCTATGAATAGATTCTTCAAATGGCTATTAGGCTACCATGTTGATTTTGATCTATTCATTGGTGATGGAGTAGTGATGAAGACAAGAGTGGTATCCAAAATTAGTTTTAGGCTATTAATGGTGTTGCAGCTAGATTAAGAATAGTGGTGGTACTTGATTCACTGATTAGATAAAAACTATCATTGGGTCTTAAAATTAGGTAGTCATATTTCACTAACACTACAACTACTTAAGGCTTAAAACTAAGCATAAACAAAGGTTTTTTTTGTAAGCTCTCATAATATTTGATAAATAAAAGTGGGTTGATCCTTTAAAAGAATCATTATTATGCTTTTATTCTTGAGAAGAAGAGTCCTTTAGAGCATGAATTCCTAATATTTTATAGAAATTTCTAGTAGATAGAAGGATGTTGCTTAATGATTATGTTGATGAGTCCTCCTATGCATGGGATACAATCTTTCATGATACTCATGGTTTTCCCAATAAGCTCCTGCTCTCATAACATTGCCATTCACAATGATTTAACAAGATATAGCCACAAAATTAGAGAGTAGTTGAGGGAAAGGAAAAAATAGAGAAAAAAGTGCATACAAGAGAATGGATACAATCTCCTCTCATATAAGTAAGCACCTTTCTCATACATATATATAATGCTGAAGCTATATATAGCTCACCCTATCTAGAGTAGGTCTCACCTATATATATGTAGATAATCATCAATATGAAATAGTCTTTGGGAGTGTACATGGTGTGTATCTTCTCTCCCTCTCGTATCTCTACATATCTTCTCTCTCTACTTCTCAACATGGTATCATAGCTATCATGATCAACTACAATCAATTCCTTGAAGAAGATAATCAAAAAGTATATAAATATATAGTATATCTTCAATTTTTTATTCATGTTCTTTTCATGCTTAAATTTGATGTATTTTTTATGTTATAAGTATCTTGTGTTATGAATTTTAAGCATAGAAGAGGTTCGCTCAATCATCATATCATTTAGATTGTAGATATGTTGAATTGTAGATATGTTTTGCTCGGACACCCTAAAAGTTTCTATTTGGTAAACTCTTAAGGAAATGTATTTCTCAAGAAAACTAATTATTATGATATTCTAGGACTCACAAGCTTTCTTTCTAGCAAATCCAAACTCAATTTGGAGTTCTATGTCAAAAGTTATGTGAGTTCAAGTAAACTAGACATGAAACAGGAAAACAAACAAAACTTTTTGTGCAGACTTCTATGACAGAGATTTCGTCACAATTGCTCACTCTTGAGTTTCTACCAAAAGTTTCCAGATTATCATCTATTCTTGTCCAAAAAGTTAAGCGATAACGCTTTCTCATCTATTTTGGGTTGATTCATTCTTACACATGTTTCGTCTATACTGGGTCGCTTTATTCTTGCCCATGTTTCATGTATCTTGGATCTCTTTCTTTTGGAGTATGTTTTTTGAACCAAACATATTTCTTTACAACATAGCTCTTGCGTACGACTTATTTTGTTGTACTTTCATCGTTGTTTTATCTATGGTGTGCAGATTCTATGATCTCATATTGTACGTATTCTCTCAAACGAGATATGTCAACTTCTATAATCATCAATGGTTTATGGAAAATGTTCTGTCCCTCACTTTCAAGGACAAGGATTCCTTCGATGGAAAGTAAAGATGCTGCTAATCCTTGAAGACGATGACTTGCATGATATTGTTATTGGTAATTATGAATGTAAACCTCATAAGACTCATGATAATACCCTTGTAACTAAAGGACCTATCTTTGAAGAATGGAAAATTGTTTATAATGAGTGAGTCAGGCGTGACAAAGCAGCTCATTGGTATATTCTTTGTGCTCTTCAAGAATCTCTTATGCTTGATGTATGTAATCTTTCAACCTCACAAGCTATATGAGAGTATTTGATAGCAAATTTTGAGAAGAAATCTATTACACAAATAAGTTATCTTTTTAGTCAGCTCACTGAGTTGCAATACAACATCGAAACTTCTATGACAACACATATCAAATCATTCAAAAACATTATCAATCAGCTTGTTGCTTTGCTAGTGATGCCATTCCACGAAAGCAATTGGTAACATAGCTTCTTGGAAGTGTAAATGATCTTGCTTATGATAATATTGTTACCATATTATCTAACAAAGATAGGATCAATTTTAATCAAGCTTGTATATCTTTGATTGAATATTCACAATTACATGAAAAAGGACACACAATTCAAGAAACAACTATGATCTCACAAGAGGATACATAATCAAAACAAATCAACTAAGCGTTACTTTCTCAAAGGCATTTCTTTCCATGCTTTACATATAGGAGTTGTCCTGATGGTAACTTCTCTTGTCTCAAGTTTCCTTATAGAAATTGTTCTTATTGCAATAGAAATGGTTACACTACAGAGATGATTGCTGGACAAAACAGTATGATAAACAACATGGTATTACCAATAAATAATCACATTTATCCAGAGATTATTCTCCTTGTGACTACTACAAAAAGAGTGATCATCCAATATATCTATGTTTCAAGAGACATTTTGATTTACATCGTAATAGAGCATATGCTGCTACATGACAACACTATTGAAGAAGCAAATTGTGTGACTTATTCTAGCTCTCTCAAAAGGATACTTCATGTTTGTGATGGATCTCTTATTATTATTGATTTTGGTGCTATGAAAAACATGACATATCAGTCCCAATGGTTACATAATTATCATTCTATTCCTATCAAGAAATTGGTTCATCTTGCTGATGACACAACCTATCAAGTCAAAGGTATAAGTGATTTATATCTTGATACTCTTTCTTCAACAAGAATTATGTGTGTAGTTTACATGTCCCAAATCTATAAAGGAATCTTTTTTCGTTTGTAAGAATTGTGGATCTTGATCTTTTTGTTGGTTTTGACCATACTAAGTATCACATTGAGAAAGAAGCCAAACCATAGTTGTCGCTCCTCAAAATGGTAATCTTTTTGAGTTATCTTTAAATAAAGATGTTGCAAATGTTATTATAGCTCCTAGCAATCTTAACAATAAAATATGGCATCATCGCTTTATTCATTCTGATTTTTCTAAGCTTGTTAATCTTTATCAGTGTGACCTTGTTCAAGGTATGGAATTCAAAGCTCGTCCTCACATGTGTATTTGTGAACATTATACACTTGGAAAGTATTTTCAAAAATCCTGTCTCATTTTCACCATAACTCATTCTAGAGATTTGCTTAATCTTATTCACATTGATATTGGTGGATCTTTTCCTCCATCAAAATCTCACTCTCGGTATTTCATGACTTTTATTGATGACTTCTCAAGATACACCACTATTTTTCTCTTGTGACACAAATCAGAAGGTTTACAATCTTTTAAGAAATATCAAAAAGCTATCGAACTTCATACTAGTCATTGCATCAAGAAACTTTGTAATGATACTAGTGAAGAATATATTTTAAATAATTTTGATGATTATTGTAATAATCAAGGTATTCATCATGAATATACGGTTCCCTACTCTCGTCAACAGAATGGTATTGTTGAATCTAAAAACAGTACTATCCTCAATGCCATGCGATGTATGCTCATTCATTCTAGCTTATCTCGATGTTTCTAGACTAAAGGAGTCTTAATAGTAGTATCTGTGCAAAATCATATTCGTATGACTGCTCCTTTTGGTAAAATACTAATTACTACTTGAACACGTGAAACTCCTTTGGTTTCATATTTTCAAACCTTTGGGTGTATTGCTTGTATTCATGTACCCAGAGAGACTCATAGAAAACTTGATCCTCTTGGTTTGAAAGTTATTTTCATTGGATATCCAAATTTTTCTAAGGGATACAAGTTTTATGATCCATCCTCCAAGAAGGTAATCATAAGTTGTGATGCCATTTTCAGTGAGCAACTTATAGGCAACACGTGGTCTCAGGAGGATGTTGGGAGGATGTGGTCACTAGAGGACATTGATGATACAAAGTCATTACTCACTACTTTTCCTTTTCTATATGATGATGAACCTCCTTCATGAGATAATATTGTCTCTTCAAATCAGGATTCACAACCTGCACCTATCATTGCTAATGATGACCTTGGCATTGATCTTTATGTTGATCTTCCAATTGATAATGAGCACGGTACCTATCATGGTTATGATGTTGATATTCTTGAGAATACTCTTAATATTTCTGAAGACCATGTCTCTTCTAGTGATTCCATGTCATCCCCACAAAAGGAACAATGGTAAGAGGCTATGAAAGTTGAGTATGAATCTCTTCTCTCTAAAGGTACATGGATTATAACTGAGTTACCACCTGCACATACTGCGCTTTATAAGACCAAAACAATAGCACATGAAACATTTGACAAATTCAAAGCAAGGCTAGTTGCCAAAGGTTCTTTACAAATTAGAGGAGTTGATTATCAATAAACTTTCTCACATGTTATTCATATTGCTAGTATTTGGGTCTTGTTAGTTTTTGTTATTGAGTTTGATTTGGAGATCCACCAAATGGATGTGAAAACTACTTTTGTTAATGGAAATTTAAAGGAAGAGATATACATGGAGCAACCTAAGGGATTTGTAGTCAAACATAAGGAAAATCTTGCTTGTAGACTTCATCGAGCACTCTATGGTCTCAAATAATCTTCACAAGCTTGGTATCAAAAGATTAATCTCTTCCTTACAACACAAGGCTTTATCTCTTCTTCATTAGATCCTAACTTATATGTCAAGCACTATAATGATAGGTTTGTTATCCTTGATCTATATGTGGATGATACTATGCTTGTTTCTGACAATCTTAACTTCCTTCAACAAGTAAAGAATGTTTTATCTTCTGTATTTGACATAGTGGATCTTGGAGACATACACTCATCTCTTGGTATTCAGATTCAACGTTATTGAGAAAATGGTGTTTTATTTCATTGAATATATTATTCATAAGTTTGGTTTGGATTCTACACATCCTGCTACTACTCCTTGCCTTATGAGCTCTACCAAAAACTCTCACTTTCTACAAAATGTTGGAAAGTAGTATTACATCAACCTTATACTAATCTTGTTGGATGTCTTCAATTTGTTGGCTTAAATTCTCACCCTGGCATTCTTTTTTATGCAATTTTTATTAGACAACATCTCAGTTCTCTATACCTTAAACATTGGGCTGCAACTCAATGAGTTTTGAAGTATTTGAAAGGCACTAAAGATTTTGGGTTGATTTATCGATGCCAACAAAACTTTGATTTTATGCATTCACTTCAACTTTTGGGTTATATAGATGTGGATTGGGCAAGCTCCCGCTTATCTATACATTCTACAAGTGGAAATTATTTCTTTATCAATGGTTGTCTTGTCTCTCTTGGACTGGCAAGAAACAATGTTGTGTTGTTGTTTCCACTGTGGAGATTGAATATATAGCTACATCTTTAGCGACTCAAGAGTTAGTAGTACTTCGACAAGTTCTATTAGATATTGGTCATCCTCCTCTCTCCAACACACCACTTCGATGTGATAACCAAAGTGATATTAATCTTGCTAAAGACTATGTTGAACATAGCAAGTCTAAACATATTGCAATGCATTATCGTATATTTGATATGAAGTAAAGAAATCTATGATCATGATTCAACATTGTCTAAGTGATCAAATGATTGCATATATATTCACTAAAGGACTCAATGAATCACACTTCACTCTATTGTGTTTGGAACTTGGAGTTGTCTCGACTTCAATCTTTGGGAATTAAACTACTATGACAATGTAGTGCCATTGTACATACTCCTTGTAGGTACAATATACTTCACACATGCACATACACCTCAAACCTCTTGGTCATCTTTGTACATATATATTTAGTTTTACTTCACATACATGGATTCACTTTACATGCACACAATAATTCTTCTTGATCATCGTTGTACATTTGTATATAGGAGCTCGAGTTTTTCCTTTGTGCTCCCCAAGGGTTTTTTTGTCTACAACTAGAGACCTTTGTTTGAGTGGGGATGTTGAAGCTATATATAACTAACCCTATCTAGATTGAGTCTCACCTATATATATGTAGATTGTGATCAATATGAAATAGTCTTTGGGAGTGTACATGGTGTGTCTCCTCTCTCCCTTTTGCATCTCTATATATCTTCTCTCTCTACTTCTCAACATGTAATACTCCATTTCTTCGATTTCTTTGCTCAAAAATAAGAAAAAACATCCTTTTGGGATCTTTTGTTTTTATTTCTTCTTGAACTAATTTCTTTTTTTTTTAATGATTAATAAGCCCTATCTATATTTTCTAAATCATAGATCTAACCTTATAAAGATATTTATCATGTTATATAAGGCCATAATACAAATATAATAAATCATTCTATGTATAAGCACATACCTAAATCCATACGATAATAGCACCCAAAATAATAATCCCACATATCAAATATGCTCTAGGTGAAATATAAAAACACATAAACTTCCTACCTATCCACCTAGCACAATGTGACTACTACTACATGCATACATGTGTGTAACAAGTTACTATAATGTGAAGAATAGAAAATAATGATAAAAATCCTCAAAGTAAACTTCCTACCTATCCACCTAGCATAATATGAACTTGATGGAAATATGAACAAACTTACATCTGTTTCAATTTATTAGTTTGTTTAAACATCATTGAGTGTCTTTTCTAAATGAGTTATGGTTGCTAATGAATTGCAAAATGTAAATGAATTTGAAAACCCATATATATGGAGAACTTAAAGAATATTTAACTTTCAATGTTGACAAGTCGCAAATATTTTTACTTTGTATAGATTGAAATTTGGACTTTAAGAACACATCGTGGTGTGTCACATTCACTATGATGACACCACAAATTGGGCTAGGTCATTCATGTGTTATTGAAGGTTATATTATGAAAGGAGAGGATCATATCGGAATTGTTTCATATCGTACTAGTATAAAAATGTTCCACTTTGAGGAAAAGTGAAATAATTCTAAAATGGAATATTAGAATCAAATGATTTAAATAGATCACTTACCATTGTGAATCTAGGCATTACCCTTGATTCTATTATTTTTCTCATTTGAAAGATTCAAAGAGATCAGTAGTTGGAAAAGAAAGTCGTATGAGATGATTGTGGGGGTGGGGGGAGGGGGGAATGTGAACTTAGTATTAAGATGAGCTCACAAAAGCTTTCAATTCAATTTACAATTTGGATTTCAAAAACATGATCATGAAATTATTGAATTTTGATCAATAAATCAATTGATTTGAAACCTGTCACTATCTTGAGTGAGACCCATGTGTTGTTTGTGCATATAAATTTTGATACATAATATATGTTCTTATTATTATATGATTTCTTTAAAATTATATTTTTAGTACATGAACTTTAAATAGCTATGTATCAATTACCTAGATCTAGTCGCATCATCTCAACCATATAAATGTGAGACTTAGTGTGGATGAAATTCATGGGTCATACGAGTGCAGAGCACACACGCCAAATTCCACATTGAGAATAGAAGTGGCTTTGAAACTAGAGTAGCAAATAACAAGAGAGAAAATGTGGCACTTGGTTCATAGGCTTTACGTTCTAATGTTTTCAAAAAACCAAATGTTTAAATTCCTAGATTCATTTTGGCATTATAAGCTCATAAATTTAGGAGGCCCATCATCATCACATTAGTGAGCTTGTTTCATAACGAGTTATATATCTCATGCATATATGACACATGCTAGGACTGATGGATTGTCCCCCCTAAGAGGGTGAGAGGAGGGAATAGAGATTTGGTATGATATGGTTAGTGATACATATCATTATTATTCCTTAGTGTGTATGGCTCTTGAGAAAGCGGAGCTTGTTTTTCCTTAACATGGATGCTTCTCATTTCATATGGTGAAATAATTTTGAGGGTTCAATTTAACTTTTGCTTTGTGTATTTACCAATATATAACAAGTTGCTTTTTGTAGGACACCCTAGAATGCAAATGGCTGGTTTTCATAAATGCTTGACTAATCCCATGGTTTCCACAACGGTGCACTTTTTGCATGTGGCAATTGGGCAAATAATATATTTATCATTTGTAATTTTTTCCAAAGTGTATCGTCTTTGTGTATATAAGATCTGTGGCCATGTCCACACCAAAGTTTCAAAAGGTACATGCTCATACTCTCCTCAAGGGTTGGGCGTCCTCTTCATTCATTGAGTATAGGTCTTGTGGCCATGTCCACACCAAAGTTTCTAAAGGTAATGGCTCATACTCTCCTCAAGGGTTGGGGGTCCTCTTCATTTACTGAGTATGTAACCGCCCCAGTAGAAGGTGCTTTTTCTCATGTTGGAACTCTCGTGGAGAGATGTGGTGTGGCTGTTAAAACATAGCGAATAAGGGATTGAAAATTAAGGCTCTCGAGTTACAAGGAATGAAAAATTATGGTTGTCAAAAATGTAAGGAATTAAAAACGATGGCTACTAAAATATAAGGAATTAAAAAGCTCTAAACGTCTTTTCAAGACAATAAGTATGAAATCAGCTGTGTGGTGGGGAGTGGGCGGTGGAGAACGTGCGTGGGAGGTGGTTGCGCTGGCTCTCTCGAAGAGCGAGAAGGCGCAATAGATATATATAATGAACAAAGGCGAGGGATTTGATAATACACAAGGACCTGCAGCCTGCGACAGAGGGCGCGCTTTGAGGGCGTGTCTCTTGTGCCTGCGGGGCCGGGGGGTGGTTGCGACATGTCTATCGATCAGCGGGAAGCCTCTCAAATAATCATTATCGGTATCTTATAAAACGGAAGCAAAGGCGCGAGACCTTATAATACTCACCCCACCTTCATGTCGCCCACGTTTTGAGCTGCAGAGACGACCTCGGTACATGAGGACAGCACTACCCTCCGCCTCAAACATATCAATATCTGCCTTTTTCATCAGCTGCCTCTGCCTCTGTCCCTCCACCATTAACACAGCGCGCTCTCTCTCTCTCTCTCTCTCTCGGTTAATGTCTACCGTTACCAACCTACCTTTAACCTAATTCATCTCCGCTTCAGCCTCGCTTCTTAGCTGCCAATTGTTAACCTAATTTCCCTCTTAGCCTCGCCCCTCCAGCTATAAATACCGTATCTTCAGTTCATATAAGGCACACAATCGTCGCAACGCCTCTCTAGTAGTGTGCGTCACTTGACGATCTCTTGCCCTCTAACCTTGCTTGCATCAGTACTCTTGTTCTTTTCTAATCCCTTTCTTGAGTTTATATAAGGCATTGTACCCTTGCCCTTCTCTTGTTCTGTTCTGATTCCTTTCTTGAGTCTATATAGGGCACAATCATTGCAACGCCTCTCTGGTAGTGTGCATCACTTAATCTCTTGCCCTCTAACCTTCCTTGCATCACTACTCCTATCCTTGATCTCTTCTTCTCTTTTAATCCCCTTGTGTGCTCTGCACTCTCATACAGGTCTCATAATTCATGACCGTTCTATATGTTGACTGTGACTATTACTAGATAATAAGCTAGCTGCTCAAAATAATCACAGTGGTGTTTTTTTAATTTCAGTTTGGCTAGCTAGAGGTGTTTATATTCGATTCAGTTCTAATCTTAGCTCTAGTTATATCTCAACTCTTTCGAATATTATAATTTTTTAGTTAATCAAAGTTATCCATGGTGTTTATTAGACGATCTTGTGATTTTAATATCTTAATTGTAGTCCTAATTTAACTCTAACTATTAGACTAAAAATTATGAGGTTTCTTAGTGGTTTTTACTACACTTTCACAGTATTTTTTAGAAATTTTGTTATAGTTTGAATAATATTGTAACCCATGGTTATTAAATTTTAATTTCTTGGCTATTCAGAGGTGTCCAAAGTATTTTTTACAAAATGAACTTGTGATAAACATATTCAAATATTATCATTTAACCAATGATCAATTAAGATTGAATTTTTGCTATAAAAAGATGTCTATGAAATATACTTTGTATGGTGAATTTTTTTACAAGCATAACGTTTTTTCAAATAGATAGTAAGATCAATCTTTGTTCTCTTATGACAAGATTTAATATCAAAAGACTTTACATGGTTATTTTTCATAGATATATCTAATTACATGGATATCATACTAGTTTGGATTTATCTTTAATATACTCAAGTTTTTGCTAGAATGGATGATATTAATATTACCTCTCAATTGAATAAACTTGTAATAATTAATATTTGTGTCTCTTAATCAAAACCAAAAGTTAATAACGAAGCCACTTTACCTCCACATTGAAATAACAAGTTGAACCAAGCTATAACTCTTCAAAAAATTTACCACTAAAAATTTGTATATGTGATATTTATATAAGTAAAATTTTAAAGATATCTTAGTATCACTTTTTAGATGATAATATATCATTATATTAATAAACTATCACTTTATATAAATAGAGTAATATTACTAGGTAAGATAAAGGTGAATGATTAGTTAGCTCCTCTTTTTCTAAGTTCTTTATGAGATAATGAAGATTCCAAAACCACAAGACTTTTGGTTTAAGATGTAATCACATTGGATCCCATAAACATTAACTTGTTCTTAGATTCTTAAAGAACCTTAAGAGTGGATACCTTGATACATGGAAAAGCTATCCCTTTAAGCTTAACAATTAATTTATTTTCTTGAAAAATACAAGGTATAAAAATCTTCCTCCTTGAATAGCATACTCAATGCGAGGAATAATGCTTTCTCAAACTTGTGTAGCCATCAACTATCCTAGAATAGGGGTCACATATTTTTCTCAGTACTATAGGCATATCTACCATTGGAGATTATTCTTACCTCTAGTTTCTTAGTTGTTAAAATGGCACCATGACACTCTATTAGACAAAAACTTGAATTTGAAAGGGTATCTTCATTGACCAATGGCTCTTAAGATTAGGTTCTAGCCTAATTTTAGCAATATGAATGTCCTAAGTTCTTTTCACCCTTTCTATCTTCACCTTCTTGACACTAAAAAAAGATCCTTGATATTTTTTAAATTCCATTCACTATATTCTTCGCTCATATCAGAATAAGAATGTGTCTCCTAATATAACACAGCTCACCATCAAGCATTAAGCTAACTAGCTTATTTGCCATGTAGCTCCATCCGCAAAAAACCACTCTAGTTAGGCCCCATCTCTTAATACTTGGATTCAATTTGAACACATTTATTTGGTTATCTGACGAATGCTCTATCTAGTAAATTTTATCCTTGACCAAGGCATAAGCTCTTCTACCCATTATCGATGATGCTAGGGGAAACCCAAGATCCTATGATCAGTATGCTTTAGAACTTAACAGTTCATGTGATACTAAATTGTTTTCTACCTTGCTCAAAAGCTTTCTCTAAGATGAGAGTAAATCAGCAATCAACCCATTGGCCTTAACTACAAAAAATGCTTGAGTGGTTACTATTTGCTCCTTAAACAAGCCCAATCTACTACTGCAAATTTTGCTTATTCTCACCAGTGAGTACTTTCACCATCGCGACAGTCAATGATGTTTATTTTTCTAGATGTCTTGCAGGTAACTTAGCTCTTAAGGCCTCTGCTTCCATATCCAACTTCATGAATTTCATTCTCCCACTGCCTGAAACATTCTTTCAACATTATATGCCAATGGGAATCGTATATCTATCTTTCCTTGCTTTTTTGATTTCTATGTAGTGTTTAGTTGCATCTCATGATAAGGAGATACAAACTAAGTATGAAAGAGATGAAGACGTTTAGTATTTTCAACCGAATATGCAACGATCACACGAAGTGGAATTCCACCTACTCACCTTTCTCTTAACCTTCTCAAGAATCCACCTCTTTTTTATTATCTTGTTGATCTCTATACCAATGAGGAAGCTTACGTAACTACACGCATTCCCCTTTTTTATCACTCTACCATGCTAGCCTTGTTTAGCCCATGAGCTTTTCGTGACACTAACTATACATGAGTTTTGTAGCTTGATAAAAGATCCAATTGCTTGGTCTTAGAGAATAAGAATCCAAATTACCTTCTTCATGTCTAACTTGTTTGCTTTGGCCATCATCATGAGGCCATTAGCAAACCCCTACCCCAGTAGTTGCTTGCATTGCTACTTCAACTCTTTAATTACACTTCTTGAGTCAATTTTCCTATTAAGAAAAACAAAGGATGTGTGGCTACTATGAAAATCAATAGAGTAAGAGAGTAGCCCTACCTTACACCCCTCCTAACTTCGAGAGGTTCCATTAAGAACCCATTGTTTGACACATATGCATCAATCCCTCCTACTACGAAGAAAGGTAAGTTGGCCACCTCAACAAAACTCATAGCTAGAAAATTCTATCTAAGGTACTACCAATCCAATATCTTGAAGGTTTTCTCCACATCTACTTGAAGGATCGCCAATTTTTGTTTGAAATTCCTTGCCTAGTCAACTAGCATAATTACGTCCAAAACATTATCAAGAATTAATGTCACTCTAACAAATTCATAGTACATTGGATTTATGTGCTTGTGTATAATCAAGTTCATTGTGATTGCCTATCACTTAGTGAAGATTTTGTACATAGCGTGGCCTTAATATGCTAGCATGGTGCATTGATGTAGTTTGAAACTAGTGTGATTATTCCCTTTGATTGAAGATGGTGGAAGGTTGCCTACAACCCAATAAGAGTCTATTAGTGAGGTAATGCAATTCTTAATATCAAACTAGACATGTGGCCATCATGATCAATGATTTTGGCTTCCCTGGACTTCTCAGAGCCTCATCTAATTCCTCCGAGGAAAAGCCACAAGTTAGCCTGTCATTTTCTTCATGCATGGCAACCTTGGGTATAGGCGTCAATAGTGTTCACAGCTTGCTTATCAATGTCATCTGCACATCCATATGAAGCATCAAATTATTCCTTCCATGCTTGTGAGATTTTACTAGGATCAACAATCCATGAGCCATCATCTACTTGTAATGTAATCAAACTTTCCTTAATGCACCTTCTTCTTAGGCATCTCATGGATTTCACAGAATTACATTGCAAATCCCTAGTTGATCTCTTATTAAACATCAAACATATCTTTTCCATTTCTCTAACTAAAGCTACTTGCTAGATAAGTTAGCATTTTGCATTGCATTGAGTACTCACAACCTTCCAATCTATCTTCCTTCACTTTTTTTAGCCATTTAGCCCCTAATAATATCTTCAATCCAATCCAATGCCCTCTTTTCCTTGCTACATAGGCACATTCCCTTACAATTGGATGCATTCTTAAATAATACTCACAAATCTACCCCATGGGTCTACAATTCCTAGAGCTATATGTTCTCCCTCATTACTAGGAGGGCTACACGCTTCATATACTCAAAATTAGCTATTACCAGATTTTGTCTAAAATTGATTTTGATAACTGCTCTTGTAAATTTAATTTTGTATATCTTATTCAAATTTTATTTTATCAACCTCTCATATACATGTATTTTTGTGTAATTTTTCTCAAAAGCTTGGACAATAACATTATGTCCTGATAAACTCTTGGGGATTCATAAATCAAATGCAAGTCTATTACATGGGTGTAACAAAACAAGTCTTAACACTAGTCTTGTAGTAAAAAAACCACTTTTGTGGCAATGTGGACCCTCTACAAAAAAATTCAATTTCTCATCAACAACAAGAAAGATTAAGAAGAAATGGTTCTACAAAAACATGGTCAACACAAGATAGTAGTTGAAAAAAAAATAGGAATTGTGAAAACAAGATAGAAAAATTATATTTATACATCAACATGTGAGGCCATTTTCTTCTTACCAAAAAGGTATCATCTAATGGGGACGTTCGTAGGTTAAACAAAAACAACATCTATTTTCATCATGATAGATTGCAAATTAGGGGTTTTAAATGAGTCCTTGAATCCATTTGCTAAGAAAAAGTTATGTTTATACAATGAACCCCCCCCCCCCCCCCCCACAAGGAGTAAACTCATGTAGTAAACTTACACTTTAAGATTAATGACCCATGCACAACTCAAACAAGAGCATACATAGACACCTCTCAAATGTCTACAATTAAATGTTAGCATGAGCCCTTAGGACACATGCTCAAGGATCTTTGAAGGGAAAGGGGCCAAAGGGAACCTCGGGTATGTTTAGATATTTAAACTAAGGTAAATGATAGAACCCCTTCATCTGAACTAGCCATACATTACTCAACCATTTGAAATCTTTTGAAATGGTTTGTAGGAAATTCTGAGGGCCTAAGAGAGCATCTCCAATTGGATTTTATGCAAGTTTTCAATTAGAAACCTAACTTTGATAAGGATATCTTAACAAACGAACAACTATATTAAGATCAACATTTGCATAAAGTAAATAGCACAATTTCTTAGCAATAAGATTGGAAATTCAAATCTAAGGTGAAATATATTTGTATAGCATGTTGTTATGTTTGCAAGGTGATTGCTTAGCCAAAAGAATAAGAGCCCACGTCATACATGAGTTGTGTAGAAGAATTTCTTATAGTAAGGAGAATAAGAGTGAGAAGCTCCATCATCTCAATTTCCATGCACTCAACTATAAATCTTAAGCTATTTAGTTGGCTTTTGCTATCATAATATTTTGAAAAATATGAATAGCTTCCTTGATTAATACATTAAACATGAAAAGTCTTGTAAGATAACTACATAAACATCTTTCACTAGCAAAACCTAAAAAACCCCCAACATAATAATTGGAAAAATAATCCATTATTCCCTAGATCTAACACTGTGGTCCCTAATTGGATACATCCTAAGGGATTACACAACTCATCTTGACCTCTAAATTTTTTTGAATTAAGGGACCCCATGATTCAAAGCTATTACCATTACTAAAATAAGGTGATTGCATATTCTTATTTGAGGCTAAGTACTAGTGGATAGCTTGTATATTGTGAAGTTTGGGAGAAAAGATATGGTTAGGATCATGATATTAACAACCTAGCATAATCATTTTTATTTTTATAAGAATACATGAACTTTGAAATACATTTGTATACACATCAAGGTGGAAGGAAAACATGGTTTTGTGAAATTCTATCTTGAGTATACTCATTTTCATGTGTTCTATATAGGAATACACATAAGCTGCATTTTTTGCTTCTAATATAAAATTACATTGTGTTGGAATATATGATAAGAGTTTGTGTACAAATGCAACTAATTGTGCATTTATTTTATATTTTGCATTACTATAGTAACACATATAGCTATCCTTATAGCCATTGTATAATCATTCCTATAGCCTCACTAAAGAAGTAGTTCTAGTAGCATAATAGCGAACCAAAAACAAGGTTCTCTTTCTCTATACTATCTTGTGTACATATGCTCAAAAATTATAATTGGTTGAAATTAGGAGATACAAGAAAGACAAAGGAGAAGTCCTTTTCTTTTATACCCAAGAAAAGAAGGGTTGTGTTCACTAACAAGAAAGAGGGGTAAGTTCTTCATATCACGATAAGGTATTATTTCCCCTTCTATTCTTCTCTTATTCTTGCTTCTCCATTTCTTCTTTCTCAAGTTCCTTGAACACTATTGTTGTTTAGTATAATATCTATCTGTTTTTCCATAGTTTTTATAGCTTGGTTCTTTATTCTATTTTATTTTCTTGCATATATAAATGGATTGTCTTGTTTATGTACATAGGCTTGAACATGGCCATGTATTAATAGATAGTTTCTACAAACTTGAGTCTAGCCTTGCCTAAGCTTCAGCTTATGTAGTAGCCTAGCTGAAATGTAGCCTAGGTCTACCTTAGTCTAACATAGCATGTTGTAATCCTAAACTGTAGTTCATATATATATATATATATATATATATATATATATATATAGCCTAGCCTAGCCTAGCCTAGCCTAGCCCAGCCCAACCTAGCCCTAGCCCTAGCCCTTCCCTAAGCTTAAGTCTAATGTCACCTAAGCCTAGCATACGCTTTATCTAAGCTAGCATGAGTTTAGCCTCATAAGGATTTATTGACTTATTTATCCTTCTTATATCTATCCCTTAAAACAAGTTTGGAAAGGAACCTTAGCGGAGAAATGCAAGAAGGAGCAACAAGCCCTACCTTAAGTCCTAGCCTATCCTAGCATAGCCTATATATGCTCGATTGTCCTTCTATATGCTTACACTTAGGATAAGGCATACCCATTGTCTAGTCATAGAAAGTGGCTAAATTAAGCATAAGATTGGGTAGGCTATCTAGCTAGGCTATGCTTATGCTTTACAGACACTATTAAGTATAGAAACCCAAACTCAAGAATAGATGTCTATTTTTTTGTTATTATAGAGAATGTGTTATATATAAGCTTGCAATTTACATGTTTTATGTGCAAATGGACTAGTAGTTACATCTATAAATTGTGTTTGGATCATTATTTTGGGTGCAACCATTTTGTGTATATTTAATTATAAGCTTATGCAAATAAAAGTAGAGAAGGACAAATGAATTGCTAACTTAGATTGAACGATGCTTCCTTAACAGAATTTAATTTGAAGGATTAAATAAAGCCTAAAGATTCAGATTATAACATTGTTGTAACTAGAATAAAGTCTTTGAAACCCATATAGAATATTAATCTAGAAACTTATTCATGTATTACAAAACTTATAACATAAGATTGAATATAGAACACTTATTACATGATAAAAATGACCAAAAGATTATAAGAGAAAGTACAAAAGGCAATCAAAACGAGTCAAGTTGTAGATAAAACAAGGAATATCAAACACTATTTTTCCAATTGTTATAGAAATTACATTGCAAAATTGGATTATATCCTATGCATCTCTAAGAGGCCTACCAAATGGGGGTGGCATGAAGAGAGACAAGATGAATGGAAAAATGGCGTAAAGTATATGTAGAATCATACAAGTTGCAAACTAAAATAAACATGATTGTTGGAATAGCAAGCCCTCAATTGATATCATGGACTGACACCAAGCAATGAAATAATCAAGCAACTTCGGTGTTTAGAGACATACAAGATAAACGTGAAGCATGAAGCGGTTATAAGCTTTCAAGGGATTGAAAATGTGAATCATAGATAAACATACACAACCACAACTCAAAGCACAATCAAATGAAATAGCCAAGATAAAGGGCAGTTACAAAACTAAAAAAGAAATGGCAAGTATCAAGAGACCATCATAATTGAACTCAAAATACCTAATCACTAAGTTAGCATTATTATATGTTTAGAAAGTCTTGTAGATCTAACAGTTGGGTGCCATTGGCACCCAAAAGTGGATTGTAACTAGAATCTTGATGTGTGCCTTATATGGCTTTGAGACATTTGAAAGATGTTAGTACAAATCTCTCTCTCTCTCTCTCTCTCTCTCTCTCTCTCTCTCTATGTGTATATGTCCCTTACTTTTATCTTTCCTCTCCCTCTTTCTCTCTCTCCCTCTCTCTATTCCATCATTATTATCTCCATATGTTCATTAAACTCAATGCACTCCATATCCAAGTGTTTAAGTAGGCATAAAGCCACTTTCATGCCAATTTCAAGGAAAGGCAATCAACACATGATAACATTTTAAAAACATAGAAGGGAGAATGTGTATGTTTTCAATATGGCCACCTTTTGAGAATAGAGACAACTTTCAAAGAAAGTAGAAAACTTTTAATGATCCTAATAAAAGATATCACATATTGTTTCATCAAGTTGGAACTTTTATGAAAAGCACTTTGATATACATACCATACATTTCATTAAGATAACTGTAGTTCGAAAAAAAGTATGAATTTTTTCAATAGGTTTGAACATCCTTTGCTAAATGAGCCCTTTTTAAAATCCCATTTCGTAGATGTTTAGATCCCACTTGAAACTAAACCTTTCACTCTACTTCAACTTTTATTGTTAAAGTCTCATAAAATTTTGGCATCATACACATGTTTTGGATATTCTCAAATAGGCTTGTGCCAAGCCATTTTTGTAGGAAATTACTTGACTAATGTGAACTAAACAAAAGTTGCAAGGTACCAATAAAAACAAATCTTTCCCTTGAATGGCATGAATATGTAAGAAATATAGCTCTATCTCTTTGTCACTTCTTTTGGTGTGGAAATGGCCTCTAATTGATTAGAAAAATAAATTTTTAAAACTAACTACATGAAAATCTAACTAAACTTACATGAATAAACGCCACAAGGTATAAGTTTTTTGTGTGTATGCTACAACATAGTAGCTATGACCCACCAAATTAGTCTTGATAAATACAATGTATTGGTTACTTTTCTATGAACTTGGAACTATTCAATTACATTGCTCTAACCAATATCTTGATCTAAAGATACAGATTATACATCTGCATACCATCTGGCCTTTTAAGCACAATAATGACTCATGAGATTGGACAAATCTATCCATTGATCCAACAAATCTATTCATTATGGTGGTCCCAATGAGCCATTGCCCAATTGGTAGAGGTGGGGGTGTTTGTTTCTACTAGTCGCAAGATCAACCCCTCCCAACTTTTGGGAATGGTTAATTCAAAAGCACCTACTATCCTTCGAGATGGTGTTCAAGTGAAATTGAGTTAAAATATATAGCCATTAGGAGAAGAAATACATTTAAAAAAAGAGTACATTGGTATAGATGTCAAGCATTTTAAGAGCTTGGATCCACACCCCATTGAAAGATGTATAAAGATGCTGTAAAAGTATATTTGTACAGATGTCAAGCATTTTAAGATCTTTCAAGGCCGCATTTAAAAGTTACTAAGTCAAGGTAGAGAGTCAACCATGTGAATCTTACTTTAAAAACCGTAAGTAGCATATCAAACTTGAAAATCCTTGGATACCATAATGGATCTTTTATTTGTTGGATAATCAGAGCTGGATATCTTATTGCTTTTTGCATATAACAAATGAAAGGAAGATTCACGATTGAATAAATAGTCACCGATCTTAACTTCGGAGGCCACTGGATTTCAAGCTGCTGATTGTACATGGACGTGATTATGATCTACTGACCTCAAGACTAAGTCGCATCTAATTCTTAAGGCATGTAGAAGATCATCGACCGATGAATAATTAGGATTTTGGAGCTTGTAAGGTTGCTGTCGTTGCTGGTTGTTGCAGCAACTAGCCTGATTCCCCATCATCATACCACTACCATCATGTCGGTTTAATCTCTGCATGTTTCTCTTCTCTGGTTGCTTCTATCTCCTTTTGTTGCTGTTTCAGAAGATTGATTGCACACTCAATAATATCCGCCTTGCTTGTCTGGTTAATTTCATGAAACAAAGGACTGTCATACAGATGTTTCAATATGTAAAGGAATGCGTAATATAGAGTAAGAGATATACTAAGCACACAATTGGAGGCAGAGCGATGTTATGCACCATTCTAAGCAAAATGTAGTGAGGACGAATCATCATGGAGGTCAGCAGATCAGATTAAGAAGATGATTGGGAGGTGCAGCTAGCTAGTGCTGGGTTGTAGTACTTGTGTGTACAGCGATGGTAGAGCTTCCATACCTTGACAGAGAGAGAAGGGCAGACAAGGGCTCGCAGCGCCTCGAATTTGCTGTTAAGCTTCTGTCGCCGCTTCCTCTCGGCGCCGCAATGACGGGCCAAGCTATCTTTAGTAAGCTTTGCATCAGCAGCGCGAGTACATGCGCGAACACGCTTCGGCCTCCCTGCGTCTGCAGCAATAAGTAGCAACGCCTCGTTGATGGCGTCAGCAGTACTATTGTCGCCATGAACGCCCAGGTAGTCTTGATCGTCGACGCTGAGGAAAGGTGTATCTGTGGTAGCACCGATCAGGTCGGAGGACAATAATGTAGGGGGATGATAATATTGCGAGGAGGTAACGTCCTTCGTTCTTAACATGTGAATATCACGGCTATGATCATCCCCGTCTATACACAGTTCATCAGTACTGGTGCTGCTGGACGACATCATGAGACCCCGGCTGAAAGAAATCTGCATGCTCTTCGTCTGTACTTTCTTTGCGCGGCGGCCCTGCAGGTGTGACTGGAGCGAGGGAGGGTGGTGATGATCAGCTATGTCGGCATAGTGATGAGTAATGTTACTGTGACAGTCGCTAGAAGTGCTAATGAGACCACGATGTGAGCGTCTGCGATTAAGAGTGGCATTGCCGCCGAAATGCGGCTTATTAATTGGAGAGAGAGGCGGCACACTCGAGAAAGGATCATGAGTGTCATGAGGGCCTACATGATCATTGCGATCTAGCGATGCGTGAGAAAGATCAGAAGAAGAAAAGCCGGTCGACGCAGCTAATTGATCCTGCAGCATACTAGGCAGACAGCCATGAGGGTCATTAGATAGCTGTGGCCACACATGGTCTGTTTGCTGCTGCTGCTGCTGGCTGATTATCTCTGCGCCGTTTTCTCCTCGACGGCATGTCGTGACGTCCGGCCGTGAAGCCGCCGTCTTGTGATCATACTCATGCGAGGAATTAGAGAAATTGCTGGAAGAGGACGAGGAAGATACGCAAGCAGCAATCAAGAGTCGCTGCGCCTGCTGATGATCGTCGTCGTCAATCTGTGAACGATCACGGCCGCCCGGCCAAATGTGATATTGTTCTGGCGACTGTGCGCAGAAGCTCATCATGACGGAGCAGCTATGGTGGTGTTCCTCGTCCAGAGCTGTCATCACATTGGGCATTGCTGCGTCGCAGGCAGTGTTATGATAAGGGGAGCATAGTGGCAAATGGTCGGGAGACTCACCCGAGCTGCCAATGATGAGGTGCTGCAGGGTGTAGTCCATGCTCCAGCACGTCAGATAAGAGAGGAATTAGAGTCGCAGCAAGCCGCGAGAGAGAGAGAGAGAGAGAGAGGGGGGGGGAAGGGAGGGGGACTTAGAACGTATATGTGTTAGGAAACAAAGCTGCTGTCTGATCAGTGCTGACACGAGACCACCGGTGTCACCGAGACAGCGGTCCCGTTGGAGCGTGCGCGCGTGTGCGCGCGCGCTCACTTGCTTTAGCACTGGCAATCAACTTGCATCGTTTCTATGCGCCAGCTACTTACCGATTTACCCCTTCTCAGGTCTACTTTCTTAGGTTATTCACAAAACACACATAGAAAAACATGAATACTCCCTAATGTCCCATTTTTATACCTGAAAAATCTGGAAATTTTGAGGGCATCTTTACAAAGATTCTCTAAAAATTACCCTTTTTTCATAGAATTATTCGGAATCACACTTTCTTGAGTCACTGTTTTTAAAAAATGTGGTAAAAATGACTAAATTTTTTAAGTAATAATATATCATGTTTCTCATCTTGAAAAGTACCTTGATTATGAAAGAAAAGTTTAAAAACAACCATACAAAAAATGTATAAGTTCTATCCATAATTGAAAATAGCTGCACATGGTTTTCAAATTTGGAAAAGGTTGTAAACTTTGTATTCTTTTTTCAAAAACAAAAATTTCAACAAGATGTAAACAAAACAACATTCACTCTTCTTCATTGCATCATTTGTGCCATTTGTTTTTGTCTATTCACCTTTTGAACTACATGACGCATCCTCTTCCCTACTATCAATAAGAGCATTGCTTTCATCTAAATGCAAACATTGCTTTTCCAAGATTTCAACTTGACTTGTTCATCTTCCTCTTCTATTGCACCATTTATGCCATTTGTTTCCGTCTATCCACCTTTTGAACTACACTATGCACCCTCTTCCCTACTATCAATAAGAGCATTGATTTCATCTAAATGCAAACATTGCTTTTCCAAGATTTCAACTTGACTTCTAGTACATCTATTTTTGCTATGTTCACCATGATCAGCATTGTCATCATCATCTTCTCGCAAACTAGAAACTTTCTCTTTAATAATTACAATGGTTGGCCTTCTAAGATTTCTAGTGGTTGTGAGAAAACATACTACTATATCCATCTCATCAAGTTTCAATGTGCACTTGCAATGGCTTGACTTTGTTGGCTTTCTTGTTAGTGTAGGATTTCTTGTAGAGTTCATGGCTAGTGTGTACCTACCTACAAGTGTATCCTTACGCTTTGTTTGAAATCAGTGTACCTATGAAGTGCAAATCATACCTAAAGTATCACTATGCCATATTTTTTGTAACTTCTTAGTTGTTGTTCTTGATCTTCTACGATCAAGAAACATTTCTCACTCCTTGGGATGTGAAAACTTTTGAATCTCCTTTAACATTTGTATATCAATCCTTGCAAGAGTTTCTATAGTGGTGAAACTTTTAGACCATACAAAATGTTTAGTGAGCTATTAATTATCATTTTGTATTTTTATAAGTATTTTCTCTTAGTCCTAGAAAAATCTTGTGATTGTATACTTTCTTACTTTTTCGATTAATTGCCTTCTTTCTTATATACATTTGGCATGGTCAATATCTCATCCATTCTTGGATGCTTATTTTCCTTCTTTGATGGAATTAAGATGTTATAATTTTTGCTACAAAGATTATTGTGATTGGGATAAATCTCAAGAGTTGAAGTCTCCTTGAAGGCAACCACTTCTTGCTAAAGGAGAAGTGCTTTCCATAATAAAATATTTCCTAACACCTTCCTCTCTTTTTTTTTATAAATCCATGTTGAAAAATTAGGTCATTAAGCTTGTGCAAATATTTTATCTTTTCATCCTTTGAACCATATATAAAAAGCTTGAAATTATATTTTATCTTAGGTGCATGTCAATAGATTTTGGTCTTTAAATATTATGTATGATACACATAATTTTAAGCACATTAAAAGTATAACTAGGTGCTTCATGCCTAGTTTCCTCTCAACACTTCATGTTGGGGGCTAGCACCAACCTAAGTTTGCCGCTTTTGGGCAAACTGTGAAGCAACACTGTTACTATTGCTTAATATTGCATTTCGCATCTTGTTGCATGGAGGCTAAGTAGTTCTTTGCTTCCAAAACTTAATGAATGTGTATTACACACTTACATTCTCAAAACGCTTAAGGGGACATAGGATTGTGATTGATGGCTTGAGTGCCAAGCTAGCCCACATCCATGCTACATGGAGCCCTCGAGAGCATCCCTTGAACTTTTAGCAAGGGGTGTAGTCTTTTTCACATGGTCTCATAATCACAAATTTTAAAAGAGCTTTAGTTTCCTCAATCTTTGATGATAGCATGATCATATCACCACTTTTTCCTAATTGGAATAGATGTTATAAATAACCAATCCTAGCATTGCTAACATCAGCATCATGCATAGAGACTGACCATTGACCCAAATAAATAGCAAATCATGCAACATTTGAAGGAACAACACATGGCAAAGTATATATTAAACTAACACATTAAAATTTTTATTTACCACATCAAAATCATATGCCAAATAGATTATTTTGCCCATTTCTCTCTTTATTTTGTGCCCCTATAAAGGCACATTGAAATACTATTTCCATCAATGCTACAAATTCCTCTACCACTTTTTTGGCTCAAATCTAAATACAATATAGGTATATTATACCTATGCCAATTCTTTTTATACACAACATGCGTCTCTTAGGCCTATCTATCTATCTATCTATACACACATACAATATATATGTATGTACAGACACATGCTTACACATATAGTCATACATATGCATGTGTATATGTATACTTTCATAGGCTATAATACTATTATATATATATATATATATATATATATATATATATATATATATATATATATATATATATATATATATATATATAGGAGAGAGAGAGAGAGAGAGAGAGAGAGAGAGTCTGTACTAATGCTCATCCCTACAAATCATGGGGCTCATTCGACAAGACACATACACATTTACTTACACCAAAATAGAGCTGATGCTCCTCCCCTGATCCTACTCCTTGCTATCCAAATCAGCAAGGTCACACATGAGAGATAGAGAGAGTCTCCGCTAATGCTGCTCCTTGAAAATCATGGGGCTCATCCACCAAGAGACACATACATACATAGAGATAGAACTAATGCTCCTCCCTTGATCTTGCTCCTTATTGACGTGAAAGAGACAAAGAGAGATGGGGGGGAGGGTGAATCTAGAGAAAAGGCATTTGACCTCTCTCTTATCTTTCATTCTTCTTCTTATTCTTCACATTCTTGAAGAAAAAGAAAGAAGACAAAGAATAAGAAGAATATTATAGGACATGCCTCTTCAAAGCTTACTCTACTCCAAAATTTCTTTTTTTTGCCTTATTAATATTTATGTGTACTATATATACTTTTATATATTAACATATAAATGTATTTATGCATTAATATATATATACCAACATATATACATAAGCATGTGTGTGTGTAACATATATGGTATTATGTGCATTAATATTATATATAAATATGATCATAAGAACTTCTCTCTCTCTCTCTCTCTCTCTCTCTCTCTCTCTCTCTCTCTCTCTCTCTAAAATATAGTCTATGCCCACCAAAAACACCTTATCTGTCAAGATTGTGGGAGAGAAGGAAGGAGTCTCGCTTGAAGCTTTCTTGCTTGCACAATGGGGGAAGACACACAAGGGTGGAGGCTGAAAACAGTTTTCCTCTTCTTAGTTGTGTAAGCCAAAAGAACTCAAGTACAAAGAAATAGAAGAACCCTATATATGGGTCTCAAACCAAACTCAACTAACTAAGGTGGCATACTAACTGAGCCACGAACTAGAGTAGATAAGGATAGCTATCATGTAGCTATTATTCATGGGTGGTGTACCAACCGCGTCTGCAACTGACAAGTCGGTGACATAAATATACAACGGTCACCCTGGCGTATCACGAGTGGAGCTCGATATCTCAACACTCCCCCTCGAGCTCAATCCCAATTCCTGCACACCAAGCAGGTCTCTGAACTTGCGCAGCTTCTCTGCGCCCAATGCCTTCGTGAATATGTCAGCTACCTGATCCTCTGTGCTGACATAAACTAGATCAATGAGACCTAGTAAAACCCTCTCTCGCACATAGTGATAATGCACCTCAATGTGCTTTGTTCTAGCATGATAGACTGGGTTATTTGCCAAGTGTATACTACTCATGTTGTCACAATAAATGACAACTGGCCCATCTGTAGACTGATGCATATCATAAAGTAGCTTATGCAACCAAGCTACCTCACATGCAGCCATTGCTGCACCCCTGTACTCAGCCTCTGTGCTCGACAAGGCAACTGTAGGCTGTTTCTTGCTGCTCCAAGTGACTGCAGCACTCCCAAAAGAGAATACATATCCACTGGTAGATCGTCTATCAGAAATACTACCAGCCCAATCAGCATCAGTGTATCCATGCAACTGTATCTGAACCCCAGTCTCATAAAATAGTCCATACTGCAATGTGGACTTCACATACCTAAGTATGCGTCTAGCCGCATCCAAATGTGGTTTCCTTGGAGCCTGCATAAACTGACTTACCAATCCAACAGCATAGCTCAAATCTGGCCTGGTAATAGTCATATAAATCAAACTTCCTACTATGCGTCTGTACATAGTAGGGTCTTCTAGAAGCTCACCTGCATCTGTGCTCAGCTTCACATTTTGCTCCAAAGGAACTGAAATAGGCTTACAACCTGTCATCCCATATTTGGACAGCATGTCCAATCCATATTGCCTCTGCAAGAGCTGTATCCCACTTGGTGATCTAATCACCTCAATGCCCAAGAAATAACGCAGCTCTCCCAAATCCTTCATCTCAAACTTCTGCTTCAATAGCATTTTCACATGAAGGATATCTTCATCACTGTCACCTGTCATAATCAAATCATCAACATAAATGACAAGCAGCATAATACATTTCTCTGTTTTTCTCACATAAAGTGAGAAATCTGCCTTGGAAATCTGAAAGCCAATAGTGACAAGATACTGTCCTATCTTGTCAGACCATGCTCTAGGTGCTTGCTTCAAGCCATACAAGGCTTTCTTCAACCTGCAAACAAACTCAGGATGAACAGCATGCACATAACCTGGTGGCTGCTCCATATAGACCTCTTCTTGCAAATCACCATGCAAGAAGGCATTCTTTACATCCATCTGATGTAAAGACCATCCCTTTGATGCAGCCATAGCAATGACTGCTCTTACAGTTGCCATCCTTGCAACCGGACTAAATGTTTCTTCATAGTCAATGCCATATGTTTGTGCATACCCCTTGACTACTAATCTTGCCTTGTATCTGTTCACAGAACCATCAGCATTGTGCTTCACCTTATAAACCCACTTACAGCCAATTGCATTCTTGCCTTTAGGCAAAGGTACTAACTCCCATGTAGCATTTGCTTCCAAGGCATCCATTTCTTCATCCATGGCTTTCTCCCATTTTTCTTTTCCCATGGCTTGCTCAAAAGATGTGGGTTCTGGTTCCTGTATCACTTTGACCATATATGCATAGTGAATGGCTGTAAATCCATCATATTTCAGCCTATCCACAGGATACCTAGCTCTTGTAGACCTGCGCAAAGTAGGTTCACTCCCAGGTGCTCTCAAAACATCCCTGGTCTTCCTTACTCCAGGTGTAACAATAGAAGGAATACCCAACTCATCATCAATGCTCTGTTCTGAGCCACTGGATTCACCATCCACATAAGAGTGACCTGCATTCACATCAAACATGGGCTGATCAACCTTCTCTTTTCCTTTTCGTGATACCTGCATACCACTATCTGCATTGCTTTGAGAAGATTCTCCTGATCTCAATCTGCCTGTCCATGGCGAAGAATGTGAACCACTGCTAGAGGACGCTCCAGGTCCACTAATATTTTGTGACTGCTGCTGTGAATTCTGTGTAGCATTACCATTTTGTGCATCTTCATCATCAATCACATTTACTGGTTTATACCAGCTACTCATCTGATCAAAAACAACATCTCTGCTCACTGTAAACTTACGAGTAGAAGGGTTATAGCATCTATACCCTTTTTGCTGCAGAGAGTAACCAATAAAGATGCACTTCTCAGCTTTTGGATCCAACTTGGATCTCAGCTCATCTGGCACATGTACATAGGCAATGCAACCAAAAATTTTCAAATGAGAAATATCTGGTTTCCTACCAGTATACCTCTCCTCTGGAGTCATTCCATGTATTGCTGCAGTGGGAGTCCTGTTCATTATGTAGACTGCTGTAGCAACTGCTTCAGCCCAATAAAAATCTGGCAAGTCTTTTTCATTGAGCATGGCACGAGATACCTCTCCAATATGCCTGTTTTTCCTTTCTGCAATTCCATTTTGTTGTGGGGTATAACTGCATGAATATTGCTGCTTTATGCCATGCTCCTGCAAGAACTTTGCAAACTCATTTGAGAGGTACTCTCCCCCTCCATCTGACCTTAGGCATTTTATCTGCAAGCCTGTTTCTTTTTCAACCATAGCT
Organism: Lygodium microphyllum; assembly: GCF_053477565.2. Classification (NCBI taxonomy): domain Eukaryota; kingdom Viridiplantae; phylum Streptophyta; class Polypodiopsida; order Schizaeales; family Lygodiaceae; genus Lygodium; species Lygodium microphyllum. Next base: position 106,605,535 of record NC_141151.1, read on the forward strand.
TTAAGAGTTTTGAAATGCCCAAAAACTTCACTTTTCTTTTTCATAAAATACACCCAAACTTTTCTGCTATAGTCATCAATAAAACTGACAAAATAATGACAACCTCCAAGAGATGCAGCTTTAGTTGTCCACACATCAGAGTGAATTAATTCCAATGGCTTCTCACTCTCTTGAACATGTCTAGGAAATGGTTTCCTTGCCTGTTTTCCAAACTGACAGGCTTCACATACCTTATGCATTTCTGCAACCTTGAATTTGGGCAATCCTGCAACAATATTTTGGGCCTGCATTGATTTAAGTCGCTGTACATTAACATGACCAATGCGTTTATGCCAGATATCAATATCTGCAACTACACCGGTCCCATGTGCAAACATTGCTGCACTCAATTCAGACATGTCTGCATCTAATGTAAACATTCTACCCTTCTTCTTTCCTTTTGCTATCAAGCGACCTTTATTTTTCATATCCTCAACAAAGCATCCATGAGGATTAAATCTGACCTGCAAGCCCTGTTCAACCATTTGACCAACTGAAACCAGATTCTTGGTGATATTCGGGACATGAAATACATCGGACAGGTATTTCTTTTTCCCACCCTGCATAGACAAGGGAATTTTTCCAATCTGCACAATAGGATGTGCAGTATCATCACCAGTCTCCACAAATCCTGGTTTTTCCATTTTTCTTGCATCCTCCATCCATTCTGCATGACCTGTCATGTGGTTTGATGCACCTGAGTCAACATACCATACATCATTGCTTTCTTCTGCACTTGTCATAGAATTGTTCATGTGCTGCACCATGAACAAATGCTCATTTCTGTCATCACCCTGTCTACTAGAAGATGCATAATTCCCTTGTTGCAGTTTTCCATTCATGATGTCATTCTCCTTTTTATAGCAGTCTTTAGCCATATGACCCATTTTACCACAGTAGTAGCATTCAACATTACTGTTTGCATTTTGGCCTCTTTGCCATCCACCACGACCTCTTTGGCTCCCCCTGCCTCTAGAGTTACCACGTCCTCCTCCATAGGACTGGTTTTCTTGAGTTTGCTGCATATTCTGATTTCTGCCACGGCCTCCAAATCGGCCTCCTCTACCTCTGCCTCTACCTCTTCCAGCATTTGAGTAGAAGACAGCTTCTTTTGAAGTTCCTCCTGAAGAAGATGCACCACCATTTCTCTGTTCCTCAGAAATTAGAAGAGCAATCAACTCCTCAAAATCAGGAAATCTTTCACGAACTGAAATGGATGTCCGAAACTGTGCATAATCCTTTCCTAGACCATTCAAGGTCACGGAAACTAAATCATCATCTTCCACTGGCGACCCAATGGAAGCAAGTGCATCTGCAATCTTCTTCACCTTCATGTGGTAGTCGTTGATGCTCATACTTTCTCTTTGCACATTATGCAACTCTTGCTTGAGCTGCATTTTCCTGGCTTGCGTATTTGTGCTATACATTTTTGACAAAGTATCCCATGCCTCCTTTGGCGTACTTGCATCCTGAATATGCACAATCATAGAGTCTGAAATACTGATAGACAGCCAATACATAACTTTCCTGGCTCTCTCATGCCATGTTTTAAATGCCTGCATTTGTTGTTGATTGGGAACATCAGGAAGAACTGGTTCTTCTTCATTTCCTGCAACAAATTCCCAATATCCTTTTCCCATAAGGAAATTCGTCATTCTAAACTTCCATGCCTGGAAGTTGTTCTTGTCAAGCTTTTCAGTGACAATCTGTGAAAGAGAATCAGACGCCATTACAGAATACTGCAAGAAATTCTGTCACTGCAAAAAACACAGCTTCACCCTCACAAGGGCAAATCTGCAAAACTGGCGAAAGTGGTATTTGACCACACAGTCACTTCCTAGTGACGATTTTGCATAAACAGGAACCAAGGATGATTCTGAAACTCCCAATGTCTCTGCGCACAAGCATACGATGCAATTTCTACAGTAACTTTTCACCGACCTGTAGAACAGTGGTCGCACAGCATAAAACTGAGCCTTTTCTTGAGTGCGTGCAGAAAACTTCCGTCTGCAAAACAGGCCCCGAAATGGCCTCAAATCAAAAAAACAAGGTCGCCAAGGGCTAAAGCCCTCTCCCGCAGCATATACTGCCCTCTTGCTTCACCGCGAAGGGCGTCTCAACCTGAGACAATGCACTCCTGCAATTTCCGGCTGTGCTACCTGCAGAGATCTGCTCCCAAAACAGGAAATGAAAGCAACACTGCTCCTCTTACCAGACCACCGCGAGCTTGGCTTGCTTTCTTGAGCTCCTTACCACGAACAAGGCTCTGATACCATGTCAAGATTGTGGGAGAGAAGGAAGGAGTCTTGCTTGAAGCTTTCTTGCTTGCACAATGGGGGAAGACACACAAGGGTGGAGGCTGAAAACAGTTTTCCTCTTCTTAGTTGTGTAAGCCAAAAGAACTCAAGTACAAAGAAATAGAAGAACCCTATATATGGGTCTCAAACCAAACTCAACTAACTAAGGTGGCATACTAACTGAGCCACGAACTAGAGTAGATAAGGATAGCTATCATGTAGCTATTATTCATGGGTGGTGTACCAACCGCGTCTGCAACTGACAAGTCGGTGACATAAATATACAACGGTCACCCTGGCGTATCACGAGTGGAGCTCGATATCTCAACATTATCTTAATAACATAGGTACACTTCACTTCTATATATATATATGCGTATGTGTAAGCATGTAGGTAGTTACCCATTGTTTTTAATTTCATAGAGCTTATATGAGAGAGGTGCAAGCATCTAGTTTTAGAATTTCTAAAACAAATTTTAATTATTATTCTCATATAGAGCCAAAATTTTATGTAGAGCACCTTGAGTTTTTCAAAAATAGAATATGTATATAAATTATGTAGAGCACCTCATGCTACTTCACATTCAATGCTTAGGAAACATGAGCTCTTGCACATGGCCTATGGGGGGGGTTGACTCAAGGGTGCCTGGATTGACCAGGATACACTTGGGTTCCGGCAAGGCATTGGGCATAGGTGGGTGTTTCAACAAGTTGTCGAGTACGACGTCATCAAGCAATAAGCAACCACAAAGTCATCGGGCAAGTGTGTAGGCATGAAGTCACTAGACAATGGTAGTTGGGCAAGTCATTGTGCATTGTGTGAGTGATGTATGGCGAGTGCATTGAGCAACAAGGGGGGTTACCATCATGTGGCACCTGCCCCCAACTCCCCCTTAATATATATAATACTAGGACAAACACTTAGTAAATATGTGAGACATTTGATCAATGCGATCATGTGTATGACCCATCATCTAGAAATTTACTTTTACTTTGCAAATTTCTTCCATGTATATGAAAGCTGGAAGGTATGGGTACAAATGAGAGAACAAGAATAGGAAGCAAGCAAGAACTACAAAGGTTGGAGCAAGAAGAAGAGAGAGAAGGGCCCTTTGTGGGAACTCCTACAGTCACAATGTATGAACTTCCTTTCCTTATTCTATGATCATAGAAATAATAAAGAATAAAGTGACAGTGATGGATAGTCACTACCTACAATGTACATGTGTGTAGGAAGTAAATACAAGATGAATGTAGATGGCTAGGCACACACATCCTTTAACCCCCAACAACCTCCCAGTTAAAGGAAAATGTACTTGATTGTAGAGAAAATAAAAATAACGTAACAAACTACAATATGTATATATAAGTTTAACTGGATGAGGAATAAACGTCATCTCATTCTACACCTATCATCTTCTTAAGGAAGACATGATGTTTCACTAGGAGACTTTTAATAAGCAAATGTAGGGAATTCTCATTTGTCAAGATCGTGACAAGCTCTATTTGCTTGTTTTCAACCACCTCTATGATAAAGTGGTAACAAATCACAATCTAATTTGTCTTTGCATAAAAGACAAGATTACAGGTCAACTAGATAGCATTTGTAGAATCTGAATGCAATGTAGAAGTCATATATGTAATGTTAACCCCAATTCGAGATGGCAGAAAAATGAAGGAAAAAACTGAAAAATGATGGAAAAAGAGCGAAGGCATAGAGGCGGCCCCTAAAGCTTAACTGGGGCAAAAAGCGCAATTTTAAATGAAAGGCGCCTCTAAAAACTCTAAAAACCCTTGTAAAAGAGCGCTAGGCTCCCTCCTGTGCCGTTTGTAAAAGAATAGATGGGTATAGGTTTAGGGCATAAAGCAAGAAGAGGAAATTAGAAAAAGGGACCTTGCCATAATGGCTAGTCATGTAAAAAGGGATGGATGCCCATGGAAATTTAGGGTTTTGTATATAAAGTTCAAAAAGTGAACGAGAGCTCATTCTTTGGTGTCTGGCTAACAAGAGTCCTCTCTTCTTCTCTTCTCATTGCTTGTGTATATGCTCTTGAGAGAGGGAGTGTGAGAGTGTGAGGGAGTAAGTGAGTGTGTGGGAGTGAGGGATCAAGAGGATGAAGCTCTTCACCATCTCCTCTTCTCTCTTCTTCCCTTTTCTCTTCTCTTCTCTTTTCTCGTGCACGCGGCTATGGTGGATGGAGCTTGTGTTGAGATATCGAGCTCCACTCGTGATACGCCAGGGTGACCGTTGTATATTTATGTCACCGACTTGTCAGTTGCAGACGCGGTTGGTACACCGCCCATGAATAATAGCTACATGATAGCTATCCTTATCTACTCTAGTTCGTGGCTCAGTTAGTATGCCACCTTAGTTAGTTGAGTTTGGTTTGAGACCCATATATAGGGTTTAGCCCTCGGCGACCTTGTTTTTTTGATTTGAGGTCATTTCGGGGCCTGTTTTGCAGACGGAAGTTTTCTGCACGCACTCAGGAAAAGGCTCAGTTTTATGCTGTGCGACCACTGTTCTACAGGTCGGTGAAAAGTTACTGTAGAAATTGCATCGTATGCTTGTGCACAGAGACATTGGGAGTTACAGAATCATCCTTGGTTCCTGTTTATGCAAAATCGTCACTAGGAAGTGACTGTGTGGTCAAATACCACTTTCGCCAGTTTTGCAGATTTGCCCTTGTGAGGGTGAAGCTGTGTTTTTTGCAGTGACAGAATTTCTTGCAGTATTCTGTAATGGCGTCTGATTCTCTTTCACAGATTGTCACTGAAAAGCTTGACAAGAACAACTTCCAGGCATGGAAGTTTAGAATGACGAATTTCCTTATGGGAAAAGGATATTGGGAATTTGTTGCAGGAAATGAAGAAGAACCAGTTCTTCCTGATGTTCCCAATCAACAACAAATGCAGGCATTTAAAACATGGCATGAGAGAGCCAGGAAAGTTATGTATTGGCTGTCTATCAGTATTTCAGACTCTATGATTGTGCATATTCAGGATGCAAGTACGCCAAAGGAGGCATGGGATACTTTGTCAAAAATGTATAGCACAAATACGCAAGCCAGGAAAATGCAGCTCAAGCAAGAGTTGCATAATGTGCAAAGAGAAAGTATGAGCATCAACGACTACCACATGAAGGTGAAGAAGATTGCAGATGCACTTGCTTCCATTGGGTCGCCAGTGGAAGATGATGATTTAGTTTCCGTGACCTTGAATGGTCTAGGAAAGGATTATGCACAGTTTCGGACATCCATTTCAGTTCGTGAAAGATTTCCTGATTTTGAGGAGTTGATTGCTCTTCTAATTTCTGAGGAACAGAGAAATGGTGGTGCATCTTCTTCAGGAGGAACATCAAAAGAAGCTGTCTTCTACTCAAATGCTGGAAGAGGTAGAGGCAGAGGTAGAGGAGGCCGATTTGGAGGCCGTGGCAGAAATCAGAATATGCAGCAAACTCAAGAAAACCAGTCCTATGGAGGAGGACGTGGTAACTCTAGAGGCAGGGGGAGCCAAAGAGGTCGTGGTGGATGGCAAAGAGGCCAAAATGCAAACAGTAATGTTGAATGCTACTACTGTGGTAAAATGGGTCATATGGCTAAAGACTGCTATAAAAAGGAGAATGACATCATGAATGGAAAACTGCAACAAGGGAATTATGCATCTTCTAGTAGACAGGGTGATGACAGAAATGAGCATTTGTTCATGGTGCAGCACATGAACAACTCTATGACAAGTGCAGAAGAAAGCAATGATGTATGGTATGTTGACTCAGGTGCATCAAACCACATGACAGGTCATGCAGAATGGATGGAGGATGCAAGGAAAATGGAAAAACCAGGATTTGTGGAGACTGGTGATGATACTGCACATCCTATTGTGCAGATTGGAAAAATTCCCTTGTCTATGCAGGGTGGGAAAAAGAAATACCTGTCCGATGTATTTCATGTCCCGAATATCACCAAGAATCTGGTTTCAGTTGGTCAAATGGTTGAACAGGGCTTGCAGGTCAGATTTAATCCTCATGGATGCTTTGTTGAGGATATGAAAAATAAAGGTCGCTTGATAGCAAAAGGAAAGAAGAAGGGCAGAATGTTTACATTGGAAGCAGACATGTCTGAATTGAGTGCAGCAATGTTTGCACATGGGACCGGTGTAGTTGCAGATATTGATATCTGGCATAAACGCATTGGTCATGTTAATGTACAGGGACTTAAATCAATGCAGGCCCAAAATATTGTTGCAGGATTGCCCAAATTCAAGGTTGCAGAAATGCATAAGGTATGTGAAGCCTGTCAGTTTGGAAAACAGGCAAGGAAACCATTTCCTAGACATGTTCAAGAGAGTGAGAAGCCATTGGAATTAATTCACTCTGATGTGTGGACAACTAAAGCTGCATCTCTTGGAGGCTGTCATTATTTTGTCAGTTTTATTGATGACTATAGCAGAAAAGTTTGGGTGTATTTTATGAAAAAGAAAAGTGAAGTTTTTGGGCATTTCAAAACTCTTAAAGCTATGGTTGAAAAAGAAACAGGCTTGCAGATAAAATGCCTAAGGTCAGATGGAGGGGGAGAGTACCTCTCAAATGAGTTTGCAAAGTTCTTGCAGGAGCATGGCATAAAGCAGCAATATTCATGCAGTTATACCCCACAACAAAATGAAATTGCAGAAAGGAAAAACAGGCATATTGGAGAGGTATCTCGTGCCATGCTCAATGAAAAAGACTTGCCAGATTTTTATTGGGCTGAAGCAGTTGCTACAGCAATCTACATAATGAACATGACTCCCACTGCAGCAATACATGGAATGACTCCAGAGGAGAGGTATACTGGTAGGAAACCAGATATTTCTCATTTGAAAATTTTTGGTTGCATTGCCTATGTACATGTGCCAGATGAGCTGAGATCCAAGTTGGATCCAAAAGCTGAGAAGTGCATCTTTATTGGTTACTCTCTGCAGCAAAAAGGATATAGATGCTATAACCCTTCTACTCGTAAGTTTACAGTGAGCAGAGATGTTGTTTTTTATGAGATGAGTAGCTGGTATAAACCAGTAAATGTGATTGATGATGTAGATGCACAAAATGGTAATGCTGCACAAAATTCACAGCAGCAGTCACAAAATATTAGTGGACCTGGAGCATCTTCTAGCAGTGGTTCACATTCTTCGCCATGGACAGGCAGATTGAGATCAGGAGAATCTTCTCAAAGTAATGCAGATAGTGGTATGCAGGTATCACGAAAAGGAAAAGAGAAGGTAGATCAGCCCATGTTTGATGTGAATGCAGGTCACTCTTATGTGGATGGTGAATCCAGTGGCTCATAACAGAGCATTGATGATGAGTTGGGTATTCCTTCTATTGTTACACCTGGAGTAAGAAAGACCAGGGATGTTTTGAGAGCACCTGGGAGTGAACCCACTTTGCGCAGGTCTACCAGAGTTAGGTATCCTGTGGATAGGCTGAAATATGATGGATTTTCAGCCATTCACTATGCATATATGGTCAAGGTGATACAGGAACCAGAACCCACTTCTTTTGAGGAAGCCATGGGAAAAGAAAAATGGGAGAAAGCCATGGATGAAGAAATGGATGCCTTGGAAGCAAATGCTACATGGGAATTGGTACCTTTGCCTAAAGGTAAAAATGCAATTGGCTGTAAGTGGGTTTATAAGGTGAAGCACAATGCAGATGGTTCTGTGAATAGATACAAGGCAAGATTAGTAGTCAAGGGGTATGCACAAACATATGGCATTGACTATGAAGAAACATTCAGTCCGGTTGCAAGGATGGCAACCGTAAGAGCAGTCATTGCTATGGCTGCATCAAAGGGATGGTCTTTACATCAGATGGATGTAAAGAATGCCTTCTTGCATGGTGATTTGCAAGAAGAGGTCTATATGGAGCAGCCACCAGGTTATGTGCATGCTATTCATCCTGAGTTTGTTTGCAGGTTGAAGAAAGCCTTGTATGGCTTGAAGCAAGCACCTAGAGCATGGTCTGACAAGATAGGACAGTATCTTGTCACTATTGGCTTTCAGATTTCCAAGGCAGATTTCTCACTTTATGTGAGAAAAACAGAGAAAGGTATTATGCTACTTGTCATTTATGTTGATGATTTGATTATGACAGGTGACAGTGATGAAGATATCCTTCATGTGAAAATGTTATTGAAGCAGAAGTTTGAGATGAAGGATTTGGGAGAGCTGCGTTATTTCTTGGGCATTGAGGTGATTAGATCACCAAGTGGGATACAGCTCTTGCAGAGGCAGTATGGATTGGACATGCTGTCCAAATATGGGATGACAGGCTGTAAGCCTATTTCAGTTCCTTTGGAGCAGAATGTGAAGCTGAGCACAGATGCAGGTGAGCTTCTAGAAGACCCTACTATGTACAGACGCATAGTAGGAAGTTTGATTTATATGACTATTACCAGGCCAGATTTGAGCTATGCTGTTGGATTGGTAAGTCAGTTTATGCAGGCTCCAAGGAAACCACATTTGGATGCGGCTAGACGCATACTTAGGTATGTGAAGTCCACATTGCAGTATGGACTATTTTATGAGACTGGGGTTCAGATACAGTTGCATGGATACACTGATGCTGATTGGGCTGGTAGTATTTCTGATAGACGATCTACCAGTGGATATGTATTCTCTTTTGGGAGTGCTGCAGTCACTTGGAGCAGCAAGAAACAGCCTACAGTTGCCTTGTCGAGCACAGAGGCTGAGTACAGGGGTGCAGCAATGGCTGCATGTGAGGTAGCTTGGTTGCATAAGCTACTTTATGATATGCATCAGTCTACAGATGGGCTAGTTGTCATTTATTGTGACAACATGAGTAGTATACACTTGGCAAATAACCCAGTCTATCATGCTAGAACAAAGCACATTGAGGTGCATTATCACTATGTGCGAGAGAGGGTTTTACTAGGTCTTATTGATCTAGTTTATGTCAGCACAGAGGATTAGGTAGCTGACATATTCACGAAGGCATTGGGCGCAGAGAAGCTGCGCAAGTTCAGAGACCTGCTTGGTGTGCAGGAATTGGGATTGAGCTCGAGGGGGAGTGTTGAGATATCGAGCTCCACTCGTGATACGCCAGGGTGACCGTTGTATATTTATGTCACCGACTTGTCAATTGCAGACGCGGTTGGTACACCGCCCATGAATAATAGCTACATGATAGCTATCCTTATCTACTCTAGTTCGTGGCTCAGTTAGTATGCCACCTTAGTTAGTTGAGTTTGGTTTGAGACCCATATATAGGGTTCTTCTATTTCTTTGTACTTGAGTTCTTTTGGCTTACACAACTAAGAAGAGGAAAACTGTTTTCAGCCTCCACCCTTGTGTGTCTTCCCCCATTGTGCAAGCAAGAAAGCTTCAAGCGAGACTCCTTCCTTCTCTCCCACAATCTTGACAGCTTGCAGATGGAGGATGCTTGAGCTAGCATCTAGGATCATGGAGCTACTGGTGTGTGTGAGAAAGGAGGCAACTCATTTCGGCATCAAGGTAAGCTCACTACACCCCAAGAGGATCAACGACGCATCCGCTAGATGAGAGATAGCCATGAGAGCTCGCTTGAAACGCTTAAACAATAAGCGGTCCGTGGATCTTGGTGGTTGAGCGTGAGCTCCCACGACATTTTGGTTTCATTGTTGGGACCACGGATTCAAGCTTGAGCACTTGCATCCCTCATATCGAGCATCGAAGTAAGGGATTCATCCCCGAAACGGAGCTTGAGATAGGTAGGAAGTTTGGGTTTTTTAATCTTTGAAACAAGTAAGTATTTTTGGTTATTTTGTTGGTTTGATGATTGAAAAAGATGGAGAAATCATTTTAATTTTTTGCCTTCAATCCTTGTTGCATTTAAAGTAGGTTAGGATTAGGAAATCGGATCGAAAAAGCGTAGGATTTGTTACTATAAAATAAGGTAGAACATGACATAAATCATGCAAAAAATGGGAAAAAAGAGTGCTTGGGATGTTTAATGTTAGCAAGTGAGTGATTGGGGACATTAAAACCTTACCCGGGAAGGAGTTTAAGAGCCAAGAGGTCAAGGGAGAGCTCATTTAATACCCTAACATTGAGAGAGAGAGAGAGAGAGAGAGAGAGAGCTCTATTAGAGATTCGATTCGATCTTACCGCCAGGGAGTCTACCGCACGTTCTAGGTATATCAAGCCCTTCCCCTTATCCCTTGGTATCGGTCTGGAAGCTTTTGTGTGATATGATTGCATGTGTCGCAAGATTTGAGCAAAATAGTGCCTTCGATGCCGTCATCGTATGCCATTCGGTCAATCCGAGTGATCGGTTCTTGGGCTGAGTCCCAGAATTGGCCCTCAGCCCACTTACTCTCGGCCAACTCGGCCCACTAGTGGAATCACCCCATTTGAACCAACCCACTTGGCCCAAAGTTCACTCCGCCATATCGAAACTCAGCCCTCGGCCCTTCGCCCTTGGCCCTCAGTCCTCGGCCCGTCCGAATAGACCTCCTTGGCCCATCCAAATCACCCTGTCCGAGTCACTCTATCCAAGCTTCCCATTCGGCCCTCTGCCATGACAACTTGGCCCGTCCCAGTGACACGCTCAGCCCACAATTTCCATTCGGCCCTCAACCCATTCGAATCCATCACTTGGTCCCTGCAATTCGGACGAGTTGGGTCGAGTCATGATTTTTTCAAATTCTCAAGAAATTAGACCAGATCGGCTAGAGTTCCTCGACTGCGTAAACCTTCGTGAGTCCTCCCAACGCGTAGAACTTGATTCTAGGGCAGGGAATAGGCCAATTCATAGGACACAGCCACTTAGCACCTTGAGTGGGCTATTGCAAGACCCAGAGTCCTAGCGATAGCCAGCTAAGCCAAAGACCCTAAACAAACCTAAAACAAGTAAGACAACGCAATGAGAAGCCCTAAAACCTGACAAGTCGGCCAGAAGTGGGTCAACAAGCCTATCAAGCCTAAAATGAAGCGAGAGTGCATAAGCCGCTTAAATACTTGTTTTCCGCACTCACCCTCAATTTTCACACTCGAAGTACACTTAAGGACAACTGAAAGCCTGATTGAGCACAAGTGCATGGGAAAAAACACACACACACACTGATTAGAGATAAATTAAGGATTGGATGTAATAAGTCAAGTAACTCACTCAGATAAACACCTCAAGGAACCCATCAATAGGAGAAGATCCCAAGACATAGACAGACAACCAAAGCACGTAGTAGGACCAAGCAAGTGGTGCTAGAGAGGTGGATCTGACCAACTTGCTCAACCTGATCAACAGCTTGGTGGAGCACGAGAACGTGATCATGACAGAGGAAAGCTCAGACCGTAGGCCGAATGAGGAGCTCGACTTGGGTGTTTTTCCAAATGCAATTCAGTAGCTAGTGAGCAGCTACGATGTGCACACTCGATATGAGCACCGCGACAGAATGGCAGAGGCCATCATAATAGACTTGGAAGAGGAATGGAAGCTAGCTCACAAGGTGCTGCAAGGCATAGTGAAATACAACCAAGACCAGCATGCTAGGAGCTTAAGACAGAATGCAAAATTATGCAAGGTACAATGGGTTCTGAACCTAGCAGGTGGGAATTGAACCAATCATGAGAGAGCCCTGGAAGGAGACTTGACATTGAGTCAGCTTCTCATGAAGCGACTGCTCGACAACACAGCAACAGAGCAGAGTGTTGCAGCACTAGCGACATCATTACTAGCAAGATTAGGAGCAAACCAAGGCTCTAAGGGCCAGTCTAAAATCCCAATTGTTCTAAAGCAACTCGACAAGTATCAACCCCATGACGATCCATATAGCTTTGTAGAGAAATTCGAGCAAGTCTGTGAGGGCAACGGTCGTATTGACTTGACTCAACACTCTCAAGCATTCGGCCTTTGCTTAGGCGACAAGGGTAGGACTTGGTACACAAGTCTAGATGCCGGAGAATGAGCGGACTTTAATGGTCTCAAAAACCACTTCATCAAGAGATTCTTCAAGCCCGGATACTCTAACAATCTACTAGTAAGACTGATGAATGTCAAGCAGAAAGAGAAAGAGGACATATGCGACTATGTCACCCATGTGAGAGCCTCTTCAAGAGAATCCCCATAGGTGAATGACCTATCGAAAGAGCCGTGTCCAGTGTGTTTATCAGTGGAATACGGAGTGAGGAGTTGTATAAGGCCTTGGCAGGCAATTCAAGCTTGTAGTGAGACTCGCTAGCTAGGGTGTTTGAAGAGGCTATTCAAGTAGACGACCGGGTGAAAGAGCGGAGCTCCAAGAGCTCAAATTCAAAAGAGACCAACTCACAGAGTACAGAGAGAGCATGAGTCTATAGTGAACAATCAGGTCCAACGGTCTAGGACAAAGGGAAAGCCACTGAGACAAACCGTGAGGTGAAAATGGAGATAGCCAAACTGCAGAATATGTTGAGACAACCAATGCACCCACATGTCCAATGCATGTATTGTGGCGAAAACCACTTGCCGGCCAAGTGTCAAGACCTTAGGCCACAACCTTGCGCTAATTGCAGTAGATTCGATCACAATGTCACGCAATGAAGATTATTGAGAAGACTTCTGTACTCACAACCATATGGCCAGCCATATCTAGCGAGCAGACCCCAACAATTCTTCAGAAGGGGAGCCCCATCGGCCCTTCCTACGCCTAATGATGTTAAGTCGGTTGTTCCTAGAATGGACATAAACCCTACAGGCATACCTAGACTTCCTGGTCCCTACATGACCCATCCATCAAGTGACACTCCATTTCACTACATGGGGGAGCCAAATGAGGAAGAGACTTACGTGTACCCATATGTCTCGCACGACGACGAGGGCATTGTAGTCCTTATGGACTATCAACTAGTACCGATGATGGCATTAAGAAGAGGCCGAGGTAGAGGCCTAGGAGGGCAGATGTAGGATCCAATCACGTATTGGACTTGCACTCATCCAGGGCATGTCTCATCACATTTTCTTGAAAGCGAGCAACCAAATAGAGACAAGGCAGACCTAAGGTGCCTTGAGTGCGGAATCACTCATCTCTTCATTGACTGTCCTAAGCAAAAACCATCCTCAAGTTCAGTCAATGTGCCATCTGTCCCATCAGGATTGTTCGGCGTCGAGGACCTCGATGGGGAGGCCACACCTATCCCATTGCGTGTCATGACCCGAGCAGAGATGAAGCAAGCCATCATATTGTTGCCAGGTCTTAGCAACTTCGATGCAGCCTCGATCAAGAAGAAGAGCCGGAGATAGAGAAAGAAGAGACCCGAAGCTAAGATCACGCTGAAAACTGAGAGTGCCACGACTCTGCCTGCTGGAAAGAAGATCATTGATGCATAGGCAAAAACCTCAGCTCCTAAGACGGCCGAAAAGGGAAGTGCTAAGGTAGAGGAACACCTACATCCGAAGCGCCAACTAGAGGCTATCGAGAAAGTGAAGGAATGGGTGAAAGAGGCCCAAGAGCACCTAAAAGATGCTGAGCCCATCTTAGAGGTAAAATTTGAAGATCTCCTCGACCAAAATCGAGAGATGCGATTGCACTGCAAGCAGTACTGCATAGGCAAAGCCTTGACGCTACAGGCCAGCAAATCAATCACGGCCATTGGCCAAGACAATCCAGAATAGGAGAAAGACGAGCGGCTAGCAACCTCCTTACCACGCTAGTGACCACCCCTGTGACGCTAAGCCTAGGAGACTTGCTTAGGCAACATTCCACCCTATGGCAAGACTTGAAGCAGTGGGTTGAAGGATCACAAGAGCAAGTTGCTGCAAACCTGCATGACCATGATGCCGAGACACAAATACCGAGCCTAACACTGCACTCTGTGCCTAAGTCCTTGCACGTTAATGCTTTTTGGGAAGGCACCGAGATGCATGCGGTCTTACTTGTCTTAGCCTTAGGCGACACAATGAGAAAGGGGATTGTAGACATAGGAGTAGGAGTTAGTGTATTAAGCCATGCAGTGCTTCAGACTTGGGGAAACCCGCCTATCGAGACCGCCAGGTTCAATGTCACACTAGCAAACAGTATGAGAGTGAAACCATTCGGGGTACTTAAAAATTGGTCGGTGAAAGTCACATGCATCCAGTTCTCGGTTGACTTTATAGTCATGAATGGAGTGGACTACGATATCCTAAGACTGATATGTGTGGTTGAAGAACTAGTACTTGAGGAAATGATGCTCCTGTTGATGGTGTGGATGATGTCCAAAAAGATGTAGGAGATGGTGGCTATAGTGATAATGTTGTGAGAAACAGAGCTGGTGAAAGATAGTCTTATGGAAAATACAGTTGATTGTTGATCCCTCAAATGGAGAGAACTTGAATGGTCATTGGGAATGAACTAATTTTGAAAATTTATAGGAGCTTTGATGCTAAAGTAGATGTTAGGGTGCCTCATTCTCCATGATTGCGATACCTACAAAGGAAAATCTCATGTCTATTCAATGCCTAAGGGAGAGTACTAGTCTTTTGATTATGCACAAGACACATGATGTAGTTGGTTGGGGAGATTGGTTAAACTTCAAGAAAGCTTGAAGTGTTGTCCTACACTTGAGAACCTAGAACCACGAATAGCTTATGGTGAAAAATACTAAGTGTCAATGCACATGCTTACATAGCCTAATACTTAGTTGGAAGACTACATCATGGGTTCTTCTATTGATGATGATAGCTAATAAAGCAAGGGAGCTTGGACTAATGCTGAAGATGGGAAAATTTGTCATTGCAAAGGAAGATGAGGGAAACACCAATATGGGATGGATAGGAGCTAAGTCCTATCCAATCTTGAATAACATGTGTCTCCCTTGAATCAACCACACATGGTAACTAATGCAATTGTGATTTGGTTGCCAGAAGCATCGTTTCTAGCTAGATTTGGAGTTAATTTGCTTGTACTAAGATGAATAAAGTGAAAAAAGTAAAAATGTGCAAGTGATTTAGGGAAAAAGGTCTAAGAAAGGTGAGCCAAGAGTCCCTAGATATGTCTTGACATTCATGTGACCGGGGTAAATGTGGGAGATGCTTCGAAAAGGGTTAGAGAGTTAGAGATAGAGCCAATTGACCAAAGCCATTTGGCACATCTAACTTAAGGACCCTTAGATATGGTGCACTGTATGTGAGTGCATATATATTCTTTTCTCTTCTCTCCTCTTCTCTTCCCCGTTTTTTTCCTTCTTTTTCTTTATCTCATTTGTTTTTCCTTCTTTTTTTCACTTTTTGTTTTTTTCTCCTTCTTTTTGGCGTAGAAATAGTCATGTACAACTTGGTAGACATCCTTTCAAAATTGAAATGGAAGGAGCAGAGATTGAAACGTTGATTAAGAGTAATAAACTTGGCTCATAAGAGGGCTAGTGCATTGAGATGCATACAACAAATATGAGAGACTAAGCGTGGACATTGGAAGCACATTGATGTGTGGTTGAGGAAGGTATTGTTGAAGAAGAACCTATACTTATTGATGAAGATTTGAACCCTCATGATTGATGAATCAATTTGCAACTCCCCCCATAGAAGTAGATGACCAATGGATATGTGTAATAAAGATATGTGGTAAACAAAGAAATTGGGAGGCCGAGTAGTATCGATGGCTCTTTGATATGTTTGTCTTTTGGTCGAGGGGGGGGGGGGTCACCCATGAATATATGTATATATAATGTGAGTTCAAAATAAGGGATTTCTAAAACACCATTTTTATATACTTTTTACATACAAAAGGGTACCATATAAAGGGGTTACTTACAGATTGAATAGAAAAGGGTTGTGTTTAATTCAATAAAAATTCACAGATTAGGATATTTATAAATATGCCATGAACGCACGTTATATAGAGAATATGTATATAGTGAACCCCCCGAGGTCTTTTGTTAGAGTCTCTCAAATGATCTTACTTCAGAGAATAGTGCATTTATTGAAGTCTTCATGTGTCATAGCTTGAATTTGTAGAGCTCTTCTATTTTCCATGATGTCATTCTTAAGTCTTGAATGCGCAGTGATTTGCTTTGTCACTTGTCATTTTCTTGCATTTCACTAATGAAGCTTTGAGAATACCATGTAGCAGATTCAAAGTCCAAAAAGAGAATGAATTAAAAACATTATTTTTGCATTTCACCATCAAACCTTGAGCAAAAGTTGTGATCTTATACCTTTGATCAGGCCTTCACATAAGATATAGTGATGTTCCAAAATTCAAAGGGCTTTAGCTTTTGTCAGTGTAATAAAAGAAATATCTATAAAAGGAAACTAAGGTTAGTTATATACAAGGGTTAGTATTTTTTAGTTTTTGGGATCCACCAATCATAGAAATTTGACTTGTCCTCCAACTCAACAAAAGCATCTAGGTCAGTTAGTTTCATAGCTAGTCCATAAATGTAGGCAATTAGATCATCAAGCAAGGAAGGAAGGTCCTACTACAAAGCAATTAGTAATGTGTAACTCCTCTACAATCAAAATATTATTTGGAAATGGGGTATATTTTAATGTTTGTGTGGCAATGCTAGATTCCAAGAGAGGATGATAGAGTGTAAGGAAATGGTCTCATAGTAAGTTTGATCAAATTGAAGTGTACTAATTGTATGACACTGCTTAGTCATTGTCATATGATGATTTCCTTCACAAGCAATCTCAAGTCAATGAGAAAACCACTTCTATAAGAATGGACTAGATGAATTGCAATTTTTCTCAAGCTCATCAAGTATTTAATGGTTTTGGATGTCAATCATAGAAGCATAAGAAGGAATGAGTCACCATGACTACAATTTCTCGTGACGAAGGGTCTTATAATATTCATCTTGGACAAAGAGAATTTTATAAAAGAGATACTACACTTTCTTCCCAAGGGGGATGCCATTTAGAAGAAACGTAAACTAACTCATCATCAGCAAGTTCGAAATCAATTATTGTGAATAGCTTGGCATAACTAGTGAATATGGTATCAAATTGGAGTAGGCATTCTATTCCAAAGATATTAAATTTCTTTGCCAAATGAGCAGCCGTGATATTGAATGGTTGACAAACAAGTAAATGTTGAGGGCTAGAAGGAGAGTTAAGTTTAGTAGCACTAATCTGGAGGGGAGCCTATGCAACCTTCTCTTAAGTGTTTTGTGATTCAACTTTCTTATCTAGGTCTAATTGGTGGTGTGGGTTAGTAGGGACATCAAGGGCGTTGGATTTAAGAGTTGAAGTTTCTAACATATTGCTTTGAGCCACAATATTAGGGTTAGTAGAAGGTTTATGCATAATATTGTGCTTCCTATCATTGGATGAAGATTCATTCTATGTGGTACTAGAAGCTAAGGAAAGATGAGTATTTGTGTCACTCAGTCTTGGAATAAACTAGTTGTAGAAATTGGGATTGTACTATAATGAAGCATGGCCATCAAGAAGTTGTGAGTCATGTGTGAGGTAGAAAATATATATAATGGCATCCATCATCATGCCACATTATCCTAATTGACTTGCCACATGTAGTAGTTCCTCCAAAAGGACTTTGTCACACAAGGAGTCTAGTGTAGCTAGTTTAGAAATCTTGACACTTCAATTAAGTGCAAGCACTCTCATACTTGTAGGTGCCACATATTTTGGATCATGCAAGGAAGTCCAAATTGCCTTTCTTTGCTTAACGATAGTCATGACTTGAAAGCCAATTTGAGCTTCTCGACAACATTTAGAGTATCATGTCTATTTAAACATGCTTCGACCTTCTCCCTTCCATCTCCTTGATGAAATCACAATGGCTAGTGTAGAATGAGGAAATCAAGTTAAGCTTCTTTTGTAGAGATCTAGTCATGGACTTCATGACATATACTATGATACCTTGATAATGTTAGTAGATGGATTTTTTCTCTACCTATGTCAATAGTCATTTTAAGAGTTGGTCATATTCTTCAAGAGGGACTCCGCTGTTGGCATGAACATATGCATGAGCAAGTGAATTCAATGTGTCCTCAAGTTCTTATGAACTCTTATCCTATTTAATCAAACTTTTTGTTGTCCCCTCTTTGCCAAAAACTCCTTGATATATCACCTAGCTAGCTTAAGCTTTAGATGCTCTAGAGCTTTTGGCCAAGAAGAATAAGACTTATAAATTAATGGATTCATTGTGCACTTTGGGTTAGAGTTCATGTCCTTTGGTGAAATTGGAGGGTTGTTTCATGGCTAAAAGAATGATCTTGGTCACAATTAAGGGTTGGGATTGTGTGGGTTTCACTTGAAATTGGAAGTAATGTCCTTGCTCTACCTTTTCATTATAATCAACATCAAACTTTGCATTAGGATTGTTAGGTTAGGTATCCATTCTTCCATCTAGAAACTGTTACATGCTTCTTCTTGCACTCATCATTTTCCTTATTATGTGGTCTATCTAGACACATATCAATTGCTTAAGTATCTATCTAGCTTGCTTTTCACCCTCATATCAATGTTTGCATTTTCCTTTACTCATGTACCCATCCTAGAAATAGTATTGTGGCATGGTGGTGCCAGGGTACTGCATTATCTCCACTAAGATGCAATACTTTTTCTATATCTATGAACTTGTTCAAGATCTGCCACATGGTTCCCACACTTGGTAGCTACAACCTAAACTTCTCATGGTTACCTTCTCTCTAGAAATTCCAAGTTTCCATGTAACTATCAATGCTATCATAAAGAAAACTTTCCAAATTTTCAAATAACTCTAATAAGAAACTACTATGCTCAAACTCTTCCAAGTATTTGTGTAATTAAGAACTCCATTTGATAGCTTGATGCCCTAAAGAATATTAGCAAATTACCTCCGCATCCTACTAGGGACTACTTCAAAGAGACATACATACATACATACATACATACATACATACGTGTGTGTGTGTGTGTGTGTGTGTGTGTGTGTGTTATGGGCCTAGACTATGCTCCAAAGACTAGACTAGATGCAAGATTTGTCACAAGAATTCTAATTACAAGATAATCCCATATAATGACACAATGTACAATGATAACTTAATAGGATATAGAAAATTCCACAACTTGAGACCATAGGTATAGATAATAGGACTTGATAATATATGAAGGATCCCACAACTCCGGACCGTAGATATGGATACAAGATATCATAATTACAAGATCTCTCTCGATGGGGATGAAAAAGACATAAGACAATACTAGACATGATCTCATATTATGAGATTACAAGGTAACAAGACAACGGGAGTATAATGAAAGACAAGACAAGACTAAATACCATGACTAGACAAGAACTAGAACTAGAACTCAAAGTTACTTACTTAGAGGTCTCGACTCCTTGAGCTCCCAAGACTGGCATTGGTAAGTTTGAGGAGCTCTATAGCGAGCCATCCTTTTATAGGTGTTGGAGAGTGGCTAATGATCTTCTATAATGTTCCATGATAACATCATCAATGATGCAAGTGATGACATGGTATATCTTCTATAAGATTCTATGATGACATGGCAAGGGTGGGTTCACATGGTTGGCTCAAGGATGTCCTATTAAGGGTGCATTCTCATGGGGTGTGGATTCATATAGCATGAGCAGGAATTAATATGTACACTTGATCATAGCCGTTCCATGACATCACCCCCTCCTCTAACGATGAGTTCCATGAGGAGAGGCTTGGTGGTTTGGTCCAAGTTTCGTTGGATTCCTCTTGTAAAATTCTTTAACTTTGAGAGGTGCTCTTTGGAGATACTTTGCAAGTTTTCAAGTGCAATCATTGATGATATATCCTTTCCAATGTGAATAAATATTCCAATCGACCTCAAGAGATCCTCAAGTTTAAGGCATCCTCAACCTCAAATTCTTCATGATCTTCAATATGGATAGGTGGTGGGGGATTAGATCTCTCCCCCCTCAATGGTGAACTATGGTATGGCTCCAACAAGGAAACATGAAAGACTAGGTGGATCTTCATGGTGAGGAGTTAGAGTCAATAAGCAACTGGGTTGATCTGGGCTACCATAGTGAAGGGCCAAAATATCTAGTGGTCTAGCTTGGTGGAGGGCCTTGTTTTCTAGAGGTTATGCTTGAGTAACCATACTTTATCATTGAATTTGTATGCTAGATGTTAGAGACAATGCTAGTCCACATAGTTATAGTACTACTAACTCCGAGCCTTTTAGATTTGTTGCTTGAGTTCTCAGTGTATATCTGCTAGGTTTTGAGCTTTATATTGGGTAGAAAGGTTCTTTACTTGATTGGAGAGATGTGCATTCATCTTTAGATACTCGCCATAGTTTGCAAAGGAAGGAGTTCTCTTGGTAGATGCATGGATATTACTATTAAAAGCAGACTTTGCAAAGGACAAGATCTCAAACCAATCATTGTGATAATAGTTGATGGTGCAATAGAGATATTGTTCTAAGACTTGATTTACCCATTTTGTTTGGCCATCAGTCTATGAATAATTGGTTGTGGATAAGTTAACTTACACTCCAAGGAGGTGAAAGCTGAGAAGGATCGAAGCTTGCACGGGAGAGCTATGGCAGGAGAGCAAAATCGAGAGAGAGAGAGAGAGAGAGAGAGAGAGAGAGAGAGAGAGAGAGAGAGAGAGAGAGAGAGAGAGAGAGAGAGAGAGAGAGAGAGAGAGAGAGAGAGAGAGGGAGGGAGGGAGGGAGGGAGGGAGGGAGAGAGAGAGAGAGAGAGAGAGAGAGAGAGAGAGAGAGAGAGAGAGAGAGAGTGACAATGTGGGAACTCCAACAATCACAATGTGTGACCGGCCTTTCCATTATTCATCTGTCACTAAAAGAATAAAGAATAAAGTGATGGTGATGGCCACCTGCCGCCTGTAGTGTGTAGGCACAGGTACTGTCAATGTAGTAATATACGGGCAACTAGGCGGAGATGCCTTTATTGCCAACAACCTCCCACTTGAAGGAAAATCTACCCCAATGAGGAGTGAAAAAGAAAAAAGAAAAGATAGTACAACATGTACACATATATAACAAGATGAGAAAAGATGTCATCTCATCCCATGCCCATCAATCTCTTGAGGAAGGCAAAGCGCTCCGTAGAGAGGCTTTTGGTGAGTAGATCTAGAGGATTTTGGTTAGTCAAGATCTTGACAAGGTCAACATACTTGTCCTTAATGACCCCATGTATGAAGTGATACCTCACCTCAATGTGTTTTGTCTTCGCATGGAAGACCGAATTCTTGGCTACAGATTCTTGGCTAACTAAATAGCACTCATAGAATCCAAATGTACTGTAGGGATAGCACCAATACCAAGGTCATGAACCAAAAAACCTAACCATATGGCCTCCTTGCAAGCCTCAGTGTGGCTACAACATACTCAACCTTAGTGGTGGCTCTAAACTTTTGCACCTTGGACATCCAAGAGACAACACCTCCAACATAGGTAAACACATAGCCAGAAGTGGACTTCCTACTATCTGCATGTCCTACATAATTAGAGTCAGTGTACCCCACAACTCATGTATCCTTGCTGCCATAGCATATGCACATATATGTAGTGCCCTTCATGTACCTCATGATACCCTTCATGGCATCCCAATGCTTCTTGCCAGGTATAGTCATATTGGTTACCACAACACCAACAACTACAAAGGTAATATTTGGATGAGTGGCTATCATGGCATACGTAAGATTTCCCACTACAGATGCATAAAGAATCTTGGCTATCTCGATCCTTTTCTCATCTATCTCTGTGGACAATTGGCCTATGATACCTTCACATAAGACGGCAATGGATAACCAATAGGTTTCATGTCCTTCATGTGGAAGCCCTCAAGGACTTTATGAATGTACTCCATTTGTGACAAGTAGAGGGATCCCTGATGCCTGTCACATCTAATGTGCATACCAAGTATGTGAGAGGCATGTCCTAGATCCTTTATCTCAAAGCTCTTCTTGAGTTGACCCTTAAGAGCATCTAGCTCATCATGATATTTCCTTGCTAATAGTGTGTCATCCACATAGAGTACCAAAATAAGCAAAGATCCATCATGGGCTTTCTTTGTGTACAAGCATAAATCCATAGCACTATGGCTTTAGCCCTGTGACTACATAAAAGCATCAAACTTATGGAGCCATTCCCTAGGTGCCTACTTCAAGCCATAAAGACTTTTCCTCAACCTGCATACTAGGTGCTCCCTGCCAGGCTTTGCAAATCCCTTAGGCTACTCCATGTAAATCTCATCATACAAATCCCAATGTAAAAATGTTATCTTGACATCCATATCATACAAGTCCAAGTCAAGCTACATGATTAAGGCCAAAACCAAGCAGAGGGTGGTCATCTTAACCATAGGAGAAAACACTTCATCAAAGTCAACTCCATGCTCCTGTTTAAAATCCTTAGCAACAAGACTTGCCTTATAAGCTGGCTTGGGATATCCAGGGGTACTCTTCAACTTGTATACCCATTTGCATGGCAGAGCCTTCTTGCCACTAGGCAAGGAAACCAAATCCCGAGTATTATTCTTATGCAAGGAGTCTATCTCAGATTGCATAGCCCTTTCCCAGGAGTGATTGTCACACCTGCACATAGCCTTATCATAAGTTAAAGGCTCTCTTCCATCTTAGCCATCATCTCGCTATGATGCTGATCTTGGCGATTTTCCATCTTCCTATGGCAGTGTTCCAGCTCTTGATGCCGCTCAATAGGATGGGTCTCATGTTGGCATAGTGTATTATTAAGTACAACAAAACGGTCCGTCTCAAGGGCACCTTCTTCAAGCGTGTCTTCACGATCCTCTTGGGAAGAGCTAGAAACATAGATGCACAAGAATATTTGATCTTGCATTGGAAGTCCTCCTCGGCCTTGGTTTTACCCTTATGACTTGCCATACTAGGTGCAGTCCACCGGACCCCCCGTCACAAAAATTGCAATATCTTGAGCTAGGGAGCTTCGATTGCCAAGCTTCTTGATTAGAAATGGAGTCCTTGATCCCCTCTATGAGGCCATGCAAAAATATTTCCCATAGTAAATATGTAGAATTTTTTGTAATTGACTTTTCAGATCTGAGATGACAGGGTATACCTATCTCCCACTGCATACATCCACCATACATCCATCAAGTCGTACATGTTCTCTGCCAATACATGTGCATTTAGCCATCATACATCTACCAAGTCATACATTTTCTCTACCAATAAATGTGTATACATCCATCAAGTCATTCATTTTGTTGTACATACATGTGCAAGCTGCTTGGATGCCAATGATTGGGGCTCGGGCCACCAATTTAGAGTACTTGCACCTACAAATAAATTTTGGGCTCCAGATCACCGGGAGGTGGGCAAAGTTCCCCTCGGACCACCGGCTTGTGCACCCCTTCAGGGTCTTTGATGTGGCAAGGGGGGGTCACCCCTCTTTTATCTTGCCACCTTGCCTGGTATCGAGCTTTTCATCACCCGTAATATATATGACAAACATTTATTATTAAGCAACCATCATGATATGCATTTACAAATTGAGGATTGGGCCTTTTATGATATGCATGATCAATAAGGAAAATGCGATGGGGAAAGGGGTTACCTGTGCAAATCAGTGACTCACTGATTGCATCACTTACCCTTTCTTAAAATTTTTGGCTTAATAATCAAGAATCAAGACCAAGCATGGTTATGGGTTAGGGGTTAAATTCTCAACCAATAGGAAAGAAATTTGAAGTGTGCTCAGTCATGCCTGCATTTCAAGAAGTGCATAATGGAAGAAGGCAATCAATAGGTGATCCATAGCTTCAGCCTAAGCAAGAAATCATGTAAATCATGAGTGTACCCAGTCATTCATGCATTTCATGAGGTGTATAATGGAAGAAGGCAATCAATTGGTAATCCCTAGCTTCAGCCTAAACAAGAATTCATGTAATTCTTTAATCTCTCCAAGCAAGAGGTTGGAGAAGAGAGACCAAGAACCATGAGACATACTTTGATTAAGGTTGGGGAAGAGGTAGTGGCTGCCCACTCCAAGAAATTCATGGTTTTCCTCCTTCTTACAGCCCGTGGTTGTATGGAGCCTTCAATGTCTTGTGGCTCGTACTTGTCGAAGCTTGTGGCTCTTGGGACAAGAATTTGAAGGGTCTTCAGTGTACCTTGAGCTCCCTTGAAGGTTTCATGGCTACCATGGCTACTACCCATAATAGGGTTTTGGAAAGTGCCAAGAAGATGAAATGTTAGCCAAGGAGGTCAAGAGTGGGACTAAATGAGTGCCTAGAGCTAGGGTTTAATGCTGAAGACCATGGCTATGAGCTAGAGGCAGGAAGAGCAGCAGATGAATCCCCTAAAATTGCATTGCAATTTACAGGGGCAGCCCAAGGGGCTTCAATAGGATATGGAGTGGCACTCAGGTACTCCAGGGTGAGCCCAAGGTCTCAAGAAAGTAGCTAGAGGTGCCATGCAAGCCCTAGAAGAAGGGGGAGAGAGATCTTGTAAGATTTTGGGCTGGAGATTCCATGGCACCTTGAGGGTCCTGAGAGAAAGAAGGGGAAAAACTCACTTTTGTAAAAGATAGTCATGGTTAATCTTTTCCCCAAGTCCAAAGGGGTCTTCTTGGAAGAGGCACCCCTAAAATTGCTCTATGAAGTAAAAACAATCTTCCATTCTTGCCCTTCTACCTCTAAATGATGACAAAGCTCCAGTGAGCTCCCTAAGAAAGGTTTCCATAGTCTTCAAGAAGGCTAACAACTTGTCTGAGTACTCCCTGTGTACCTATGGGAACTATGTAACCAGGATTTTCTAATTGTGAAGAACTATAAGGAACCTATATATAAGGGAAGAAGAAGGATTAAGGACAAGGCTTTGATACCAACTGTAATGAAGGAGACCTAGCTAGCCTAATTAAGGGAGAGGAGAGAGAGAAAGATTACAGGAGAAGAAGAAGAGAAGAGAGAAAGACATGAAGAAGAGAGAGAGAGAAAGAGAGAGGAAGAAGGAGGAGCCATGAGAGCTTAAGAGAGGTGGAAGAGAGATTTCTTGATAATTCCATGATGCATGAGGAAACCCTCTTACACCTTTTATACCGTTAGTGTGACTAGTATTTTCTTGTATGCCTGGTTCATTACATCAGTATATGGGTGGTGCAAAGTATTTTGTTACTTTCATAGATGATTGTTCATGTAAAGTATGGGCTCATACCATAAAGTAGAAGTTTGATGTGATGTACCCGCCCTTGGATTACGTGACGAGTGATGTTTTCAGTAGTCGCCTAGAGTTTATCTTCCATCCGTCGCCATCCGTACTCTAACCAGAATGATCGGCGGCTAGTTAAACCTAGGTCTACCATGCAAGGGAAGCGTCCTACCGTTACCCATGGAGGACTGACCTGAAGGTTCCTAATTGACCTAACAATCACCTATTAACAACTAACTCACATCCAGAGGTGTCCTTGAGAGGCTTCTTGTCCAGATGGAGCAACTGCCATTACCCTTGGTTCATGGAGTACAATGCTTTTTTCCAATAGTAGGCTAAGGATTTATAAAATCCCTTGCAGTGCTCTAGCATAACTGTCGTACATTTTCCCTAAGATAATTTACAGTTCGGGTTCTGAGACCAAACCCTAAGTAGGTCAATGAATCGGCTCTTCCTAGAGTTCCTTCCTAGTGTTTATTTTTGGGGAAACCTCTCGGCTAACCGAGACCACCCTGCCATAGGACTGGATTTGTTGGGAATCCATCCACCCACTTCCCTCTATGGAAGTTCTTAGTTATCTAATTACCTACCAGATTACGTGAAACATATAAAAACAACGTTATTAATTAATATCGTTATATGCATAGTTATTCGTTTATGTAATTTACTCATGGACATACAATCAGAATAAAACAATTCATTGATTATATTCCATAATGTGCATTCTCCCGCCCATATATGAGAAAAATTACAATTTCACGTGTTGCCTCATCCGACGTATCTGCACGTCACGTGCTGCCTCATTCGGCACATCTGCACGTCGCCAAGATCAAATCCACCTATAGCTAGCGTTCATAGGTGTCCCAAGTAGAACTCGGGCCATACAGGGGACTAAGTAGTTCCTAGGTGTAAAAAAGGGATTTACTAGCCAGAGCCCCCTTGGCACCCTTCCACCTCCTACTTAATACGATCCTTTCTAGGAGACCTCTCGCCATCGGAGCCGGTCCATGCTTTCGCGGTGGTAAAAACCTCCCCTCTTGGTATGGGGATTCAACACCTATCCTTGAGGCAGGTATAGGGCTTCTCAGTTCTTATCTATTCCAATATTTAATTCAATCAAGATCTAATCTAGAAAATCACAAACAAGATTGATGTCTGTAAGCAGTTATGACTTCAATCAATCATGCAACTTTCATGTTCAAGTGATGCTTAATCTCGTAGCAATCGCCACTTGAGTTTCACATAATGAAATCTTCCCCTTGGAATTTAACTAGGGGTATCTAGATTTTGGGATCTCCAACTTCCTAGTTCTTGTAACCAAGTTTCTTGACCTTAAGTCAGCATTTCTCAAGAGACTCATCTTATTTGGATAGAACTTTTTTAGAAAAACATGTGGTATCGCGGTTGGTAAAGGGGCATTATCCGCACCCGTGACTCTGTTTGTGACTCCCGTACTTGCAATTCCAACTGTTGCTTCTACGTTAGTAGGGTTATTTGCGATTTCCACTTCTGAATTCTTTTTCTTTGGGGCCATGATAGAATAGAGATTATAGTAGAGGTATGATAGAATAGGATAGAGTTTTTCAGTGTCTTCTCTTCTCGGATCAGAGTAGAAGAGGATGAGAGACCTTCAGTATATCTTGGACAGAGTCTCCTCCTTCTCGATCAACGTCTCGTCCTCGTCAAGATTGCTCTTGTTGCTCCTCCTTCTCGATCAGTGTCTCGCCCTCGTCAAGATTGCCCTTGTTCCTCCTCCTTCTCGATCAGCGTCTTACCCTCGTTAAGATTGCTCTTGTTGCTCTCTATGGTCATCCCCAAGCCCTCAATTTATAGTTTTTGCAAAGGGGGGGGGGGGGGGGGTAAAGAGAGGGCACCTACTTTTTGGCATTTTTTATGACATCATCGATGACAAGATTTCGTTTTCTTTTTGTCCTACAACTTGTTTGGATCATAACTCCATCATATGAACTCCAAATATGGACGTTCGGATACTTAAAACGATCGAAACACATCTGGTCGACATGCTTACACGAGCATAATTATGAAAATCCATCAAAATTAGGCAAAACCGATGATTTTTATAAATCGCGTTATTTTTATCAATCTTTTATATTTGATGACTTATTTCCTTCAAAATAAGTCATAGTATATATTTGAATCCATCTAAAGTGGAAATTAAGAAATCTAAACATGATACTAGAAAACCAATCCTACTTCTTGTAAATCCTATAGAGATTCTGCAATTTTTTTGTAATGGGGACATTACATTTAATATATTAACATTTTTTCAAAGATGGTTTGCTTTGGCAGAACACCAGTTTGGGCATAGGCTGAAATGCCTAAGGACAAATAATGGGGGTGAGTATGTCTCATGGGCTTTTGAGCAATTATGTGATGAGAGGGGTATTAAACGTTAGTTGATCACTCCCTACACCCCTCCCCAGAATGGTAGGATTGAACAGATGAATAGGACCATCTAGGAGAGGGTTCACAATATGCTTAGCCATGCAGGCCTACCCTATCACTTTTAGGCTAAGGCAGTTTATGACTGTTGTGTATATCATTAATAGATCCCCCTGTAGTGCCATTGATTTTCAGGTTGCAGAGGAGGTATGGATAGGAAAGCCTTCCTCTTATGCACATTTACGTATCTTTGAATGTGAGGAATTTTTCCATGTACCCAAGGACAAGCATAATAAGCAAGATCCTAAGAGCATTAAATGCATATTTCTTAGCTATGGAGATGCAGGAGAGATGGGTTACTGTCTATGGGATCCACAAGCATGGAAAGTCATCCACAACCATGATATAGTCTTCCATGAAGATAAGATGCATAGGCAGCCTGAGAAGATAGTGGAGATATGCATGGTTATATTTTAGGAGGAGCCACGAGCTCCCGTACAGCCAGCTGGACAACTTGCAATAGCAGCAAGTACTCATGGCCAGGGTATTGGATAGAATCTTGGGCAGGTAGCAGAGTATCCAGTGTAGCGTTCCACTAGAGATAGATGCCCCCTTGATAGATTTTAGCCATTGATGCATTATGTCTTAGTTATAGATGCTTGCTCATACATTGCATGGGCACCCTCATCTCCACCCTCTCACCCTCCTCGGCTCAGCCCAAGGAGCATGGTCCTCCCTATGAGACCAACGGCCCTCCCCCCTTGGAGATGGGACGTGACTAGCAAGACCCATGGTTTTCCCCATAGCACCTATGAGTTGGGTGAGCCCTCCATGCGACATGATGAGCCCATCCTCCCATCACTCGTGACAAACCCTTCCAGCCCATCCTTGGGACAGCACCTCCCCCGTAGTGAAAGCTATATGCAAGGGCAAAATACAAATTTTGGGCAGCATAGTGTGCAGGGTGTACATGGACACCATAAGCCCATCTTCCCATCACCCATGATGAACCCTTCCAGCCCATCCTTGGGATAGCAATTCCCCCATAGTGGAAGCTATATGCAAGGGAAAAATGTAATTTTTGGGTAGAGTAGTATGCAGGGTTTACATGGACAGCATGCACATGGTAATGGGCAGCATGCACATGGCAGTTTTGGGCAGTAAGGCCCCAATGTTCAATTTGGTTCACATGTACTGCATGGGAAGCATGAAAATTTTGGGCAGCAAGGCCCTAATAATTAGTTTGGTCCACATGTAATGTATGGGCAGCATGGAACCTAGGGACATTTTGGTTAACAAGGTATGTATGGGCAACAAGGTATATATGGGTAGCATGTAGCACACATGGCATGCATGGGCAATAGGGCTCGAATGAATTACGTGACAAGATTGTCTTTACTAAATTTAATGGGCAATCCTCATCCCCAACTGAGTTAGGGGGATGGACCGCACCGATGAGGCTAAAATTGTCTTCGGTTCCCTTCACTTGGAGGGCTTTTCCCACACATGGTGGAGGTACATTCAAAGGGAAAACCAACAGTTTCGTGATTGGGAAGATTTCAAGATGCACATGGTTCAAGTTTTTGTCTCCCCTGGTAGAGAGGGAACCTTTGGGAAGGCAATGGTATCATTTTGACCAGCATAATCTCACCGTGTGGGAGTATACTAACCAGTTTATGAACCTATCCATGTATGTGGAAGTTGTTGTGATGAGGCCAAACTGCATAAATACATTTATGGACTTGATTCGAATCTCTCAGCTAATGTAATGGCTCAAAAGCCAACCACCTTGTTTGAGGCCATAGAGTTGGTTGAACGGTATGGTAGGAAATACTGCCACAATGAGGGCATGCAACCCATTTCAAGACATCAAAGATACCCCACTAGGCAGCCCCCATATGCTAGAAATTATCACAGCAACAGTGCATTGAATGGCAACCCCAAGATACCAACTTATCCCACTTTTAATGTTGAGAGAAAACATGGCAATTTTGGGACAGCACCTCTGCCCAAAGGTGACACAAAGTATGCTGAAAGTAAGACTCAGAATGCCTTAGGTTTGAATGGCCAAAGATTCATTTCCCCAGATGTTGTCAAGGACCGAAGGGCTAAGGGTTTATGCTTTAAGTGTGGGGATAAATACATGTCTGATCATGCATCCCAATGCCCATTTAAGAATGTCATTGTTAGGTTTAATAGCATGTATGCGTTGGAAGATTGTGATAGAGTGGATGAGGACCCACATGACACATCACCGATGATGACACATGCTGAAAATGCAAAATTTGAAGAGGATCTTGATCCTGATCAATTTTATGATTCTTCAAATGGGTTCCTTTTTTATCCCACTGGCTGCCCCACATTTGGCTTGGCTGGAACTGATACTTTACCCCCCCCCCCCGCCCCACTTACCCCCGTATCATTTTGTTCAATCTCCATGGCTGGAACTGATACTTTACCCCCCCCCCCCCCCACTTACCCCCATATCAGTTTGCTCAATCTCCATGGATGCATGGACGAGTTCTAGGAGCTTGAGCACTCTCCGGGTACATGGAACATTAATGGAAAGAATGTAACTTCTCAAGTTTTGTATATAGCCCTTTTTCTCTGAACTTCTCAGTAACTAATTTTACACGGTGCTCTTGCTCCTTTGGATCTTTTAAGGATATCAATATATCATCCAAGTATATAACTACAAAATCATCTAAATTCTTTCAAAAGATATCATTCATTATATGTTGAAATATTGCAGGAGCATTGGTGAGACTGAATGGCATAACAACATACTCAAAGTGACCATACCTTGTGTGGAAGGTTGTCTTTCATTCATCTCCTTCTTTGATCCGTACAAGATTGTATGCCCCTTGTAGATCAATATTTGTGAAGATCTTGGCTTTTCCAAGGAATTCCAAGAGCTTGGTATCAATGGCAAAGGGTATCAATTCTTGAATGTTAACTTGTTGAGTCCTCAATAATCCATACACATTCAAAGTGACCCATCTTTCTTCTTCACAAAAAAAATAGGGGCTCCATTAGGATACTTTGAGTGCTTGATGAAACCCTTGCCTAAGTTCTCATCAATGTTCTTGCATAGTTCAACTAGTTCCTGTAGATAGGTCAAAAAGTTGGTTACGCCCCCTCAATTAAGTTCTATAACATAATCATACGGCCTGTGTTTGGGAAAGAGATTTGCATTCTTTTTTTCAAAGACAACTAGGAATTCTTGATACTGGCTTGGTAGCTTGATTAACTCATCCTTACTAGATTCTTGAGCCAATATATGATATATCATGTAGGTCAGTTCCTACCTTACTATATACTGACTTTCCTTGATTTTCATTACGTGTAATTGTTTTGTTAACCTAATCAATTTTTGGGTTGTTTTTCTTTAGCCAAGGCATCCCAAGGATGATTGGATTTGTGGGACTGGATATGACATTAAAGCATACACAAGATTTATGATTGCCAAGAGTTACCATGAGTGGTCAAGTTTCCTTAGTAATATCTCCATATGCTAGAGTTCTTCCATCCATAACTTCAATTGTTGTAGGATTGGTCTTTTGGATTATTAGAATCAAGTATATATTTACAAATCCATCATCAATGAAACACGAAAAGGCCCCAAAGTTGGCCATGTCTTTGAGGAAAGGGTCTTACTTGGTAGGATCATTTGGACCCTGACAAGGAAAGTTTCCATGGATGTGGTTGAGATCAAGAGACCCTTTCTTATATCAAGGTCTAGTTGTATGGTCTCATTTACAACTTGACATCCTTGTTCTCTTGCTTGAGGATAGTTGCCGCAACTCTTGGGGTTCTTGCCCTCTTATTTGGGTAATTTAGGGGGATGTGTCCAAGTTTTCCACAATATAGGCATATAGATGATTCTCTCTTCGTCTTTACTCTTCTTATGGGGTCAAGGGTTGGAATTTGGGTTTATCTATTTGCATCTGTTCGGCCTTGGTTTCTTCTTTGATTGGATCTCTGATTGGGGCTAGGCTCCATTGAAGAGGCCTTAGTTCTTCTCACTTTTCTTGTTTCCTCTCAAACAATCTATTATCACCATGGATGGCTTGCATGATATCATTGTTGAGTGTGTTGCCTCAAGCATAATGTGCATGAGGTCCTTCATGTCATCTCAAAGATCCCATTTGAACTAGTTGATAAAATACTCCTCATGCCAAGTGAGATCACAAATTAATTTCCTAAATTCAGATGCATAAGCAAAGGCAGGGCCATTACCTTGTCGTAACTTCCGAAGTTTTGTTTTTGCTACTCGGCTAGTATCTACATCTCCAAACGTGGAAGTGAGCTCGCAAAGAAATGCCTGATAGTTTTTCTAAGATTGGGGCAAACCATGATAAAACTTGACCACAAAGTAAAGTCCCAATCAATCCCACCTTGGAAGCATCAGTTGGATACCTATCATGTTGCATGCGGATATAGAGATTTACTTGTTGTAGGAATCCCTTGAACTTCGAAGGTCACCATTAATTTCCATTGCACCATGCTAATCTTGGGTTCTCTTATTAGGGGGTTGATAAATAGGTGGGGTCACTTGATCACTTCCTCTGTTGTTCTACAAGTCTTGGATCTTGTCTTGCATCTCTTGAAGTGAAAGGCCTAGATGCATGAGGTGTTCTATTTGAAGTTACACTTTTCGCTCATTCAAGTCTTAAATTTGTTGTTGGAGGTTTCGAAGAGAGGCCACAATTCTTTCAAGGGTCGCCTCCACGATGGTACTCACAATAAGGCTAAAAAGTAGACTTGCCAAACTATTATGGAAGCACTAGACTATGCTTGAGAGACTAGAATAGATAAAATATTTGTTAAGAATTCTGATAACAAGATAATTCCACGTAAGGCCACAAGATGTAATGATAACTTAATTGAATACAGAAAATCTCACAACTCGTGACCGTAGGTATAGATACAAGATATCAAAATTACAAGATCTCCCTCTCGACGGGGATGAACAAGATAGTACTAGATATGATCTCATACTATGATATTACAAGGTGATAAGACAATAGGAGTATAATGGAAGACAAGACAAGACTAGATACCATGACTAGACAAGAACTATAACTAGAACTTACTTGGAGGTCTCAACTCCTTAAGCTCCCAAGACTAGCATTGGCAAGACTAAGGAGCTCTATAGCGAGCTACTCCTTTTATAGGTGTTGGAGGGCGGCTAAAGATCTTCAAATATTTTGTGATGACATCATTGATGATCAAGATGATGACATAGCATATCTTCTAGAAGGTTCTATGATGACATGGCAAGGGTGGATTTGCATGGTTGGCTCAAGGATGTCCTATTAAGGGTGTGTTTGCATGGGGTGTGGATTCATATGGAATGAGAAAGAATTAATTTGTACACTTGATCATGGCATGTTTATGAGACACACACACACACACACACACACACACTCTCTCTCTCTCTCTCTCTCTCTCTCTCTCTCTCTCTCTCTCTCTCTCTCTCTCTCTCTCTCTCTCTCTCTCTCTCTCTCTCTCTCTCTCTCTCTCTCTCTCTCTCTCTCTGTGCTAGTGGTTTGGTTGGACTCTGTTAGAATAGGGGGTGTTGATATACCAAAGTCATTAAATTAAATTCCATTAAGCCTATTTGGTTTCCATTTACAATCCTAAGAAGACTTTATTTGTATCATTTATTAGTGTTTGGCTACCATTGAGAGAGTCAAGGTGCCATCCTAGATATTATAGTGACTCACATGCCTATAAATAGGGCATGGGCATTCATCACTTCACACATCTCAATGTCATTCTTCATCAATTACTTCTCTCCTTAGCTCCCTCTAATACTATTCACACTATGAAATGGAGGACATCTTAGTTTGTGGAGGCTTCTCATGTATTGTCTAGCTCTCATTCATTCATGCTTTGCTGAGGTGACCTATTTTCTACAGCTACCCTACATTCAAGCATCAACTTGTGACAACACCTAAAAACATGCCATCTATTGCAACAAATTTTTGGAAAATTTGTATATAAGTAACACCCTACTACCATCTTTTTACATTAATTTACTACAGATGCGGTGTTGGTAGTTGCTATCTTTGGAGGCCGTGTTCTTGCAATCTAGCCAGGAGATGTTGGTACAAGGAAGTTCTTGTACGAGAGGAAGGTGGAGTTTTAGACAAAATCTAATAGCTTTACTTAGTGAATCTCAGCTATGACTATTTAAAATTTTCCTGTAGGGATTATTATCACTTAGAGGAGATAGGACCTTGTTATAAATTAGGAGTTTTCGGGGGAATTTTAGATTTAGCAAGGTCTTGACAGGTTGATAGGATATCTTAGTATTAATCTAAGGGATGGGGGATTTCACTAGTTATGCTACCTCCTACCTCCTAAGGATTAAATTCTTTATGAAAAATACACAGCATCATGATTGTGATTATTGTCTACAGTAATATTGCAGTGATGATCAAGGGGTGATCACTAGATCATTGGTGATTATTATGGAGATTTCTTTGGGGAGGTGTTGAATATCAGATTCAAGAGGATGACTTGTGCAAGGACGAAGTGATCCAAAGTGGGCATACCAGGCAAAGAGAAGACCGGATTTACTATCTATAGATGCAGAGTCTGTAAGGCACAATCTTGGACAAGCTTATGGAGGAGTCTTTTGGTGAATTAATGCCAAAGCAAGATTTTCATGTTTGATGTTCATCATTCCAAAATGTAATTCCCCGATAAGGCGTTTGCTTCAATCAAGGGTGTAAGTGGGTTCTCAATTGTAAAAAATTGGTCCCTCGTGTGTGCCAGGTGTTAAAGGTTATAAGGACACACTATCTCATATGTGAATTCATCCTTGTGTGGTGCTAAAGGGTGCCAAAGGAAATTTTGCAACATCAATCCAAGATATGCAGTGGTTAGGAGTAGGGCAGATTTCTACTTGGAAATGACTTGATGATCATGATCTATCTACCATTGATTACCAAGTATTGTGGTCCTCATCAACTAACACTCTTATACAACACACATGGTGGTCTCTTCATATTTCAACGATCCTTCTTTTGCTTTTATAAATAAATAAATAAATAAATAATACATCACCACCATGGATGACACCTTGTCACATGGTGGTCTCTTCATATTTCAACCATCCACAGGATACCTAACTCTGGTAGACCTGCGCAAAGTGGGTTCACTCCCAGGTGCTCTCAAAACATCCCTGGTCTTCCTTACTCCAGGTGTAACAATAGAAGGAATACCCAACTCATCATCAATGCTCTGTTCTGAGCCACTGGATTCACCATCCACATAAGAGTGACCTGCATTCACATCAAACATGGGCTGATCAACCTTCTCTTTTCCTTTTCGTGATACCTGCATACCACTATCTGCATTACTTTGAGAAGATTCTCCTGATCTCAATCTGCCTATCCATGGCGAAGAATGTGAACCACTGCTAGAGGACGCTCTAGGTCCACTAATATTTTGTGACTGCTGCTGTGAATTCTGTGCAGCATTACCTTTTTGTGCATCTACTTCATCAATCACATTTACTGGTTTATACCAGCTACTCATCTCATCAAAAACAACATCTCTGCTCACTGTAAACTTACGAGTAGAAGGGTTATAGCATCTATACCCTTTTTGCTGCAGATAGTAACCAATAAAGATGCACTTCTCAGCTTTTGGATCCAACTTGGATCTCAACTCATCTGGCACATGTACATAGGCAATGCAACCAAAAATTTTCAAATGAGAAATATCTGGTTTCCTACCAGTATACCTCTCCTCTGGAGTCATTCCATGTATTGCTGCAGTGGGAGTCCTGTTCATTATGTAGACTGCTATAGCAACTGCTTCAGCCCAATAAAAATCTGGCAGGTCTTTTTCATTGAGCATGGCACGAGATACCTCTCCAATATGTCTATTTTTTCTTTCTGCAATTCCATTTTGCTGTGGGGTATGACTGCATGAATATTGCTGCTTTATGCCATGCTCCTGCAAGAACCTTGCAAACTCATTTGAGAGGTACTCTCCCCCTCCATCTGACCTTAGGCATTTTATTTGCAGGCGTGTTTCTTTTTCAACCATAGCTTTAAGAGTTTTGAAATGCCCAAAAACTTCACTTTTCTTTTTCATAAAATACACCCAAACTTTTCTGCTATAGTCATCAATAAAAGTAACAAAATAATGACAACTTCCTAGAGAATAGTCCACACATCAGAGTGGATCAATTCCAATGGCTTCTTACTCTCTTGAACATATCTAGGAAATGGTTTCCTTGCCTGTTTTCCAAACTGACAGGCTTCACATACCTTATGCATTTCTGCAACCTTGAATCTAGGCAATCCTGCAACAATATTTTGGGCCTGCATTGATTTAAGTCGCTGTACATTAACATGACCAATGTGTTTATGCCAGATATCAATATCTGCAACTACATCGGTCCCATGTGCAAACATTGCTGCACTCAATTCAGACATGTCTGCATCCAACGTAAACATTCTGCCCTTTTTTTTTTCCTTTTGCTATCAAGCGACCTTTATTTTTCATATCCTCAACAAAGCATCCATGAGGATTAAATCTGACCTGCAAGCCCTGTTCAACCATTTGACCAACAGAAACCAGATTCTTGGTGATATTCGGGACATGAAATACATCGGACAGGTATTTCTTTTTCCCATCCTGCATAGACAAAGGAATTTTTCCAATCTGCACAATCGGATGTGCAGTATCATCACCAGTCTCCACAAATCCTGGTTTTTCCATTTTCCTTGCATCCTCCATCCATTTTGCATGACCTGTCATGTGGTTTGATGCACCTGAGTCAACATACCACACATCATTGCTTTCTTTTACATTTGTCACAAAATTATTCATGTGCTGCACCATAAACAAATGCTCATTTCTGTCATCACCCTGTCTACTAGAAGATGCATAATTTCCTTGCAGTTTTCCATTCATGATATCATTCTGCTTTTTATAGCAGTCTTTAGCCATATGACCCATTTTACCACAATAGTAGCATTCAACATTACTGTTTGCATTTTGGCCTCTTTGCCATCCAGCACGATCTCTTTGGCTCCCCCTGCCTTTAGAGTTACCACGTCCTCCTCCATAGGACTGGTTTTCTTGAGTTTGCTGCATATTCTGATTTCTAGCACGGCCTCCAAATCGGCCTCCTCTACCTCTGCCTCTACCTCTTCCAGCATTTGAGTAGAAGACAGTTTCTTTTGAAGTTCCTCCTGAAGAAGATGCACCACTATTTCTCTGCTCCTCAGAAATTAAAAGAGCAATCAACTCCTCAAAATCAGGAAATCTTTCACGAACTGAAATGGATGTCCGAAACTGTGCATAATTCTTTCCTAGAACATTCAAGGTCACAGAAACTAAATCATCATCTTCCACTGGCGACCCAATAGAATCAAGTGCATCTGCAATCTTCTTCACCTTCATGTGGTAGTCATTGATGCTCATATTTTCTCTTTGCACATTGTGCAACTCTTGCTTGAGCTGCATTTTCTTGGCTTGCGTATTTGTGCTATACATCTTTGACAGAGTATCCCATGCCTCCTTTGGCGTACTTGCATCCTGAATATACACAATCATAGAGTCTGAAATGCTGATAGACAGCCAGTACATAACTTTCCTGGCTCTCTCATGCCATACTTTGAATGCCTGCATTTGCTGTTGATTGGGAACATCAGGAAGAACTGGTTCTTCTTCATTTCCTGCAACAAATTCCCAATATCCTTTTCCCATAAGGAAATTCGTCATTCTAAACTTCCATGCCTGGAAGTTGTTCTTGTCAAGCTTTTCGATTACAATCTGTGAAAGAGAATCAGACGCCATTACAGAACACTACGAAAAATTCTGTCACTGCAAAAACTCAGCTTTACCCTCACAAGGCCAAATCTGCAAAACTGGCGAAAGTGGTATTTGACCACACAGTCACTTCCTAGTGACGATTTTGCATAAACAGGAACCAAGGATGATTCTGAAACTCCCAATGTCTCTGCGCACAAGCATACGATGCAATTTCTACAATAACTTTTCACCGACCTGTAGAACAGTGGTCGCACAGCATAAAACAGGGCCTTTTCCTGAGTGCGTGCAGAAAACTTCCGCCTTCAAAACAGGCCTCGAAATGGCCTCTTGCTTCACCGTGAAGGGCGCCTCAACCTAAGACAATGCACTCCTGCAATTTTCGGCTGTGCTACCTGCAGAGATCTGCTCCCAAAACAGAAAATGAAAGCAACACTGCTCCTCTTACCAGACCACCGCGAGCTTGGCTTGCTTTCTTGAACTCCTTACCACGAACAAGGCTCTGATACCATGTCAAGATTGTGGGAGAGAAGGAAGGAGTCTCACTTGTAGCTTTCTTGCTTGCACAATGGGGGAATACACACAGAGGTGGAGGCTGAAAACAGTTTTTCTCTTCTTAGTTGTGTAAGCCAAAAGAACTCTCATACAAAGAAATAGAAGAACCCTATATATGGGTCTCAAACCAAACTCAACTAACTAAGGTGGCATACTAACTGAGCCACGAACTAGAGTAGATAAGGATAGCTATCATGTAGCTATTATTCATGGGTGGTGTACCAACCGCGTCTGTAACTGACAAGTCGGTGACATAAATACACAACGGTCACTCTGGCGTATCACGAGTGGAGCTCGATATCTCAACATGGATTTGGTAACTACCACTTAGAAGTGCAAGGCCCATTGGGATTAGAGCATGAAAGAAGAAGTGTCTTAAATCTTTACATGCTTGATAGTGGGGAATACTCCAAGGTGAACAGGATACATGGTTATGGGTGGATTCAAGAAAGCCAAAAGAAATGGTTTAAAGAGCTATCTATCGAATTGTAGGAACGAAACAAAATCAATGCATTTACACCTATGGATAAGATTCTTGCCTTGGCTTACTTTCACATTCGTCTAGTTGAGACACGTACGGCAAGTCTTTGCTCAATAACTGGAGTTAAGCAAGAGGGATCAATTGGTTGTGCACAAGTGAACTCTGGCTTCTTGTCCACCTTACATGAAGCAGGAGATGTTCGTGTGGTCTTTAATGGACATGACCATGCCAATGACTTTTGTGGCAACCTTCCTGGAAATATAAAAGTTTGTTATGGAGGAGGAGTTGACTACTGTTAACCCTCAAATGAACGAAGGTGGAAAATCCGAAAAAGCTAAAGCAGAAGACAAAGACAAAGGCCAAGGCAAAGAGAAACGGAAGACAAAGACGCACAAGGAGAAGAGTCCTAAATAAGGGAGAAATGCGCACAAGGAAAAGCACAAGTCAAAACTTTTGTAAAAGAGCGCAAGCGCATCATGGTTTAATTCAAGGAGCGCCGGGCTCTCACCCATGCAATTTGTAAATGTAGACGAGCGGTGGAAAGGAAGCT
Source organism: Lygodium microphyllum (assembly GCF_053477565.2). Taxonomy (NCBI): domain Eukaryota; kingdom Viridiplantae; phylum Streptophyta; class Polypodiopsida; order Schizaeales; family Lygodiaceae; genus Lygodium; species Lygodium microphyllum. The sequence goes on from NC_141151.1 coordinate 106,644,743, forward strand.
AGGAAGATAGAAGGACAATGGGAAAAATGGCCTAGGTTACGGCCGGCCATGTAAAAAAAGGGAAAAGGGGATGACCGCCCAAAAAAGATTTAGGGTTTTGTATATAAAGTTGAAAAGTGAATGAGAAGCTCATTCTTGTGTGTGGCCAAAAGTTACTCTCCTCTTCTTCTTCTTCTTCTTCTTCTTCTTGCTTGCTTGAGCTTGTGCTTGAGAGAGGGAGTTTGAGAGTGTGAGGGAGTGAGTGTGTGAGGGTGAGGGACCGTGGGGTGGAGAAGCTCTCCATCTTCTCCTCTCTTCTTCTCTTCTCTTCTCTTCTCTTCTCTTGCTGGTGGCAATGGAGCTTGGAGCTTGGAGCAGGAGGATCGAGCTTGCTTGAAGCTTGCACTTGGATCGTGGAGCTGCCGGAGTGCGCGGGAGAGGAGGTAACTCGAACGGCACGGAAGTAAGCTCACTACACCCGTAGATATGGATGGCACATAGGTTATGTGAGAGGTAGCCATTAGTGCTCGGCTTGGAACGCTTGAAACAATAAGCGGTCCGTGGGTCTTGGCAGTTGAGCGAAAGCTCCCACATTTTGATTCCATTGCCAGACCAACGGATTCAAGCCTTGAGCGCTTGTGCACTTCGAATTGAGCATCGAAGTAAGGGCTTTCTCCGAACTGGTGCTTGAGATAGGTAGGAAGGGAGGGGGTTGAAGATGGTATTCGATCTCCTTGGCAAGTAGGTTTTTTGCTTTCTTGAGATTTATGTTGTGGAATGAAGTAGTGTAGGTATTTACTTTGTGATTTGGGTGCATTAGGGTAGGAAAAAATAAAGAAAAAGAAAAAAAACAAGCATCAGGGTTTCTACTATCATAATAGGGCATGAGGGTTTGATTCGCTTTCTGATTTGCATTTTGGAGTTAATTGGCTATCCCAGGTATATAGATCTCTTTCCCATCACTCCAGCATCATTCCTGTGGAATCTTATAGCTTACAATAAGCAATGCCTTAAGATTTTGGATGATTTCATGCTCGAAAGTGTGTTCGGGTCGGCGAAATCGGACACCCGATTCAATGTCCGATTCTCAGAATCAGACATTCAACCGTCCATCGGACCAACCCGTCCAATTTTGAGACTCGAACTATCCTGTCCGATCGAACCACTCGGACCAGTCAGAATCGGACCAGTCTAGAATCGGACCAGTCCAGAATCGGACCATCAGTCTAGAATCCGACCACCAGTCTAGAATCCAACCACCCTGTCCGATCCGATTCTTAGAATCAGACTAGTCCATGATCGGACCACCCAGAATCGGACCAAGCCGTCCAAATCCCAGAATCGAACCAGTCAGTCCAGAATCGGACGAGTCCAAAATTGGACCAACCCGTCCGATTTTGGAAATCGGACCACTCGGACACTCAGACTCGGACCACTCCGACCAACCCGTCCGATTTTGGAAATCGGACCACTCGGACCAGTCAAAATCAGACCACCCAGAATCGGACCACCCGGAATCAGACTAGTCCAAAATCAGACCCCCAGTCCAGAATCGGACCAGTCCAAAATCGGACCAGTCCAAAATCGGACCACCCTGTCCGATCCGACTCCCAGAATCGGACCACTTTTTCTATCCGACTCCCAGAATCGGACGTGACCAAAATCGGACCACTGAGCCGATTGGACCAACCCAAAATCGGACGTCTGATTTTGATAATTGGACTCCTGAAAATCGGACATTTGAGAATCGGACAGAAAACTGTCAAAATCGGACAGGTATCTAGAACACAAATTCTGATGCATCTAAACCCCAAAATTGACCCCAAAGACCACGTAGAGCTAAAGGCACATCACAGATCCATCACTGGGCTGAAACTTAGAGCAAGTAGTTCAAAATTTGGCTATAAACGGTTCTCCAAATTGCGAATGATGTTTACCATAACGGCCCTGGGGGCGGGGGGGACTGCCTCCCCGGACCCCCGCCCCTCCGCACCTCCCCCAAGTAGGTTGGAGAGAAAACGCACGCCGTGACAGGTCCTCTAAATTGGACCCTAGTGTAGTAATGGATCTACACAAGCATGGATTCTCACTTGCAAAAGAGCAACCAAAAGCTCATACCCGAACAGAGAGAAACAGAGACCCTAGAACCTCAATGGTCCCATCTAACCAACAAGGGCAAAAAGGTCACACTGCAAAAACACATACGTGTTGCATTCGGACTACATCTAGTCAAAGCGGAAAGCAACAACATCAAGCAACAATAGTGAGAATGACTAGATATGACAGTCCTGACGAGAGATGTACCTTGAGCAACAATGCACAGAAAACCCAAGACATTGGTGGAAAATGCACGTCTAGTTATGCAAGTGACTCAAGGGCATCTGTCAGAAGGCTTAAATTTACAAGCCAAGACCCGGAAGATGAAGACATATTACCACCTGCTTATCTTAGGGTCAAACTCATCGCGAAAAGAGAGCATACTATTGATGCTCCAATTGATGAAGGAGCAGATTTTAACATCTTGACCTATGAATCATGGACCCTACTAGGCCAACTAGAGCTCACACCGACTAGTGCAACTCTTAGCCCTTATGGGGGACACCCACAAGCACTCATAGGGAAGTGCAAAATCCTTGCAACAATTGAAACGGAAAGCTTGGCTATCCTATTTGATGTTCCTCCAAATAGTGCTAGCTACGGGAAAGAAACCCTCCTAGGAAGACCCTTCAAAAGGGCGACCAAGTGTGAGGCCGACTATGTAGCATAGAGGATACACCTGACACTACCGGGTGTGAGGATAGTCACAACCTTTAGCAAGGGTGACCTCATCAAACTTTGAGGGAAAGGCAAGGAAGGTGCTGATGTAATAATCAAGCCTACTAATGAGAGCAAGGACTTGTTGGAAAAACTGATATAAGCATAGGTCGAACAACGAGAACCAGAGTGAGGCCAGGCCTGGAACAAGAAGGTCAAGAGATAATGCCAAGGATGGGGGCTTTGGACTTACAAATATTATAGAAGACCCCAAAAGAAGCCCAAGCCTTATAGAGGCAGGCATCGATGGAGGGTCAGCACAACGCCGCGATGGATATCCAAAGCGTTGCTATGTGCTCAAGGGTACTATGCAGGTAACCGATGGATTTGGGTACCAAAATCCCCTGCTAAACCGCCTCTATCAGCTAAAGGCCAGAGTGCATCAAAAGCAATGAAGCACAGGAGGAAATCTAAGAGAAACTCTAGGTGTCGAGGCAAGAAACCAGACATGATTGTTCAAAAGAAAGAGCCTCAGCCTAGCATGCTAAATAGACAGATGTCATATGTAGCCATTGAGCATGCACAAAAATGATTAATGCCCAAAGAGGCTTTGATTTCCCAAGGGGAGAACAAACATCATAGGCACAACATTGCTCAAGGCAAGGCTGATCGCTCAACAAAGCAAATGGCACAATCGTCTAATAGCCTCGAGAAATTCATTCAGCCAGTGCCAAGTCCACCTAAGAGTCCTAAATCTCCTACATCCTCTTTTTCCAAACGAACACAGGAAGCACAATAGCGGTTGTCAAGGGAAACTGCTCAATTCCAATCTCTATCTCCATCTAAGCTTCCAAATGTCCAAGAGGTGGGACATGACACCATCTGTAGCTCTCAACCCAAGGATATGCATGAGCAACCTAATGTGACTAGATCAACTCATGCTCGATCTACACAAGTGAAGGTGCAAAGGGCAACAAAAGGCATGACCACTTCTGATCTGCCTAGGGACTTGACACCACAGTCTCCCAATGGTAGCCAGTCCATTGAACTAGCCACCACTACTTCCAATCAGGGACCATAGCAGTCACAATCTTTGGCCGTGACAACGCCCCTTGCGGAACGTGTCCCTAGTGGTTTACCTGTGGAGGAGGTGTCGCAACCAACTTCATTGAAAACTCCGGTACTTTCAAAGTGCCTAAAGCCTAGGCTGAAGGCGTTAAACACAAGGGAGTTGGCTGAAGAGCTAGACTCTCCGAAAAGGGAGGTAGTTGTGCTCTCACAACCTAGCGAGGCTATTCCGCAGGCCACGACTAGGTCCCATGAGGACACACTAGAGAAGGGAAATGCTGAGGCCCAACCAAGCACATCAGCGGCGGTCGACCTATCCTAGGGTCCTGAGCCATTAGATGCACTTGCACTGACCAAGAAAAAGAGGAGAAAACATCGAAGACAACAACAATCACAAGTGGTTGTGGAACCCAAGAACATTGACACCAAGAGCGCTGGAGAGATGGGGAATAAAGCATCAAGTTCATCCACCAGTGAATCCGTTGATGTCTCTCCTAATAGCGGTGAAACCTTAGACACATCTCTGTGCTCTGAAAAATCAAAGCAGCTATTGCCATCAACAATTGATTTCAACACTCAATCCACCGACAATAGAACTCACATCGACCAATCAAGAGTGGATACAACACTGTCACGACGGGATGACGAATTCACACTAGTCACACTCAAGGAGAACCATGACGCAATAACGAAGCCTCAAGAGAAACATGGAAACCCCAAGAGCATAAGCAATCCTAGCGTTGACCAATCTTGCTCATATAGGCTTGAACCCCCAGCTACGCTAAAGCCTAGACAAACTCCTACAACCTTGCATGAGATGGCAACTGAGCAAGCCCTAGTTGAACATAGAAGTATCACAGAATGCTTAGCTGAGTTGGATGCTAAGCTCAGGGTGTTCGCACGAGTTTACGTCCTTGCAGACGTGGGCACAATCCCCAAGGAGTAGCTTGGAGATTACTTGCCTTTTTCTCTATCCTGGGAAGAGCAAGAACATCTTAACGATCACTACGACTAGCTCCTGCATGAACGCATGCAACTCATCTTTGACGAGGAAGCCAACGAACTGCACTTAACTATCACGTTCAATGATGTGCTCTGCCAACCAAATCTCTTAGAGATAGAGCAACTAAAGCGACTAACAGAGGGCCGAAGTCAATTTGAACAGCGTTGGTGTGAGAACCTCATTGCAATGGCCAAACTAGGGGCTCAGATCATGACAGTCTCTGAGGAGCGATTGGCCAAAGGGCGGTCTCAAAGAGACCCAGCCTATGTGGCACCAACTTCCCTTCGAGTGCTAACTGACATTCGAGGTACGGACTTAGCTGGAACTAGCCTAGAGAGCCCTTTGATTGATAAGGTTCTCACTGAGGAGGAGTTACACGTTGCCAGTAGACTCGGACAAGGTTCCATGCTGCTCGATGTGGAAAAATATCTATTGGTACTGAGTAAGCTGCCACGAGTGCTGGATACGTGTGCCACACTCCAGTACAATCCTGAGTTCTAAAATTGGTTTTTATCCTCGTAAAGCGACATGGACTCATGGATATATATATAAATAAACAATGACTTTTATGACCCTGTATAAACATCATCAACACACACAAGCAATAAAAACCCAAGCGCAGACAGAAGAATCGGGGCCAACAGGCTACGCTAAGCCGGTCCCCCTTTCACCAGATCATGTCCACCTCCGAGCAAAGGGCATGCACCCGCATTGCCACCATGGAAAACCTTGGCCAACGTCCCTTATGATGTAAGCAGGGCGCAGTCCCTCTCTACACACTTTCCCTTCCCGACCTATCCTTCCGAGGATGAGCCCTCCAAATGTAGGACCACCAACCAACATAACTTGGCATGAGTCAAGATCTGCTCGTAGTTAGAGGCCAAAGGAACACCATTACAACGAGTACAACATGTTCCGCGCCTTCTCTTCTAGTCATATGCGTTTGACAACCCACACGAAAATCCCTTCTATGCAAACAATCTTATTCCATATCAAGGCCTAGCCCTTGGATTGCATCTTGCAGGCTTTCAGACGGAACACATGGAGAACCACGGACATCTGTCATGCAAAGACGCTCTTCACAGACGATGGGAGCATGTGGCATGTGCCCCTCCACCAGTACGCTATGTACCTACTCTCAAGAAATATGCAATGAAGCGATGGCCTAAGCGATACCGACCCAGATGAAGGCCGAAGAATCCCCGAGCCAAGAGAGTCGAGACTTAAAGAAACGCGCAGCAGGTGGCAACGCCAGTTGCATAGACCCCCAACGTACGCTCAGGCACCAGGTGCCATGACTTTTTGTTTTTTATGAGTAAAGGGGCAAGATCCCCACTTGTATACACTTCCTTCACCTACCGTTAATGTATGCGACCTTAACAAGTAATGGGATAGGCATCATAGCATTCTGAAAAATTATGTCTTAACATGATTGCATTGGTCCGATGTACTTAATACCAGCGAGCATATACTCTCACAAAGTGACAAGTGGATGCAGAATGACACAGGTCAATGTCTAGAAGTGTTTAATATCCAAGTCACCACAAGACCACCAACCCCACAAAGAACCATTATGGAGGAAGTGACAGCAATACCAAGAAACAAAAGCCATGACGGAAACGCCACTGGATGAGAACCCAAGGACACCTCTGTAGAAAAACACATATTGCAACTGAGCATGGCCAAAGCATAATCATCGATTACCTTCTCCTTCTTGGCCAAACTCTATGTTCGGGCAGGAGCCATGCTCTCAACAAGGGCGAACGTCTCTTCATCATCCAGGATTCAATTTGCAAGATGCTCTACCCTTGTCCATGCACAGCTCACTCCAAGTGCTACCTCAATTGTTTGATGTCTCACATGTTATAAAGAGGTTTGCAAAATCTCAAGTGTATCTCTTCATCTCAACAACAATTCCTCTGGCATCAAGGCTGGTGACACAATCATCTTTGTAATATCAATTCTTCATAACCTTTGAATCCCAACATTTCTCAATCCAAATGAAAGGCTAGCAGCCTCAATGTATGGCATTGATTGTATTCACTTTTTCCACCCAAAAAAAAGGGGAAAAAAAAGAAAAGAAAAGAAGAAAAAAAAAGAAAGAAAGAAAGAAAAAAAGAAAGAAAGAAAGAAAAAGAAAGAAAGAAAGAAAAAAAAAAGCACACCATCACAACATCATACCTAGGGTCCTCAAATTAGGTACGTCCAGTGACCTTGGTCGACTGGCTCCGTCCCTAATTCTCTAGCCCTTTGTACATCCCCCACAATTTTTTAGGGCATATCAAGGGCAGGACATACCTAGGGAGCTCACCTTGCCTATGGTTGGACCTGTCACCCTGAACCACTTGCTATTTCTTTTGCACTCCATCTCAATGCCATTACAATCAAAAGTGGTAAGCAAGGCATGAAAGACAATGGAAAAGTACACCATACTTTTCAAGCACTACAAGTAGTCACTAGCTACCAAGAGCTAGACATCAAGGAGCTCAATTATGCTACATGGCCTTGACAAGACCATAATGATGTCTCAAGCAATCTTCAAGTGTACTCCCTGTCTTCATTGACAAAATTTTCCATCAACTTAGCCCCTTGCTTCACTGACCCATTGCTATACAAGGAACCAGGCCGACAGTCTTCTAACTAAGTAATATCTAAGTATGCACAAGCACTCACATAATACATGCACCGAAGTGTATACACAGTTTGGGTCCTCAAGTGCAAGACATTACTCTCAGCTTGCTTAGAGTTCGACTTGTCTCCCAAACTAATTGCACTATGTCTTGTGCACAATAGAGAAGACTAGCACTACCCTTAGGGAGAGACCACATGAGAGGTTTTCAATTGCAGGTGTTGAAGACTCCAACGAAAGTGTCGTTCGCTCTTTATCAACACCCAACTCTGAATGCTTATTCCTTACCATCCGACAAGCCCGCAAAGAATCGTCCTGTGCAGAATCCCCAACAAACCAACACTTTTTCTGGCCATCAATGCAATCCCCAATATAGAATAGCCCTACCACCAACTCCAACAACCTTCCACCAGCCGCCTTTGCCACCAATAGGTTCCCCAAGACCTTCTGCCACACCACCACCAACACTCCTCCATGGAAACCACAGGCGTCCTTGTCATCCATGTCTTCGGTGCATGCTACAGCTTGCTACCTACGACGGTGAGTGCCATGGGACTGACACTCATCTAGGAGGGGGGTAATGTTAACCCTCAAACGAACGAAGGTGGAAAATCCGGAAAAGCTAAAGCAGAAGACAAAGACAAAGGCCAAGGCAAAGAGAAACGGAAGACAAAGATGCACAAGGAGAAGAGTCCTAAATAAGGGAGAAAGGCGCACAAGGAAAAGCACAAGTCAAAACTTTTGTAAAAGAGCGCAAGCGCATCTTGGTTTAATTCAACAAGCACCGGGCTCTCACCCATGCAATTTGTAAATGTAGACGGGCAGTGGAAAGGAAGCTAGGAAAATAGAAGGACAATGGGAAAAAGGGCCTAGGCTACGGTCGGCCATGTAAAAAAAGGGAAAAGGGGATGACTGCCCAAAAAGGATTTAGGGTTTTGTATATAAAGTTGAAAAGTGAATGAGAAGCTCATTCTTGTGTGTGGCCAAAAGTAGCTCTCCTCTTCTTCTTCTTCTTCTTGTTCTTGCTTGCTTGAGCTTGTGCTTGAGAGAGGGAGTGTGAGAGTGTGAGGGAATGAGTGTGTGAGGGTGAGGGACCATGGGGTGGAGAAGCTCTCCATCTTCTCCTCTCTTCTTCTCTTCTCTTCTCTTCTCTTCTCTTCTCTTCTCTTGCTGGTGGCAATGGAGCTTGGAGCTTGGAGCGGGAGGATCGAGCTTGCTTGAAGCTTGCACTTGGATCGTGGAGCTATCGGAGTGCGCAGGAGAGGAGGTAGCTCGAACGGCACGGAGGTAAGCTCACTACACCCGTAGATATGGATGGCGCGTCGGTTATGTGAGAGGTAGCCATTAGTGCTCGGCTTGGAACGCTTGAAACAATAAGCAGTCCGTGGGTCTTGGTAGTTGAGTGAAAGCTCCCACAGCTACCATGCATATGGTAAAGTTGGTTGGTCTAGACGAGCAAGAGTTGTCCTTGTGTCATTGAGGTCATCAACTAGTAGTAATACCTCACACATTGACATTTCCAAGGGTGCAAAGGTGCCTATATTACCCTATGTATGCTTTCTCATTGTAAGCGGCAGTTACATTCTCGTAGCATCTATCTCTGTCTATCTCTGGAAAAAAGCTGCGAAAAAAAAAAGGAATTTGGGGGGCCATGTCTTCTCCTACGGCTACCTCCCTCTCACTCTCGCGCATTTTTATCCTGGCTGTTGCACCTCATAGAAAATAATAAGAGCAAAGAGAGAGAGAGAGAGAGAGAGAGAGATATATATATATATATATATATATATATATATATATATATATATATATATATATGCCTTGTCTGAGTGATTAATGACTGACTCGGACCTCAAATCACGCTTCACAATCAATAAAGGCTGGTTACTTGTTGAACTGCAGAAAAATGACCACGCTCCAGGTCTCGGATCTCTGAGACCATGCCATTTCAAAGAGAGAGAGGGAGAGAGATTAATACAAGAGAGCATTCGCAACAGCAGGCATCATCCCATGCACGCTATGCGCGTATACTCCATGGTGGATTTTTACAAAGGAATTCGTACTTGCAGATTATTTTAATGGACTCACATATCAAGGTGAATAGAAGGAGGGCTACTAGGAAGCAACCATGGAAAATAGGAAGATGTAGTAACTACTCTAGGTCCGATTGCAATCAAGTATGGCGATGCTTATCAGCGTAAAGAAGGGATTTGTGCTTTGTATGGAAATAGGGAAAGGGGAGACATTCCGATAGCTTGCCGTATGCATCATGAGGTAAAATGTAGCAGTAGCGCTGCATGATGAGGAGGCAACTTGAGGCAGCATCAATGGAGAAAATAATCGTTTGTTGTGTGAGAATTTGAGAGAGTCTAAGACAATCAATCGACGTCAAATTTGATGGTGGCCATGTTTCATATGGTCCATCCATGACACATAAAATCATGAGGAATTGCAACATAACTGAATATGTTGACATGATTGAAGGACAAGTGCATATTATTGGATGATGTCACATGTGCCAAAAGAGTTTGATGAACTGAAGCAGAGTGTAGGAAAGCCTATACATCGGTTGCCTAATGCAAGTTGACAAGGAGACTTAACCAAAATAACTGAACAAGGATACAAGTATAGGAAGTCACACTATTACTACTGCTCTCTTCTTCACCATCAAAGCTCCCCCTTCTCATCACCAACCATTGAATCTAGAGATAATGAAGAAAACTTATAGCCCAATTTTTGGAGTTGCCACATGGACGGAGAACCTTACAAAAGAATAGAAATCCCAATATCTTTTTCTATATATTGTATCCAAACCATCTCCTGCAAAGTGGAAGCCCGATGGAGATATTCAATTACCCTCTGCCCCTTCATGAGTCGTCATCCTCAACTCCATGGAAGCCATAGTTTCAAGTGAAAAACTAATCAAGATTAATCTAAAAGAGTTCTAAGGGGCCATTCCTAAGGCAACCATACACTTGGCAAATGGATCTTCTGAGAGACGAGAAATGATGAGCTTGCAGTGCACAATCACTGGCTAGAAGACATTGGCCGCACTGCATAGGACACGATCTTCAAGGACGTGACAACGACCCGCGGGATTTACAAGTACGTACCTAAACTGTTTATCTAAAATAAATGATATAGTATGAGAAAATTTTCAGTTTAATATTTTTAGAAAATGATTTGAAACTTTTTTTCTTGTGTTTAATGATTGTCTGCATTCATGTGTACCTGAAATTATTTTTTAAAAATAAAAAATAGTGAAAAATGTTTTAAAATGGTTCAAAATTGATATATATGAATTTTTACAAAATGTTTTGTTGATCCAATATGACTTATGACATTTTTTTCATAAATACTATGTCATTAGAAATTTATTAAAAAAATCATAATATTTAAAGACTATTTAATATATTTAAAATTTCAAAAAGTGTTATTTTTAAAGAAAAATCATAGTTTTCATTTGAGTAAAATATGTTATTTATCAACAAAATATGAATTTTCACATGAAAATATGAAAAGACAATTCTTGATTTCTGATGAAGTTTTTTAAGCTTTAAAATGAAAAGAAACAACACTTTAAATATATTCTACTGAAAGAAACATTTACATATAAACATGGTGTTTTTATTTTGAGTAAATAAAACGATACATGATGTACTATTCAATAACACAGGGATGGGTAAGAATGAGAGATACAATAGTATTTTATGATGTTTGATGATGATAAGAAAATTATAACCTTAAATTTAAATTACAAATATCAAAAACTTAATAAGATAATCATTTTGATGGCATGAGGGAAAGCCTCATCATCCATATTTAGGATCTATATTTTGTTCAAATTAAAAAATGATTATCTGATGATTGCAAGAATTATGAGTGGAGGGCCACTAGGGCTAACTGATAAATTAAAGGGAAATATGGGGATTTAAAATGAACTATGTATGTGTTTACGCTGGAGTGTAGAGAGTATTTGTTTTTATCCTGATTGGTATTTAGTGAAGAAGAAGAAAGAAAGGACGTTATTCTCGCAAAACGAACTAATGATCTAAACACTAAAAAACAATGACGAATTGCAATACAGAGAGGGAAAACATTATAAGGAATTAAAATTATGAGTTTATGGTACGTTAGAAAATGTGTTTTGAATGTTTGCTATCACTTAAATAAATAAAACAAATTAACTTTAATGAGTTGGAGAAGAGAAATATAAAAATGAATTTAAATGGGGATATTCAAATAGATCCAAGGGATCTATACTTTGAAACAAAAATCTTAAAGTCAAACATCAAAACTTCCTGGATAAACCGCCACTAGTTTGGCAGGAGCAAATTATGAGGAGCTGCCCCTAAGAGATGGGGAGAAGCCGTAGTTTTCCTAGGTTAGTATTCTAGGATCCAACATAGAGACCTAGCTGTTTAAAGAAATGAAATATGAGATTGAATAAGCTTACCAAGTTTTGTTCAGACGATTAGTTGGACTACCGCTAATAAGTATCAAGATCACCTATATAGTGCAACAACTCTTAGGAGTTGGCTTGCCGACCTAGTTAAAGGTGGCTTGGTCTTTGGCCAGTCATTTTTTGGTGCGTCTTCCGGGAGCCAAGTGCACTTGAACGGGTGCTCGATTTTCCTAGGGTATTTAAATCCTAGGTGTTATTTATGAGTGAATACTTAGTCTCTTTTCTAAGGGACTAATTTCCTAATTTGCCCCAAGAGTGCCAAAGAAGAGTGCTAGATTGGGCGAGAGATACAGAGTTAGTAGAGGGAGGCGAATATTTTGGCCCTAAATTAATTGTGGACATAGAGCAATTATCCTCTTGGAGTTGGGGTTATAACGATTGTGCACAAACCATAGTTCTACTAGCAACACACTTTGGGCTAATAGACGCAGTAGAGATAAATACAATTAGTGTATCGTACCACTTTGATTGGTATTATCGCAGCTCTTAGCAAACCTTTAGAAGAGTGGTCTGGGATGATGTGCTGCCTTGGATACGTGTATCCAGAGGTCTAAAAGTTACTTTTGACACAAAAGATGTCAAAGAGGTTGCTGAAATCTTAGGCTTAATCCCCGAGCAAGAAGAAAAGTTGCCTTATGGGGAAATAGACCCAGAGTTGCCAACTATTTTGAACCTTCTAAGTGCGCACACAAGCGAAAACCTAATTTTATAGCTTCAAATAAAAAGAGTGCAATTTTGGAGTATGACAGTAAGAGCTAGTTCAGTAATCGTGGATGAATTCAGAAGAGAGACGAAGGCAACAAAATGAGGCCAGAGATGAGCGAGTGAGAGAACGAGCGGCGTGACAGGAGGCTTGGTAATGAGAAAGGCTTGAGAGGTTCAATGCATTACTGAACTTGGGGATAGACGCTGTGTCTAACTCAAATGTAGAATCCTTAGAGCCTAACGTATCATTTGATAAAACACCATCAAAGGAAAGTGAAGCGACTTCATACCAGTGGGATCGAGTGGTTTCAAACATTGATAGTTCTACTGAGGTAAAGAGTACCCAGAATGAGAGCGTGGAGAGTAAAGCTAATGCCACTATAGGGAGTAACGAATCTACATTTAGTTCAAATTTAGAATTTATTTTTGGGTTAAACTAATTATTTAAAGCACCAAAAGAACCCTTGTGGATAGATCGAGTGACAGATTTGGGATTTCATTCTTTGTTTCGTATTCCCCATCAAAGAGAGCAATCAAGAGCTGTATATGACTTTGGATTAAGATCCTTATTCAAAGAATCCAAGGAACCCGTGTGGTCTGACTCTACTTCAGATTTTGGACTAGGAACCCTATTTAGGGAAACAATGGCTCGAAACCTAGTCAGATTAGCTGACTTTACGCAATTCGGGGGACTGTGGGACGAAGATCCCGATGCCCATTCGCAACGATTTGAGGTTACTTGTGTCGTCAATGAGATAATAGACGACGAACAAAAGCTTCATATCTTCCCTGCAACATTAAAAGATGAAACAGCGAGGTGGTACGGGAACCTGGATGCTCAACATAAAGGAACCTATGCTACCTTATCAAGCGCTTTTCTTGAAAAATTTAGGCGACAAGGTTTTCAAGATAGATTGGCTCTTCAATTAGATTATTTATCTCAAGGAGCAAATGAAAGCGTTGAACGTTACATTGAGCGTATGGAGACAATCATTCGCAAGATGAATCCCGCTCCTAATGATCCCATGCAAAAACGTAAGTTTATTGATGGGCTTAATCCTGAAGTTCATCAGCATGTTAGTTTACAACGACCAGCTACGCTGGCAGATGCTAAAACACATGCTAGATGGTGGGAAGAAGTGCAGCTTAGTCAGCAACGATGGAGAGATCTCTTCAAGGAACCTCGGATGGAATACCCTGCCAGCACTTCAGGCGGGTACCTAAGAATGTGTCTTATGTGACCGTGCCTTTAAATCCATCGGTAACTACAAATTCAAATGTGTCAAGTGCACCTTTAAATCTGTACACTTCGATCCCAGCCTATATGATGCAAACAGGAATGCCTTCTATGCCGCAACCTCAATCTCCTCTTGATGAAGCAAAAGTAGCAGATATTATTACGAAATCCCTAGGAAAATTGAAGGAGGAAATTATGAGTGCAGTACAAGCACCTTTGAAGGAAATTTTTTCGGTAACAACACAAGGTCCAAGTGCACAACAAGGCATCTCTTCCTCCTCTAATTCAACTTCAAACCCACCTAGATCAAATATATGGTGTGGTAAGTGTCATGGTTACGGCCATGTGGCTACAGAGTGCCCGACACCTTCAAGATTAATACCTGATCATCCATCGTTCTGTACTTTTTGCCTTAAGACAGGGCATTTGGATACTAACTACTGGCATAAGATAGGGCAAGAGCAACAACAAGCTCGTTCAATTCAAACGAATTATAATTATATGGATCATAATAATACAACTTATGAGATTGGACCACCCAATCAACCTTTTAGGCCATGAGGATTGCCAACCCACGGTAGACCTCCAGTACCCCGAAACAATTATAATAGTGATACCAATCGAGGGAGAAATTCTCCTTTTAGAAGAAACAATGGAAATTTTCGTAATCAAATGGGCCAAGGTGGACAACAGCGGCCTAGGGGACCAGTAATTTGTTATCGATGTCAACAAGAAGGCCACATAGCTCCGTATTGTCCAAATGCACGTAAAAATCAAGACTATACTCCTCTTTGCAGGAAGTGCAGTGGTGAAGGACATTATGAGGAGAATTGCCCTAAGAGAGAGGATAACAAAATTACTGACAAAGGTAAACAAGCCTTTAATGAACCTTCAATGTCTGCTGCAAATTTAGTTGAAGTAGAAACAATACGGAAAGATACTGGAGTTAAGCTAAAATTTATACCTCGTAAAGTGACCTTTAAGGCTGACCCTATGACTGGTGTCATTACTAGGGCACAAAAGCAACAACAAAAGGAGCAAGGTTTAGAGGAAGAGAGTCCACAATTAAATGGAGCATTGAAGGATAAATCTAAGGACATAGATCCTAATGTAGAACTACCTGAATCGGATTCTCCACAGCATTCCTCTAACCACTTGTTATTACCTATGCCTTTAGCAAATCCTAAGATTCAAGTGGGAGTAGCTCCTTTTCCTGAAAGATTGATTCCTCCTAAGGAAGGAAGTAAAGAGCAATCGGAAGTAGGAAATAAGACCTATGATCTTTGGGCTGCATTAGAAGAAATATCATTGACTATTAACCTTCAACAATTGCTAGAAATAGTGCATGTTTGTCGGAAGAAACTTTCTCGTAAATTAGTTCGGCGTCGAAGGAAGAGGATTGAGATTAATGCTTCCAAAGTAAGTGAAAATTCTTCTAATAGAAAAACAACTAAGGATGTAAAAATAGTAGATTTGTTTGTGGATCCAGGAGCTCCAGTCATCGATACTACTATTAATGGCCACTTGCTACATGAAGTGTAGTTGGATGGTGGCTCAGCAGTTAATTTGATGACAGAACAGGCAATGCAAGAATTAGGGTTGAAGGATCTAGAACCTACTCATATTGTTTTCCGGGTGGCTCATCAGAGAAAGGTGACTCCTTTGGGGTTACTGCAAAATGTGAAATCTATAGTAGCTGGATTAGAATTTCACATGAACTATTTGATTGTTTGTTTGCAGACAAATATTTCATCATAGTCTATGCTACTGGGAAGACCCTGGTTATACCAAGCAAGATGCATTCAAGACTGGTATAAAGGTTCAATTGTGATTGGTCCTAGAAATGATAGGGTTAAAATACAAGTTATTTCAAAAGGGTTTTTGAAAGAGTCAGGAGATGAGGCAATTAGTGAAATGGATGAGAGATCCAACAGTGAGTTTTATGATTTGAAAATGGAGAGGACTGATCATGAAGGGCCTTATGCCTGGTTATTTAAAACACCACACCTAGTAGGAGCAGAGAAAGTAGAGGTCAATATAATACATCAGTCTCACAAGGTAGAACAGATGGGTATTGGTGAATATGCTGTAACGTTTTCATCTGACAATGATTCGGATAGTGATTTTCCCCATTGGTTATCTACATCCGAAGATACAATCCTAGACTACTTAATGCTTTCAGCAGAGAAAGCAGAATATTTTGATAATTCACTTGAAATACGTTTTTAGTTATCCACGGATCAAGAAGAGAATAATCAAGAAAATGCATTTTTTGCATACAGCAGGTCAGAAGAGGTTTCTATGGATGAATTAGAGGAGGAAGAGATGCCTGAGTTAATGACATCTGATGTGGCTGACATCTCAATAACCTCTTCAAAAAGTATAGAAGAAGATGATGTTATTGATAATAATAATAGTATGCCTGAGAACAGGATCTTAGCAGCTCTTCCTTATGGGGAAAATGCTTTACCCTTAGGATTTGGACAACTGCCAGATAGAGCCAAAAGGATTTATTACTACCAACTAAAAAGAAAGGGAAGAGAAAGGAGAAGTAGGCATGGGTGCAAACCCTTACAAAGACCACTATCTCGTGAGGATGAGGATGATTCATCTTCGGCTTTTATTAGGTTTTCACAGACTTCTCATGAACATCATGGTAATTACGTTAGGATTATTAGAGAATTGAACAAGGCATTGGAAGTAGAGCGTGAGGCAGTGTTAACTGCTGTAAATGAAACAATGAAGAAGATTACTGAGTTGCAAAAGGAAAAGGCAGAATTTCAATTTAGAGAAATGCGATATCTAGATGAGATCTCGCTTTTAGAATTTTATTTAGAAGAACAGAAGTCTAAATTCAGAGGGAGTTACAGATGGAACAAGCTTTACCTATGGATATGAATTATTGGGAAGAATATGAAAAAACTAATAGGTTTTTGGAAAAATATAAATCTAAGGGTACTTTTGTGCCAGAGACTCAAGAGAAAAACCCTACAAGTGTTCCCTGGTTGTGTCATTCTTTTAAGCGTTCCAACGGAATTACGCAGAAGATGTATCGCTATTCTAGGGGACCACTAGTTGGTTATCGACAAGTCTAATCTAAGCCCACCAAGGTCAAATTGCAAAATATGCAAGAGGTGGTGTTGCCTCATCCAAAAGAAAGAGTAATGGATTTCACTATCTATGGGGTTGGCCAGGAGCCACAACTTAGATGGTTTGAACCTGCAACACCTAGGAATTTTGTGGAACTGAAACAAGTCATACATTATTTGGGCTGTCGAATTCAGGGCGAGGAGGATGAGAATCTAC
The DNA here is from genome assembly GCF_053477565.2 of Lygodium microphyllum. NCBI lineage: Eukaryota > Viridiplantae > Streptophyta > Polypodiopsida > Schizaeales > Lygodiaceae > Lygodium > Lygodium microphyllum. The sequence goes on from NC_141151.1 coordinate 106,661,886, forward strand.
ATTCGTTAATTCTCAAGCTTAAAGATAAGCGATGGTCTTGGAGTGTAGATGATCAAGAATGCTTAGAAAAGAATAACAAAATCTTACGTTGATATCGCCGTAGGTTACATGCTCAATATCCATGTAATTCAGAGCAGATACCTAGCGTAATTGACTCTGTAGAAACTTCATTTATTATGAAATATCATAAAGACTTAAATGCCAATAATGGTTGTTTAGATAAATATTGGAAGGGATATACTGAAAAATCATTTCCTGAGATAGCAAATGTCTACGGAGTAGAAGTTGATGGTGCTACTCAAGATAACCTGGCTATTATTCCTTACAGGGCTTTACCCTTAGTACATTCTGTGAATGTGAGGGAAGAAGCACCAGAATCAGTACTAGGCATAGTCTACTTGAAAATGTATCGATGTAGATATCCGAAGATGTGCCTACAATTAAGCCACGAAGAATAGCTTCTCTATTTATTGCAGAGCCTGAAATTGAAGTAGTTAAACTTAAAATGGTAGAAGGAAAAAATTTAAATTTAGGAGACCAATTGGAATCGCCACATTGTGAAAGATTTGAAGAACTCTTACGAGCGCACGTTGACGTTTTTGCTTGGTCATATAAGGACCTTAAGGGTATCAAAGCTAAATTATGTCAACATTATATTGATCTAGAGCCAGGCACGAAACTCGTATGTCAACATCAATGATGGACAAACCCTGTATATGCAGAGTTAGTGAATGTTGAAATCACTAAACTTTTAGATGTTGGGTTTATATATCCTGTTGCATATAGTGAATGGGTGTGCCCTATTGTGGTAGTATCCAAGAAGAATAGTAAGAAGATTTGTATTTGTGTCGATTATAGAAAGCTGAATAGCAAAACACATAAGGATCATTTTCCTTTACCATTTACTGATCAGGTACTTGATAAGGTTGCTGATCATGAGCTGTATTCTTTCATGGATGGATTTAGTGGTTACAACCAAGTACTAATTCATCCTAAAGATCAATCCAAAACTACATTTACTACTGAATGGGGTTACATTTGCTTATAAAGTAATGCCTTTTGGTTTGTGCAATGCACCCGCAACATTTCAAAGGGTTATGATTGCAGCCTATCAAGATTTTCTGCGCCAATGGATGGAAGTCTTTCTAGATGATTTTTGTGTCTATGGGACAGCAAGAGAAATGCCCGAGCTACTAATGCAAGTGTTTGAGCGTAGTGATGATGTAGGTATCTCCTTGAACCCTGATAAATGTGTTTTTGGAGTGCCAAAAGGAACCTTATTGGGGCATATCATTTCTAAGAAGGGCATTGCTATGGATCCAGCTAAAATTGCAAAGATTTTTGCACTTCCACCTCCAACAAATCTTAAGCAATTGCATGGTTTTTAAGGACATCTAAATTATTATCGGAGCAAAGGTGGCATCACCTTTGACAAATCTGCTACGAAAGGATACTCCTTTTACTTGGGATGATGTCTGCCAGAAAGTAATTGAATTTCTTAAATAGACGTTAATTGAAGGACCAGTATTAGCACCCCCAGATTGGACAAGAGAATTCCATATTCATGCCGATGCATCTATGTATGTTGTAAGGGCTGTTTTGTGCCAAGCAGATGATAATAAGGTGGATCGTCCAATTTATTTTGCGAGTCGAAATTTAAGTGATGCAGAAATGAATTATACCACCACTGAGAAAGAATGCCTATCAATGGTATTTGCGATGGAAAAATTTCGTCATTATTTATTAGGGAATAAATTTACCATTTATGTTGATCATGAGGCATTAAAGTACTTGCTTAATAAAGCAGAACTTTCAAGACGTGTTATTCGTTGGATGTTGTTATTCCAAGAATTTGATTTTCAAATAGTTACTCGTCCTGATAGAGCTCATGTCTTAGCAGATCATCTCTCACGACTATTAACATCAGACAAGGAGGAAGGAGTGGAAGATGATTTGTCGAATGCATCACTTTTTACTGTGGAGACACAAGTTCCATGGTATGCTGACATTGCAAATTTTTTGAGTACTGCTCGATATCCACCTGATGTGTTGATAAGCGTCAGAAACGTCAGATATTAATGCAAGCACATTCCTATGGATCATTAGGGGGTTACCTTTATAAAAAATTTCCACACGACGGTATCTATCGATGATGTGTAAGGGAAGATGAAGTTCCACTAGTTCTTAAGGCATTGCATGATGAGTCGTGTGGTGGCCATTTTGCCGGTGAATTGACTGCAAGGAAAGTTCTATTAGCTGGTTATTGGTGGCCTACCCTATTTAAAGATGCTTATTATTATTGCCAAAAATGTGATGTATGTCAAAGGACCGGTCGTCCTTCTAAGAGTTTTGCAACGCCTTTAACACCCATATTAGCATTAGCACCTTTTGAGAAGTGGGAAATTGATTTTGTGGGCCCAATTGATCCGTCTACGAGATATCGATCAAATCGTTATACTTTGGTCTGTACTAACTATATTACAAAGTGGGTGGAAGCAAAAGCGTTGAAGACAGATAAAGCCATTGATGTGGCTAAGTTTATGTATGAGAATATTATTACACATTTTGGTTGCCCACTAGAATTAGTAAGTGATTGAGGTTCCCATTTCTTGAATGGTCTTATCAGCAAGCTAATGGAAATCTACAAAATTAAGCATCACAAATCAACGCCTTATTATCCCAGAGCTAATGGTCAGGTTGAAGTAACCAATCGCATTATTTGTGTAATTTTAACTAAAATGGTTGCTTCTCACAGGCGAGATTGGGATGAACGTTTATATGAAGCGTTATGGGCCTATAGAACTACTTATAAGGTGATAGTGCAAAATACACCTTTCAATTTAGTTTATGGAACCAATGCTATATTCCCTGTTGAGCAAGAGTTGCCCACTTTACGAGTAGCTTTATCATTACGACTAGGTGAGGTTGAATCTTTGAAACAACGGGTTTTACAATTGGTAAAGTTGGATAAAGAGAGATTATTAGCTCTACAAAGTCTAGAAGCAATGCAAATACGTCGTAAAGCATGGCATGACCAGAATATTAAAGTACAGGAGTTTAAGGAAGATGATTTAGTTTTACTTTATGATAGTCATTATTATAAGTTTCCTGGGAAGCTGAAAATTCGTTGGTTAGGACCTTTTAAGGTTGTTCAGGTTTATGATATTGGTTTTCTTGATGTGCAGGATATTAATGCTGAAAATGAGATATTTAGGGTCAATGGCCTGCGCCTTAAACATTCTGTGACTTAGGATAGCTAGGTATAGTTAGGTTAGTAGTTAAAATAATATCTTGACTAATCTATCTTTGGATTTCTTTTCTTTCTTGGGGGGTTTTTAAATGGGATGCAGGTATGGCTTTTTGGTGGATGGATGCACTTTACCCTCGTCTTGATGCTGATAGTTCTGATCCTATTCATGCCGGGCCTTATGATATTCCACATTTTCAGATGCATGACAGGTTTTTATATGCACGGAGGGGAGAGGCCTGTTGTGGTTCTTCTTTTGTGATTATTTTTTGTTTACAGTACCATCCACCATTTGGTTGTAGGTCTTGTCACCGGCATTTATTTGTGCGTGCTCAGCTCTTGTGTTGGCAGTATCGCACATACTTTCGACGCTATGGTACCACTGCCATGCAGGATATGCTTGGTTATACCTACCAGCATCATGATTATACTAGTGTTTTTTCTCCTGAGTGTGGCGCTGGTCAGTCTAGGGTAGGTAGAGAGCAGGCAGAATTTGCGAGATATCGCTCCACTGTCTACCACCTTACTCCATCTTACCATGATTTGCAGACTAGAGTTCCATGTCCATGTTGGGATTATATCTGTTGGTATATGGATGCGACCGAGGGGCATTCTTTAGATGCTTTACCAGTGGCCCCTATGCCCTACTATGATGATGAAGCTTCAGCTCTGCTCCATGATGTGATGGAGGTTCTTAGCGATGCACCTAATAGCAAATCTGTGACCTCTGATGTGCCTATACTAGAGGTTATTCCTAAGTATCCTGTAGCTGATAGTTTAGTTAGGTTTGATTTGGATAGTGATGCTGATTTTGGATTATTTGCACTAGAAGATCTTAGGGAGTTTGAAGATTTTAGTTTAGATTTTTTATTTTCTTAGTTTTTTTAAAGGTTTTTACTTTATTTTGCATTTATAAAGTAAAAAAACAAATAAATAATAAATACCTTTTAAACAAAAACTTTTTGAGTTCATGTTTTTTTTAAAGGTTTTAGTACACTCTAGTTTCATTCTTCACATAGTTAGGTAGTTAGCTTGCACGCACAATTAGGGTATTCCTTTTAGTGCTAGAGTTTGGGATACTTAAGTTAGTGAGATGGACGGTTCTATATGCAATAATGGTTATCAAGTGGAGAACTTTACTACTCTAAACAACTAAGCAGTGAAAGTATTACGATTGACTAGTTGAAAAAAATTATAACATGCGCATATGACAATTCTTTTGTCTAGGGGAAAGTTTTATTATTTATTTATCTAACCCTTTAACATTGTGCTGGTTAGTGTATGTTTTATGTGCAGATTTGACTATGATTTTGAGTTATATACTGTTGCATGCTTCTCTTGATGATTCTCGGAGTTGCAATATCCACGTACAAATCAGGTTGTTTCATACCTCTACTCTTGATTTATATTCCTTTGGTATAAAGGTAAAGTACAACAATAGAAATTGATTGAGTTAACTCAGAGATTTCCATAGCCTAAGTAATTATAGAAGCAATATAAGTAAATATTTTAAACAAATATGAATGATACATATCTAATTTTGTATATATGAAGTCCACTCACAAGGGATGTGATTTAGCACTAAGACGAGATTAAAAAGGGGGTGATGTGTGTGTATAATATAGTAAATTCCATTGTATGGATATTTGATTAAGAATCCTATAGAGTTTTTCCCTATCTTTTAGTCACTTTTCTAGCGATCTACAGGGTAGCTATGCAACAAGGTTCTCTCCACGAAATTTTGACTAGGAGTAGCGTGGAAGAGAGATACTGAACTGGTGAGTATTCTTTGCTTATCATTTGCCCAGGCAGAGTGACTAGTATTATGTGCTAGATTAGATTCCTCGAGCAAAGTTGTTGAGGTAAAATGTTTGATCGTTCAATTAAGTTATGTATTCTTAGCCTTCTAGTTGATCCTTTTAAAAAAAAACTACTTAAAATCCAATCCAAATATTACAAGTTCAGAAGAGTCTATATATTTATTCTTTCAAAATCAGAAAAGAAAAAAAAATGAAAGAAATAAAGAAGAAAAAAACGCCCTGAGACTGCAGGGTTTGAAAAAAAAGAACCAAAAGAAGATAACCATCGCCTCTGAGGTCCTGGTAGGCTGTAGGGATTTCCTTGACGGGTGTCCTGCGTCCGATGCCTTGCATCTCTTTGGGATGGGACCTTTTGGAAGGAGAATAAATGTATATACTCTTTTGACACTAAAAAGAATACTATTAAAACTTAAAATTAAAAGCAAAACTTTGGACACTTGGAAGCAAGGGATCATTGGTTGGTTGTTCCAGTAGAACATGGAGGGTTAGCAGCTAAATCCTAGGAGTCCTATTTGGTGTTATAGTATTAGCTTGCCTTGTTTGGGTTCTTTGTTAAGTAACGATCTTATTAGTGAGGCTATTTCAGAAGCAATGTTTCTAGTAGGATAGTAGTGTAGCAATTTATTGCCTAGAGGGATTATTGTTGTTTAGTGGCTCTAGACAACTTCCTAGTTGGTATATTCTATGCAATGGATGAAGCTCTGTTATGCACTTTAGTGGGGCTAGTGAGTAAGGGGAATGTTAGTTTGCATAAGTTTTTATACAATTTACTTGAAATGTTTGTATTGTTTGTGTTTTAATATGACACCAATAAGTATTTTTCTACCTTTGTACTGTCTACTAGTTGTCTATGTGCGGTTTTGCAGATCTTGTAGCTATGCTTGTGAGGACACTTTGCAATTAAGTGGGGAAGAGTTTTTTTTCTTTCTTTCGAAGTTGCGTAGCAGTGCTCGTGGTAGCTGTGTTCATGATGTTGGATGTTCGTGATGTAGCTGTGCTCATGAGGACACTTCGCAATTAAGTAGGGGAGAATGACAACACCTAAAAACATGCCATCTATTGCAATAATTTTTTGGAAAATTTGTATATAAGTGACACCCTACTACCATATTTTTACATTAATTTACTACAGATGCAGTGTTGGTAGTTGTTGTCTTTGGAGGCCGCGTTCTTGCAGTCTAGCCAGGAGATGTTGGTACAAGGAAGTTCTTGTACGAGAGGAAGGTGGAGTTTTAGACAAAGTCTGATAGGTTTACTTAGTGAATCTTAGCTATGACTGTTTAAAATTTTCCTATAGGGATTATTATCACTTAGAGGAGATAGGACCTTGTTATAAATTAGGAGTTTTTGGGGGAATTTTAGATTTGGCAAGGTCTTGACAGGTTGATAGGATATCTTAGTATTAATCTAAGGGATGGGGGATTTCACTAGTTATGCTACCTCCTACCTCCTAAGGATTAAATTCTTTATGAAAAATACACAGCATCATGATTGTGATTATTGTCTACAATAATACTGCAGTGATGATCAAGGGGTGATCACTAGATCATTGGTGATTATTATGGAGATTTCTTTGGGGAGGTGTTGAATATCAGATTCAAGAGGATGACTTGTGCAAGGACGAAGTGATCCAAAGGGGGCATACCAGGCAAAGAGAAGACCGGATTTACTACCTAAAGACATAGAGTCTGTAAGGCACAATCTTGGACAAGCTTATGGAGGAGTCTTTTGGTGAATTAATGCCAAAGCAAGATTTTCATGTTTGATGTTCATAATTCCAAAATGTAATTCCCCGATAAGGCGTTTACTTCAATCAAGGGTGTAAGTGGGTTCTCAATTGTTAACAATTGGTCCCTCGTGTGTGCCATGTGTTAAAGGTTATAAGGACACACCATGTCATATGTGAATTCATCCTTGTGTGGTGCTAAAGGGTGCCAAAGGAAATTTTGCAACATCAATCCAAGATATGCAGTGGTTAGGAGTAGGGCAGATTTCTACTTGGAAACGACTTGATGATCATGATCTATCTACGATTGATTACCAAGTATTGTGGTCCTCATCAACTAACACTCTTATACAACACACGTGGTGGTCTCTTCATATTTCAACCATCCTTCTTTTGCTTTTAAAAATAAATAAATAAATAAATAATACATCACCACCATGGACGACACCTTGTCACAAGTTTATTCAAAAGAAGTTAAACACCATGAAGTATAAGGGGGTAGGGGGATGGAGAATTCAAGCAACAAACTCATCATTGACATAGATAGATTTGGTAACTACTACTTAGAAGTGTAAGGCCCATTGGGATCAGAGCATGAAAGAAGAAGTGTCTTAAATCTTTACTATTGAGATATCGAGCTCCACTCGTGATATGCCACGGTGACCGTTGTGCATTTATGTCACCGACTTGTTAGTTGCAGATGCGGTTGGTACACTGCCGATGAATAATAGCTAGATGACAGCTATCCTTATCTACTCTAGTTCGTGGTTCAGTTAGTATGCCACCTTAGTTAGTTGAGTTTGGTTTGAGACCCATATATAGGGTTCTTCTATTTCTATGTACTAGAGTTATTTTGGCTTACACAACTAAGAAGAGGAAAATTGTTTTCAGCCTCCACCTGTGTGTGTATTCCCCCATTGTGCAAGCGAGAAAGCTACAAGTGAGACTCCTTCCTTCTTTCCCACAATCTTGACAAGGTATCAGAGCCTTGTTCATGGTAAGGAGCTTAAGAAAGAAAAACCAAATTCGCGGTGTTCTGGTAAGAGGACCAGTGTTGCTTTCATTTTTCTATTTTGGAAGCAAGTCTCTGCAGGTAGCACAGCCAGAAAGTGCAAGAGTACATTGTCTCAGATTGAGACGCCCTTCGCGGTGTAGCAAGAGGGTAGTATATGCTGCGGGTAAGGGCTTTAGCCCTTGGTTGCTCTGTTTTTTTTATTTAAGGCCATTTCGGGGCCTGTTTTGGAGGCGGAAGTTTTCTGCATGCACTCAGAAAAAGGCCTTGTTTTATGCTGTGCGACCCACTGTTCTACACGTCGGTGAAAAGTTACCGTAGAAATTGCATCGTATGCCTGTGCGCAGAGACATTGGGAGTTACAGAATCATCTTTATTGCTTGTTGATGCAAAATCGTCACTAGGAAGTGACTGTATGGTCAAATACCACTTTCGTCAGTTTTGCAAATTTGCCCTTGTGAGACTGAAGCTGTGTTTTTTAAAGTGACAAATTTTTTTGCAGTGTTCTATAATGGCGTTTGATTCTCTTTCACAGATTGTCACTAAAAAACTTGACAAGAACAACTTCCAAGCATGGAAGTTTAGAATGACGATTTTCCTTATGGGAAAAGGATATTGGGAATTTGTCCAAGAAATGAAGAAGAACCAGTTCTTCTTGATGTTCCCAATCAATTTCAGACTCTATGATTGTGCATATTCAAGATGCAAGTACGCCAAAGGAGGATGGGATACTTTGTCAAAAATGTATAGCACAAATACGCAAGCTAGGAAAATGCAGCTCAAGTAAGAGTTGCACAATGTGCAAAGAGAAAGTATGAGCATTAATGACTACCACATGAAGATGAAGAAGATTGCAGATGCACTTGCTTCCATTGGGTCGCCAGTGGAAGATGATGATTTAGTTTCCATGACCTTGAATGGTCTAGGAAAGGATTATCCACAGTTCCGAACATCCATTTCCGTCCGTGAAAGATTTCCTGATTTTGAGGAGTTGATTGCTCTTCTAATTTCTGAGGAGCAAAGAAATGGTGATGCATCTTCTTCATGAGGAACTTCAAAAGAAACTGTCTTCTACTCAAATACTGGAAGAGGTAGAGGCAGAGGTAGAGGAGGCCGATCTGGAGGTCGTGATAGAAATCAGAATATACAGCAAACTCAAGAAAACTAGTCCTATGGAGGAGGACGTGGTAACTCTAGAGGCAGGGGGAGCCAAAGAGGTCGTGGTGGATAGCAAAGAGGCCAAAATGCAAACAGCAATGTTGAATGCTACTACTGTGGTAAAATGGGTCATATGGCTAAAGACTGCTATAAAAAGCAGAATGACATCATGAATGGAAATTTGCAACAAGGGAATTATGCTTCTTCTAGTAGACAGGGTGATGAGACAAAAATGAGTATTTATTTATGGTGCAGCACATGAACAATTATGTGACAAGTGTAGAAGAAAGCAACAAAGTGTGGTATGTTGACTCAGGTGCGTCAAACCACATGACAGGTCATGCAAAATGGATGCAGGATGCAAGAAAAATGAAAAAACTAGGATTTGTGGAGACTGGTGATGATACTGCACATCCTATTGTGCAGATTTGAAAAATTCCTTTGTCTATGCAGGATGGGAAAAAGAAATACATGTCAGATGTATTTCATGTCCCGAATATCACCAAGAATCTGGTTTCTGTTGGTCAAATGGTTGAGCAGGGCTTGCAGGTCAGATTTAATCCTCATGGATGCTTTGTTGAGGATATGAAAAATAAAGGTCGCTTGATAGCAAAAGGAAAGAAGAAGGGCAGAATGTGTACGTTAGATGCAAACATGTCTGAATTGAGTGCAGCAATGTTTGCACATGGGACTGATGTAGTTGCAGATATTGATATCTGGTATAAACTCATTGGTCATGTTAATGTACAACGACTTAAATCAATGCAGGCACAAAATATTGTTGCAGGATTGCCTAAATTCAAGGTTGCAAAAATGCATAAGGTATGTGAAGCCTGTCAATTTGGAAAACAAGTAAGGAAACCATTTCCTAGACATGTTCAAGAGAGTAAAAAGCCATTAGAATTAATCCACTCTGATGTGTGGACTACTAAAGCTGCATCTATTGGAGGCTGTCATTATTTTGTCACTTTTATTGATGACTATAGTAGAAAAGTTTGGGTCTATTTTATGAAAAAGAAAAGTGAAGTTTTTGGGTATTTCAAAACTCTTAGAGCTATGGTTGAAAAAGAAACAGGCCTGCAAATAAAATGCCTAAGGTCTGATGGAGGGGGAGAGTACCTCTCAAATGAGTTTGCAAAGTTCTTGCAAGAGCATGGCATAAAGTAGTAATATTCATGTAGTCATAACCCACAGCAAAATGGAATTGCAGAAAGAAAAAACAAGCATATTGGAGAGATATCTCATACCATGCTCAATGAAAAAGACCTGCCTGATTTTTATTGGGCTGAGGCAGTTGCTACATCAGTCTACATAATGAACAGGACTCCCACTGCAGCAATACATGGTATGACTCTAGAGGAGAGATATACTTGTAGGAAACCAGATATTTCTCATTTGAAATTTTTTTGTTGCATTGCCTATGTTCATGTGCCAGATGAGTTGAGATCCAAGTTGGATCCAAGAGCTGAGAAGTGTATCTTTATTGGTTACTCTCTGCAGCAGCAGAAAGGGTATAGATGCTATAACCCTTCTACTCGTAAGTTTACAATGAGCAGAGTTGTTTTTGATGAGATGAGTAGCTGGTATAAACCAGTAAATGTGATTGATAATGCAGATGCACAAAATGGTAATGCTGCACAGAATTCACAGCAACAGTCACAAGATATTAATAGACCTGGAGTGTCCTCTAGCAGTGGTTCACATTCTTTGCCATGGACAGGCAGATTGAGATAAAGAGAATCTTCTCAAAGCAATGTAGATAGTGGTATGCAGGTATCACGAAAAGGAAAAGAGAAGGCAGATCAGCCCATGTTTGATGTGAATGTAGGTTACTCTTATGTGGATGGTGAATCCAATGGCTCAGAACAGAGCATTGATAATGAGTTGGGTATTCCTTCTGTTGTTACACCTGGAGTAAGGAAGACCATGGATGTTTTGAGAGCACCTTAAAGTGAGCCTACTTTGCGCAGGTTTACCAGAGCTAGGTAACCTGTGGATAGACTGAATATGATGAATTTACAACCATTCACTATGCCTATATAGTCAAAGTGATACAGGAACCAGAACCCACTTCTTTTGAGCAAGCCATGGGAAAAAAAAAATGGGAGAAAGCCATGGATGAAGAAATGAATTCCTTGGAAGCAAATGTTACATGGGAATTGGTACCTTGGCCTAAAGATAAGAATGCAATTGGTTGTAAGTGGGTTTATAAGGTGAAACACAATGCAGATGGTTCTGTGAACAGATACAAGGCAAGATTAGTAGTCAAGGGATATGCGCAAACATATGGAATTGATTATAAAGAAACATTCAGTCTAGTTGCAAGGATGGCAACCGTAAGAGCAGTCATTGCTATGGCTGCATCAAAGGGATGGTCTTTACATCAGATGGATGTAAAGAATGTCTTCTTGCATGGTGATTTACAAGAAGAGGTCTATATGGAACAGCCACCAAGTTATGCGCATGCTGTTCAGCTTGAGTTTGTTTGTAGGTTGAAGAAAGTCTTGTACGACTTGAAGCAAGCACCTAGAGCATGGTCTGACAAGATATGACAGTATCTTGTCACTATTGGCTTTCAGATTTCCAATGCAAATTTCTCATTTTATGTGAGAAAAACAGAGAAAGGTATTATGTTGCTTGTCATTTATGTTGATGATTTGATTATCACAAGTGATAGTCATGAAGATATCCTTCATGTGAAAATGCTATTGAAGCAGAAGTTTGAGATGAAGAATTTGGAAGAGCTGCGTTATTTCTTGGGCGTTGAGGTGATAAGATCACCAAATGGAATATGGCTCTTACAGAGGCAGTATGGATTGGACATGCTATCCAAATATGAGATGACAAGCTGTAAGCCTATTTCAGTTCCTTTGGAGCAGAATGTGAAGTTGAGTGCATATGTAGCAGGTGAGCTTCTCGAAGACCCCACTATGTACATACACATGGTAGGAAGTTTGATTTATATGACTATTACTAGGCCAGATTTGAGCTATGATGTTGGATTGGTAAGTCAGTTTATGCGGGCTCCAAGGAAACCGCATTTGGATGCGGCTAGAAGCATACTCAGGTATGTAAAGTCCACAATGCAGTATGGACTATTTTATGAGACTGGGATTCAGATACAGTTGCATGGATACACTGATGCTGATTGGGCTGGTAGTATTTCTGATAGACGATCTACTAGTGGATATGTGTGGATCGTCTATCAGAAATACTACTAGCCCAATCAGAAATACTCATTCTTTCTCTCCCACAATCCTGACATTTACATGCTTGATAGTGGGGACTACTCCAAGGTGAAGAGGATACATGGTTATGGGTGGATTCAAGAAAGCCAAAAGAAATGGTTTAAAGAGCTATCTATCGAATTGCAGGAACGAAACAAAATCAATGCATTTACACCTATGGATAAGATTCCTGCCTTGGCTTACTTTCACATTCCTCTAGTTGAGACATGTATGGCAAGTCTTTGCTCAATAATTGGAGTTAAGCAAGAGGGATCAATTGGTTGTGCACAAGTGAACTCTGGCTTCTTGTCCACCTTACATGAAGCAGGAGATGTTCGTGTGGTCTTTAAAGGACATGATCATGTCAATGACTTTTGTGACAAACTTCTTGGAAATATAAAAGTTTGTTATGGAGGAGGAGTTGGCTACCATGCATATGGTAAAGTTGGTTGGTCTAGACGAGCAAGAGTTGTCCTTGTGTCATTGAGGTCATCAACTAGTAGTAATACCTCACACATTGACATTTCAAAGGGTGCAAATGTGCCTATATTACCCTATGTATGCTTTCTCATTGTAAGGGGCATTTACATTCTCGTCGCGTCTCTCTCTCTATCTTTGAAAAAAACTGCGTTAAAAAAAAGGATTTGGGGAGCCATGTCTTCTCCTGCGGCTACCTCCCTCTTGCTCTCACACATTTTCATCCCGGCTGCTGTACCTCATAGAAAATAATAAGAGGGGGGGAGAGAGAGAGAGAGAGAGATAGCGATGCCTTGTCTGAGTGATTAATGGCTGACTCAAACCTCAAATCAGGCTTCGCAATCAAGAAAGGCTGGTTACTTGTTGAACCGTAGAAAAATGACCACGCTCCAGGTCTCCGATCTTTGAGACCATGCCATTTCAAAGAGAGAGAGGGAGAGAGATTAATACAAGAGAGCATTCGTAGCAGCAAGCATCATCCCATGCACGCTATGGGCGTGTACTCCATGGTGGATTTTTACAAAGGAATTCCTACTTCCAGATTACTTTAATGGACTCACATATCGAGGTGAATGGAAGGAGGGCTACTAGAAAGCAACCAGAGAAAATAGGAAGATGCAATAACTACTCTAGGTCCGATTGCAATCAAGTATGGAGATGTTTATCAGCGTAAAGAAGGGATTTATGCTTTGTATGGAAATAGGGAAAGGGGAGACATTTCGACAGCTTGCCGTCTGCATCATGAGGTAAAATGTGGCAATAGTGCTACATGATGAGGAGGCAACTTGAGGCAACATCAATGGAGGAAATAATCGTTTGTTGTGTGAGAATTTGAGAGAGTCTAAGACAATCAATCGACGTCAAATTTGATGGTGGCCATGTTTCATATGGTCCATCCATGACACATAAAATCATGAGGAATTGCAACATAACTGAATATGTTGACATGATTGAAGGACAATTGCATATTATTGGATGATGTCACATGTGCCAAAAGATACTCCATACTGCAATGTGGACTTCACATATCTGAGTATGCGTCTAGCCGCATCCAAATGTGGTTTCCTTGGAGCCTGCATAAACTGACTTACCAATCCAACAGCATAGCTCAAATCTGGTCTGGTAATAGTCATATAAATCAAGCTTCCTACTATATGTCTGTACATAGTAGGGTCTTCCAGAAGCTCACCTGCATCTGCGCTCAGCTTCACATTCTACTCCAAAGGAACTGAAATAGGCTTACAGCCTGTCATCCCATATTTGGACAGCATGTCCAATCCATACTGCCTCTGCAAGAGCTTTATCCCACTTGGTGATCTAATCACCTCAATGCCCAAGAAATAACGCAGCTCTTCCAAATCCTGTTTGACTGAAGCAGAGTGTAGGGAAGCCTATACATCGGTTGCCTAATGCAAGTTGACAAGGAGACTTAACCAAAGTAACTGAACAAGGATACAAGTATAGGAAGTCACACTATTACTACTGCTCTCTTCTTCACCATCAAAGCTCCCCCTTCTCATCAATAACCATTGAATCTAGAGATAATGAAGAAAACTTATAGCCCAATTTTTGGAGTTGCCACATGGACGGAGAACCTTACAAAAGAATAGAAATCCCAATATCTTTTTCTATATATTGTATCCCAACCATCTCCTGCAAAGTGGAAGCCCGATGGAGATATTCAATTACCCTCTCCCCCTTCATGAGTCGTCATCCTCAACTCCATGGAAGCCATAGTTTCAAGTGAAAAACTAATCAAGATTAATCTAAAAGAGTTCTAAGGGGCCATTCCTAAGGCAACCATACACTTGGCAAATGGATCTTCCGAGAGATGAGAAATGATGAGCTTGCAGTGCACAATGACTGGATAGAAGACATTGGCCGCACTGCATAGGACATGGTCTTCAAGGACGTGACAACGACCCGTGGGATTTACAAGTACGTGCCTAAACTGTTTATCTAAAATAAATGATATAGTATGAGTAAATGTTCAGTTTAATATTTTTAGAAAATGCTTTGAAACCTGTTTTCTTGCGTTTAATGATTGTCTGCATTCATGTGTACCTAAAATTATTTTTTAAAAATAAAAAATAGTGAAAATGCTTTAAAATGGTTCAAAATTGACATATATGAATTTTTACAAAAAAATTTGTTGATCCAATATGACTTATGATAAAAAAATTTAAATACTATCTTTAGAAATTTATTGAAATTTTTTTTCATAATATTTAAAGACTATTTGATATATTTAAAAATTCAAAAAGTGTTATTTTTAAAGAAAAATCATAGTTTTCATTTGAGTAAAATATGTTATTTATCAATAAAAATATAAATTTTCACATGAAAATATGAAAAGACAATTTTTGATTTCTGATGAAGTTTTGTAAGCTTTAAAACGAAAAGAAACAACAGTTTAATTATATTCTACTGAAAGAAACATTTACATATAAACATGGTGTTTTTATTTTGAGTAAATAAAACGATACATGATGTATTATTCAATAACACTCGGATGGGTAAGAATGAGAGATACAATAATATTTTATGATGTTTGCTGATGATAAGAAAATTATAACCTTAAATTTAAATTACAAATATAAAAAACTTAATAAGATAATCATTTTGATGGCATGAGAGAAAGCCTCAGCATCCATATTTAGGATCTATATTTTGTTCGAATTAAAAAATGATTATCTAATGATTGCAAGAATTATGAGTGGAGAGCCACTAGGACTAACTGATAAATTAAAGGGAAATATGGAGATTTAAAATGAACTATGTATGTGTTTACGCTGGAGTGTAGAGAGTATTTGTTTTTATCCTGATTGGTATTTAGTGAAGAAGAAGAAAGAAATGACGTTATTCTCGCAAAATGAACTAATTATCTAAACACTAAAAAACAATAACGAATTGCAATATGGAGAGGGGAAACATTATAAGGAATTAAAATTATGAGTTTATGATACGTTAGAAAATGTGTTTTGAATGTTTGCTATCACTTAAATAAATAAAACGAATTAACTTTAATCAGTTGGAGAAGAGAAATATAAAAAGGAATTTACATGGGGATATTCAAATAGATCCAAGGGATCTATAATTTGAAACAAAATTCTTAAAGTCAAACACCAAAACTTCATGGATAAACCGCCACTAGTTTGGCAGGAGAAAAAATTATGAGGAGCTGTCCTTGAGAGATGAGGAGAAGCCGTAGTTTTCCTTGGTTAGTATTCTAGGACCCAACATAGAGACCTAGCTGTTTAAAGAAATGAAATATGAGATTGAATAAGCTTACCAAGTTTTGTTCAGACGATTAGTTGGACTACCGCTAATAAGTGTCACGAATAAAAAGGAAGGCTAGACTGAATTGCAAGAATTAGTTATCAAGATCACCTATACAGTGCAACAACTCTTAGGAGTTGGCTTGCCGACCTGGTTAAAGGTGGCTTGGTCTTTGGCCAGTCAACTTGAAGCGGATCTTCATCACCAACATCTATATTTTATTGTGCAACTCACGCCCTACTTGTGTTAGGTCTACTGCCATCTGATACAGCCATCCTGCAATTGCATTTTCTCTTAGTAACTTTGTCACTCAGTACTTGAGTGGTCACGTCAAAGCGGTCGATCGTCAGTCGTAATCTATGTTTTGGTACAGTTGCCCATCATTCTTTGTAGTGCTCTTCTCTATTCTTTGTGTTTGTACAGTCTATTATATGTGTGATTCCTTGCTTTCATTGTTCTCTTATTTTGACATGGTATTACACATTTGTGTTGGTGTACTTGGTATCATTTAAATACTATAGACTCTTGCAGATCCATATTTTCTCTTTTTGGTGTTGCTCTACCTATGCTTGCTTGCTGCAAACTAATCCTAAGGCTAGGTGACTTCATCTACTGTTGTTCAACTTGTTTTTTACCCTGGAAATTTTGGTTTTCTAGCTTGAACCCTGCATTTTTAGTTTACCTCTTCTTGGCAAGATTATGCAACTTTATGATGTGTGAATGAGTTGTAATTAGCTTTGGGCTTCCTACATAATGAGGCATACCATTTATGTTTGCCCGAACACAAAGGCAAGGCCGGTGGGAGTTAGTGCAAGTTGATGTGTGGCCATGTGCTCCTTGGGTTGAAGTCCAAGTATGTGCACATAAAACTAATACATATGTTTGCAGGCAAGAAATGCATTTTGGGTAGATTCTCATTTCTCAAAATCAAGACAAGTGCACCTAGGATCTTTTTTGATGTTACATCATAATAGCTCTCCGTCAAGACTCAAAACAATTAATGCTACCTCTCAAGTTGCACTATCTCCTCGAAGAAGGTTGCAACCATGCAAGTAGCTGCCTCTATTCTCTTTTGTGCATCTTTGGAAAGTACATGCCTCCACTTGCATCTCCTCCCACTTGAACCATCCTCTACACAAGTAGGAGGCTTACTCTTCTTGTTCCTTAGTGGTGTTGCAAAGTAGGCAATTTGTTTTATGCTCCTACATTCTTCCTTTGATATACTTGTTTCTATATCAATTGGTCACAAGGATGAAACAATTGCACTATCTCCTCGAAGAAGGTTGCAACCATGCAAGTAGCTGCCTCTATTCTCTTTTTTGCATCTTTGGAAAGTACATGCCTCCACTTGCATCTCCTCCCACTTGAACCACCCTCTACACAAGTAGGAGGCTTACTCTTCTTGTTCCTTAGTGGTGTTGCAAAGTAGGCAATTTGTTTTATGCTCCTACATTCTTCCTTTGATATACTTGTTTCTATATCAATTGGTCACAAGGATGAAACAATTGGTGATAGTATCACTTGTTTCTACATAGCATTTGTATGTTTGATGTCATGATTACAAAATCATATCCATTATGCAATTTCCTTGTCCTTATAGGCTCTCTCAAACCAAAAGCATTGCATGAGTAACCCCACTTCATGACTTTTTATTTTGTTGATATAATTCTTTCTACCCTCCATACCAAAACACTTTCTCACACAATTAGGTGGCATCCTTTGTAAATCCCACTTCTCCCATGCCACTTCTACCTCTTCTACATAGGTTGATGTTCCCACATCTAGCACACTTACTCTACTTGCAAAGGGATTCACTAGTATCACTTTATCATCTTGTATATATATCTCTTCTATCTTTCCATCATCAAACTATATACTCTATTGGCTCACTCCTAATTTTGCATATTGCCTCGACTCCATCACATATCCTAGTTTGTGAGAAATTGCAACTACTCCACTTCCCTTCTTTTTCCTATGCATAATCTCTCTATCACCTTGCATTACGGGCTCCTCATACAAAGGACTATCATCTACAACACCTTGCAATGCATACGTAATAGAGGCGGATTTTGGGGATTACCTTTTTCTGGCACTAGCCAACAAAGAGTCCATAGAAGGCTGAGATCCACAAAACCTACTTGTGGTATAGCCGAGTCTCTTTGCACATTGAATATATGTATCCACAACATCATTAAACATTGTATCATAAAGTGATATCTTTGATTTTTCACCTTCACCTGTTAACCAGTTCTAGCATGGGCATTTTCCAAAAAGTTTATGCTTGGAATATGACCACATTCCTAAGGACTTTTGTTAGCTTGCATAATCAAATCCAAGAAAAGAGGTAGTAGCTCTCCCAAACAATACATTATGCAACAAATGTTTTAATGACCCAAGAAAAATAGCACAACTACATGAGATTCAATTCCTCCCTAATGGATAATTCTTTGCTCCCACCATTTTAACCACCTATCCAAAGCCTTAATGTTATCCTTATTACATTTTGCATCCACCAATCATGGGTAGGAGTGGCATGAAGAGAGGCCTATTGTGTTGTCATTGCTAGCCTCCGTGCTTCACATATTTCAATGTGATGAATTTGTTTATCTGTAGTGACTAATTTATTGGTGTGCTTTTGTAAACTTTACTACCAATGAAAAAGACGAGTGCTCCCTCCCTTCCATTATGTTATGAGGTCCTTGATTGTACACGCCCATTATTGCTAGCCAATTTTCACTTGCCTCATCGAACATGAATCCAGCAAAGTCAAGTAGATCATGGCCACATGAAACCATGACGAAATTCAAATTTCTCTAAAACAAGATTTGAGACTCTTCATCCTCCTCTTGAATTTTTCCAATTGCAATTACCTACAATGCTCTCATGCCGATTGACAATTGATGTGTTAGTATAGCAATTGCTAACAAACAATTCAATTTCAATATAAGCTTTAATCATGTTGCCACAAACCCATGATCATAAATTGAACAAGACAGTTTCCCATCCATCAATCCTATGGGTGTGATCGAAGTGCACCCATGCACTTCGTAAATCTCTAGACCCTATTTGCCTTGTACAATTCACTAAGTCCACCCTTGATGCTAGTCTCTTGGTGGACATTTTAAATGAATAGCATTTCTCCTTAGTATCACCTTAGCCAAGAAATCTACTTCCATGGAAAAACGAGAGGACAACATTTTTGTAATAGAAGGATGTTGACATACCAACAATCACTGACAACCCAACCTTTCTGTTACATTGATTCTGGTTACCCACAAATGACCTTGTGAAACAATATCCTTAAAACTATGCATTATTTAAATGAATATTTCAAATGCAAGCCAAACAACATTGTAGAAAATAATAATACACAACCTTACCCTTTGTTCTACACAAGTGGCATCATTTCTTCTAAAAAATGATTAAGATCCACCTCAATCACCGCAAATTTGTCTTCTTCTATCAAAGATTGAACCAACACCCAATGATTAGCATCTATATTTATCGTTCACCCCTCTTTTTTATCTTTAGGATTGTGCTAAGACTCTGTATCTTTTCAAGGGGGTCACCCTCTTTGTGTCGTGTTGAACACTATGAGCATACTCCCCAACATGGATCACTAAACATGTCATTGTAGGATCATGAAACAACACATAATAGATCATGCATCTACAAATAGCTATACAAATAGCAACCTTTTGACAATAGTAACATGTTATCTTAGAGTTTCCCTCACTTGGAGGATAAGCTATGCTCACCTATTTGACTAAGTGACCATGGAAAAAACACCATTGTATCTTCTCTCAATTATGTAGTAAGGATAAGTGATCCTTGGATATTGAAGACTTCCAAGACAATAGCTCAAGCACACTATGCATTCTATCATTGTATTTGTTTATGAGGCCTGTAACAACAGATGACCATCATATTTCTATTCCATACCCATAATTTGTTTCTCACTATGAAGCCAAACTCAAAAGCAATCATACCATTATACACAACTAGAAGCTCATCCACCTTTTTTGGGGGTCCAAAGAGGGCTAGAATTTTTTTCAATCTGCCTATTCTAGCTTTCTCCTCAATGAAGGCCAAAATGTACTTTTCATCAAGTAGCACATCCTTGTTATCATCTGTAGTGTTAAGACACACTCGAGTTGATTTGCTACAATCAGAAGTATAATCAATGTAGTCTTCAATCTCATCTTCTATTGATTCAATACTTCGAGACACATATACATGGTTATTTGAGTACATTATAGAGTAGGTAGTTGATAATGTACTATCAATCAGGTAGTATGCATGCCCTTCATGATCCCATCTTGGGTACACATTGACCTTGTTTGCTCCACCTTCAATCTCTATGATAGCTTACAACCCTTGGAATTTTTGTGTTGAAGGCAATAGATTTTGTAGGTAGTAATCACTTAGAAGAACCTCAACATTTCTTAATGAAACCATATGCTCCATGCAATCATTAGCTATTCTCCAATTCAAAATGGCAAAACTTGACATGTTGTGTTCTTTGGAAGGTATGCATTTGATGAAAAAAAGGCAACTTTGTATAGAGCACACATTGTGCATTTGATAAAGAGAAGACAATAGTTTATGGTTTCATGTCTATGTAGAGGAAAAAGGGAGGGCTAGAGGAAGTCTCAAGAGGGTTTGAATAACCTAAAAGCTATAGTAGTTGTCACTATAATACAAGATGCCTAATAATTCATAAACAATGAATGAGTAGATTCATCAAAATTTAAGGGCCACAAACTTTCATATCTTGGAGAATAATCCATCTCTCTCTCTCCCACCGCCTATGGGTGTGTGTCTCTCTCTCACTCTATCCCTCTCTTTGAATGTGGCGTAATAATTAAAAAAATTGAAGTGTTTCTCACATTTAAGCTTTGTATTAGTATTTATTTGTATATTTGGATCTTTAATAATGAGTTATACTCATTTTAATTGGTTTTTTTTTTGTATATGAATTCTTTTTATTGGATGTATTATAACTTTTCAAAAATGTGCCTATGTATTTTTTTAATTATATTTATGTTTTTACTTATATTTTTGAATATTTATTTTTTGTTTTATTTCGTGTATATTTTATTTTATTAGTATAATTCGTTTATATTTTTTGTCTGCTTGCTTATTATGAAATTCAAACACCATCATAGAAGGTAGTTTCTCACAAAACTAGTTATTAAGGCACATTGCGCATAGTCATCTTACATCACTCTTAGCACAATATGGCACGTACACCTAGAAACCTTGCACTTTTACATAGAGCTTATTGCACAAGTTACATTAGGACCTTTAGGTTATCCCCACCTTAAGAGAGTACCTTAGAAGTTAACTTGTAGGCATAAAGCACTTCAAACCACCTTTCCCTGTTTACATTGGATATTCTTGGGACACATCACAAACCGTCTACCTAAGTGTGTTGGCCTTTCATCAAGGGGCATAAAAATTAGACCATCCTCAATTTGAGACTCGAGGTGGTGGATCTCAATGTCAACTTCTGCCTTCCATTCATCTTTGGTGAGCCTTTTGTACTGCAAGATTGCGGAGGACCATCCCTCAACACTTGCTTCTTGGTTTGGTAGATGGTAATCTGGTCCTTGGCAATCTTCACAGCCTGCAAATTAACATCAACAAAGAATATACTCTGACAAGGTGTTAGGTAAGCTCCCTCGTATAGCATGAAGTTCCTCTGTCTCCACATAATCTAGAGGATTTCTCCCCTCACATTGTTCCAAAAGATCGACAACACCCCTACATAATCCCCTAGCAGCAATTGCTTCCAGGTGGGAGGGACTTTGAGCACTTTGTTAAGTGGGGAAAGGATATGCTTATTGGTCGGGTAGGCACAGAAAAGGTGGCATATGTCCTCCAAGGACTGGTTGCATCTGTAGCAAATTCATCATCCTAGGTTAGCTTCGGAGAGTTTCTTGCTAGTCCAGATAGCTTTACGAAGGATGAGCCACATTAAAACAGATTTCTTGGGTTCAATGGACTGAGACCAAATCGAGTAAAATTTAAAAGACCATTGTTTGGCCATGAGATTAACCTTCCATCTTTTGTTCAAGGTGACACTCGAGGAGGGTGACAACTTAGAGAGGAGACTTTGCGGGTTGGATATTTTAAATTGGCCTTCCCAGCAAAAAGCTTGCAGAGGGGGGACAGGAGGGTGAGTGTGTAGAGTCCACAAAAGCTCTTGGGGGAAAGAGGAACATCTTTCTCTCATGACAGGGAGGTCCCACTGATTCGTTCTGAACTTGATGGATAATTGGAGGTCAGAGATCCAGTTGTGGGTAAGGGGGTCCTATAACTAGTTCCAACAACTTAGCCCTTTATTATGCAAAATGAGGGCCTTCTTTTGGCTTGCCTGAGGGGTCTGAGGTGTTGAGAGTGCTAAGATAGTCGGCCGCCAGATAGAGTCACCCGGGGGGACTAAGAACCTATGCTTGGATTCCATTGATTCTCAGGGCAACATATGCTTGTTCCAAGCTTGCCATATGGATCTCAAGAGGTCGATCCTTTGGCGGTGACTTCTTCTTTTCCAAAGAAGATAGTTGTCCATGGGAGGTTGGCCCACCCTTTGGCTTTACTTAATTTAAATCGGGGGAGATTTCTAAACAAGAGAAGGGCCCATTCTTCTTGGGGAGAACTAAGAGCCTGAGCAATGAGTTTACATGCCATCTTGTTAGTTGTGGCTCTTAAAACTCTAATGCCTAGGCCCCCTTTGTTTCGGGGAAGACAACAAACTTCCTAACTGACATTGGATGCTTTCTTGATGAATGGATAATGGATCACCAACCCAGAGGAAGTTACGGCATATCTTTGAGATCTTTGCTAGGTAGTCGGTCTCCAACAGTAGAAGAAGAAGACATAGGCATTGAGGAAGTGGTTGATGACCAAAACCATCCATCTATTGAACTTAGATCTGAAGTTATTACACACCCAAATCCACCTGGCTTTTAGAGAAGCTCTGAATCCCATATGGATGCCAAGTAGCCTGAATATTTGGCCTTCCTTGATGACACTACA
This sequence comes from Lygodium microphyllum, assembly GCF_053477565.2. Classification (NCBI taxonomy): domain Eukaryota; kingdom Viridiplantae; phylum Streptophyta; class Polypodiopsida; order Schizaeales; family Lygodiaceae; genus Lygodium; species Lygodium microphyllum. The sequence goes on from NC_141151.1 coordinate 106,684,873, forward strand.
AAGCCTGCTTGCAGCAGCCAATATGGGATAGGAGTGGAGGAGAAAACCCCTATTTTGCTGTGGTTAATATTGGAACTAGAAGCCAGACAGAATGTCTCCAGGGCTTTCCAGAATTCTTTTATTGATGCTTCATCATTGGCCAGCATGGTATTAGTGTCATCTGCGAATTGAGATAAGCATTATTGTCTATCTCAGTTGGGAAGAATGATCCCTTTAATCAATCCCTGAGTCATCTTGTCCTTGACTAGACAGTTCAGGCCATTAGCTCTGCCACAACAAACAAGAGGGGGGCAATCAAACAACCCTTCCTAACTGATCTTTCCAAGTTGAATGGGTCCAACAACTACCCATTAAGGGAGAGCCTACCTCGTGCATTGCCAAACAGTACCTTCACACACATGATAATGTGGGGTCCGAACCCCATGACTTCTAGACTCCTAAGAATGAAAGACCATTCAAGCCTATCATAGGCTTTGTCAAATTCTATTTTTACAAAGATGAAGTCTTGCCAAGATTCAGTGGCATATTCAAATCCTTCCCACTGTGTTATCATAGCTTTAATGATTTTTTGGCCTTTAATGAAGCCCTTTTGCTCAATTGAGATCCATCTCATAAGAGAATTACATACCATGTTGGCTATTGCTTTAGCAAACACTTTATAGAAAGTTGTTAGCATCGTTATAGGCCTCCAGTTGGATAGTTCCTCCTTGATTCCTTTTTGGTGGAGAAGCTTGATAACTCCCATGTTGATGGCATAGGGAAGGCCCTTGTGAACCAAGGGCTCTTCCCACACTACTAGCAGAAATGGGGAGATGATGTCTTTAAAGACTTGAAAAAACTTAACAGGAAGACCATCTAGGCCCGGAGTTTTGTTTTTCTTTAGGGAATCAATGGCAAGGTGAATGTTAGGTATCGACAAAGGAGGATCGGCTAGCTTAGCTTCTTGTTGGCCTATGACCTTCCATCTGGATGCAAGGACTTCTATTCTAGCTTCAGGTGCTTCCAATGAGAGCTTCTCTTTTGGGCTAAACAAGTTGGCATAGAAGTGTCTAGCATGCTCAAGATTCTGATCCTCAGAAGTGATGGGCGGGGAGGCCTTAAAGAATAGGATGGAGTCCTTCTGATTTTTCCTCTTGAGTGCTTTGAACATCTCCTTGCAAGGTCTATCCACCTTCCCCACCCACCATTGCTTTAAAAAAATGGAAGACTATGTTACAATGATCTCCTCCTCTCGTTTGAGTTTGAGCGAAGCTCAAAGATCTGCTGTTGGTGACAAGCTGGGGGGGTGTGGGGGAGATTCCAAGGAGACCAACTCTTCATAGATCCTATCTCTTCTTCTTTTCCAAATATCTGCCACATCCTTGCAGGCAGAGATGAGGAGTGTTTGAGTCTCCTTCACCGCTACAAACCAAGCACATGCCGAGGACTTGGTCTGCTGAAATTTGGTATTCCATATCCTTAGGATAGCTTCCTGGAAAAATGGGCACTTGAAGAGCGAGGGATCTATGTGAAACCAATGATTTCTTACCTTGTTAGCTTTGCAAGGGGATAATGATCTGAGATCCAAGAGGTAAATCTAGGCTTGACCTTGATTTGGGAGAAAGCTTTGGCTATGGATATGTCCACATAGCATCTGTCAAGTCTAGCTTTTCTAGCAAGATCTCCTTTGTTGTAGTTCTGCCAGGTGAACTCTCCTTTAGTGCTCATGTAGTAGATGTTGGAAGAGGCTTTAAGGGTGTCCCACGCATTCTTTTCAGCTCCTCTTATGGTGGAACCTTTCTGAAGAAAACGGTCTTCAAGGGATTCCACCATGTTGAAGTCACCCAGGATAATACAAGAGCCTCGGATGGCAGAAAGTTCAAGCTAGAGTTTGGTCCTATTAGCCACAGAGCCCCCTACATAAACCACAATCAACCTACAGCTCATAGGTGGGGGGAGCAAAACAGAGCACCAATTATGGCAACATTTGGCCAAGGGAAGAATGGCGGGGGGGGGGGGGGGGGGGGGGGGGGGGGGGGGGGCGAGATTCCAAGGAGACCAACTCTTCATAGATCCTATCTCTTCTTCTTTTCCAAATATCTGCCACGTCCTTGGGGGCAGAGATGAGGAGTATTTGAGTCTCCTTCACCTCTACAAACCAAGCAGGGACTTGGTTTGCTGAAATTTGGTATTCCATATCCTTAGGATGGCTTCCTGGAAAAATGGGCACTTGAAGAGCGAGGGATCTATGTGAAACCAGTGATTTCTTGCCTTGTTTGCTTTGTCACCTATTTGATAGCAAGGGGATGATGATCTGAGATGCAAGAGCTAGGCTTGACCTTGATTTGGGAGAAAGCTTTGGCTATGGATATGTCCACATAGCATCTGTCAAATCTAGCTTTTCTAGCAAGATCTCTTTTGTTGTAGTACTACCAGATGAACTCTCCTTTAGTGCCCATGTCGTAGATGTTGGAAGAGGCTTTAAGGGTGTCCCATGCATTCTTTTCAGCTCCTCTGATGGTGGAACCTTTCTGAAGAAAACGGTATTCGAGGGATTCGACCATGTTGAAGTCACCCAGGATAATACAAGAGCCTTGGATGGCAGAAAGTTCAAGCTAGAGTTTGGTCCTATTAGCCACAGAGCCCCTGCATAAACCACAATCAACCTACGGCCCATAGGTGGGGGGAGCAAAACAGAGCACCAGTTATGGCCACATTTGGCCCCGAGGGAAGAATGGGGGGGGGGGGGAAGATTCCAAGGAAACCAACTCTTCATAGATCCTATCTCTTCTTCTTTTCCAAATATCTGCCACATCCTTGCGAGTAGAGATGAGGAGTGTTTGAGTCTCCTTCACCGCTATGACCAGGCACAGGCCAAGGACTTGGCCTGCTGAAATTTGGTATTCCATATCCTTAGGATAGCTTCTTGGAAAAATAGGCACTTGAAGAGCGAGGGATGTATGTGAAACCAGTGATTTCTTACCTTGTTAGCTTTGTCATCTATGGTGATAGCAAGGGGATAATGATCTAATATGCAAGAGGTAAATCTAGTCTTGACCTTGATTTGGGAGAAAGCTTTGGCTATGGATATGTCCACATAGCATCTGCCAAGTCTAGCTTTTCTAGCAAGATCTCCTTTGTTGTAGTTCTGCTAGGTGAACTCTCCTTTAGTGCCCATGTCCATGTCATAGATGTTGGAAGAGGCTTTAAGGGTGTCCCATGCATTCTTTTCAGCTCCTTTGATGGTGGAACCTTTATGAAGAAAACGGTCTTCAAGGGATTCGACCATGTTGAAGTCACCCAGGATAATACAAGAGCCTCATATGGCAGAAAGTTCAAGCTAGAGTTTGGTCCTATCAGCCACAGAGCCCCCTGCATTAACCACAATCAGCCTACAGCTCATAGGTGGGGGGAGTAAAATAGGTGGGGGGAGTCTATCACCCAGCTATGTTCCTTTGAAACCTTGTTCAGGGCTATTAGCAAGTCAGGACCTGCTACCTTAACTTCTTGGAGAGCAAAAATGTCAAAGTGATTGAGAGCAAGCCAGCTAGCTATCTTCTTAGCTTTGAGGGGGTCAAAGAGCCCCTTCATATTCCAGGAGAGAATCCTCATTTGGCAACCCTTTTATATTTTTTCCCTGACCCCGAGAGCCTGGGGATTTCTGGGCTACATTAGCATGACTGTTCTTGTTGTCCTTTGATACCTCCATGGGGGAAGGCCCAGCAGTAGAGGGGAGCTGAGCTGCTAGCTTAGCAGGTTGGATTTCCTTGTTGGTGACTAAGGTCATCTCCTGATCAAGAACAATGACTTGTTGTTCGATGGCAGATGTGGAGGGGGCTTCTCTAGCTTGTGTGGGCAGGGCATAGTCCCCATCATCCTCGAAGTCAGAGTCGACAAGGTCCGCAATTCTGGTTAGGATGGAGAAGGAATTAGCTTGGGGTAAGACAAAGCCCGCCTTATGGTCATTTTTCTTGGGGGGATTCTTCTTGGGCTGTTGAGCCTGCTACGTGTTCCTGGTTGCAGGGTGCTTGGGTTCTGCATGTGGCGGTATAGGTTGCTGTTGTTGGACTAGGGGAGGAGGGGGGTTCTGACTCGGACACCCTTTGCGAAAATGGCCCGACCTTCCACAAAGGAAGCAAGATCAAGAAAGGTATTTGTACTCAAGAGGTTGATCTAAGGTCTCACCGTTGTCGATGAAGATATCCATAGAAGTTGGGAGAGAGTCTGGGTTGGAGATGTCCATTTCCATTAGCACTTGGGGGTGCCAAGCAGGATTATAGAAGTCCCTATGTGTTGATAGAGGTGAAAGGGCAAGTTGGGAAACTCCACCCATACAGGGTAGTTGCGGGATGTAGAGACTTCTGGGTTAAAGGATTTGTTCCATTTGAACAAGCAGAGCCGGGAATTCCGAATAACCCATTAGCCAGCACTCAGGACATCAAAAACCATCGCATGGGTCTTTGAAGACGAAGAGGAAGTGGTTCTTGGGGAGAGACTGAATGGATTACAGCACCACTCCCCTGGGGTGCCACTGTTGCCTAATCCATTGGCACAGTAGGTCAACAGGTGGACGGGGACCCGGCAAGAAGACGCACCAAGGCTCGAGATTTGAGATCTCGCTTGACTTTGCGGATTTGAGAAGCAGGAAGAAGTACGGAGGGCTTACCTGATTTAGATCCTTCTGTGCCTTGACCAGCATTGCCAGAGCCATGTTGACTAGGAATCTCTTGGGGGGATCCATCCGAGCCTCCTCCGGGAGAGACTCCAATAGGGATTGAATCCGATTCTAGTGCTGGAAGTGGGTGGGGATTCTTGGCTAGGAGGGGGCGGTGGAGCTTTTCAATGTGTTCCGAAGGGAGAACCTGCAGGAGGATGGGGTCACTCGGCGCGTGAGAAACATCAGCTATGTGACTCAAGGCAGTAGGGCTATTAGGTAGGACAAGAGAGTCCTTATGAGGGAGAGTATTAGACGGCTCCCATGCGTTGACAGGCTGGGAGGGGGAAGCATGACAGGAAAGGGGGCCTGGGAACGCCATCGCTACACAACGGGAAGCGAGTTATACCAGTCACGGCTACACATCATCAACATTCGGAACGGCCATGTTGGAGGAGGATGCTGAGAGAAGGTAATGGCATTAACCATTTTGCCAAAGGTCATAAGTCCTCTTGTATAAAAGCCCAAACTACAAGGAATTAACTCTTGCACTACACGCTAGATCCTTTGGAAATGACCTTTGAATTAGTTAGGGCCAATCCATAGTAGTCTAGGTGAGCAAAATTTTGGCCGACTCTATCCCCTTCCAAAGAGCAGACAAATGCAAAATATACAATCACCTTTTAATGAACTCTCGTTGAACCAATGAATGAATGATATAAGGTTGGTTATAGACACATCCAGATGCATTTCAAGGATAGGACCAGACCATGCTTCAATGATCTAAGGCTCGAAAAAATATATGTGCAAAGAGATGACCGCCATGTCCTTACTACCCAAAACCTCTCTCTCTCTCTTTTTATTCTCTCCCCTCTCTCCTCTCTTTTCCTTCTCTCTCCCTCTCCTCTTTTTTCTTTTTTTTCCTCTTCTCTCTCTCTCTCCATTCTTTTTTTTTAATTCATTTCTCTCTCTCTCTCTTTTTCTTCTCTTTGCGCTTTTCTTCTCTCTCTCTCTCTCTCTCTCTCTCTCTTTTCCTTCTCTCTTTCTCCTCTATTTTATCTTTTCTCTCTCTATAATTCTCTCTACATGCTCTCTCTCTCTCTCTCTCTCTCTCTCTCTCTCTTCTTCTTTTTCTTCTTTCACTTTCTTTCCCCCCCTGAGTCTCTCTTAAAGTATGTAAATTTTATATTTTTCCTATATATAATTTTCTCTTTATGTTTATATTATCTCTCTTCTTCTCCTTTCTCTCTCGCTCTCTCTCTGTCCCCCTTTCCTTCTTCTCCCATTTCTCTTAATTTTCTTTTTTTCTTCTCTCCCTCTCTCTCTTTTAAATTTTATCTTTTTCTTCTCTCCTGTCTTTTAAATTATATCTTCTCTCTCTCTCTCTCTCTCTCTCTCTCTCTCTCTCTCTCTAAAAAAAAAAAAAAATTTTCAAAAAACTTTTCTCTTTTCTCTTTTTCCCCATCTCTCTTCCTATTTCTTATTCTTATTCTTATTCTCTCTTTCTTTCTCTCTCTCCCTCTCCTCTCTTTTCCTTCTCTCTCCTCTTTTTTCTTTTTTTTCTCTCTTTAAATTTTTTTCTTTTCTCTTTATTTTAAATTTTATATTTCCTCTCTCTATAATTCTTTCTCTGTATTCAAATTCTTTATTTTCTTCTTCTTATTTTCTCTCTCTAATTTTTTTCTCTATGTCTCTCTTCCCCCTCTCTCCTCTCTTTTCCTTTCTCTCCCTCTCTCTTAAATTTTATATTTATTCTCTCTATAATTCTCTCTCTCTATTCCCCCTCTCTCTCCCTCCGTCTCCTCTTCTTTCTTTTTTGCTTTCTCTCTCTCTCTCAATTAAAAAGAAAGTTTCTCTTTTTTGTCTTTAAATTTTTTCATTTTCCCTTTCTTTTAAATTTATCTTTCCTCTCTCTATAATTCTCTCTCTGTGTTCAAATTCTTTCTCTTCTTCTTCTTCTTCTTCTTCTTTTCTCTCTCTCATTTTCTTCTCTCTATCTCTCTCCTCCCTCTCTCCTCTCTCCTCTCTTTTCCTTTTTTATTTTCCTCTTATATTTCATCTCTCTATAATTCTATTTCTTTCTTTTAAATTTTATCTTTCTTATCTCTATAATTATCTCACTGTGTTCAAATTCTTTCTCTTCTTCTTCTTATTCTCTCTCTCTCTCTCTCTCTCTCTCTCTCTCTCTCTCTCTCTCTCTCTCTCTGTGATTAAACTTTAAAATGTAAACTTTTTGTTTAATTAAAATAAGGAGAGAGAGAGAGAGAGAGAGAATAAACTTTTAAATGTAAACTTTTTGTTTAATTAAAATATATATATAGAGAGAGAGAGAGAGAACCTAGGCCCTACACATGAGAGAGAGGGGGGAGGGGGAAAAGAAAGAGAGAGAGAGATTATAAGTGAGAGAGGGGAGGGGGTTTAAATTTAAAAAAGGGGAGGCAGGGTGGGGCAGAGGGAGGAGAGACTTTAATGAAAAAAGGGAGGGGGGAGAGAAAATGAGATATTACATGTGAAAAAGAGAGGAGGGGAAGGGGAGGGAAGTTTGGAAAAGGGGGTAGGTTTGGGAAGCCCTTTGGAGATTTGGGGCTTTTCGAATCTATAGTTAAAATAATATACTAGTAAGATATTGATCATTACAATTCATGGGAATTGAACTTGCACCATGGAATAATATTAAAAGCAATTGAACTGCAACCTCCCAGTCCCATTTCATTGTTAAAATATAGAAACATGAAAGAAAGAAATAATTGTCTACACAAATGTGAAACATGCCTAATTCTCAAGAGCCACTAAGTATATTTGAGCTTGCAACACATGGGTATGAAGCCACGGCTCAAAAATCATAAAGCCAATTGCATCATAGCAATGATAAGATAAAATCATTATTTTCAGGCTAATCGCATCTTAGCAATGATAAGGTAAAATGATTAGTATATGGCTAATCATTGAGATGTGAAAGCTAAGGCATCAAACCACCTAGCAAACGCCTTCACCTTAACTCTATTTTTCCTTTTGTGATGGAGTCGTTTGTTGGCTTTGCATCAACATTAGCTACCTTGCTGACAAGTTGATTGCGTAGTCCATTATACGTGAGGTGGCGAGCAATCCTTTCCCAGTGGAACTATAGCTCAAGACACACCACACACATCTTCTTTTGTAGTTTGCACTTCCAGCTCGAATAGGACTCGCGACGTGCTCACTATGATCAAGCTTCACAGCAAACCAGTTTCCCCCATAGGAAGCATGCGATCAGCTTGGGTTTTGCAAGGAAGCACATGGATATTTTTTGAGGCAAGGTGTTAAAGTGGGTTTCATAAATGGTGGATTTAATGCCCGATTAAATATTTCCTATGAATCAAGGTGTTTCAGGGCATTTTAAAAAAAGGAGGGTAGAGCCCCTCCATCATTCACGTCCATGATGGGTGCGCTTTGCCCCCTTATTTTGGACCTAAAACTAAGCAAAGCCAAGTAGCAACCTACGCTTTGGCTAAGAGAGGGCGGGAGAGATGGATTATTATTTTTTTGGGTGCTTTAATGCTTAGATTCCATATTATGGCACCTAAAAGAGTGCTTGGCAAGAGAAAGAAATGTGACTCACCTTACAGTAGTCATCAAGTCAGCATGAAGCTACGCTCAGGAGGTGTTCCTATGCAAATCATAGACCAGGAAGCATCATCACAAGTGAGACCTTTGGACACTCCTCCAACAATGAAAGGGCATGGTCCAGAAAGATGTGTCTTCATTGACGATGAAGCATAAGTAGATAGGAACTCTAATATCATTGACAAGGTTGTTGATCACACAAGTAGTCACTTATGTGTCATTTTATTTATACATGATTGCTTTAATGTTATTGTTTTTCATTTTTGTTTATTAATAGTTCTGTTTGCAAATACTATTGTGCACCTTGGTCTATATTATAATAAAGAGGTGAGTGATGATAATGGTCAAGGGGGTGGTAAGGATGGAAAGGAAAAGAAGCACTCACAGCACCTAAGTAAGCAAGTCTCTCTAGGCTTCGTGAAGAATGTGTTGAGCCAATTATATGTCAAGAAGAGGACATTGCCTCTTACTATGCCTCTTTGTAGATTAGTGGCTCACAAGGCAATGAGATTTGCCATAGATGATACCCAAGTGGTTGATTCCTTCCTTTGATTCCATTGGTTATCTTGAGACTATGGGACACTTTCTTGTGTTAGTTGTAGGTCCTAGAGGAGAGGCTATACGTGTGAGAGCTAGCAATCTAGAAGACTGGGGTCTGATTTGGTGTCAATGAAATGATGAGTTTGAGAGGGCTCTTGGGAGAGAGTGGCAAGATTTTAAGGGCAAGAAGAAGTTCTTGGTTCCGGATGGAGGCCACAAGCTAAAAACATGGTGGAAATGCATCAAAGAAAATATGTAATCAATTATTCTTTGTCCATTATACATGTAAGCATTAAATGTTTGTATCCCATTCTTATTTTAGTTGGTGTTTAATTAGAGTACTTTGGCAATGCTCAATACCATGTTAGTGTATGGTGTCAATTCATTCAAGTGCCAAAGGCAAAGGAAGAAGAGCTACTACTTGCACTAGACACCACCAATGTGTAAGTCTTCTTCTTTCAATTGCACTCCTCATTGTAATATGTTATGCTTACATTCTCATGTTATGCTTACATTTGTTTCCAATGGTATTTCTAGGGTGCATGTTACTTCAAGTATTATATATGAGGTGTATATGTTCCAAAAGTTTGGTAGTACTGCAAACAAAGACTCCATTCTAGATAGATTAAGTCCAAACAAGAGGAAGTGGACTAAGGTTGAGATGCATATAGAGGGAAGGTATTATCATGGTGCTAATCCATAATATAACTCTCTTTGTGGTTTAATATCTCAGCTTATATAGAATGTGTATTTCTATATCTAACTCTCTTGTATGGAAGGTGCTTTTATATCTCTAGCTATAGTTTTATTTCTATTTTGAAATGATAGGATGATTTTTATACCTTCATCAAATGAAACTATGAAGCTTCACGCTCTTGGTTTAAATGAGGAAGAGAAGAAGAAATGTTTTGATAAGGCTACAAGAGTAAAATAGAAACACCTCAAAGATAGGGGTTACAAGTACCTTGGTAACCTCAATTCAAGATAACGAAAAAATGAAGCAAAAAGCAGGAAAAGAATAGAAAAAGAGCAAGGGCGCAAAGGCGGCCCTTAAAAGCCTAAGTTGAGGTGAAAGCACAATTTTAAAGAGAAGGTGCCTCAAAAAACTCTAAAAACTCTTGTAAAAGAATGCCAAGCTCCCTCATGTGCCATTTGTAAAGGAATAGACTGGTGTAGGTTTAAGGCGCGAGGCAAGAAAAGGGAAATAGGAGAAAGGATCTTCCCACAAAGGCCGGTCATGTAAAAAGGATGGGCACCCATGGAATTTTAGGGCTTGTATGTATAAAGTTGATGCTAGGAGGCATATTTCACGGTGGATTCCGTGCCACAGTGGATTCCGTGAGGTTTTACGGTGGATTCTGTAAACTTTGTTGACCAGGGCTCATATACAAAGTGGATTCTTTGTGTGAGAAGTTGATGGGGATGCCTATCCTTTTCGGGCGTTTCATTAATTTAGTGTGTACATGGGTGGTTCCATAGCGGGTGATTTCGCAAAATGCATATTAAATTAATAAAGGTTTATGAGTTTAGAGTGCGTTCTCGTAATAAATTAAGGTTAGGATTGATTTCTAACTAGTTGATTTATTTATGTAGCTGAAGACTGCTAGGTATTCACTTTTGTCGGTTTAATTGTATTATTTTACTAACGATTGTGAATGCTTCAATTGATGTGTAGAGATAGCAGCAGTGGCGGAGGAAAGCATTGGAGGATAGCGTGTATTCGAGTTATCACTTATATTTTGATGGGCGCATACCTTAGGCATGGCGCCTATATTTTTTCGTGCCTATTTATTGAGGCGTTGGATATTTGTTTATTATTATGTATGCGCATGGGCGCACGATTATTATATTTGTAATTGGACATTGTATTGGGTACGCCTGACTCTTTGGGCGCCCGCCTATTAGCTTTATTTCTATTTTATGCTAAAGCAAACTCAAAAGCCAAAAGCGTGCTATTTTGTAATTTGGGCTATTATTTGAGCTTGAAGATGATTAATACATAAAATACATGCTTTATGGAGCGCTCACACAAGGCATGGGGGGAGATTGCACCCAATTGGTCTCTTGTTCATGTCGTGCAAGCTTTTTACCTTGAGTTTGGTGCAAAAACTAGAGTTCTTTTATTCTTGGGGACCTTCCAACATTCACTATGCAAGCATACGGCATCCCATCTATGCACCAGTGGTATCAGAGCGAAGCTGAGATCGAGAGGTTCCAATCGCTACCCATCTTGTGCGAAGGCGAAGCTCCTGGAACGATCGATCTCTACGGCCAATCTCATCGCGAATGGTCGATACGGGTGGATTCCTGGCGGTCAAGAACCTCTGTTTCTAGCCTCTGATCGCAAAGGACTGGCTTGTAATGGTAGAGGACCACGTCAACATCTCCTTACACAAGTCGTTTTCTTCTCAAGAGTTTGACAGTAACTCCATATCCCAAAAGCTTTAAAACTTATTTGATAGTTTAGAAAGCTTAATAGTAAGCTTAACCATCAATTTTAAAATCGGTGCATCAGGAGGTGTCCAGCGTGATTTTCGCCGGCTGAAAAACACCCCCGCCTAAAATTTGCCGTTTTAATTCAGATTAGCTATAAGCTAAATCACCCAAGCCTCAAATCACACAAAGCTCCAAAAGTTGATCAAGTTACATAAGTTCTGCAACTTCCGAAGTCTGGCAAGTAACTTGAAGTCAGAACTGACTTCTGTTCAAAACTCCTAGAAGCACTGTTCCTGCGCAGAAGCTCCGAACTACAAAGTTGTTCTCTGGAAGGTTCTGTTCACATACACAGACTTGCTAAACCAGTTTCAGCACATGCAGAAGGATAAAACGCAGATTTTTCAAAGATTACAAATTCCGCAATAACCAAAGACGAAGATTGTGAAAGCCATACACAAAAATATATAAGCCTTGTACACTCGATCTTGAGCTACGCTCATCCCGCTAATTGGATTTTGAGAGTGTGAGGTCTTTTGAAGTTTTGCAGGATGAAGGAACCACATATGGATGATTTAATGGCTGAAGGCGATCTTCCTGAACCTACAATGGAGCAAAAGCTGGATTTAATTATGATGCAGTTGGACGAAGAACGACGAGCCCGGCAAGCATTGCAAGTTCAATTGGCCAATTTACAAAGATCGACTACCGACAAAGAGGAACCACAATCTGAAGATCTTATCCGACGTACCATCGATGCAACTCTCCAAGCTTAATCCATCTGCAAAGAAACAAAGATAAGTAAAAGAAATTTCAAATTCCGTACTTTCAATGGCACTCGAGATGGAAAAACTGTTCTTGCATTCATCAGTTAGTTTGATGATTACTTTCATGAGGAAACATACGCAGAAAAAGATAAAATCAAGTGTGTCACTAATCATTTAGTGGATAGAGCATCTCTTTGGTGGACCGTGGTTTGTAAGAGCATAGATTGTCCCACTATCTGGGAGAATTTCAAGAAGAAGTTTATGCAGAATTTCCTTCCTCCACAATTCCATGAAAAAGCCATAAAGCAATGGGACCTTCTTCAGCAAAGAGATCGTGAGCCTATTCGTCAGTACACCGAACGCTTTTGGAATGCATTACTCCAGTTATGCATGCTCGAAGACGTACCTAAAGCAACTCACAAGTGCAAGTATATGTCTGGATTACTTGGGCAATACTACGCTGAAGTCAATATGTTCAAGCCTGCAACTCTTGAAGACGAAATTTCTTTAGCTCATGACACTGAAGACAAGCTTCGAGGAAGAGACAAGTGTCCACAACAATTTCAAGCCAATGGTAACTATGGATCTAAGCAATTCAATTCAAATTTTAGAAGATTTATTCAAGGTCATTTTCCTTCATCATCTTTCCGTAAGACTTGGGCAAAACCACCTGCTTTACCATCGAATACAAATCAAAACCCCAAGCCAATTTCACAGCCAAATCCTAATATTCCTAGACTTCCTGCCATTGCAAACAATGTAACTAAAGCCAAACCTATAGTGTGTTACAAATGCCACCAACTTGGACATCTAGCAACCAATTACCAATTAAAGAAGCCACCTGTCCATATCAACTATCTTGGAGCAATGGAAGATGAAGAACATGAAGAAATGCCTGACTTTACAGAAGATGAAGATGACATTACTACTCCTTCGGATACTTTACCAGGTATGCCAACTCCACATTCTTTATTGACAATGAAATGTTTAGTGCATGGAAAAGAAAAGATTATTTTGCATGATGATGGTAGTACTCATGATTTTATTTCTGCAAAGTTAGTGAAATAATTGAAATTACAAACTGTTCCTATGCATTATCGCATTAAAGCAACATTCTTAGGCACAAGATATAATGGAACACAAGAGGTGCATGATTTAGAAATTCAAATTGGTGAATACACTGAAAGAAGGAATTTTCTAGTTGTGCCATTACAGTCCAGTGATATTATTTTAGGTATGCCTTGGCGTCATCAGCATAACCCTGATATAGATTATTCCACACATTCAATTAATATTCATTTTCAAGGAAAACATATTACATTGTATGGTATGCATGCATCTAATGTTTTTCCACTGCTTTCTCATACTCAAGCTAAACATGCATTACGCAAAAGTAGTAAATCTTATCTAATTTGGGTGAATGAACTGCAAGTTAAAGAAAAACATATGAACCCTAGGCGCATAAAGAATTTCTTGCACAATTTAAGGACTGTTTTGCAGAAGATCTACCACCTGGTTTACCTCCTTCACTTCTTGAAGACCACAAAATAGATTTGATTCCTAGTACACAACCACCTTGTAAAGCACCATATAGGCATAACCAGATAGAGCAAAAAGAAATTCAAAATCAAGTTGAGGAATTACTAAATAGAGGATTGATTAGACCTAGTAGTTCTCCATTTGGTGCACCTGTTTTGTTGGTAAAGAAGAAGAATAATACTTATCGTATGTGCATTGACTATCGTGCTTTAAATAAGATCACGGTCAAGAATAGATATCCAATTCCTAGAGTCGATGACCTTATGGATAAACTGCAAGGTTCTGCCATATTTAGTAAAATAGATCTTAAATCTGATTATCATCAAGTGAGATTAGATAAGTCTGACATATTCAAGAATGCATTTAGAACACAATTTGGTCATTATGAATTTTTAGTGATGCCTTTTGGATTGACTAATGCACCTGCTACATTTACTAGAATGATGAATCGTATATTTTTGAAATATCAGCATTGTGTTATTGTATTCTTTGATGATATCTTAGTGTTTAGTCAAAATGAGAAAGATCATTATGAACATCTGTAATTGGTTTTCAAGTTGTTGAAAGATAATCAACTGTATGCTAATCCAGAAAAGAGTGAGTTCTTTCAAACAGAAATTGAATATTTAGGTCATATTGTATCATCAGATGGTATTAAGGTTGACCCTAAGAAGATAGAAGCAATATTGAACTGGCCTATACCTAAAAATGTGCACGAGTTACGATCTTTTCTAGGTCTTGCTAGTTTTTACAGGAAAATTGTGCGAAAATTTTCATTACTTGCTTTGCCTTTGACTAAACTTTTTAAAAAAATGTATTTTTTATCATTGGTCTGATAATCAACAAAAATCCTTTGACTTATTGAAACATGCATTAGCCCATGCTCTTGTATTACAACTACCTGATTTTAATAGACCATTCTTTTTAGTAGTTACTGATGCTAGCGGATTTGGAATAGGAGCTGTACTTATGCAAGATAATCATTCCATAACCTATTCTAGTTGTAAACTGAAACCCTCCGAACTTAAATATTCTACATATGATAAATAATTATTAGATGTGGTACAAGCTTTAAGACAATGGAAACACTACTTAATGGGTTCTGAGTTTATGATTAAGACTGATCAACAAAGTATTAGACATTTACTTAGCCAACCCCAAATATCTAACCGACATATCAAATGGGCAGCCTTTATTCAGAGTTTTCATCCGATTATCCAATATCAACCAGGTAAAGAAAATGTAGTGGCCGATGCATTAAGTAGAAGACCCACCATTCATAATATTTATGTTATATCATTTGATTCTCTAACTCCTATGAAAGATACTTATCATCAGGACATTACTTTTCATGCTGATTGGAATAAATTAGTTGGAAATAACTGGATTCCTATTGATTCACTGTCTTATAATGATGGATTCATGTTTTATGAAAAGAGATTATGTGTTACAGTTCCATTTAGATCTTTTGTTTTGAATGAGATTCAGTGTCCTCCATACCAAGGTCATAGAGGTATCATATCTACTTTACGTACATTAATTGAAGATTTTTATTGGCCACATATGGACACTGATGTATCTAACTTTGTTTCTGAATGTTTGATTTGTCAAAGAGTTAAGAGACATCATGGTAAACAGTATGGATTACTTATGCCTTTATCTATTCCATCAAGACCATGGGAACAAATTTCTATGGATTTTATTACTGGTTTACCTAATACTAAAGCTAACCATGACATGATTTGGACTATAGTAGATAGGTTTAGTAAACAAGCATATTTCATTCCATGTAAGAAAACTTTAACAGCATCTCAGGCAGCACAATTGTTTTTGAAAACTGTTTTCACTAATCATGGATTACCAAAAGTTATTATTTCTGATCGTGATTCTAGATTTTGCAACAACTTTTGGATTACTTTGTTTGCTAACCTAGGAACAAAAATTGATTTCTCATCTGCATTTCATCCTGAAACTAATGGACAAACAGAAGCCACTAACAGTACTATTCTAGATCTTTTATGTGCTTACACTATTTCTAAACCACAGACATGGGACACATATTTGCATTTACTGTAGTTTGCATATAACAATACACCACACACATCTACAAAGAAAGCACCGTTTGAAGCAATTTATGGTTATAGATTGTCTAAACCTATTGCATCTTTATCAAATAGAATTTAGAGTGCTGATGATATTGCTACTATGCACGCTACTATTTTTGATGAGGTTAAAGACATGATTGCCAAAGGCCAGCAATCATATACCAAACAAGCCAATAAGAAACGACAAGCAATGAATTTCAAAGTTGATGACTATGTTTGGTTGAGAATAGAAAAACGTAGATTACACAGTGTAGATAAACATCCACTGGTGAAATTAGCACCTAGATTTTATGGACCATTTAAGATTATTCACAAAATCAATGACAATGCACTCAAGTTAGAATTACCATCTCACTGAAAAATTCACAACACATTTCACATTAGTTTATTACGACCCTTTAGAGGCCAATTACCTGTATACCCTGTTTACGAAAACCCACCTTTGTTAGATGAAGAGACTGAAATACTTGAACCTGAAGCTATCATAGATACTGACTTTATGACTACTAGAACTGGCCGAAGATATTCTAGATATTTAGTCAAATTTAAAAACCATTTTGTAGAGGAAGCCCAATGGATGCATGCGACTTAAATGCTTTCCCCGCTCTGTTAGCTCCACATTGAGCTAATAGCAATTGAGGTCAATTGCTATCCCACCCCGGGGATATGATGCCAGGAGGCATATTTCACGGTGGATTCGGTGAGGTTTAATGGTGGATTCTGTAAACTTTGTTGACTGGGGCTAATACACAAAGTGGATTCTTTGTGCGAGAAGTTGATGGGGACGCCTATCCTTTTCGGGCGTTTCATTAATTTAGTGTGTACATGGGTGATTCCGCAAAATACATATTAAATTAATAAACGTTTATGAGTTTAGAGTGCGCATTCGTAATAAATTAAGGTTAGGATTGATTTCTAACCAGTTGATTTATTTATGTAGCTGAAGACTGCTAGGTTATTTATGTAGCTGAAGACTGCTAGGTATTCACTTCGATGCTCGATAAGAGGCGTACAAGTGCTCAAGCTTGAATCCGTTGGTCCCAGCAAAAATGGAACCAAAATGTGGGAGCTCTCGCTCAACTACCAAGACCCACAGATCGCTTATTACTTCAAGCATTCCAAGCGAGCTCTAATGGCTACCTCTCATATAGCCGACACGCCTTCAAACCTTACGAATGTAGTGAGCTTACCTCAATGCCAAAATGAGTTGCCTCCTCTTGCACGCACACCGATTGGGGATTTTGATCTTTGATAAAAGTAAGTATTTTGATTATTTTGGTTGTTTAATGATTGGGAAAGAAGGGGAGATCATTTTAGTCATTTGCTTTGAATTCTAGTTGCATTTAGCATAGGATAGGATTCCGAAATCAATTTGGAGAAGCATAGGGTTGCTATTGTAAAACAGGGAAAAACAGACACAAATTCGAGTAAATGGAAAAACAGAGTGGTTGGAATGATTAATGCCGGCAAGTGAGTGATTAGGGATGGAAAAACCCTGCTCGGGAAGAGGTTTAAGGGCCAAGGGACTATAGAGGAGCTCATTTTTCACCCTAGCAGTAAGAAAGAGAGAGAATGTGTGTGTATGTGTTTCCAACATTGATTTGATTCAACCTTGCCATTGGGGAGTTCTTCGCATGATTTAGGTACATCAGAACCTTCCTATTGTGTATTTGTTGTGATCTGGAAGTCGGTGTGCTTGGTGCTTTCGTGGATCGTTGGATTCAACGAGATCATTTCTGGTGCGGCTGATGTCGCGCACAACTCGGCCTGTCCGAGTGGATTGGGTTTGGGCCAAGTCCCAAAATCAGACCATTCGGCACTCGGACCACCCAATCCACTCAGCCCTCGACCCACTTTTGCCACTCGGTCCACTTTTTTCATTCGGCTCTCGGCCCTTTCCCGACTCGGCCCACTTTTGTCATTCGGCCCTCGGACCACTCGGCCTTCTTTTGTCATTCGACCCTCGGACCACTCGGCACGTCCGAGTCTACCACTCGGTCCCTACAACTTGGCCCATACAACCGAGTCAGATGATTGTCCAAGCTGCAAGTTTGGCCGGTGCCCTTATTCAACCATTCGGCACGTCCGAGTCTACCACTGGGCCCCTACAACTCGGGACGAGTTGGGCCGAGTCAGACTGTTGCACATTTTGCGGAAGTTTACACTAGACCCAGCTAGATCTCAAAAACTCTAACCTATGTGAGCCACCCTGATGACTAGGACTCAATTTTGGCATGCAAGGAATATGCAATTTTGCAAGATGTGGCTGCTTAGCAGCTAGAGTAGATTGTCGAGAGAGTTAGCACCTTAATGACAGCTAGTGGAGACATAGATAGACAGTCGGAGCCCAATGTAGGACTAAGCGAATAGCAACAAGATACTTGGCTGTACCCGACCTCCTTGGCCTTATCGACAACTTAGTGGAGTAAGAGAACCCAACCATGTCGGAGGAAATCTCAGACCGCAGGGAGAACGAGAAATTTTACTTAGGAGCTTTTCCAGAGGCGATCCGACAGTTGATGAGTAGCTATGACTCTCACGCTCGATGTGAGCACTATGGTAGAGCAGCAAAAGCCATTATAGCTGACCTAGAGGAGGAAAGAAAACTCACCCACAAAGCACTATGAGGCATAATGGATTACAATCAAGACCAGCAGACTAGGAGCCTGAGGCAAAACAGAGAGATGCAAGAGATACAATGAGTACTGAACCTAGCAGGCAGAAATCGAACTAACCATGAGAGAGGACTAGAAGGAGACTTGACACTAAGTGAGCTTCTCACAAAGCGATTGCTAGGCAACATAGCAACAGAGCAGAGCACTGCAGCATTGGCCACGTCACTCAGGGCTGGGAGTGAACCAAGGCTCCAAGAGCCAACCTAAGATACCAGTTGTCGCAAAGCAGCTCGATAAGTACCAGCCCCAGGATGATCTGTATGGCTTTATAGAGCAGCTCGAGCAGGTCTACGAGGCTAATGGTCTCATCAACTTGACTCAACGCTCTCAAGCATTCCAGATTTTCTTGGGAGACAAGGATCGGATTTAGTACACGAGTCTAGATGCCGTGGAGCAAGTAAACTTCAATGGATTGAAAAACCTCTTCATTAAGAGATTTTTTGAGCCCGAATACTCGAATAACCTGCTAGTACGACTTATGAACGTCAAGCAAAAGGAAAAAGAGGACATCCGTGACTGTGTGACCCATGTAAGGAGTCTCTTCAAGAGAATCCCAATGGGTGACCGACTGATCGAAAGAGCAGTGTCGACGGTAATTATTAGTGGGATACAAAATGAGTAGCTATACAAAGCCATGGCGGGTAACTCAAGCTTGCAGCGAGACACACTAGTAAGGGTGTTCGAAGAGGCCATTCGTGTTGATTACCAATTGAAGTAGAGAAGCTCTAGAAACTTGAATCAAGATGAGACTCACTCGAGAAGTTTGGAGAGAGCTTTAGCATCCAGCGAGAGATCAGGCACAAGCACCCAAGATAAGGGAAAGACTACAGACACCAACCAAGAATTGACTAACATAAAAATGGAAATAGCCAAGATGCAGGAAATGCTAAGACGACCAATGCTACCACATGTCTAATGTATATACTGTGGCGGGAACCACTTGCCAGCTGAGTGTCAAGACCCCAAGTCATGGCCTTGTGCTAGCTACAGTAGGTTTGGTCACGATAGTGCGCATTGTAGATTGCCTAGAAGACTTCCGTACTCACAACCGTACAGTCAATCATACCTAGCAAACATGCCACAACAATTCTTCGGAAGGGGAGAGCCATTGACCCTTCTTATGCCAAATAATGCTAAGCTAGCTGTTCCTAGAATGGATATAAATCCTACTAGAATACCCAGACCACCGGGCCCCTATGTGACACATCCACCAAGCGATGCTCCAATCCACTACGTGGAAGATCCAAACGAGGAGGAGCCTTATCTATACCCTTACGTCTTGCATGACGATGAGGGCAATGCAGTGCTTATGCACTATCGACCAATACCAGTGATGGCGTTAGGTAGGGGACAAGGTAGAGGCCTAGGAGGGCAGACCCAAAAACCAATCATGTGTTGGACTTGCTGCCACCTGGGGCACATCTCATCACGTTGTCCCAAAAGA
The DNA here is from genome assembly GCF_053477565.2 of Lygodium microphyllum. Lineage (NCBI taxonomy): Eukaryota > Viridiplantae > Streptophyta > Polypodiopsida > Schizaeales > Lygodiaceae > Lygodium > Lygodium microphyllum. The sequence continues at coordinate 106,704,612 of NC_141151.1, forward strand.
AAGCAACAAAATAGAGACAAGGCTAACCTAAGGTGTCTTGAGTATGGAATCACTCATCTTTTCGTTGACTGTCCAAAGCGAAAAACACCCTCAAACTTAGCTAATGTGCCATCCATCCCATTGGGGTTGTTTGGTGTCGAGAATTTGGATGGTGAAGCTACACCTATACCATTGCATGTCATGACCCATGCACAAACGAAGCAGGATGGCATATCACTATCGGGTCTCCGAAGCGCCAACTAGAGACCATTGAGAAGGTGAAGAAGTGGGTAAAGGAGGCTCAGGAAAACCTAAAAGATGTGGAGCTCATCTTGGAGGATGAGATCGAGGATCTCTCTAGTATCAGCATGCCACTCTTACCCCCTCCGCTGAAACCGAGAGATGCAGCGGTGCCACAAGTAGTATCACTTAGGCCAGGCCTTAACTCTACGGGCTAGCAACCTAGCCAGGGTCGCTAGCCAGGACAATGTGGAACAGGAGAAAGACGAGTAGCCAACGACCTCCTTACCACTCTAGTGACCACCTCGGTGATAGTAAACCTGGGAGATTTGCTTTGGTAGCATCAAAGTCTATGGCAGGACTTGAAGCAGTGGGTTGAAGGGTCACAAGAGCAAGCTGTTGCAGACCTACAAGAACATGATGCAGAGACGCAAATACCAAGTTTGACGTTATACTCCATGCCCAAATCCTTGCACATTAATGCTTTTTGGAAAGGCACCGAGAAGCATGCAGTCTTGCTGGTCTCGGTCCTAGGCGACATAACAAGGAAAGGATTGTAGACACAGGGGCAGGAGTCAATGTACTGAGCCATGCAATGCTCCTAACTTGGGGCAACCCACCTGTTGAGACTACTAGGCTCAACGTCACATTAGCTAACGGAATGAAAGTGAAGCCATTTGGGGTGCTAAAAAAGTGGCCGATAAGAATTGCTGGAATCCAATTCTCGGTTGACTTTATAATCATGAAGGAAGTGGACTACGATGTCCTATTGGGTTGACCCTGGATGCGCAATGCTAAAGTAATAGAAGATTGGGGGAATGGTCTCATCTTCCTAGGCAATAGAATAGTGGCCATCTCCTAGGAAATTGCATTAGTTGACCTCGACACCATCTCCACGATGCTCAAGGGTGGTACCCAGATCAGGAAATCCTATGGGCCCCTAACTAAGTATATCCCATGTCTTGAAGACGAGCGAGATTGGATGCATGTCATGGCTACCATCGACCTACCGTTCTCAGACGAGGAGGAGTATGAACAAGCCCTTAAGATGATTGGCAAACCCAAGGGTGCACCCTCAGTACCAATCTGCATGATGGCAAGAAACCTTTGCGAAAGACCCAATCATGTCACCTTCCAAGTGCCAACCAACTAGAGGGAGCTTTAAGGGGTTTTAGAGTATTTGATTGGCAAGCTAGCAGGCAATCCAGCAGCAAACTTCAAGCCACTCCAAGATCTCTTAAATGAACCAAGGTGGCGATGGGCTAGGGTGCATAACCTAAACCTTAGGTACAATTGGGCCCTGGTTCTCGGACAACCACACGAAACAGACCAAGACCTAGGAGATGACGAGTGGTCAGATGAAGATGCTTCCAATGAGGAATGCAAGGACACACCACTACTTAAAACAGAGTCATCCTCTAAGTTGCAACCACCGAGGGAGACTATCTCACCTAGCAAAGACAGAGAATTCGATTCTGAGTTGGAAGTGAGCTCAGAAAGCGACCTGAAAATACCGAGGCATCCCAAGACTAGACGTACCAAGGGGGACCTGCCCATCCACCTAAGGCGTAGATGCTTAAAAGAAGAAAGGGCAAACCAGTCTAAGGACGCAAGAGAGGATGAATAGTGAAAACTACATGACCTCCCCAAGAGATTTACGAGATTCAAAAAGGGCGATAGGGTAGTGATCTTGCTGGGTGCTAAACGTCGAGGGCAAACAAGTGAACCCATTGAGAGGCCTGCCAAGGTCAAGTAGGTGAACCTAGCCCTGGATGGGGAGACACCCCGACCAATCTTCATTGCTGATGACCTGATGGAGAAGGAGGAGACACGTCTCATCGCCCTCTTATGAGAGTATATAGACGTATTCATCAGGTTCTTAGAAGAACTCAAGGGGGTAGATCCAAGTGTAGTAACACACAACATACCCATGACGCTAGATGCAATGCCAGCCAAGCAGCGACCGTATCCCATGAATCCAAAACATGCTCATGCAATCAAGGAAGGGATCGACAAGTTGATGAGAGCAGGATTCATCTACGAAATTGAGCACATAGATTGGGTATCACCCATAGTCATTGTGATGAAGAAGAATGGTAAGATTAGGGTATGGGTCAATTACAAGAAGGTGAATGTTGCAACGAGAGAGATAACTACCCATTGCCGTATACTGAACACATGCTCGAGAGAGTGGCGGGCAAGGAGGCCCACAATTTTTTGGATGGCTTCTCTGGATACAATCAGGTGCAGGTGCATCTCGATGATAGGCGTAAGACTGCATTTGCTACTGAGTGGGGTGTCTTGGCCTACATAGTTGTGCCCTTCGGGTTGACAAACGATCCAGCCACCTTTCAATGCCTTATGTGCCCTATGTTCAAAGACATGCTTAGGAAAGGGTTGAAGGTCTTTGTAGACAACTTGTGTGTTCACTCAACCTGGAGAGAACATTTAGATAGACTCTAAGTGGTCTTTGAATGGTGTCGCCTATATCGCCTCTCTCTGAACCCTTTAAAGTGCCAGTTTTGGGTAAAGCATAGATGTATCCTAGGACACGTGGTGTTGAAAAATGGCATCGCCATGGACTTTTCAAAAGTCAGGGTCATTATTGATCTTCCACTCTTGACCAACTATAAGGGAGTGCAATGCTTCTTAGGCCATACAGGGTATTATTGACGGTTTGTGCTAAATTATGCATTGATTGCTAGACCTTTGTACAAGATATTGATTGTATTCGAATGGACTCAAGAGTGCCTATGTATGAGGAACTTAAAAAATCCTTGACCACATCACCGATTCTACGAGCCCCAGATTGGATCATTACCTTCCACGTGCATATTAATGCTTTGAAATTCACTGTAGGGACAGTGTTGTGCCAATCGGGCAAACACAATCTTAACTATCCAGTAAGCTTTGCTAGCAGACAACTCACTGAGACTAAGATGAACTATTTGACAACAGAAAAAGAAGGTCTGGCCATGGTGTTTTCCATGAAGAAATTTTGGCATTATTTGTTGGTCACTCCTTTCACCTTCTTTGTGGATCATCAAGCCTTGCTATATTTAGTAAACAAACCTTGTGCTATAGGCCGCATAGCTCGATGGCTCCTTCTGCTTTTAGAATTCGACTTCTCCGTGGTTGTACAAAAAGGGAAACAACACTACATGGCTGACCACATGTTGTGCATCCCCACCACGGCCGTTGGACAAGGCATCGTCCATGATTTGCTAGATGTGCACTTGTTTAGCCTGTCGAGAGAGAGTTATTTCGAGCTGACTTGACGCCATATTGGGCAGATGACATAGTCTAAGTGCTTGAGAATGGACTACCTGAACAACCAATGGAGAAAGCCCAACTTAGAGAGCTCATCCTTAAGATCCAACCCTATCAGTTGATAGTAGGTTAGCTGTATAGGCTAGAGCAAGATGAGTTGTTGTGCAAATGTGTATGCGAATAAGAGTTGGTTAACCTTTGGAATTGAAGCAATTCTACCTGTAGAGTTCTTCATTCCTAGCATGAGAATCGCACTTCACGAAATATGAGAAGGAAAGGAAGCATGGATGCAATGTCTAATTGAACTCGAACGCCTCTCGAAAACTCGCCTCCTAGCTATCCATGTGCTGATATGCGAGAAAGCACGATCTAAAAGCTATTTTGACAAGCATGTCAAGCAGCACGACTTCGAACGAGGTGACTTAGTGCTCCTGTACTCTGTTAAGGGGCATAAACAGAAAATGAAGTTTAAAGGTCTAGTGCCCTTCAAGGTTCGTGTCATCAACCGAATTGATAATGTCGAACTCGAGACTTTGGAAAGTGAGGGTGTAGGCTTCTTCAATGGCAGTCGCATCAAGAAGTACTATCCCCCCACACACCCCTTGCACAAACCACCTATGTTAGAACCATCGGTCAGAGTACGGGTAGCCACCATCACGGGGATTGACAAGGAAAATGAGGAAATCGTAGAACTTGTCTACCTCCGCATCACAATCATTGCCAAGCAAACTTGCACTATCAATGCTTTAGTTGATGATGGAATAGACTTCAATGTCTTAACCCATGATCATTGCGCCCATATTGGCAAACCACAACTACAGCCCACTACAGCCAAACTAAGCCCATATGGAGGGTCCTCATACGCACTCCTAGGGAAATGCAAGGTTGCTATTTCTATCGAGTCTGTGAGAGTACCAATGACATTTTATGTGTTGCTGAACACGGAAAATGCAGGCACCAAAACTCTACTAAGTCAAACCTTTAAAAAGCAAGCTCACTGCAATGTTGATTATGAGTCGCAACATATCCACTTAGCCATTGTCAATGTCCGCATAGTGGCAGCTTTAGCAAGGGTTGTGCAACTCCCACCAAACCCACAACGCCACTGGTAAACATGCATTCAACCAAGTCCAAGGAGGAGGGTTGTGATCTGTTATAACCTCCCAAGCCTCTATGCCAACAACTGACTAAAACCACGGTCGATGGCCATGAACATCACTTAAGGTGGGTGCCTAAACGTCAGACCCTACCACCCAAAGGCAATCGGCCACCCCTTCACAAGGCTAACAACACAACCCCAAAACCTAGAAGGCCAAAAGAAAGCTACACACAGTGACAGGTAGTCAAGCCGCGCTGGGTTCCTAAGACCCTATTGAAAGCACAAGGTTATTATGAGGGTAATGCGCGGATATGGATCCCTAAGTCTAAAGCAGCCAAGAGCACCAATCAAGTGCCACCCCCAGGAGTAACTGTATCCCACCATGTAACGAGTCAAGGCCTAACGCCGCAAAGGACTCGAGTCGCCAAGCACATTGACTCGCACAACTGATTATGCACATGCAAACCGACCAAATCTACTGGCCCAAACTTCAGCTTGCTTTTCCCAAACCAATCTCACCTAACTTAACCAAGACGCAGGAGGCCACACCCCCAAGTAGTAGAGACATCCCAATCGTAGTCCAGTCATCTGAGCCTATCGGGCAAGCGACCCAATCGCAATCTCAAGAACAACCAAGACTACAACTATCTGCTACCCAACTCTCTAGTTCTATCAGACCTCAACCATCCGTAGGCCTTAGACCCTCCTATGAGCGGAAATCATTCTTGTCATTGGCTGCGGATCTAGCCAAAGACACAGGGGATGACATCATTGCTTGCCTCAGATACTTAGATGCCACATTCATGTCATTGGGTCTAAGTTACAACCGCTTGGACTTGAACCTCTTGCAAGAGCCCTTTGCAATAGAAATTCATACAATGTCTTGTTCATGGGGTGCACCAGAATTTGCATTCATCAAAGCACCCCGCTAGCTCTACAGAGTTGCTCTGCATTGAGATATCTATAGAGCAAGCCATCAAACAACAGCTCATCACATCATATGATAAGCGAGCCTCTTTTGCTTTCACTGATCGAGAATTAGAGGAGTTAAAAAGGCTTGCTGAGACCGAATCCCCATTCTTATGGAGCTAGTACGCCCTTTGATTGCAATGGGAACTCAAGGGATGCCAAAAATGACTAACGTTGAGTAGTGCCGAGCCATCAAGACATTGGAATACGATCCAACTTATGTCACTCCAACCTTGTATAGGGTGTTAACCACTATTCGTGACCAACCCCTAGGAGAGTACATCAAAGGACACCCTTACCTTGACTGCCCTAGACGTCCTGACAGATGTCTTTACTTACATCACACACGTAGGTACCCGACCCTTCGATCTGGACCGCGATGCTCAGTTAGAGTATAATCTAGACTTCTACACTTGTCTCATGCGAAGGTAAACACTCGATCGTAAGTTGACTGTCTTGGGCCTACTAGCTTTCAATCTAGGAAGGATTCTCCCCAAATCTGGAAGGGGAGGGGGGTAAGGTATGGTGGGTGAGTCAAATTGGAACCAATCAAAATCAAGCAGAAGCATAAACAGGTCAGGAAAAGCCACACCGTTGTGAAAACCTCAATCAACATTTAAATACAGGAAGAAAAGAAACCTATTAGTTTGCGAGTGAGGAAAAATGTCACAAGAAAGTTGAATTAAAGTGTGGAAAAGTTTGAAAGGAAAGTTTATGTTGGAGCTTAAATGTTTTCATTCAACAAACACAAAGCCTTTATGTTCAATAAATAACTGTTTTGCAAGCACTAATGGGAATGATGGTTCATGACAGGAACGAAAGATGTCGCAACAAGATCGTGCTCACTGACTCCCTTTCATGGAGGAGAGAACGCAGTACGGCATCAGCCTAGAAAATCGGGCTTATAGTCAGCTAAAATTCCACAGAATTCACAACCTTGAGAAGGTGGCGGCCAAGGAGCAGGCTGCAAGGAGAATAGTGGAACAGTGTAACCTCCACAAGTACCTAGAGAAGTTTGCGCAAGAACTTGACCACACGAAGTGTGTAGAATTTTTGAGAATGTACAACCCTGACCAAGAATGCAAAACGATGACTTTGGGAAGAGGGGACAATGCCCAACAGGTGCAGATGCCATTAAACCAGGCCTTGGTGGAGAAGGCACTGGGGCTGGAACCTAAGGTGGAGAAAAAATGAAAGAGAGACGTGTATGCTTTGTTGAAGATGAAGAGGGAAGAGATTTCGACAAATGATGGCATTAGCATACAGGATATCCCCGATGTTGAGATCCGCATGTAGGCAAAGTTGGTGCACTCTCTTTTCTCCAGCCAACACTATAATTCCCTCATGCACCGGATCAGTGTACATGTGCTGGAGAATGTGGCAACCTGCACCCTGGATGAGGTGGACTGGAATGGCTACGTGCACAAGACAATAGACCAAGTAGTCAAAGCACTAGCCCTGGGCAACAGACAGGCATGTGGAGAATCCCTAGCCTCTAAGAATACGGAGAGGAAGAAACCTTCCTCGAAAGCCTCCTTCATCGAGTATGGAAGTGTGCTGACGGCCATCATCCAGGAGGCTGTAAAAGAAGCCCAACAAGGAAGCAAAGGAGCAGATGATGAGACCCTAGATAGGTCACTGACCCATCAAGAGAACAAGCAACCAAGCGACAAGACAGAAATCGAGACAGAGAAGGAGGAGCGGGAGGCTCAACCCGACAGAAAAAAACCAAAGGAGTCCATTGGGAAGGCAACTCAAAAGAAGAAACAGAAGGGGGGCAAGAAAAAGGAGAAAGAAGATCTGGAGAGAACCAAAAAGGAATCCTTAAGAGAGGCAGCGGAGACAAAAAAGAAGGAGAAGGAAGAAGCTGAAAAGTTGGCAGAGGAATCAAGGAAAACAGAAGAAGAGAGAGAAAGAAGAGCTATGGAAGAGGAGGTGGAGTTAAGGAGATAGGAGGAGGAAGACATGGCCAAAGCAACTCGTCAATCCATAGAACAACAGAGCTAACTTGATGACCTAGGGGCTCTGGCTCAAGTGCTCAAGTACCTGAAGCCATGCCGCCCATGGTTATCGAAGGCAAGGGTAAGGCTCCCATCCAGCCCTTCTTGGTGCCCGCCAGCGAAGCAACCACTGTCACTCCAAGCATCCTGACCAACACCGATGTGAAAAATTTTGTGGCATGGATGCAATACTTTATCAAGAAACTAGCATAAGGAAAGAGCGGGGAGACCACAGCCACCGGGCAGAAAAGGCCAACTACAAATGCCGAGTCTAGGCAAGATCCGAAATGCCAAAAGATGGAAGCTTCGACCACCCCAATCCCTACCACTATGACACCACCCGCAAACCATGATGAGTACATTGATGAATTGCTCTCTCAGTTAGAGAGGGAAAGGGAGGAAAGGAGGATAGCGGTGGCCAAGTTGGAAGCAAAAAAGGAGGTGGTAGCAGCCTTCCAGCTTGAAAAGACAAGGCAAATGGCTATGCAACAAAAGGAAATCCTTAACCTGAAATGGGAACTAAAAACCAAAGAAGAAAAGGAGCAAAGCTGGCGGCGACAGCTCATAGATGAAAATCAAGAGCTCGAGAAAATGCAGGGAGAGTATAAGCTTCTAATCATGCAACACAAGGATCTAGCAACAAAAATAGGTCGGATCGAACAGGGCATGAAAGAGTTTACCGCAGGGGAAGAAGGAAGAAAGTGAGAAGAGGAGCAACACCACCGAGAAATGGAAACCATGACCGAAAGGCTGAGCCTTGAGAGAGAGAAGCAAGAGAGAATGAGTAGGAAATTGGAAGACCAAGAGTGGAGGCTCATAGTCTTGGTGCAAAGACAGGGAGAAGGTATGGAGGAAATGAAAAAGAGAGCCGAATTTTGGGCATGCCAAAATGAACAAAAAGTGAAGACCTGTTATCGGCCGGCCTAACCCCCTAGGAAATTGATGCTCTAGGGTTTGTAGAAGAGGTACAACAACAAGAGCGCCCAGGGAGTGAGAATGAACTGCAAATCTACCTAGGCAAATTTGAAGAAGAAGTGGTTCCACAACCCCCTTCACCCCATTTTGAAGGGCAGGGGCAGCTAGCAGATGCATCCACAGAAAGGAAAGCCACCCTGAGGGAGAAGAGGAGGAAATTAGTGGAAAAAAGCCAGACAAAGATAAAGGGCTAACCTTATGGCACAACCGTCTGTATCCCTCCCACCATGCCCTAATTACGTGCTAGCCAGTTTTCATGCGGAGCTCATAATCTGGGAGAGACAAGAAAAAGAGAAGTAGCCCTTCAACTTCAACTTCCTCATCCCCAATGCCCTGTACAGAGTCCTTCCCCCTAAAATAGTGGATGAGGTGATCAACGTCGGAAGCCGGCTAAGCCAACAATGGCTAAAAGAAAGATAGAAGAATCCCACCCTCTGGGGCACTAAGGATGCGAAATACTGGCAAAATAAATGAAGTGCCTCATTCCATGCCTGAATACAAGTACCAATCACTGTGGTGGAGACGCATCTGCGCGATGACAATGTGTTTGCATGGATGGCCTTCTGTAACACTCTCCCTTTGGAGAGGAACAACCCTACCTACATGACATACCCTCGTAGAATAGGAGTAGACTTCGATGTAAACACCCATGGCTGTTACGACTTCCCTGCCATATATAACCCCTGTACTACCACCTTAGCCCAGGCCCTCACCTTCACCTCCGACAGCTTATATGCCACCATGACACGCTTTATTGCCGATTTCTCCTCCTGCCTGGATCCCGCCTTCATTACCACTTGCAACTATCTTAGGCTCTTAAAAATCCTACATAGGCAGGACCCCACCCCGACAAAATGCAGCCTCCCCCCACTCTTTTTTTTATCCTAACACCATTGATAGCTGCACGATGACCCACCTAATGATGCGAGCCAACCTCCTCCCTTCCTTCTGCCTCGCTATTCTTGAATATATGAGTGACAACCAGTTCACTCGCTACAGCCATCCATTCCTCTCCACCACCCCCCTCCAGGTCCGCTTGAGCCTTAAGAATTTCATGCAGAGCTGGAAATTTTTGAGTCACTCCATTAAATCTATTTCACCACCACCTTTTGAGGACGAGGACTAATAATTCCCTTCTATCGAGCCCTGTATATTTATTTTATAAAAAAAACGTATCCGCACGCAAGTCACGGCACATGGCTCACAGTCACTACACCTAGGGGTCCTTAAGTTAGGCATGTCTAGTGACCTCAATCGGCCGGCCCCGTTCCTAACCCCCTAGCCCTTTTTGCCTCCCCACTTCACACTTGGGGCACCCCGAGGGCAGGACATACCTAAAGAGATAACACTTGCCTGTGGTTAGATCTGTCACCCTAAGCTACACACACCGCACCTCCCCTTACATGAACAGGGTTCTCAAGTGTGGGACATCACCTAGGATTACCTAGGGTTAGACCCAACTCCTTGTTCCACCAGCACGAGCAACAAGCACTGCACGGCAAGATGGACACCCCCATTAGGTCGAGCACTTTCTCTTTCAAGGTACAACAATATGCTGCAAACCACCAACTTCGGAGGCCCCCATCATCCACTCGACACACCTTAATTCTCCACCCCAATCGTTCTTGAAGCTTTCCAATCACACGAGTCCCCTAGCCCTGGCCTAGAATCCATCCTTCCATAAGAGAGATCTTGAAGTGCCATGGGACTGGCACTTGTCTCGGAGGGGGGTAATGTTGACCTTAGTTCAAGATGACATAAAAATGAATCAAAAAGCAGAAAAATAACAGAAAAAGAGCAAGGATGCAAAGGCAGCCCTTAAAAGCCTAAGCTGAGATGAAAGCACAATTTTAAAGAGAAGGCATCTCAAAAAACTCTAAAAACTCTTGTAAAAGAGCACCAAGCTCCCGCCCGTGCCATTTGTAAAGGAATAGACGGGTGCATGAGGCAAGAAAAGGAAAATAGGAGAAAGGACCTTGCCACAAAGGCTAGTAATGTAAAACGGACGTGCCCATGGAATTTTAGGGCTTGTATATATAAAGTTCAAAAAGTGAAGGAAAGCTTATTCTTTGGTGTGTGGCTAACAAGAGACCTCTCTTCTTCCTTTTTTCCCTTCTCTTTGCTTGTGTGTGTGCTCTTGAAGGAAGTGTGAGGGTGTGAGGGAGTGAGTGTGTGGGAGTGAGGGATCAAGAGGGTGAAGCTCTTCACCATCTCCACTTCTCCTCTCTTCTCTTTGCTTGCGCGTGCACGGCTATGGTGGATGGAGCTTGATGGAGGAGACTTGAGGGTGCTTGAGCTAGCATCAAGGATCGTGGAGCTACCAGTGTACGCGAAGGAGGAGGCAACTCATTTCGGCATTGAGGTAAGCTCACTACATTCATAAGGCTTGAAGGCGCGCCGACTATGTGAGAGGTAGCCATTAGAGCTCACTTGGAACACTTGAAGCAATAAGCAGTTCGTAGGTCTTGGCAGTTGAATGAGAGCTCCCACATACCTATACATTGCCAACCCCCAAAATGGGGATAAGGTCTTGAAGTTGTTTTTTGGTCTAAGGTGGGACGACATACTCAGGATCATAATAGACAAGTTGTATTATCTTATAACCTCAAAAATATCTCCGAGAAGGTAATTTCTATATGTAATGCAAGTTGTGTGTGTGTTGATTTTTTGTTCAATGCTTCCTATTTGTATATATTGTTGTGCATTGAAGGAAAAAACATTATTACATATTATGAGTCTTACAAAGTCTAAAGACCCCCAAGACCCTCATTTTGGTGCTTACAAGCTCTTTTGGATTTACATGAAGAAAGAGACATATTGGACTAATTTGCATTGAGAGACACCACTTCAAATTCAAAGGATACAAGTAGAATATCCAGTGCTGTTGAATTCATTTGACGAGTTCTTCAAGTGTAACTTGAAGAATCATGTCGTGCAGGTTGACATAATGGGATACATCTATATTTCTTTCTTGAGTATTTTCTTAAAATGTAAATGTGCCAATGTTAAGTGTTTGCAAAATGTGTACAAGCTTTTGTACATCTCTTGGAGTTTTCATATGTTGTAGAGAAGATACCAGAGCTTGTGTTTTTTGCCAAACACGTGATTTTTAGGTTTGTATCTAGACAACTTCTCTACTTTGAACTTTAAAACACCAGTTTTGATTAAACAAGCAATAGTTTTAAACTCTTCATCTTAAATTTTAAGTGAAAGTGAGGGTGGTTAGTTTATTATGATGGTTATCTTTTTTCTAGTTGATTTGACTTTTACATATGCAACTAAAAGGAGAATTTTATTTATCTTTTTTTGGTTGATTTGATTTTAAAAAAATTCAAATCACTCTTTTAAAAACACTCTCTAGACACTCACTCATGCACCATTTGTTGCATTAGTTTATTTTGCTTTTTCTTTTTCCATTTTGGATTTCCCTTTGCATTCATAGGCTTTGTGCTTTTCAAGGTAAGCTATAAAGCACTTGTGTGGTTTTGTGCTAAGCTATAAAGTGCTATGTGGTTTTGTACTCTTCCATGCTCCCTCCATGTTGCTTTGTTCATGCAAATTTGTGCTACTTCTTTGTTGTCTGTGTGACATAGTGTGAGTGCTTCATCATATGATCATTTCATTCGCATTGTCAATCCGCATCGTTGATCTAGGTATCATAGTCCTCGCACATGCTTTCTCCAGTGGCTAATGTGCTCGTCGTGGATTGAACTTAGCCCATCCTATCATATCCTTTAATAGTTAGTAAGGTAGGTTAGTAATTATTACTAAGTTTAGTTTAGTTAATAATCATACTAAGGTTAGTAATTGCACTTGACAAGCCAACGCATGGCCTTGGTGCCATGTGCAAGCGGAGTGCCTTCCCACCCTGGTCCTTTTCTCCATCCGATAAGAAGGCACCCCATTGGTAGCTTGAGAGTGCCCCGCACCCCCAATCACAAAAGTAACGACCCCTTGTGTCCATCCCCACTACCTACCCTCCAATAGCCTAGATGTGACCCCCCAAAACACAAGAACTGTTGAAAATCAAAGTGAGAGCCTAAAGGTGTTTGCATGAGGGAGAGAGAGCTCAAGTACAAGAAGGAAATCATGCTTAATAAGTTGCTCACAAGTACAATTGGTACACTCTCTCTCATTTTGAGAATGACCTCCAAGCTATTTATATAGCCTCACTATGGGCTAGGCTTAGGGTTTCACCTGCCTTTCAGCTCATTCACATCTCCCCTTCCCTCATGTACCCTTGCTTACTCAAGATTCCTGTGCTACACTTCCTCTCAATGCTAAGGTGGCATTGGATTTCATAGCATGTAAATGGTTCCCCCTAAATGAATTAGTGGGATGCCTTTATAAAATAGGTCACAATGATGTGTATGGAAAGATGATATACCAAATACTAGAAAAGTCGGCCCTCAGATGCTTTGGAGACATAGTTGGCCTCCAATTCTTTGGAAACTTTAGGAGAGTTTGAATATTTTATAGTGATATATCCTATTTGTTTACATTTGTTACACTTTATCTTATTGGGATATTTTTTTAATAAATTGCTTACAATATGTCCTTTTTTTATGCAAAAGGATCATTTAGTAGTTATAATATGGACTAAGAGTTGTTCAAGGTGTTGTCAAGGTAGATATTGAGCTGGTGCTGTCTTCTTTCTTATTTCTTTTCTCCTCATCCAAATAAGACTGAATGACACCTTCAAGTGTAGGATTGGTAATCTGTTAGGGTAGTGACAAGAGTTGAAAATTTTTTCCTTACGGCTTTCAAGAGGATTGCAATGGCATCTTCTTCAGCAATTGGAGCTTAAACTAAGCTAATTGAGCCATCAGACCCTTCATGTGGGAAATGAACTTTCCCACGTCATCTTCTCCTTGCTTGTATTCCAAGCTAAAGAACTCTATTTTGAGGAAGATTTTGGAATTATTTCCTCTTGCACCATATAGTTTCTTGAGCTCATCCCACTTCTCTTTTGTAGTTGCAAGTTGGTCAATATGGTAAATTGAGGATCCATCCAAGTGCAACATTATTATAGCTTGGGCTCTTTCATCATCTTCAACATCCATAGGGTTGGATGGATCAATGGCTTTGATCCCTTTGATGAAGGATCAATCACCCCTCCATCATTTTATATTTTACTAACACCTGCCATGGTTTACCAATTGCATAAGGAAGTGGGAGTGTCTAATCCTTTACAAGCTAGGAAATACGAGCAAAAGCAATTAAAATGATGTTTTAATCTAAGTAAATAGCAAGTTGAAAAACAACACATGTGTACTAAAACACATAGACTAGATGAAGAGAAGGAAACGATCTAAATGTTTATTCCTGTGATAGATATCCTTACAATGATCAACAGTGAGATTATGAGAGTTAAGGATTTAATGAATATGCTTAGTTCCTAAGAGAAAACCTTCAAATTGTTAAGATTGAACCAACAAAAAATGATTAGTAGTTTGATCAATAGAGTTAAAAAAAAACACTAGTATCCAAGCTTAGTGAACTGCTTGTGTTGGAGATCCACTGGTTGGATGTCAACTTGAGTCGCCTTCTAGGCAAGCTCTGAGTTTTGAGTTTCCAAGGAAGCTCTCGATAGTGTTAAAAAGACACTAGTATCCAAGCTTAGTGAAGTGCTTGTGTTGGAGTCCATTGGTTAGATGTCAACTTGAGTCACTTAATTCTAGGCAAGCTCTAAGTTTTGAGTTTCCAAGTTTACAATGAGCTTGAACCTTTCTCAATCAATGATTACAATCACTATTCATGACTTTAGTGTGAAGAAAACTAAAGAAAACCAAGCTTCAAGTTTTTTGGATGTGGTTGCAAATAGAGTACACGACTAGGGTTTTACTCTATGTGAGCAGTAGAGAAGGAATTTCAGGAAACCCTCTGAGGTAGAGATAGCCCACTTGGGGGGCCAATAAAGCCCTATGGTGACTGCCATGATTGTGACTTCTACAGGTCGTGCCATTGATTTAAACTCCATGTTGCCAAATCTACTCTTTTTTCTAATCATGTTGTAATGTTGAGCTCCACAAGCCACAATGTTGAGATTTGAGGTGCTAGGCCATTGCACCCTGAGTTGGGGAAAAGGCCCCCAAAAGAAGCTGATGAGACGTGAAATGCTCTCTTTTGCTCTCCCCAGGTCCTCTAATAGAGGTGGGTATGGCAAACAACTATGGAGATTAAGAGGTATGATGAAGAAATGAAACTCTTATGTGCACTTTAGTGTGAGACGAAGTTGGAGAGAGCTCGTTGGATCATAGGTGGCTCTAATACCATGTTGGAAATCAGAGTGAGAGCCTAAAGATGTGTGCACAAGAGGGAGAGAGAGCTCAAGTATAAGAAGGAAATCTTGCTTAGTAAGTTGCTTACAAGTACAGTTGGTACACTCTCTCTCATTTTGAGAGTGACCTCCAAGCTATTTATATTGCCTCACTGTGGGCTAGAGTTAGGGTTTCCCCTCCCCTTTAGCTCATTCACACCTCACCTTCCCTTATGGACCCTTTCTTACTTAGGATTCCCATGCTACACTCATAACACGAACCCCACGTGGATTGATGTGTGCTTATCCTTTTGCAAGTGTGGACCAAGAAAAATATTTATCAATAGTATTTTTTAATAATTACTAAGGTTAATTATTTAATAATTAGTAATAGTTAGTTCATTACTAAAGTTAATAGTTATCGTTAATAACCATTACTAAGGTTATAGTTTAGGTCATTATTAAAATAATTAGTTTTAGTAAAAATTAATTAATTATTTTAGTTAGAATAATTTTTATGAAATTTATTAATAACTAATTAGTATCTATTACTTGATTAATTTGATTAATAATCAATTAGTAGTTAGATTACTTAGCAAAATTCTTAAGTAATTTTGATTAAAAACTAATTAGTAGTTTCTACTTTAGTAATTAGTTAGGTTATTATTAATCTCTTTGTTTAACTTTGATTAGATTACTTAGAAAATTTTCTTAATTAATTTTTTAAATAAGTAATTTGTAGTTACTATTTATTTAATTCAAATAATAATAAATTACTAGTTATTACTTAATTAAATTGATTATAAATAAATTAGTAATTAGTTAGATTATTATTAGTAACTTTTTGTTAGTTACTAAATCAAATTAAGTAGTTAATTTTTTATGGTAAATAATTAGTATGGTATAAATTCAACTAATCAATGAGCTTTATATAACAATTGAAATTAATTTAATCACTCACATAATTTCATAAATCAATTAATTAGTAATTTTTGGATATCTTGATTAATTAGTTTCAATTAGGTTATTTAGTAAAAATACTTGATTAATTTGATTAATAATTATTTATTAGTTGGTTAGATTAATTATTATATTTGTAGAAGATGATCTTTTTCTCTTGAGTTGTTTTCTAAGATTTTGAGCAACATATAGGATAGTACAGATATATATCCTCCTTCTTCCAAAGTTAACTAGCACCAGGAAAATTTTATCATAGTTTTGATCTATGATCTCTAAAATTCTTTGGTTTTATATTTGTTGTTATGAAACCACAAATCCTTGCCAAACTCATGGCTCTTGACCCAATTGTACACTTTTTTGTGATTGGCACAATATCTAGCATTTTGTGTATCTCTATAGTACTTTAGTAAAAATGGTTTTCCAAATTCATATTTGTCTTCTCGACTAATCTTCCTCCAAGGTGGTTTGAAAATTTGGTCATATGTAGGAATCTTCATCAAAGACATATCCCCTATTTGTATATTATTGATTTTCTTTTGAGGTGGTAATTGGACTCTCTTACTTTGTATTGAAATTGATTTGCCAATGCTCAATGTTTGCTCAGAACTATCATTCATTGATTTTAATTCCTAAATTGTATTTTTGCAAAGTGATGATGGTATGCATCATTGCCCTAATGCCCTAGAATTCTTATAGCTTAAGCTTTCCAAAATCTTTCTCACAAAACTCTAATCCTAATTTCCTAGAATTATTATAGGTTAAGCTTTCCAAAATTTTTCTCGCAAACTCTAATCCTAGTTAAGTATAGAAAAAAGAAAACACAATAGAACTAATAAATTGATATATCTCTATGGCACAAATTTGAACCATAATGGCATCCACATATGAAAACCATACTAAAAGGAACAATTATCAAACTAGTTTTCAAGTGTTGCCAAAAAGCTAAGCCCATAAAATGAGCTAATCACTCCCATCTAATGTCTAAATATTGACCCTAGATTGTAGGTAGTTGATCCAAGATGCCCACATAGAGAGGCAAAAATCCCCATCAAACATTAAAGCATGAAACTTTAAATTCAATAAAGGTTACACTCATCATTTTCTATCCATGGATCGGATATCCCACTCAATTTAGACTTAACCTTTAGCCTTCGTCAATGTCATTAGATTCTAGAATAGTCTAACATTTCAATATCCAATGAAAATCTTGTAGTCAATGTTAATGTAGAGTGTTGTAACCTTTAAAAATCCAATAATCCTCTTTGACCAAGGAGGCATGGACACATGGCACATAGTTCCAGTGATAGTAGACTGCTAGTGGACTAAGATTGCATGCATGTTGTGTCAAACCAGTCTTCTCCTCGTCCTCCCTATAAGTCATTTGTGAGTGCATGCATGCTGCAGTAATGTAATCTATCCTTACATGCTTGGGCAAACCACTCTCCTCCTCTTAATCCCCCTCCAAGTCAATTACAATTGCACCCAATTGTAGCAGTTGTACTATAATGTATAAGATTGTGGGAGCCAATACATATAGATTGAGCAAGGAGCACCTATATTGAGACTCCATGTTGCTATCCTAAAGAACCAGCTAGATGATGGTCAAAGGAAGGAGAATACATGATTATCTAAAGCAACATTTGTGTTTGGATGTAGATTTGTTTAGTGGTAGCTTAAAAGTAGAAGCATGGGATTTTATTAAAAGGCAGTTGCATGCTGATTATATTGGTGACCATGGGAGTCATCTCTAGGATGAGATCAAGCACAATATATCTTATCCGTCTCAATTTTTAGAACTAATTCCCTCTTGAAGATATTTAAGCTTTTCTTCCAATGGACTTGTAGTTACTGCTTGCTTGCAAGTTGAACACATGAAGAAGTTGATAATAGAAGAAAAAGTAAAGTACTTAGGTCTTTCAATGGCTTCTACTTTCATAGTACAACATGCACATGTAGTGCTCCCGATTGCAGATGTGCAACTTTGTGGCCCTGTGATGCAAAGAGTGAGATTATACCAACTAGTAGGTAATTTCCCTTAACTTGTAGTTGCATGTAGTTCTTTATGCTTCTACACTATGCCTTTATTGATATACGATTTCTTGTCAAGATTGTGGGAGAGAAGGAAGGAGTCTCGCTTGAAGCTTTCTTGCTTGCACAATGGGGGAAGACACACAAGGGTGGAGGCTGAAAACAGTTTTCCTCTTCTTAGTTGTGTAAGCCAAAAAGAACTCAAGTACAAAGAAATAGAAGAACCCTCTATATGGGTCTCAAACCAAACTCAACTAACTAAGGTGGCATACTAACTGAGCCACGAACTAGAGTAGATAAGGATAACTATCATGTAGCTATTATTCATGGGCGGTGTACCAACCGCGTCTGCAACTGACAAGTCGGTGACATAAATACACAACGGTCACCCTGGCGTATCACGAGTGGAGCTCGATATCTCAACACTCCCCCTCGAGCTCAATCCCAATTCCTGCACACCAAGCAGGTCTCTGAACTTGCGCAGCTTCTCTGCGCCCAATGCCTTCGTGAATATGTCAGCTACCCGATCCTCTGTGCTGACATAAACTAGATCAATAAGACCTAGTAAAACCCTCTCTCGCACATAGTGATAATGCACCTCAATGTGCTTTGTTCTAGCATGATAGACTGGGTTATTTGCCAAGTGTATACTACTCATGTTGTCACAATAAATGACAACTGGTCCATCTGTAGACTGATGCATATCATAGAGTAGCTTATGCAACCAAGCTACCTCACATGCAGCCATTGCTGCACCCCTGTACTCAGCCTCTGTGCTCGACAAGGCAACTGTAGGTTGTTTCTTGCTGCTCCAAGTGACTGCAGCACTCCCAAAAGAGAACACATATCCACTGGTAGATCGTCTATCAGAAATACTACCAGCCCAATCAGCATCAGTGTATCCATGCAACTGTATCTGAACCCCAGTCTCATAAAATAGTCCATACTGCAATGTGGACTTCACATACCTGAGTATGCGTCTAGCCGCATCCAAATGTGGTTTCCTTGGAGCCTGCATAAACTGACTTACCAATCCAACATCATAGCTCAAATCTGGCCTGGTAATAGTCATATAAATCAAACTTCCTACTATGCGTTTGTACATAGTAGGGTCTTCTAGAAGCTCACCTGCATCTGTGCTCAGCTTCACATTCTGCTCCAAAGGAACTGAAATAGGCTTACAGCCTGTCATCCCATATTTGGACAGCATGTCCAATCCATACTGCCTCTGCAAGAGCTGTATCCCACTTGGTGATCTAATCACCTCAATGCCCAAGAAATAACGCAGCTCTCCCAAATCCTTCATCTCAAACTTCTGCTTCAATAGCATTTTCACATGAAGGATATCTTCATTACTGTCACCTGTCATAATCAAATCATCAACATAAATGACAAGTAGCATAATATCTTTCTCTGTTTTTCTCACATAAAGTGAGAAATCTGCCTTGGAAATCTGAAAGCCAATAGTGACAAGATACTGTCCTATCTTGTCAGACCATGCTCTAGGTGCTTGCTTCAAGCCATACAAGGCTTTCTTCAACCTGCAAACAAACTCAGGATGAACAACATGCACATAACCTGGTGGCTGCTCCATATAGACCTCTTCTTGCAAATCACCATGCAAGAAGGCATTCTTTACATCCATCTGATGTAAAGACCATCTCTTTGATGCAGCCATAGCAATGACCGCTCTTACGGTTGCCATCCTTGCAACCGTACTGAATGTTTCTTCATAGTCAATACCATATGTTTGTGCATACCCCTTGACTACTAATCTTGCCTTGTATCTGTTCACAGAACCATCTGCATTGTGCTTCACCTTATAAACCCACTTACAGCCAATTGCATTTTTACCTTTAGGCAAAGGTACCAATTCCCATGTAGCATTAGCTTCCAAGGCATCCATTTCTTCATCCATGGCTTTCTCCCATTTTTCTTTTCCCATGGCTTCCTCAAAAGAAGTGGGTTTTGGTTCCTGTATCACTTTGACCATATATGCATAGTGAATGGCTGTAAATCCATCATATTTCAGCCTATCCACAGGATACCTAGCTCTCGTAGACCTGCGCAAAGTAGGTTCACTCCCAGGTGCTCTCAAAACATCCCTGGTCTTCCTTACTCCAGGTGTAACAATAGAAGGAATACCCAACTCATCATCAATGCTCTGTTCTGAGCCACTGGATTCACTATCCACATAAGAGTGACTTACATTCACATCAAACATGGGCTGATCAACCTTCTCTTTTCCTTTTCGTGATACATGCATACCACTATCTGCATTACTTTGAGAAGATTCTCCTAATCTCAATCTGCCTGTCCATGGCGAAGAATGTGAACCACTGCTAGAGGACGCTCCAGGTCCACTAATATTTTGTGACTGCTGCTGTGAATTCTGTGCAGCATTACCATTTTGTGCATCTACATCATCAATCACATTTACTGGTTTATACTAGCTACTCATCTCATCAAAAACATCTTTGCTCATTGTAAACTTACGAGTAGAAGGGTTATAGCATCTATATCCTTTTTGCTGCAGAGAGTAACCAATAAAGATGCACTTCTCAGCTTTTGGATCCAACTTGGATCTCAACTCATCTGGCACATGTACATAGGCAATGCAACCAAAAATTTTCAAATGAGAAATATCTGGTTTCCTACCAGTATACCTCTCCTCTGGAGTCATTCCATGTATTGCTGCAGTGGGAGTCCTGTTCATTATGTAGACTGCTGTAGCAACTGCTTCAGCCCAATAAAAATCTGGCAAGTCTTTTTCATTGAGCATGGCACGAGATACCTCTCCAATATGCCTATTTTTCCTTTCTGCAATTCCATTTTGTTGTGGGGTATGACTGCATGAATATTGCTGCTTTATGCCATGCTCCTGCAGGAACCTTGCAAACTCATTTGAGAGGTACTCTCCCCCTCCATCTGACCTTAGGCATTTTATCTGCAGGCCTGTTTCTTTTTCAACCATCACTTTAAGAGTTTTGAAATGCTCAAAAACTTCACTTTTCTTTTTCATAAAATACACCCAAACTTTTCTGCTATAGTCATCAATAAAACTGACAAAATAATGACAGCCTCCAAGAGATGCAGCTTTAGTTGTCCACACATCAGAGTGGATTAATTCCAATGTTGAACATGTCTAGGAAATGGTTTCCTTGCCTGTTTTCCAAATTGACAGGCTTCACATACCTTATGCATTTCTGTAACCTTGAATTTCGGCAAACCTGCAACAATATTTTGGGCCTGCATTGATTTAAGTCGTTGTACATTAACATGACCAATGTGTTTATGCCAGATATCAATATATGCAACTACACCGGTCCCATGTGCAAACATTGCTGCACTCAATTCAGACATGTCTGCATCCAATGTAAACATTCTGCCCTTCTTCTTTCCTTTTGCTATCAAGCGACCTTTATTTTTCATATCCTCAACAAAGCATCCATGAGGATTAAATCTGACCTGCAAGCCCTGTTCAACCATTTGACCAACAGAAACCAGATTCTTGGTGATATTCGGGACATGAAATACATCGGACAGGTATTTCTTTTTCCCATCCTGCATAGACAAGGGAATTTTTCCAATCTGCACAATAGGATGTGCAATATCATCACCAGTCTCCACAAATCCTGGTTTTTCCATTTTCCTTGCATCCTCCATCCATTCTGCATGACCTGTCATGTGGTTTGATGCACCTGAGTCAACATACCATACATCATTGCTTTCTTCTGCATTTGTCACAGAGTTGTTCATGTGCTGCACCATAAACAGATGCTCATTTCTGTCATCACCATGTCTACTAGAGGATGCATAATTTCCTTGTTGCAGTTTTCCATTCATGATGTCATTCTGCTTTTTATAGCAGTCTTTAGCCATATGACCCATTTTACCACAATAGTAGCATTCAACATTACTGTTTGCATTTTGGCCTCTTTGCCATCCACCACGACCTCTTTGGCTCCCCCTGCCTCTAGAGTTACCACGTCCTCCTCCATAGGACCAGTTTTCTTGAGTTTGCTGCATATTCTGATTTCTACCACGGCCTCCATATCGGCCTCCTCTACCTCTGCCTCTACCTCTTCCAGCATTTGAGTAGAAGACAGCTTCTTTTGAAGTTCCTCCTGAAGAAGATGCACCACCATTTCTTTGCTCCTCAGAAATTAGAAGAGCAATCAGCTCCTCAAAATCAGGAAACCTTTCACGAACTGAAATGGATGTTCGAAACTGTGCATAATCCTTTCCTAGACCATTCAAGGTCACAGAAACTAAATCATCATCTTCCACTGGTGACCCAATGGAAGCAAGTGCATCTGCAATCTTCTTCACCTTCATGTAGTAGTCGTTGATGCTCATATTTTCTCTTTGCACATTGTGCAACTCTTGCTTGAGCTTCATTTTCTTGGCTTGCGTATTTGTGCTATACATTTTTGACAAAGTATCCCATGCCTCCTTTGGCGTACTTGCATCCTGAATAGGCACAATCATAGAGTCTGAAATGCTGATAGACAGCCAATACATAACTTTCCTGGCTCTCTCATGCCATGCTTTAAATGCCTGCATTTGTTGTTGATTGGGAACATCAAGAAGAACTGGTTCTTCTTCATTTCCTGCAACAAATTCCCAATATCATTTTCCCATAAGGAAATTCGTCATTCTAAACTTCCATGCTTGGAAGTTGTTCTTGTCAAGCTTTTCAGTGACAATCTGTGAAAGAGAATCAAACGCCATTACAGAACACTGCAAAAAATTCTGTCACTGCAAAGAACACAGCTTCACCCTCACAAGGGAAAATCTGCAAAACTGGCGAAAGTGGTATTTGACCACACAGTCCCTTCCTAGTGACGATTTTGCATCAACAGGCAACAGGGATGATTCTGTAACTCCCAATGTCTCTGCGCACAAGCATACAATGCAATTTTTACAGTAACTATTCACCGACCTGTAGAACAGTGGCTGCACAGCATAAAACTGAGCCTTTTCCTGAGTGCATGCAGAAAACTTCCGCCTCCAAAACAGGCCCCGAAATGGCCTCAAATAAAAAAAACAAGGTCGCCAAGGGCTGAAGCCCTTACCCGCAACATATACTGCCCTCTTGCTTCACCGCGAAGGGTGTCTCAACCTGAGACAATGCACTCCTGCACTTTCCGGCTGTGCTACCTGTAGAGATCTGCTTCCAAAACAGAAGATGAAAGCAACACTGCTCCTCTTACCAGAACACCGCGAGCTTGGCTTGCTTTCTTGAGCTCCTTACCACGAACAAGGCTCTGATACCATGTCAAGATTGTGGGAGAGAAGGAAGGAGTCTCGCTTGAAGCTTTCTTGCTTGCACAATGGGGAAAGACACACAAGGGTGGAGGCTGAAAACAGTTTTCCTCTTCTTAGTTGTGTAAGCCAAAAAGAACTCAAGTACAAAGAAATAGAAGAACCCTCTATATGGGTCTCAAACCAAACTCAAATAACTAAGGTGGCATACTAACTGAGCCACGAACTAGAGTAGATAAGGATAGCTATCATGTAGCTATTATTCATAGGCGGTGTACCAACCGCGTCTGCAACTGACAAGTCGGTGACATAAATACACAACGGTCACCCTGGCGTATCACGAGTGGAGCTCGATATCTCAACATTTCTTACATTCAAAGAGTTGGGGATTCGAATTGTCCCTTTGAATTGAGGTTTCGTTTCAACTGGCTACCATCTTCCTTTGCCAGTTCATGTATGCCGCCATATCACAACTTTTATTTACAAGAATATAATCCATCTTTTGTAGATGTAGAAAATTGCAAGCATATATGTAAGAGACTCTTAACATAAAGATGTAAGAGATTCTCAGTGTTGTATAGATGTAAGAATTTTGAGTTGTGTAGGCTCCCATCTTGCTTTGTAGGTTCTAGTGTTCCTTCTCACAACTTTGATTTATAAGAATACAGTCCATCTTTTGTAGGAGATTGCAAGCATACATGCAAGAGACTCTCAACATTGTATGGCATACAATGGCCATCATCTTGGTTATAGTGATGGAAACAAGAGTCCTACTTTGAAATTATAGTGTATTGTATGACAATCTAGCTATGGATCTTCAGCCTTCATCAATCTCATTGGATTCTAGAGTAGTCTAACCTTTGAAGGTCCAATGAAAATTTGCTTTAGAGGTTTCTACTTCCTCAATATGGCATGCACATGTAGTGCACCTGATTATAGTTGTCCAAATGGAGCTATCTTTATGGAATTGCAATGTAGAGAGTGAGGTTATACCAACTTGTAGTTACATGTGGTTTGCTCACAAAACTTCTAACCTCAAAAATTGATTTTTCCTATGGTTCACAAAAAGATACAGTTCACTAATTGTATGGAGCCTCAAATTTTGATTTTTATAGGAATGAGAGGATCAAGGAGTGCTGAAAATTGCTACATGACACAACTATGGGACCACAAACTAGGGCAAACTATAGATGTAATTTTTTTGCCATGAATAGGCATCATATCTTAGCATTCGGTTCACAATAGCAGATTTCCAAGTTCCTTGTATTATGCATCAAGGAGCCTCTTATGGTTTCTTCTAGCCACAAACAAGGGAAAACTATAGATGTAATTTTTTTGCCATGAATAGGCACCATATCTTAGCATTCGGTTCACAATAGCAGATTTCCAAGTTCCTTGTGTTATGCATCAAGGAGCCTCTTATGGTTTCTTCTAGCCACTTGAAGGCCCTATCTCACTACTCATAAGGTTTTTTAATGACTGGGACCTTGCTAGTAAGCCAGCAATCTTCACTTGCTTAGAGCTCTTGAGCTAGTTGCATTTATAACTAAGCAACATGTTTGCTTAGTGCTTGTTAGGTATCTAAAGTTTCCTTGAGCATTTGTATCTATTACTATAATAACTCTTGATGATTGCACTATACTCCTCCAAGGTTTCTTTCCATTTCTTGACAACTTTTTCATGGATTTGGATTAGCTCAAGGTTCTCATTTTGGGCATGTTGTATTGAAAAGATGGTGTTTGAGCATGCATAAGTTATTTCTTTTCCTTTCTTGAATTTTTTGCTTGCTCTTAGGCCCTTATTAGACTTCCCTCATACTACTATAAAGGGGCTCTTATTTTTATCATTTCTTTGTCAAAATATACTTTAATTGTCCCCTTAGAGATTTTAGCATTTACTGCACAATGAACTATGCTACATTTGTGTTTAGCACAATTGTACCATTGGGATTCTAGAGTGTGGACATTTTACTGAGTATGTAACCGCCCCAATAGAAGGTGCTTTTGCTCATGTTGGAACTCTCCAGGAGAGATGTGGTGCGGCTCTTAAAACATGGCGAATAAGGGATTGAAAATTAAGGCTCTCGAGTTACAAGGAATGAAAAATTATGGTTGTCAAAAATGTAAGGAATTAAAAACGATGGCTGCTAAAATATAAGGAATTAAAAAGCTCTAAACGTCTTTTCAAGACAATAAGTAATTAATCAGCTGTGTGGTGGGGAGTGGGTGGTGGAGAACGTGCGTGGGAGGTGGTTGCGCTGGCTCTCTCGAAGAGCGAGAAGGCGCAATAGATATATATAATGAACAAAGGCGTGGGATTTGATAATACACAAGGACCTGCAGCCTGCGACAGAGGGCGCGCTGTGCTAAATGTGCACTGTCATTGTGATGCCATAACAAACCCAACCCTACCATGCCTACATCTCCTGCTCTAGTTTTCCCATTCTTTCACTGCAACATTGGACAACTAGAATCAACACATTCAAACGAGAACAAGAATCCAGGCATTATCGATTGTATGCAAGGTTAGTTTTGTAGCAAGTCAAAGAGACATGGTGAAGGAAATAGCAATAGCAATAGCAATTTCATAGGATTGGTAAGCAAGGGCTCATTTTGCTACTATTCTCTACCAAAAGCTCAAGTAGAGTCATGGATCTAGACATGGAAAACCTACAACAACACATCTCCATCATTTAAATACATGTTTAGCACCACATGCATAGGTTTGAGTTCTATCTTCAAACATAGAAACATGTATGAAGACATTTAGAGCTTCTCATAACGTACCAAATCTTAGAGAGACTTGTTGTATTACCACACATGGCAGTGTGCCTTTGTAGATTATTAAATGAGCTTGGTTTTTCTCAAATCCATCCCACTATCATTTTGCATAACTATTTGTAGAAACTATTTTCCACCACATATGACCAAGCATTTAGAGATGTAATATCATTACATTTGGGAGAATATATTGAATTGTATAGTCATACTAAAGTCATTTAGTTTGATGATCTTTAATGTAGTTAGTTCGAATTTCAACATTCAACATTTAGTTCCAAATGGTGGTGCCTCTTTTTGCAGCCTCAATCGGTGGCACCTTGTCATCCATTAGTTGCTTCATAAACAAAATTATGAGTCACAAATTTCAACATTCAGTGCACAATAGATGAGAAAAATGAACTCCGCTACGTTTGTTTTGAGGACACCTATACCATATTGAGGTTACAGAGTGTGGACATCAAAAGTGTGCTGAATGTACACTATCCTTGTGCTGCCATAACAAACCCAACCCTATCATGCCTACGTCTCCTACTTTAGTCTGCCCCTTCTGTTTGCTGCAACATTGGACAACTACAATAAGCATGGCATTCAAAGGAGAACAAGAATCTAGTTGTGGCTGAAGACAAGATTGAGGACACAGGTCTCTGTAAGGTTAGTTTTGTAGCAAGTCAAAGAGACATGGTGAAGGAAGTAACAATAGTGGTAGTAATTTCATATGTTTGGTAGGCAAGGGCTCATTTTGGTTGTTATCATTTGCCAAAAGCTCAATTAGAGTCATGGATAGACATGGAAAACCTATAGCAACACGTCTCCATCATTTAGATACATGTTCTACACCACATGTACACTTCTGAATTATGTATTTAGACAAAAGCATGTATAAAGACATTCAGAGCTTCTCACAAAACATAGAAAATCTTAGAGATACTTGGATTATTATCACATGAGGCAATGTTCCTTTGTAGATTATTAAATGATCTTAGATGTTCTAAGAGCCATGTTGCTACCATTCTACATAGCTATTTCGTGAAATTGTTTACCAAATATATGACCAAGCATATAGAGGTGCAATATCATTACATCCAAGAGAAGATATTGAATTGTACAGTCATATTGGAGTCATTCAATTTGATGGTATTTATTTTAATTAGTTCAAATTTCAATATTCAACATTTAGTTCTAAATGATGGTGCCTCTTACAACCAAAATTGGCAGCATCTTGTCATCCATTAGTTGCATCATAACCAAAAGTAGGAGTCACAAATTTTAGCATTCAATGCATAGTAGATGAGAAGAATGAACTCTGTGGGCTTGCAGCTTGTGTCTTATCTTGTACTATGTGGAGAATTTGGAATAGATAATAGAATTCCAAGTAGTGGCACACACTTCTTCCTACTTACCAAGGTCTCTCGCTAGGTTGATTGCTAATGGTTTTAAGCTAGATGCTACGAAGTCCTCTTGGGAAGGTGTTCGTCTTTTCATCTAAGAAGGCATGAGCTCTATAAAAGATAAAATATAATCAACATGCTCGTCCCTTAGCAAAACCTCAATAGTTTCTAAAAATCAAGTACACCAAATCCACATTTGGCCCTATGTATGCCACTAGAGTCAACTACTAATTTCTACTAACAATTCAAATCATGTGCAAGTTAATGCTACCACCAAAGAAGAGTCTTTCAATGCGGATGAGACTGAGGAAGGTGAGAAAGGAGGCTTTGGAGGAGGACACATCTAGGATCCAAGAGGGGGTGTTGAGGAACAACTCCTATTTCATTGATCATGCAAGATTTGTGAGTAGGTATAGGGTAATCAAACAAGTGTGTAGTAGATTGGTCACTCAAGCCACAACATTTATGATTATTTTATTTCTACTATTGCTACAAGTAGGACAAGTTTGTCCATTTGAATTGATCATGTTCATGATGTATATATATTGCATTTATATGGCCAAATTTCTATGCATATTTGTGATTTAGAGAACAGAGTACATGGCCTCCTAGGTATAGAAGGGCAAAGCATCAAAGCATGTGACCTCCTAGGTAGAGAAGAAAATAGGAGCAACATGTAGGCCAATTTTCTATGCATATTTCTGATTTAGAGAATAGAGTAGAAAGAAGTGAGAAGTAGCTCCATGTAAGCCTTGATGCTCTATGGCCCCTTGAAATGGTTCATATGATGATGAATGTAGAATTCCTTTTGGTCTCTGAACAATTGCCAAGCAAGAGTGCTTCAATGAGGGGTAAGTCAACATGGGATTTGAGGGGCGCGTGAGGGGCAAGTCAACAAATGATTTAAGGCATTTCTTATAGCAAATCAAATGTAAAATCAATCAATTCAGTGAAATTATCATGTCATCTTTAGAAACCATCATGTTGCAACATAGACAAATTTAATGCTTAGAATTACAACCTACAACATTCATAATTTGGATTTCAACATTCAGTTGATTTGTATCATCTATAGCAGCAATGGTTGTTTATAATAGCTCCCCTTTTGCATCGATCATGTTGCATTTGTGAGTAGGTAGAGGGAAATCAAAGAAGTAACACATTGGTCACTCAGGTTGCAATATTTATGAATACTTTATTTTTGCACTGCTATAGGTAGGACAAGTTTATCAATTTGAGCTAATCATGTTCATGTTGTATATAGGCTACATTTCTGTGGCCAATCAAATCTATATATTTGTGATTTTGAGAAGAATAGGGTATAAGACCTCCTAGGTAGAGAAGGATAGGGCATTAGAGCATGTGGCCTTCTAAGTAGAGAAGAACAGAGGATCAACATCATATGAGTAGAAAGAACTAAGTAGTATCTCCATGCAATCCTCCACATGCTACTGCCCCTCAAAATGGTTGGTATGATGATGAGTGTAGGGACACTCACACACACCTATAGAGAGAGAGTGTGTGCTTTTGGCCTCCAAACAGTTGTCAAGTAAGGGTGCTCCAATGAGGGGCAATTCAACACAAGATTTAAGGGGCAAGTCAGCATTAGATTTGAGGCAAACAATCCTATGGAAAATCAAATATAAAATCAATCATTTTTAGTGAAAATATCATGTCACCTTTAGCAACCATCATGGTTTATCATAGATAAAATTAATGCTCAGGATTGCAAGCTATAGTATGCACAATTCAAATTTCAACATTCAATTTATTTGTAACATCTATGGTGGCAATGGTTGTAAATACAACCTGCACTCCACATGATTTAGATTTCAACATTCATTTCCCAGTAGCAAATTATGCTTCTAGTTCAAACACCTTTGCCCAAGATTTAGATGCCCTCATATGCTAGAACCACAAGTGTGAGGCAAGTAAAATGGGCTACCTAATAGGGTCACCATCATTAACACCAAACATCAAGAACATTGAGATCTCAAGATCAATTGGTATAGCAACGGATCATGCCATCTTGACCTTTACTATCTTTTGCTGTAGATTGGACTAATTTACAAGTTTAACCTAATCATGTTCATGTTGTATGTAGGTTTTACCTAACCACTTTATAGGTTTTTGACCAACATGGATATAAGGTCTTATTAGAACCTAACATCTACTAGGATACTTGCACCCTTGAGTCTCAAATTGGTAAGTGCATGGGTGTTGGAGTTCTAGACCCTTAAGCATAAAGGAATCCTATTTGTGGCTCTCATATAGTTGAATACTCTTGGCATAAAGGATTGTGTCGATACCTAAAATGGGCCCAACACTGGCTCTCTAGCACTAGCTAGATCTCTAAGACACACAAGACACCCCACACAGTATCGCGGCCAGGGGTGTTTAAGGCTCACACTACACTAAACTCTAATATCGATTTTGCGTTTGTAATATGACACAGTCCAACATTTACCTTCCCCTACTCCTCCAAGGGAGATCCCATAACATTTAGGTATGATACGTCATATCACATACACAAGAGGCAACCTCTCGGCTGAAACACCGTGGCCTCACTACAACTCTCCTACATCTCAGGGATTGGCCCCAAGATGCACTGCTTCAACATAAAGAACAAATGTACAAGCTCCACTCTCTGATTTATCAAACAATGAAAGATTTAATGTTTCCTCACTAAACTACCCCCAAAGAACTGCTCATCTAACCTTCAGCAAGGGACTTCCTCGCACTCTCAATGTTGGTCAATGTACAGCATACAAGTGCTATGCATCCAGGAGATTATACCATGTGGCATGCAAATTGCAAATGTGGATGCTTATTATGCACCAACATTTATCATTAAAAATTAGCAAACTGGAGTGTAAAAATCATCCCTTCAATGATTTTCAATCTATGTGTTGTTGTTGCGATGCTAAAGACTAGCACTAAGTTACCTCGTGCTACTAGCCTCTTTAGACTTAAATTATTATCGTCCTATATGACGTGCACAAACAAAATATCATACTTTACTTCATTTTCTACACTTAAATGCTTCCACAACCCTTCTTTCCCCCTACCGCTATGTGTTGCATCGTTGCA
Source organism: Lygodium microphyllum (assembly GCF_053477565.2). Lineage (NCBI taxonomy): Eukaryota > Viridiplantae > Streptophyta > Polypodiopsida > Schizaeales > Lygodiaceae > Lygodium > Lygodium microphyllum. Next base: position 106,734,917 of record NC_141151.1, read on the forward strand.
TAAGTGTAGGGTTTTGTTTTTTTTTTTTGTCATTTTCAATGTATAAAGCAAACAAAACTCACTAAAACACAAAAAACAAGGATGAGATGAGGCTATACCTCATGCCTCATCCTTGCTAAACATTCATGGACATTAATAATATTTTTTCTTAATTATTTGTCGCAAAAAACCTAAATTTTCTCATTTTTTACTATTTTTCCATATTTATTTATCAAAAAAATAGAGAATTTATTGGTTTTTCTAGTTTTTCTAATTATGAATACTAAGAATCCCTCATTTCCCACATTTCATCCCTCATGCATCATTTTTATCAAACCCAAAATGACAAAAAATCCCATTTTCTTTGTAAAATGCTTGTTTTTCGGGTTTTAACAAATTATTTTCAGCATTATGGCATTATGCATTCTGATTTTTCTGACATAGAATTATCAAACATACATCAAAAAACATTCCTACCAATTTTCATCCAATATGAACATCATTTGGCCAACCAAACCTAAAAAAGAAGCAAATTTTCTTTATGAAATAGAGTTACCCGGTTTTTTCTGGTTGCGGGTTTCTAAAACCGGATTCAGGACATCAAAACAGTCCACCATTAATGCTCAGCCCATCTCCAATCATCCATCTCTAGCCCCAAGTCCACTCAGAAGTGATCCGCCGGTACCACGCCAAACAAGCATTCACCACCCAAGCTTCATCTCCCTTCACACGCAAGAACTGTCCCTTACAGGAGAGAGAGCAGGAGAGAGAAAGATTGAGTTTGGATCTCAGCAACCAGGAAATCATTGCACAAGCTAGAGGCAGCAATTAGGAGGGAAGAAACACTAGAATTCAATGATGTAATCGGCCATGCCTGTTATTCTTCAGCCTAAAGCCCATTCTCCACCACATGTTACCAAAATGGAGGGGGGTGGCATGTATTGCATGCCACCATTTTGAAATGGTGCCCCCCTCACCACCCCCCCCCCCCACAAATCTTTAAAAAAAAAAACCCCCCTTAAGATCCCCTAAAGGGCATACCCACCACCTTTGCCCATTCAATTCAAATGTTGGCCCTTTTTGGTTTTGACATGTTCAACCTCCCGCACTTCGTCTCCTGATCTCCGATTTGACTCCCAAAAATTTCTATTTGTCCAACTTGAAGTCCCCTACTATTGGATAGCTACTCTAACTTACCCAGGCACTCAGAAAAATTACTAAAAATCTAGAAGTGATGCTCGGGTGGGCTTCAAGGCACTTTTGAAAACTGTCGTTTGCTTCGCCATTTAAAATCGACCTAGCTACATCAGTCGCCTTCGATAAGATTACATTTTTCCTTAAGATTCAGGTTTTTTTGACAAAATTTTGGCACATCTCAGGCTCAAAATTTAGCTATCATTGGCGATCACGAGATAGGGTAACTTAGCCCGTCGAATCCCATGAACTGATCTGCACGAAAATAACCACAAGGAGCAACAAGCTAATACAAAAAATACACAACAAAATACATCACAGCTTCCACCCTACCCCTGACACAACCAAGGCATAAAATCCACGAGAAGTAGGCACAACATAATTTGACAGAGAGCCTGAAGCTAATAATTAACCAACTGTTCCAACACAGCAAAGCTAAAAAGAACTATTAAAGAGGTGATCCTAAAGTGGTGGTCTAAACTACCTACCTAATTGGAGAACAACTCAACCAAGAGCTCCTCCTAGGCGAGGACTCCTATAGCCTAATCAACAAATATTTTCTTTTATCACATTGTCCTTTTAGGCTAAAAAGAACTATCAAAGAGGTGATCCTAAAGTGGTGGTCTAAACTACCTACCTAATTGAGGACGACTCAACCAAGAGCTCCTCCTAGGTGAGGACTCCTATAGCCTAATCAACAAATATTTTCTTTTAGCACATTGTCCTTTTAGGCCTTTATTTTCCATACTTAGGCATGTAAAAGGGAGGGAGATGAGTGTAGTGGCCCAAGGAGAACAGGCCATCGGGGTCTCAGGTTCTGTCTCGGTACCCAAGAACCTACCAAGCCCTTGCAAGGCAACACTTAATCCTTTTCTAATGCTCACTTTTATTTTTGCTCCAACCTTCTTGTATTCTTGTTTTTCTTAGCTAGATGCCACTCCTAGGAAGACAAGGCATCGGCCCCGATCCCTAGGAACCTACCAAGCCTTCACAAGGCGATGAACAACTACTCAAAGATTTATCTTTCTTTCTTTTGCTATTTTTAGAGGGGTTAGAACCCCTTTTTACACACCTCCGTATATTTATTTTTAGCTAGAATCAGAATTTGTTCTTCTCTTAGTTAAGTGCAAGCTTCTCTAACTGCCTCACAACTAACAGAAACTCTCAGAACAACCGCATAGCAGGTCAGCAGAACAGGGTCACTAGGATTACCTTCTAAAACAAGTCTTTTAGTGCCTAACAATGCCTTTGCAAGAGGTAACAACGACTACTCGGACCTCCCTCAAACTCCTAGAATAACCGCCTAGCAGGTCAGTAGAACAGGGTCACTAGGATTACCTTCTAAAACAAGTCTTTTAGTGCCTAACAATGCCTTTGCAGGAGGTAACAACGACTACTCGGACCTCCCTCAAACATACCTAACCTAAACTTGGAACTTCATGCATTGATTTCCGGTCCCCAACAAACAAAAGAGAGTAACCCTTACATACACATATATTGTTATTTGCTTAAGGGAAAATACTTGGAAAGAGGACGAAAGCACCTAGAATGGCCACAAGAAGCTCTTCCGCAGCAAAGGCTCCCTCCAGTGACTTCATCAACTTGTATGATGCAATCACTAAAATAGAAAACCATTAAACGTACACGCACCAAATAGACATATGGCGCTCATGGCCTAAAGAAATAGCACATTTCACTGTAAACTAACTGGCCCTCTTAGCCTAAAGAAAGAAAACATTTAGGCTTGACTAAACCGGCCCTCTTGGCCTAATGCGAATCAAGCATTAAAACCACTCGTAATTATGATAGTTGAACTTTAGCATGTTCTTCAGAGGATGTACTGGAGGCTCCATCCCACCCTCTTCATTGAATGTAACAAGGATGCTTGTCAAGATTCGTAAGTAGTGATGACAGAAGAGTTTGATTTCCCAAATGAATGATATGTCCTCTTGCGCAAGCACCTTTTATCCTTTACTCCACCAGATAAGCTTCCCTTGATGATATCTCTGCTCCAAGTATGGGTGTTCCAAATAGGGAATCAGCCACCCCATCAACCTCTTTCGTCTCTTGCAAGTTCTTGATTAGCCTAGTATTGATCTGAAGGCATTTATTTCGTTAGTACATTTAGAAAAAATAAGGTTTAATCTTATTACTATTAACCTTATTTTTAAATTCCACTCCCTCAAGATTAGCCAGTAATGTTGTGGATTTATTCTTCCTTATTATTACAATCTTGTAGGGACCGTCCCATTTGGGCTCAAGTTTTCCTAGAAATATTTCTCTCTGTGCATCATAATAAAGAACTAATTGCCCCTTCTTAAAGGTATATTTCTTCGCTTTTAGATCATGGAACTGCTTCATCCGACGCATAGCTGCTTCTTGCTGCAACAAACTTTGCAATTTGAGCTCATCCAAGTGGGCCAAAGTCGTAAAACACTCGAAGAGGACATCCTCATTACCCAAAGAATGATTGATTGCGAATCTTATGGTCCGCAACTCAATATCTAAGGGTAAGACACACTCCTCCCCATAAACTAATTTGAACAGGGTGTGGCTAGTGGCTCGTTTAAACGTCGTGTTATACACCCACACCGCCACATACAATTTTGTATCCTAGTCACGCTTCTTTTCAAACACTAATTTTTATAGAATACCCACAAGCTGCTTGTAAGTAATTTCCACTTGCCCATTTGCCTATGGGTTATAAGGAGTCATCTTGTTATGCTTAATTTTCCATGCTTCAGTCAAGCTTTTAATCACTTTATTTAGGAAATGGGTTCCACAGTTTGATACTAATTCTCTTGGTGGTGGGCCAAATCGGCATATAATGTGCTCTAATAGGGAACTAGAAGTCTCTTTTGCATCGCCCTTTCTTGTCCCTCGTGATTTTCACCACTTTGTAAAGTAGTTAGTTGCCACGATAATATATCGCTTTTGCGTAGTGAATGACAAAGTAATAGGACCCACAAAATTGATACCCCACTTTTCAAATGGAAGTATAGCCATAATCGGAGTAAATGGTTGGCCACTTCCTATTCTCCATTGATAGAGTAGCTCTAGACTCTCCTATAGATAGATAATGCATTATAGCAGCATACTAGGAGTAAATAGATGTCGTATCAATCTTAAACAATGTTTCCATGTCGCTTCCTTCAGCCAAGACCTCTTTTGGCTCTCCGAAATCCACAAGACATTCTACAATTCCCTATAGCTTTGGTGGCTTGCTCTTGATCTCGTAATCAAACTCCTGCAAAGTGATTAACCACTTTGCTAAACAATTAGGCAGCTGTAACTTGTTCAGCAACAATCGAAGCCCATCCGCCTTGGTATTAATAACCACATTCTCATAAAAAATGTAGTGCTCGAAATTTTTGGTTGCAAATACCATCGCAAGGGCACAACTTCTCCATATAGGTGCAGTTAATTTTTTATATGCCCAACTTCTAGCTAGCAAAGGCTATCGGATGGTACCGCTTTTCCTCCCAAATTTGGGCCAAACAACAGCTAATACTACGCATTGTTGGGTGCTTTGGCAAGCTTCTTCTTCACATCATCAAAATATACTTTGCAAGCATCACTCTATGCAAACATACAGTTAAAGGACAATAGGTTCATCAATGGCAACGATCTTTCTGCTAGAGCATTTATAAACCTCCGATAATACCCTACTGATGACAGAAAGCTATGTACTTCCTTTGGAGTACGTGGAGGACTCTTGTCGACTATGACCTTGATCTTTCAAGGTCAATCACGATCCCTACTCAACTAACCACATGCCCTAACAATAGCCCATAAGTCACCCCAAAGACGCACTTTCGTGGGTTAAGAGCTATGCAAAATTGTCTGCAACGCTCAAAACACTTTCGCAAAATAATCAATTGCATTTCTCTTATGATGGCTACCCCCATGTCATCAATGAATACTTTCAACTCCTCTGGGGAGATGTCACCAAAGGTCTTATCGGCTATTCTTTGCCATGAACCAGGTGCATTACATAAATCAAATGCCATCACATGGTATGCAAAGGTATCGAAGACAGTAATATATGTCATTTTTAGCTTGTCTTGCTTAGCAATCACCATTTGCTTATAACCCGCAAAGCAATCCATGAATGAATATATTTCCCTACTTGCTAGTTGAAACAAAATTTGGGGCAACAGTTAGTCGTCTCGAACAGTTTGCTTATTTAGTTCTCTAAACAGATTTGATTATTTTTCTTCTTTCTGATCACAATTGGTGAACACCATTTAGTATGATGAACAGGGAAGATCAAACCTGCTCTCCGCAAATTTTGTAGCTCCTCGAACAGCCCATCCCTTAGTTCAAAAGGCATGCGCCTTACTTTCTGACGTACGGGCCGACTTCCTTCCTTTAGAGAAATGGTATGCATAGCAGGCTTGGAGGAATGCCTCTAAGTTCGCCATAACTCCAAGCAAAGATGTCGTGAACTCTTGAATTAAGAACAAATAGTCCTCTCTTTCTTCCAAACTAAGAATGTATCCTAATTTGATTGGTCACGAATCGTTTGGCATACCAAGGTCCAAATCAATTACATACGTATGTCTTATGTGATCTTGAATCTTTATCGGTTCATTCAAAGTTATTTGATAAATGTCCTCTATAGTGGATCCTTCTTTAGATCCATTGGTCGATGATGTCTCACTACCAGATGGATCATCTATTGTTTCTAGTTCAATAGAAGATAAAGGAGCTCTCTCACTTTGAGGAGACTCAGGGTAAGCATCCACTATTACACAATTGGTGCCTCTACCTAGAATCACTCATTCAGCGGGTATATCGACTTGACAGTCTGTTCGTAAAATCCATGGCTTGCCTAGCAAAACTCGATAGCTAGGGCGTCTTGCAAACCTTAGCACCCTAAAGTCTAGATAGCATTCCACGCTTGCAACGGTAACGTGGACGTTAATGATGCAACCTTCTGGTTGCCTTAAACTGTCATCATCCATCCTAAGAAGTGTGGAGCCGTCTTTTTGGATTTCTAGACCTAGCCTCTCCATTAAGTGTGAACTCATGATATTGACGGAGGATCCAGTGTCCACGATAGCATGCTCCACTAATATTCCATCCACATATGTTGGAACCTTGGGACAATGCTTTTTAGCATGATCGAACCAATCTTCTTCCACTCATGCTATGCCCAAAGGTTCTATAATATACCCAATACGCATGATTTTCTTGAATTCCTTGCGTACTCCTGGACAATGTTTAATCAATTGCAGGAGATTCGCGTCTGGTTTAACTTCACAAAGAGAACTTGCTAAATCAAAGTCATGGTAGTTAGTCAAAGCTCTCTTCTCTCGCCAAAAAATTCCCTCCTTTGGTCTTTGGACCGCCGGCTGTGGTGCCTCTTTGTTAACTTTTGCCTTCTTTCTTGGCAACTATTTATCCTTCTCAGGATCAACTTTACTATCAACATGCCTTAGAGGTCCACCTTCCATATCAGGATTTAGGACTTTCTTTCCCCTAGCATCTTGCATAGGGTTTCCCTCAACAAATTTTACAGTTATTGTGTCCCTACTGGAATTGCAATGGGTTGTGCCATGGTTACAATTGGATTGACAATAGGAGTTTGTGTAGGTAAAACTACACCCCCACTTGAAATGGGTTGACTGACTAGAAGAGGGGAAGTATTAGGACTTCCTCTTACACTCAAAAGGCTGCTTGTGACACTTGGGTTATTAAAACCACTTCCGCTTATGTGTATCGGGCTGCTCCTTTGAGTAGAATAATGCCTTAGAATCTCAGTTCGTCATCTAGCCCTCTCAACACGTTCCTCTTTTTGTATTTTGGCTTGATGGTTCTATCAAAAGACATAAACTGACTATTTGGTGCCTACAGACCCTAGATTATGAACCACCACTTATTGGTGACTCCCTGCAAAATGCACCACCTGTTGAGACCTAAAATGGGCTCGACATTGGCTCTCTAGCACTAGCTAGACCTCTAAGACACACATGACACCCCACACAACCTCGCGGCCAAGAGCGCACTACACTAAACTCTAATATCGATTTTGCATTTATAATAGGACACAATCCAATGTTTACCTTCCCCTGCTCCTCCAAGGGAGATCCCATAACATTTAGGTATAATACCTCGTATCACATACACAAGAGGCAACCTCTCAGCTGAAGCATCATGGCCTCATTGCAACTCTCCCACATCTTGGGGATTGGCCCCAAGATGCGCTGCTTCAACATAAATAACAAGCGTATAAGCTCCACTCTCTGATTTATCGAACAATCCAAGAGTTGATGTTTCCTCACTGAACTACCCCAAAAAATCGCTCGTCTAATCTATATGAATGGACTTCCTCACACTCTCAGCAAGCATTGGTCAATGTTCGACATACATGTACTATGCATCCAAGAGGTTATACAATGTGGTATGCAAAATGCAAACGTGGATGCTTATTGTGCACAAACATTTATCATTAAAAATCAGCAAACTAGAGTGTAAAAATCAACCCTTCAATGATTTTCAATCTATGTGTTGTTGCTATGTTGCTAGAGACTAGCATCGAGTTACCTCGTGCTACTAGCCTCTTTAGACTTGAATTATTATCATCCTATATGATTTTCATTAACAAAATACCATACTTTACTTCATTTTCTGCACTTAAACGCTTCCACAATCCTTTTTCCTCCCTACTGCTTATGTGTTGCATCGTTGTATAGTTGTAGGGTTTTTTTTTGCCATTTTCAATGTATAAAGTTTAAAAAAACACACTAAAGCACACAAAAAAAGGACGATCTAAGGCTATACCTCATGCCTCAACCTTGCTAAACATTCACGGACATTAATCATATTTTTCTCTAATTATTTGTCGCTTCTCCACCACACATTGCCAAAATGGAGGGGGCGGCATGTACTGCAGGCCGCTGTTTTGAAACAGTGCCCCCTCCCCCCCCCCCCCCCCCCCCAATCTTTTTTTTTTAAAATAACCCTTAAGATCCCCTAAAGGGCATGCCCACCACTCTTGACCATTTAATTCAAATGTTGGCCCTTTTTAGTATTGACATGTCTTGCCTCCCACACTTCGTCTTCTTGAACTCTAATTTGACTCCCGAAATTTTCTACCTGTCCGACTCGAAGTCCCCCACTACCGTGTAGCTGCTTTGACTCACCTAGGTGCTTGGAAAATTTACTAAAAAGCTGGAACTGATGCTTGGGCAACCTTCAAGGCACTTTTGAAAATCGTCTTTTGCTTGTTGCTTAAAATCGAACCAGCTACATCGGTCGCCTTCGACAGGATTAAATTTTCCCTTGAAATTCGAGTTTTTCAGATTGTAACTATAATAATACTACATTTTAGACTATGCCAAGCAAGGATGTGGTCCATTCCACACCTTGAAAGCAAGGTTGTCAACACAATAGGCAATCAATCAAGAAAAAATAGACTTCCCTATGATGACCTGAGTACATTAAAAACATGATCATTGGACTATATCAAATATAAAACCATATTGTATTATCAAAACATACTAAGATGAATCTAGTAATGTATTGCAAAAAAGTACCCAGACTGTCAAGGAGTGGTGATGACCATGATCTATCAAATTTATAATGTTTGGATTCCCGTTCCTAATCATGTTGAGGGGAAATTATAATTGCATCAATGAGATTACTGTAGAATAGAAACAATAGTACTTATAGGATCAACTAGTTATGATGATTATCATGATAGAGAAGATTATTAGAAGCATCAATTTTCATTTCCTAATTAGACAACCCTTAAAATTAGGAGATGTTCGTTCTTACCTTAGAGACTATAGATTACCAAGTGATGATGAAGATGTGGTAGAATACTATAGAAGTACACAAAGCTAGAGAGTATTATTGTTTCTTTTGTGACCTAGTGTTGGCTCAGTGCACAAAGTATGAACTCTTGTGTCCTAAATGAACAAAAAGAAAAAGAAAGGAATCATACAATGGAGTATTAGGCAAGAACTCCAAAACTTAAAGGAGGAAAACTATATAAATATTTTTTTACCAATGGTAGAATGATACTTTTATTTGTCTAAATCTTTATTTATGGTAAGATTATTATTTTATTTTTTAATATTGGTCTTGATAAAGCAATTTAGCATGGAGAGACATCAGAGGATGGAAGGCGGACATGGTGCAAAACCCATGCCCATCCTTAATGTATGGATTTAAGCAATTTGGCTTCTACATGACATGTGATGCCATTAGGACTTGTCACATAATGATTCGATGATGACTATGAGATAGGAATATCGAAGGTTACTGGATTATGTGAAAGTGGAGCTAACTTTTTATTTTGGCATGTGAATTTACTTATTTTTATTCTATAAGTTCTAAATTTTATTAGAGTACATCGGTATGGGTGCATGTGAGAGCTATCCATGTATATATGTGTAATTTAAGGTATATGTTCTCACTTAAAGTGTGTGTGTGTGTGTGTGTGTGTGTGTGTGTGTGTGTGTGTGTGTGTGTGTGTGTGTGTGTGTGTGTGTGTGTGTGTGTGTGTGTGTGTGTGTGTGTGTGTGTGTGTGTGTGTGTGTGTGTGTGTGTGTGTGTGTGTGTGTGTGTGTGTGTGTGTGTGTGTGTGTGTGTGTGTGTGTGTGTGTGTGTGTGTGAATGCCTATAAAAGGAAATCATTCATCTCTCTTTACCAATATGTTTTTCTAAGTTGTGCAAGTAGACTCCTTGATAGACACAAAAAGTGTGTTTGGGCTGTGACTCCCCTTGAGTTTATCTTCCTAACCACCTTTTGTATGTTTGATATTTGCAACCACAAAGATATAGTTAACAAATGAGCCCAAATGACTTTGGTAAACTATAGTATTAATACTTCCCTAAACTTGATAATAAGGACATTAAAAATCTTTCCTAAATAGAGATGATTGGCTTCTTTCCACATTGGTGCAAGTTTTTGCTCCTTAGTAAGGGATCTCCAATTCCCAAATCTATCCATCACACAAATTTTTTAAAGCCAATCATCCCAATCATTTGTCTCCATGTTAGCAAACAATTTTGAATTGATATGTATGCTTTTTGGGAGAAAGCCAAGTTATGCGAAACATTTATTCTACCATTTTCAAATTTAGCAAAGGAAGATTACAGGTCATTTGAGAGCTCAAAGGCTATCAACATCCTGCTAGATTAAGGGAGTTAGACGAATACCAAAGTATTATTCTAACAAGTGTAGGATGAAGGCTCTATGTACATTGGCATGTCCAAGCTTGTGATTATGAGTATTTTACTACTATTCTTCAATTAATTATTCGTTGTATACCAACTTACATAAGGTATGCATGATAGCCATAAATTAAATGGCTAAATCAACTAAAAAATTAGCAAAAAAATAGTTTCTTTCTATGATTGTGTAATATGAAAAAAAATATGATCATGCCATATAATATGTACAATAATTCCCTCTATAGTTTATAAAGATGGTCCATGCCATCCCATATCACTATTTCCAAATAGCTCCACCAAGAAACAATGGCATTTGCAATTTGCATTTTTGCAAAGATCTTGAATTTGCTTGTACATGGAGGATGAGAAACTTATAGATCCCCCATAATAGACCAAATTTTCTAGATTATATATTTCACACAACCATTTTGTGGTACTATTCTACATGGATTTTGCAAGTGTAGGTTTAATAGGTACCTTTAAGTTTGCTTGATTTTCCTAGCTAGATCTGGACATTCTTTTTATTGGATAACTTATACATCATCATGAAAGCATGCCTACATTTCAACGATCCTTTTCTCCCTATTGCTTCTTCTAAAACTTAGGTAGTAGACTTAAGTTCCCAATAATGTTGAGATCCATGTGAATATGTAAATCTCTCAAACTTTACATTCTACTGCCACTAAGGGTTGTATGATGTACCATCTTAATATTCAAAATCCTTGCATTATCATCATTACCATACTTTGGTAGTGATGTGTTAAGATCATTAGGGCATCTATTTCCCTCACTTCTAGGAGGTTTTTATACCCTCAATACAGTTTTCTTTTGGATACATAATGATATGTATTCAAGATGGAATCATTGTTTCTATTGTCAGATATTCTTCCTCCATATGAACTCATTTGATTATGACACAATGAAATGAATCCCATTGATTTTACATTTGAAATATTGTATTAGATGCTGGGTGTTTCAAGGCTTTGAATGCAAGGAGACTCCCTAAATATATATTTGATTATAGCAAAGTGCTATAAATATTCATGTGATATTAAGAAGGTTACTATAAAATTCCTTTTGTAGTGCTCAACAATATACCCTAGGTTTATGCTAGAATTTTACTTTGATTGTGTTTTTCAAGTGTCTTGTGCTCCTACCTTATCATAGCTTCACTCTAATTCCATGGTGACATCTAGTGTGATATACCATGCAGTGTAAGGTAGATGTGCTAAAGTTTCATATGAAACACTCTCTTGGAACGAATCTCTATCCATCACATTAAAAAAATAGGTGTCATGTTAAATTGGAATGCCTCAATCATCACCACCAAGATGAAAATTTTTATTATGTGGTACCAATGAACTAGTTCTTAAAAACTAGGTGTTATTATTGGTTTGTCACAAGTGTAGCTAACCCCTAAACATTTTTCTTATTTATTCAAGAAATGCCCATTTCTAAAATCCATTTGGACAAATGCTAAGTTTTGCGTTGAATCTAATGTTTCCTACTTATACTTTTTATTGCAATGACTACCACAATAAGTGATGCTCATGCTAATGAACAATTAGTTGATATGTAAATGGAAACACATGAACATGTTGCCTAACAATGCCTTTTAGTTCTAGTGCAAGACAATCTTTCCATGTCATCTATGTCACATTTGTTAGGAGTGGTATTTAACCAAAAAAATAAATATTGATGGTTGGAGTGAAAAATAAAGTGAGAACAAGAAAAGGATTTAGTATTGCCTTGCAAGAGCTTGGTAGATTCTTAGGTGCCGAGACAAGACCTGAGCCTGATGCCCTGTTCTCCTTGGGTCACAAAACGCTCAGATCTCTCCTTTTTACATGCCTAAGTATCAAGTCTTGAAGTGTAAAGAAAAAGTTAAATAAAAAGTATTTGGAAATAAAAGACCAGGCTATAGGAGTCCTTGCCTAGCAGGAGTTCCTAGTCCAATTGTCCTAGGCTAGGTAGGTAGATCGAACCACCACTTAGGGTGACTCTTTTGATAGTTTTTTTAGCCGGTTTGTATTGGAGCAGTTGACTAGCGACTAGCTCTAGATCTTTGTTAGGTTATAATTTACCTATTCCTTGTGGATCTTCATACCTTGATTTGTCAAGGGGTAGGGTGAGAGCCGTGGTTGTGTTTTGTTGTGTATTCTTCTTTAAAGCAGCTTGATGCTTATTATGGTTTATTTATGCACAGATCAGTTCCTGAATTTTACGCGTTGAGTTGTCCTATCCTATGGACACAAATGAGATTGGACTTTTGAAACCGATTTAGAGTGTCAAAGTGGCCCAAGAGGTGTAAAAGAGTAAATTTTCATGAAAAATGAATCAAGAGTAGATCAAGAAGTTGGAGTATTCCTAGACTCATTTTGAAATCTATGTCCATCAATCAAAGGTTGTTTGATCCCCCATTTAATTATTACAAGATATAGCACTGTGAAGCACTTATCAAATCCATGAGCTAAAAAGAGTGTGATAGAGGCTAGATTGATAAATTTTGATGCCATGAAGCTAGCGTCCAGTCGGATCATGATTTTGAGCTCGTTTGGCCCTCTATCTAGGCCCAAACCACTTGTAGGTAAGTGTGAATATGCAAAAATGAACCAATTATTTTAATGATTTATGTTAATGACTATTTGGAAAGCTGAAAGCTCATTTTTCTCATGAGATAAGGGGCGCAAAATTTTTTGTGCCCCCTAAACTCCATTGATTCCACTATTCTGTTTGAGAGATGGGGAATGCTCCAAGGAATGGGATCCACAATTTCTTCACTCTCTATTGCCTATGTGACCATGTGAGGAATGATGGAATGAACAGAAAGTTATAGATTTAGTCTTTCTCTCTCCTCTCTACACCTTATTCCCAAGGCTATACTATGTGAGAGAGGGATAGACTAAGATGAAAAATTTTGGTTGTGCAATAATGTTGAGGCATGATGGAGTGTGAATCAAAGGTTGGGGATGCATCAACGGCCATGGAAGAGTGTCGATGGCTTCTCAACTTTGAAATACATGTGGATTTGTATGAAAATAATTGCATAAACATTTGTTTTGATGTTTCACAATAATTCTTTCGTGTATATTATGAAAAATGGTTTCAAATGATTGAATGTGATTTCCTTTTCTTGAAAAATAGAAATTCTCAGTTGGTTCTTGCTGTTCATATAATTAAAATAGAAACTGAGAAAATCTGCAATGTGAGAATTACAAGATTTTGGGAGAACTGAGGGTTTTATGAGTTTTTATGGTTCTTTTGGTGATTACATGGGATCATATGGAATATAGAGCTATATCTTGGTTTGTATAACCTCTACATGTTTGAAAATTTAAAAATGATTATAAATAATAAGATAAATTATGAAAAGATCAAGAAAAATAGGAAAAAAAATTACTCCTAGAAAATATCAAGAAAAATTTAAAAATAATTATAAATAATAAGATAAATTATGAAAATATCAAGAAAAATAGAAAAAAATTACTCCTAGAAAAATTACAAAAATTTATGAATATGTTCGTGAATGTATGGTGGGACTAGGGCATGGGGTTTAGCCTTAGCTTATTCCCATTCTTTATGTTAAAGTGTGTATTTATCATTTTTTGAAGGGGATGCAATGGCAGTGGAGAAGGAGAAGAGGAAGATGCAGGAGAGAAGAGCACACACAATGTAGGTGCTATCAAGAATGATATGACAGCCTTATTGCACTATCTCATATGTATGAATAAAGAATATGGGTGGTCAGTGTACATGGGCAGGCCCAAGGGCCCCTTACCCCAACAACCTCCCACTAAAAGGTCAATGGGTCGAGAAGTGAAAAAACAAAGAAAAAAGGAAAAGAGACAAGGTGAGGAATCATGACATCTCACCCAACGCCCAATTGGAAAGCGAGTTGTGCAATAAGTGGGAACCTCTGTAAAAGAAGAGTCAAGCATCCTCAAGTCCATGACATCCAGGAGATGAGCGATCCCACAGCTCCATACAGTGGAGCAATCCAAGAATGCTTCTCATGAAGCAAGCACAACTCGTGAGTGCAAGGCTGTAATGCATAAGCATCAGAGTAGTGCATAGCATCAATGTGGCGCATAGGAGATAGCTAAGAGCACATAGACTCGTGTTAGACGGGGTCTCAAGATAATATGCGGCCTTAGCAAAGCGAAAGACTAGCATACGGCTATAGCATCAACCATAAAGTGCACTGAACGTGCATCAAGAGGCTTGAGAGATGTTTACATCTCTTAAAAGATAGCGTGATGGCTGCATTTAACCTATTGGGCATCCAAATCCCATAACCTATAAGCGCCTGAAAGTCATCATCTCCATAACCAAGGGGGATACATCTGCGTGACATAGGCATATCTGGCATACATACAAATGCCTAGCAGCCAAACATCCTCAAGTAATCATAGGAGGGTCTCATGCCACTCCATGCCTTGTGTGGTGTAATACTATCCAAAGTCAGACATAGTATCCTATTAAGCAAGTAGATTGTCGTCATAAGGGCCTCAACCCAAAAGCCATAAGATAACCCAGTTGTGGTAAGCATAGAAACAACCTTTGCCTATAGAGTCATGCACATGCCATGAGCAATCCTGTAATACCGTGGGCATAGGAAATCAATGCCATACTGTTGACAATAGGACTGAAAGCTGGGAGAGATAGCATGACTCTCATAATCCATCTACAAGAACCTAGGCCTGCAACTAGCAAAATCCATAAACCTATCAATCATAACTATGGCATCCTCAATTCGTACCAAGAGAAAAGCCCAAACACGGTGGGTAGCATGATCCACAAAGGTCATAAAGTATGATGCTCCACCAAGTGACTGGGAAGGCATAGGTCCATATACTGCACAATGGACAAGATCTAGAGGATCATTCCTCTCACAATCGCCATGAGCCAAAGGGGCTCTACAAGGACCATAAGTACAATCAGGGCAAGTATCAAGATTTGCATGTGAAAAAGGAGGCAGCATGGAGTCTGAATAAGACAAGATCTCCATCTCTCTATGGTGCATATGGCCTAGGCGATAATGTCATAACAATGCATGTGGTATCTGGATAACTGCAACCATAGAATCTCTTACATGAGAGACATGCACTGGGTAATGAGAACCAACTCTAGAACCTCTGGCCAAAACCAAGCAACCACAATAGATCTTCCATGACCTATCCTGAAGAGAAACAAAGTAGCATGCATCATGCAACTGACTGAAAAAAATCAAGCTCTTTTGCTGAGCATAGGAACATGTAATACATCATGGAGCACAAAAGAAGTCCCATCAAGAAAAGCTAGGTGTATGTCCCTTGTACCAACAATAGCATAAGTCTGCTCAAGGCCCAAATCAATACATTTTTCAACCTCCTTGTAAGAAGGAACCATGCTCTATGAGGGGTAACATGACAAGAGGCTGAAGAATCCAACATCCAATCAAAGACATATGCCTGATCATTGAGCAAGTAAGTCATAGGGAAACTAGATGACAGGAGGACATGCTAAACTGCATTATCATAGGTAACTACGTGTACCTCACCACTAGAAAGAGTGGTAACACCTGCTGCATCGCTGACTCTCTGCTCATGTCGATTCTATCTCAGTCTCTGGTGCTCTCTAATCCATCTAAAATGTTTTCTTTTAACATGCCCAAGCTTTCCACAATGGAAGCAACTAAAGGACCGGTAGAAGACGAAATCATCATGAATAGGGATATCCATAGCATCCACAGAGCTCAAGGAATTGAGGGATGTCCCAACGGAGGAAACCTGCTCATGAAGACAATCATTTGCACGTACATCAATGGTAGAAGCATGCTGCAAAGGCTCATGAAACCTCAATGGATGAGAGAACATAAAGACATCAACCAAGGATGTAAAAGCTCCCACATGAAGAAGAGTCGTACCCAATTGCATGACACAACCAACCACAATACGGTAAAGCATAAGATATCTGACATAAGAGCATACGGTATTCATCCATGAAATCAGCCCATAACCATACACATACGCATAGCCCTGCAGTTGATCATGCCACCTAGGAACATCCAAGTCAAGTAAAGACCGACAAGTGGCAAAGCATCCTACAAGAATCAAGATCAAGGGCAATAGTAGCCCAACTAGCATAGAAGCTAGACAACAGAAGAGAAAGAAAGCCATAACTGTAGCCCAAGCACTGTAAAACCCGCAATAAATCCAAGCACCAATGAGCATACAAAGCTCAATAAAACTCTACCAAGATAATGAAGCAACTCTACTCAATACATGTCTGCATCAACCAAACATCCAGGGATCCATAACATCGAAGCATAAGGCCAAGTACCATCCAAGGTCGTAACAGAAAAAGCCAAGTCAATGTCCAACTACTCCACAAAATTCCTCAAATGCAAGTCTTATCAAGCCCAAGAATTTGCCATATTGCAGTCGAACCCAAAAGCATCCACCAAGACATAAACCCACATGGGTAGCCTAGGCATAAGCAGTCATAAGTCGAATGATAGCTGCAAATAAAAAATTGATAGTGAACCATATAATTGAGATCTACTTCTTGCTCAAAAGCATTTTGGGAGCAAAAAGAACCATGTGGCATCATCCAAATACATCAGTACATAACCTCAAATAGCTAGGAGCACGCCGTGACCAATAGGCATAACCCAATTGTAGCATAAATAGCTTCAGCCCTAAATATTCTAGTAGCAAATAACCTATGTAAACTGAGCATATCAGTGGTCAAACCAAGCTCAAATTAATAGGCATGCATTTCTATATATATAGGCACCAAACGGGCATAATCGGGCATCAAATGACCATGTAGCATAAGCATAAAATGTAATGACAGGGGGTTGCCCTGTTTTGGGAGACGTATGGATTGTGTAAAACAATCAATGGCTAAGTAAATTCAGCCCCAAAAGCATCTCAAAACATTGGGCAAACATCCCCAAAGCATCTAGGCATCAAATACCAAGCCTCGAGAGCATCACATAAGCTAAGAGCATGACATTTTCTTACTGTAAATCAACTGAAATCTATTGCAAAATATTTTGTGATCAAAATCTGGCAAAGTTGACATCTCCATTGCATTCGGAGCATGTCAAAAATCCAAGTTAGAATCTTATCTTGCCTAAATTGGGTTCCCGATGCCCAATATATGAGGAAAAATGGGATTTTTGAGCTAGATTTTGAAGCATGCGCAAAAAAAATGAGCTGCTACTATGGGGCTTACTAGTTATCCTGAGTATAAGGGGGAAAATGGGTCATAAAGGTGTCCAATGAAGCCAAGGAACATCTTCAAAGAGCTTATGAGGACTGAGGAGAGGCAGGAGATGAAATCTTACATCGGGGGAAAGAAGCCATGGCTGGAATTGAAGCTCCAAGCTCTAGGTCTTCAATCCGGGTTGAAGTAATGCCGGACCAAGCTCCACAATCAAGCTCTAATCCAAAGCTCTGATACCAGTTGAAGGGGATGCAATGACAGTGGAGAAGGAGAAGAGGAAGATGCGGGAGAGAAGAGCACACACAATAATGTAGGTGCTGTCAAGAATGATATGACAACCTTATTGCACTGTCTCATATATATGAATAAAGAATATGGGTGGTCAGTGTACGTGGCAGGCCCAAGGGCCTTTTACCACAACACTTTTCATTTATTTAAAGGTATTCACTCTGCATCCACATACATGGTATCATGAGGATTATCTCTTGGATGCATAGCACTTATTTTTCAGCGATTGACATACGTTGAGTGTGAGGTTTCCCTAAGCCATAGGTTTAGATAATCGTTTTCTTTGGGGACTGATGTGGTAAGGATTGTATGATCTCTTGAAATGTTTCATTAAAAGAGAGGACTATGTTATGTATGTACTTTATGTTTAAATGATGCATTCTGGGACTAATCCCTCGAGTGTATGAGAGTTGTAGTGAGGCCAAAGCAATAAGATGGGGGATATCCCTATGTATGTGATATGAGATGTATACCACCAATATGTTTGGGTACTCCAATTTCTTGGAGTCGGGAGGAAGAGTGACACGTTGGACTACGATATATAAATTTTATCCACAAATGCATTCTTTGGTTAAATTTGTTAGAAACTCGGATCTAGGACATGGCTATGACAGAAGCTATGGAGGTTGAAATGGAAAGTAGAGATTCGTGAAGACATTGACATTGACAAGTCAAATTGTCACACAAGTGAATTAGGTTCCAAGATTGAGACTTGGACTCATAAACACAAACTTGTGTATTGATAGTGACAAGGACACTTTACTATATAGAAAAGAGTGCAAGTACAATACTTTATAGGAATTGAATGGTAGCACTTCTCCTACTGTGCATATGGGATTCTGGTCCTGAGCCCTCACTACTCCTTACAAAGGGACTGAAGTAGGTGTGATTGCAAATATCTCAACACCCCTCCTCAATCACAACCAAAAGTACAAAGTGTGTAGAGGCTTTAGTGAGAGCATCTCCTGCAAAGTTTGGGCACACCATAAACATGGAAAAACTCTAGAGGCTATCGCAGAAAGGCTAAGTGTGGGTACCACAAACATGATGGACATTCAGAGGTTGTAGCAAGGGCCTCACAAAGTGTACAAAGGTTGTAATACAAGGCTACATGAGGAGTCTATAAGTTTATGTCTAAGGCATTAGGGCCAAGAAATACAAAGCTAAAAAAGTCTATATAAATAGAAGGACTCACGAGGTTTGTCCTTCTCGTGGTGGTCTTCCTCTTCTTCTTCTTCCTTTGCTCCATTTTCTTCTTCTTTGATTGCAACTAGATAGGTCTTTTGGAACCTTTTTTGGCGTGGCAAAACTTCTCGGTGTGTCATCCAGTCCTTTTGCATAAGTCACATAAGAACTGGTATTTCTTGCATTTGTAGCTCTTTCCAGCATACAATGCATGTTCATCTCTAGATGTGCTTGGTTCTTCCTTAGTTTTTAGCTTCTTTTCCTTCTCTAATAGTGATGCCTGGATATCAACAAGTTTAGGATTTGGCATATTGATTAGGGTTGTTGATACATTATTATATTCAGGAGGTAAACTTTTAAGTAGAACACCAATGCAAACATCTTATTCCATTTTAATGTTGATTCCTGCAAGTTGGGTTAGAAGTCCTTCCATGTAATTTAGATGTGTGGCAAGTGATATGCTGGACTTCATTTCAAGCCTAAAAAACTCAATCAAGAGACTATACTTTGATGATTTAGACTGTGCACCAAACAAGGTGTCAAGTCTCTTCCATGTATCCAGTGAAGTATCACAGTTATCCACATGGTGCATATAGCTATCGTCTAGCTCCCGTTTGATAATGGCTTGAGCCTTATCATCATCTTTTGCCAAGTGACTGCAAAGTTTGCATCATGAGGCTTCTTCTCTTTGCCACTTGTGATGGCCCAAAGACCCTTCTTCATTAGGATAAGCTTGATGTGAGTATGCCAAGTGTGAAACCCGACCCCTTTAAAGTAGACTGTCGGAGAGTCCTTTCCCATGTTGGACTTGCGGGAACGGCAACAAATTAGCTCCAAAATTCTCAGATTTCAGTATAGCAAAAGAATTGATCTTGAATGTGCTAACAAGCACAAGTGTCTAATAAGCACTAAGTGACTAGTATCAAGAGATAATTGTGGAACTAGATGCTTGAGAGTTCTTCAAATCTTCAATGAGTCTTCAAGAACTAATCTTCAAGATTGTATTCCCCTCCTTGATTTGATGCTGGTAGTAGCCAAAAAAAATCTCAGACTTGATGTGAGACAAAACTGATATAAGTGACAAGAGTCACTAAATAAGTGTCAAGAGACACTATGATACTATGCTTTAATCTTGCAAGAAGTCACCATGATCTCCCCTCCTCAATGATTTGATGCATATACTTGCTTGAATCTTCAGAGTGTAACTGGATTTTGAATGATAATTCCTTGGCCTGAATGGCAGGAGAGAGAGAACATGAGGTGGTTTTGAGCTTAAGGAATATTTGGCTATGGAGGAAGGATTCGGTTTTCTGAGCAACCTTGGTTTTTTTCTTACAGCAGCTCATACAGTGATCCATCTTGCAAAAGACTTGAGTTGAGAGTAGCTTAGGTAGTATCCTTCCATTGCCCCATGGATTTGGGAAGCATTGTTGAGCATAGGCACAATATTCAACGTACGACATGCTACTGACAAAAATTGCGCCAGATCTGGGGAAAACTCCAATGCTAATTTCAGCGCACATGAATCTCATCAATTTTTAGGATAGGATGGAGTGCCTTGACCTAGGGAAGATCTTCATAGAAGAAAGCTCTGGAAGATGTGCCTTGATTGAAGAGATCTCAACCCTCCAAGTCAGGTAGGTCCTGCAGGCTATGGCAAACACACAGGGCAACAACTATGAAGAATCACAATACTGAGCTTGAAATGGCCTAATGTTGAACTCTGAGGTGACAGAGAGGAGGAGCTCCAAGAGAAGGGCTACACTTCTTCAGAAGAAGGCTTGTCAAGATCTCTTCTGGTTGAAGAGATCTAAGGGCTTGAAGTAGGATAGGTGTAGGGTGGCTATGGCTACCACAAGGTCAAATGGAGAAGAAGGAGTGGGAGATGAGCTCCTAGACTTAACCTGAGCTGGACTGAGCTCAAGCTGAGCTAGATGAGAGTAGAATGGAGTTGGAGGAGTAGTGCCATGCCTGGCTCTGATACCATGTTAGAAACTCGGATCTAGGACATGGCTATGACAGAAGCTATGGAGGTTGAAATGGAAAGTAGAGACTCGTGAAGACATTGACACTAACAAGTCAAATCGTCACACAAGTGAACTAGGTTCCAAGTTTGAGACTTGGACTCATAAACACAATCTTGTGTATTGATAGTGACAAGGACACTTTACTGTAAATAAAAGACTACTATCATTACATTAGAAAAGAGTGCAAGTAAAATGCTTTATATGAATTGAATGGTAGTAGTTCTCCTACTATGCATATGGGATTCTGGTCCTGAGCCCTCACTACTCCTTACAAAGGGACTGAAGTAGGTGTGATTGCAAATATCTCAATAAAATTAGTTCATAGTATCTATACGCTCCTAGCCGCGAGACCATGGAGTTGTTTAAGTGAGGTTAGAAGGCCCAACTAGAGTGCTAGAGCCAATGTTAGGCCCATTTTTTATCTCGACAATGCATAGTTTTCCACTACAAATATCCTTCTTTAGCATAACAATGGGCTACAATATGACTTGTTTCACCACAATAAAGATAAATAATATTAGAATTTCTAGAGCCTCTATTTCGCCATCCACCTCTTTCTTCGAAGCTTTTCCTGCCTCTAAAATTTCCATGATCTCTTAAAACCTGCATTTTACTAAATTATTGATTTAACCTATTTTGATGATTATCACCAATACGTCCGATACTATGGCTTATCAAAGAGGATCTGCCATGTCCCCTTCCTAAATTTGAGTTAAATGCTTAGACTTATTCACCACTTTTTTAAATGAATCACCTTGCATATTGATCTCTTCAATGATCATGAGAGATACCAACTCATCAAAATTTGCAAACAACTTATATACATATATAGAAGTGACAAATGATTTTCAATCCTTCTTATTAGTAAGGCCACCCAAAGTAGATGAAACCAAATCATCATCATCAGCCATTGCATCAATCATTGCCAAAGCATCTGTAATGCTCCTCACCTTCAAAATATACTCATTGATAAACATTTTCACTTTCTTCAAAGTATTTAACTCTTGATTTTTGATATGTCTCAACATAGTATTATCAATGACTGCAAATAGCCAATGCATCACCTTTTTGTCCTTTGCATTCCATTCTTCCCATACCTTTAATGCATCTACAATTGTATGGTTACTCAACTTTGGCTCCTTTACTTCACTTGAAACAAACTCATAAAGGCCTTTTCTAATAAGGAGGTTGGTCACATGGAACTTCCATGATAGGTAGTTATTCTTGTACAGCTTCTTAATGATTGGGTTTCCACTATTCTCTACCATTATCACAAAAATAATACAAAATAACAAGTCTTATACAACCTTTCACAACAAGTGCACAGCAATACACCAAATAGTCTTTTTCATTCATTGCTCAATAGTACATATAATCTATAACCTATTTATAGATAAAACTTATGTTTGCTTCTTGGCAAACACCTTAAAACTTATAGATTTGAAATATATAACCTATGTATCCCCTTTCAGTCATCACAATCAAAATTATAGTATGTCATGAAACTACTACCTACAACCTTGCTAGTCTAAAATGGGGTCCGAAACAATCTCAAATGGCCAACAAACCTACAAACTAATCCTAAAGGACTGATCTAAAAAATATTCAATGCTCTACTTGTATACCAAATCACAACAATCTGAAATTTTTTACTATGCCCTACTTCCGATGCCTCCACAAGCATTATCCAAGAGAAAGAATGGAAGAATGGGAGAGTCTCTTGCCCATTGCTTACTTGCTCAAATCCTTGCTTATTCTCCTTCACTTCAGTCTTCAAAACTACCTTCTCTCAGTAGCACCACTATGATTCCATGTCAAGAATGGCATGGTGGGGAAACTTGCGATGGAGGCTAAAATTTTTTCTTATTATTTTTTAATTCTTTTTTCTCACACAATACAACATACACAATTATAGATAAAATACAACATAAAGAAAAATGGCCTACTAAGTCAAAGAGTGCATAATTGACTATACTAATCGACTAGCACTATAACTATACCAACTGTAGGTAGATGTAATAAACTAAATATAATAAGTGATAAGTCAATGGCCATGTGAAAATCATAGTGACCACCCATGTGCTAAGTGTAGACGTGCGGACCCATCTAGCCAAGTGGTCCATCTCATCAATGTCCACACATGTTGAGCTTGCCATCTCAATAGCATATACATAAATTTGCTAGCTAATGCAATCAAATATAAAATAGATTCAAATACAAATTTGTTAACTTCCAAGGCCATCTATGGTGAAGACTATTAAACAAAGAGTCAATGGCAAGGTGATAGAAGTTTTGGGTGAGCCTTTCCATCTCAACGTCAACTTCAAGTGCAATAATAAAGAGGTTGTTTATAATGAATTTCATAACATTTTTCTTAATCCACCTACCTTGCAACATTTAATGATCATATTCTATGATTTGTCTTTAGAAGACACACAAGGAGGAGCCAAGTTTGTGATTAAAATTGATGAAAGTGAGATTTTAAAGTGTAAAAAATTAGAGAGAGTCTCCATTACTTTGATTAATAGAGCACTTTCATCAAGTCATTTCAATGATTCAATGTCATTTAGTGTTCAATCTAAACACCATATCTGGTGGTTAGGAGCTTTTGAAGTAGACACATAGGATTTTGATATATTATATTGGGTTTTCCATCAAACTTCAATACTTGATGTGATTAAGAAACAACAAGCAAGAGAAGAGCTATTTGTCAAGAGATTTAGGAGCTACAAAGTCAAATGGCACATATTTGGTGGCTTAAAGATACTCAAATGTATGTATAATATGTATAAAGAAGCAAAATCTAGATGTTTCCGCCTATATTGCATGTCTCCTGATGCATAGCTGAGCTCAAGCAACTGGAATAGAACCCTCTTCATGCATATCAAAGACCCAAAATTCAATCCAGTTTTAGATATTTCTTTAGTCAATGCTCATATATGTACACTTTATACACTCTACAGAATAATTAAAAAGCTCATTCATCTTTGCATACGGTTTTCTTGGAAGCTAAAACCTTCATCAGCTAGACAAGATGTTATAATAAAGATAAACTAAGTTTTTTCTACAATTGGTTTGCATGGAGGTAATGTTGTTATTAAACCAAATCTTCAAAAGTGAAAGGATGGAAATTGTATCCCCAAAAAGCCATCTATTGGTGGGGTCAAGGCTAGAAGGTTCCTAGGCTTTCATGGAAACCTTAGTAAGATTAACTCTAAAAATGGGGGTTCAACCATTAAATATAATCAATGGAAATATCTACATAACATAGTTAAGAATCATGCTAATAATGGATAGGCTCAAAATAAAAACTATACAAATCATAATCTCAAAGACTTCAAACACCAATTGAACCTTTTCAAAAAGACAATGATAGAAACTTGGAATAATCAACACTTCACTCACTATATGCTAATAAGTTATTATATTGGTATGGTATGAAGTTGATATGTTTCTTCATTGTCTAACTCATACAAGATTTTTAACTAACTCTCTTTGGTTTTTAATTGTGCAGCATATTTTATACAACTATGCTCTATATTTCGTCAAATGATATGGAAGTCTATCTATTTGGTCAACCCAAGGCATGGAAAAGTCACATTATCAAGCAAGGGAAAAATGCTTTAAGCACACAAGACATGGAGGAGGAAGAGTCAAAGCAAATATTTTACTAGAGATCTTTCAATGGTTTTACAAACAAATTTAACACAAATTTAAGCTTAGAGACACAACCACATCATGCATGCAATACATCATCTTTGGCAAAAACTATACAAATGGTTACATAGAAAAAGAAATAGAAATATCAACACTCCTATGCAAAGTAGAGGTTTTTAGAATGGTAACAAACTAAACAAAAAGAAAGCAAAACATAGGTTTCAAGAAACCCTTTATTCTTTAGGATCTTTTAGTCTATTTTTATTGCAGAGGAAATCCTTGGATTCATCAAATTCAATATGACCTCTACATATCAAAAACTCTTTCTCTCTATAGCTTGGGAGAAGCTTCAAAATTTTTGCATCTCCCACATGGGAGATTAAATAGGAGCTAAGGACTCCAAAGTATCTGCTTTAGATCCACTATAACTAGGCATGTAGCCAAAAACAATATTTTTTGTATCTCAAAAAAGATTTTACATTTATAGCTCTCACTAGTGGCTAGGCTTAGTAAAGACCACTCAACGCTTATAAAATCAAGCAAAGAAAGTGGGGATATTGCTCCCCATTGTCCATTATCAATAGGGATAATATAAGAATTGTCATTTAAAAAAATTCTTTTCTTTGAAAGAAGCTGTGTTTTTCTCCTGTCTTTGTACATTTCTTCTCCAATCAAACCATGCATAACATCAAGAACATCAATAATAGACTCGACATGCTACCATTCCTCAATATTAGAAGGCTAGAAATCTACAAATAAAAGCATAACTTATCACAATAAATCCTAATATCAAGTTTAATTTTAAAAAATCATTCAAAGAATAAAATACTTACAATTTGAATGCAATGGAAAACTTGAAGCTCCAAGTTCTTAATGCAACTCTCTATACATAAATACATATTGTATTGCTCCAAGTTTGAAATCATTGATCCTGCCCTTCCAAGCAAAGATAAATGATCTCTCACATCTCTATCTTTTCCTTCGTTGTTTTGCTTGTTGCACAATAATCTAGCTACCTTTGCTAATAATGGTAGGAATCCATCTTCCATCTATTTGGAATAAATTAAACATGGATATGGATGTGATTTGAGAGCTTGGGCACCTTGTTGAAGGTCAAAATTCTATATCCATGGTAAAAAGAAGGGGGAGAAAAGAAGGGGAAGAGAGAGAAACAAATAAGCACCAAGGAAGGAAAAAGATGAGAATAGCAAAACAAGGAAGGGAAAAAATATGAACACTAAGCTTTTTGGCCATTTGAATTTAGTTTCAATTGTCATTATCAAAGAATCCCAAACATATCATTAATACAAAGTGACCAAGACCCTATGTCATTAATGTAAAGGATATCATAATCACAATTACGAGATTACAAAAATGGATATTTATAATAAAAATTCATACTAATATTATATCCATGTCTATTTATAAGATTAATTTTTACATTTTCAAAACTCCCCTAATGCTAGCCTCCAATTTGAGCTCATTTCTCTGTTGGGTAGAGAAAACTAGTTTATCATTATTCAATGGGTATCTCTCATAGGCATGGGTTGTGCTATAGTTGAGAGAAATGGTACTTATATATTTTCCATCTCTAATAAAAAAGGAAATTATCATTTGTGTAATTTTATGGCACAACACAAAGACAAAGAAAACAGCCTTTTGGCAAAATATATTTTGCAAGGTTATTTACAATGCTTTTCCCCTTCTGCCTACGCAGAAGATAAAGCTCCTTTCACTAGAAAATCTCTTTTGTATGTGCAAAAGAAAGCAAATCCTTCAAAAATTTTATCCCTTCACTAGTACTAGGGACTCTAGGATCCCATCTTGATTCAAGTGAGGGTCATGCAGTTCCTAGGACCAATCGAGAGATTTACGACTAGAGCCCCCCTAATACTCCCACCTCCTCTGGCCTAACAGATTCCTCACCGAGAGACCTCTCGCCGTCAGGGCCTAGTCCAAAGCTCCTCGTGACAATACAAAACAATCCCCCTTGGAGCAACATTCCACGTCTAGTCATAGGGGAGGCATAGCACGATCTTTCCTCTTATTATCCCGATTATATATTTACAATCAGATCTAATTGTTGTAAGCACAATCAATATTTCCTGTGCAACCATCAATGCATGCACAAATAAACAAGAAATAGCAGTAAGTGTTTTTAGCATAAGAAGCAATCCCACCCAAATTTAGGGTTTCTCTTTTAAGGTCCCACCTTATTCTTAGGGTTTCCCTTTCTACTTGCAACTCTTTTTCGGGATTTGCAGTTTATTTCGTGAATTTGAAGTCTATTTTATCTACATGAATAATTTGGTATTTTCATCCTAAAAGATAATATAGGCATTTATACCTATGGCAAGAAATTCATGCATTGTCCTGCCCTAACCCGCACTTAGCAAGATTTCAAATGCTTTCCACATCTATTTACACTTTAGAATTTGTATTGACAAATTCTTATCAATGTCCAACAAGTCCTACAAACTTTCGATATTTATTTAATTTAGGTGTCAAAAACGTCGTGAATTTTACTCTGTTTTTTCAAAAACATCTTTTTTTTTTCAAAATAACTTCATGTAGTGGTTTTTAGCTAAGTTAACTCATGACTTATCTAGTTTATAAAGTCATGTCATACTCTTTGATACTTAACTTACTCAATATCATGCTCATTCTTGCGTGTTCTTTATCTATCAGTTAAGGCTTTTGCAATTTGTCTTGTGGTTACAAAATCAATATGATCTTTGATGCATTAAATGGAACCAGAAATGCTAAATCAAATATAATGCGGAAAAATTTATGATCAAGCCATCCTAATATTATTTACGAAGCATCTTTGCTCTTTGTTGGCTGGGAACATTGAGGCGTCTTCTCGTGTTGGATTGTAGAATTGATTTAATGTAAGACTCGATATCAAGAAAATTACATGCCGTCACTTATGTGATAGCTCGAGTAGTAATTTCTAAAATGCCTCAAACCCAAATTCGTTTCTTGATATGAAGTGTTGTGGCAGGAATATTACATCCTCTCCTCCTTAGAGGAATCGAGATGTCCTCATCTTGAAAAGAACTTAGGAAACTATTTTTCTAGAGTTGTCTCTTATATCGAGGTAGCATCCTCCTCATGATAGTCTTTCCACTAGATATGATACTCCATAACGGTTCTCTTTCTCACAGGTTTCTCTTTTACTTCTAGAATCTTATCAGACTAGAGTTCAAGGGCTCCTTGACTAGGCATTACAATTTTTTGGTCATCAAGAATATGATCTTGATTGGTCACATAAGCTTGCAGAAGACTAACATGAAATATATTGTGGACTTTCACATGATCAGAAAGTTGCAGTTTGTAGGCATTATCTCCTAGGCATTTGAGAACATTGTATCGTCCACAATACCTTGGACTCAAAATTTGAACTTTTCCAATAATAGAGAACTCTTCTTTGGGTGTAATAGAGGAAAACCATGTCTCCCACTTGGAAGATACGCTCTTGTTGTCCTGGATCAACATAAGCTTTCTAGCGGTCTTTGGCAGCTCGAATGTCTTGTATGATAGTTTTGACCTGATCATCCATGTATTCTGGCATTTTCTTAGAAGCCTCAACCTTTAGGGTTGGATCAGATATATTTAGTGGCATCAAACAATCTTGCCCATACAATGCTTGAAATGGAGTCGGTTGAATACTTTGGTGATACGATGCATTGTTGGAAATTCTACTAAGGGCAAATATTGTATCCACCTTGTCACTTCTCAAAAATAGTAAGCTCTCAATATATCCTCAATGACCTAATTAACCCGCTCTCTTTGACCATCATTTATGGGATGGTAAGTTGTGCTAAAGCAAAGTTGTGTTCCAATTGCTTCAAATAGGCTTCTTCAGAAATGTGACGTAAACATAGAGTCGTGATCACTAACAATCTATTTAGGCAATCCATGAAGCCTAAAGATTTCTTTCACAAATAGTCCTACAATATCTGAAGCTTTCTCGTTGGTCTTGACTTGGATAAGATGACTAACCTTAATCAGCATATCCACAATCACCATGATTGAATTAAACCCTCCTTGAACAAAAGTAAGTCAACTACGAAATCCATACTAATGAACTCTGATTATATCTATGGAATGTCAAGTGGCTGAAGCTTGCCTCTCATTTTGACATGCTCAGCTTTCACCCACTAGCAACTTAGGCATTCAGTAACATATTTGAGTACATCATGCTTCAGTCTTTCCCCATAGTAACTTTTTGATGGGGAGCTACAAGCTCTACCCCGAGACCTACGGACCGCTTATTGATCAAGCATTTCAAGCCGAGTGGCCATGGCTACCTCTCACATAGCCAACGCGCCATGCCTACCTTACGAGTGTAGTGAGCTTCCCTTGATGCTCGATTGAGTACCCTCCTCTCTCTTGCACACCGGTAGCTCCACGATCCTTGTGGCAAGCTCAAGCAACCTCAATCCCTCTCCCATGAGCTCCATCCTCCATGACCACGCGCGAGACAAGAAAAGAGAAGAGAAGAGAAGAAGATGGAGAGAGAAGATGAAGAGCTTCTTCTCCACGATCCCTCACTCTCACACACTCACTCCCTTCCTCAAGCACAAGCAAGAAGGCAAGAAACAAGAGAAGAAGAGGAAGAAGCTTTAGCCACACACAAGAATGAGCTTCTCATTCACTTTTGAACTTTATATACATGCCCTCCCTTCTTTGGGCGGTCATCCCCTTTTTTTACATGGCCGGCCATTGGCCTAAGCCCATTTCTCATTTTCCACCATTCTAATTTATCCTATTCCCAACTAATGCATACAATTTGCACAAGAGCGAGCCCGGAACTCTTTTACAAGGATTCGGAAGCGCTTCCACATTTAATGGTGTGTTTTTTACTCTTTTGCCTTCTCGGGGCGACATGAGACTTTCTGGGGGGTCGTGCCCAAGCATTTAAATTTTTCAGGGTCTGGTTACCGATCAAGGCGCCTTTTCCTTCTTTTATCCTTCCCCTTTTTGCTATTTCCTTTTTTCCATTTTCCCCCTCCTCTGTGCTGTGGTAAATACGGTAAACATTACCCCCCTCCTAGCCAAGTGCCAGTCCCGTGGCACTGCGGTGGATAGTGGGATAGTTGGGTCTGCTGCTAAGCGGAACTGGTGGGTAGATGACGCTAATTCAAAGGTGAGGGTGTGAATGAGAGGTGATGGAGTTTAATGACGATGACCAGGAGAGATTTTGGTGTCCTTTAGGCTTCATGAAGATGCTCGGCATTTCTCACACAGTTGTGGCTTCCATTCTGCGACGAGCTGATAGGGGTTCCAGTTGGCTAGTGAAAAATATATAGCCGGTCATCCCTGGAGCATCAGAAACACCTGATCAAAAAGCAATCCCTTAGGAGGATTGTGTTGGAGGGATTTATCTTGGAGAAGCCCCCTCGAACTCTGCCTTAACAAAGATATGCTTTGGCTTCGCATTGAAGATCTGTGTCTTTGATTTGAAAATCTTTGTCTGTGATTTGAAGATCTTTGTCTATGATTTCAAGATCTTCAGTGCTGCATTGAAGATCTTCAACCTTGCATTGAAAATCTTCAGGCTTGTGGAATCAATAAGCAATCCGTAGATCTTGAAGCGTTAGGCATGTATCTTTGGAAGATGAGGTTCCAAGATCTATGCCAATGGCAGATCTATTTCTGAATACTCCATTTGCTTGAGTTGGTCCAATCATGGTGGCTATCAGCAGGCAGATGAATGGCGACATGAAGCATGTTGGTCCATCCAATCCAATGCAAAAAAGGTCCTGAAACAACAGCAATGGTGTCATTCCAACACATGGAAAAAGTTTTAGTCATTAAAGGATGTCGTGGATGATCTTCTTTAGCTGACTAGCCAGTTCTTGAAACACGAACATAACCTGCAAGAAAAGTTGTGCACTCCCTAAGGGGTGTGTCTGCCTCACCGTGTAGTGCATGGTGCCTATGGCAATGGAAGTGGGAGATGGGTCTAACCTTGGGCAAACCCTTGGTAACGTCCCACACTTGAGGACCCAGTTCATGTGTCATTGGAGGTGCGGTGCAAATCTTAGGGTGACAGGTCTGAAAGTCCTGCCCTTGATGTGCCCTAAGTGTGAAGTGGGGAAGGGGCTAGGGAGAACCCTAGATGCAGTGACTTTGGTGTGCAACAAGGCGAAGGGAAGTTGCAAGCTCATCATGTGAAGTCTTCTCTCTCTTATCTTTGCTTAGTAGTAGATTCATCCCTTGGCTGTGCTATTCTTTGCTATTGTCTCTTCTTTCCAGTTCACCTTTTCTCTTGTTGCCTTGTGGCTCTTTTTTTTTTTTTAAAGAGTTTATACATAGATGCATGTGGTACAAGGGCATGATGGGAATCCTCGTCATCCAAATGGCGGGTAGGGGATGGTGGAGGGCGAGGGGCTTTGTTAAGGAATTTGCGGCTCAGCATGTAGCCCTTTAGATTGAGGCGGGCCTTGAGAGTGGTGGTGGAAAGGAAAGGGTGGTTGCACTGTGTGAATTTACTATCGCTCATATCCTCAAGTAGTGCAATACAGAAGGATGGCAAAAGAGTAGTGCTCATCATGAGGCGAGTCATGGTGCTGCTATCTATGGCATTGGGGTCGAAGTAAAGGGGTGGAAGGTGGCGTTCTTGAGGTGCATACTCTCGGTGGATTAGGATCCTAATTAGTCTAAGATAATTACGAGTTGTTATGAACGCGGGGTCAGGACAGGATGTGAACTCACTAAGGAATCTATCTATAGAACTATACAAATTAGGGAGGGTAAATACAAGGGCATCTTTATAGGAGGTGCTATTGGCATTATAGATGATAAGGAAAGTCAAACCTGCCATGGATGGACGGATTGAAATCCACACCTACCCTTCGAGGATACGACATGAATGTAGGGTCGTTTCTCTCAAAAGGAAGGGCGTTACAAAACGCCATCCAAGTGTCAAGGTTGACATAAAAAATGCGACTTCTCCAGGTGGATTGGCAATTGTAGCCCTCCACCAATCTAGGCACCTGGAAGACTTTATCATGCCAAAATTTGCGGTCCTCGATTCCCCAAGCAGTTGGGTTGGCCTCTCACTCCGCTAGCCACTTGTCCTTGAGCCTTGCACCCATAGCGATTACATCGTTTACAACTTCAATGGGCATTACTCTATTTAGTTTAGTGGGAAGCTTGAAGCTAAAGTCAAAGGGGTTGCGGGCACATTCTTGCTATTCCCAGATGATTAGCTCTGCATGGAATCCAGCAGGGAGGTCCTCAGGGCGCGGTGGGAGAGGAGCAGGTTGCCTTGGGACAGGTCTAATGTTCATCTTCTTCCTTGCCTTCTCCACCATTTCTCTTCTGTGGCCAGGGTTGCTATCCTCTCAGCAGATGTGTAAGTGGGTTGCACTTCATCTTGTCGTGGAGGAGAGAAGGTGAAAGTGAATCACAATAACAGCATATATCTATGGACTTGCAAGTAAGTTAAAAAACATGTAATAAAGTACCAATATAAGCAAATAGCCAATGACTCTGACAATAAGCAAATGTAAATTTGATCAATTCTAAAGCTCCATAACTTCACCTTGGCATAGTTTGGCATACACCGGAAGGTCTATACAAAAGAAGAGTCTATTTCACTCTCAAAGAATTCTTATACTCCTATCTCCTTCACATACCGCAAGGCCTCCTCATCCTCCACTTATTGTAAGTCAGTCTACCCTACCTAAATGCTCTTTGCATCTACATTAGGAACATTGCTTCTACCATACACTCGAGCCGTTTGAGGTGTTACAAGCACAATATATAACCAATGAAGTTGTCATGGGTTAGGATAGAAGGTCACATATATGGAATCACTTAAGAACTTGTTGCAAAACAAAAGCTATTTCTAGTCTTCATTTTGACTAAATTAAGATTTAAAAAAGGCCATGCACCTACTCATAATGACTTGGCAAGACAAACGTGTCTTCTAAATCGTTCTTTTCTCAGACTTTGGTTTTGAGAACCCATATATCCCTCGATGAACGATTACTTTCACTCCTAATACCACTTTAAACCACTATACATCAAATATGATCATGGATAAGCTATGATAATATACTGAAATCACACTTTACAAGTTGCCAAAGTATTCCATCTTGTCTACTACAATATTCACATCTATGGTTCGTTATTGACTTTCTCGCTTAAACTTGATATCATAATCTATTCATCGAGTGCAATTTATCGATGCACTCTACTTGAAAATATTGCCCATGTGACCATGTTGTGCGATAGGCTTTGTGATGTACATTTAAATTTTGGGTTACTTGTCACTTACAGTTGCTAGATACAACAACGATGAAAGCATATGTTTAGCTTTGGATTACATCCCTTGGAGAACTCTCACTCCTCTCTAGTGAATTATTTCCCTTCGCATGATGCTCTTGTCATCAATGCATCATGCAAACACTTCGTAGGCATGAATCATGGCAACTCCTTTATCCCTTGGATATCAAATAGGTAACTGATGCACACTACACTGAAACTTGGATCACACTGCCTCCCATGGCCTTCTGGTGATCTCATACCTATTTAGCCACTTCTCTATGGATGCATGGTGCAACATACAGAAACAAATCACCTTATCCTCCATGGTTCTATCCATCTACTTCTCTATCCCATTTCCAATTACCGTGTCTCCAGTTAGTCTATCATCGTCCTTCAACATTCATAGCATTCTATTATTTGTATCCACTATTACAAGCCACTCAGAAAAATATACAAATGCCTTTGACACTAGCCAACCTTTAGCTATGTTGTCCTTTGAATGAATCTGTTGTCACACAAAGCCTTTCAAGATTTTCATGAAGCACTCCAAAAAGAACATCCATCGAGCCGGTCTTGCCACTTTCTCCACAGTATGTACTAGGAGGTGGGTCTATATTGTGAGCAGGCTTGTGGGTAAATACTTCTCAAAGAGATAGACCATCTCCATAGATCCTTGCCTTGTGGGTTTAATTGAGGATATCCTTATCTCCTTTTGCAAGATCCATGCACTAAATTCAACAACTTATAAATTGTTGAATGTATATCTAGAGTGGGATAACCTGGAATCATGATTGATAGTATGAATTACCACAAATTCAATACATTATATACTACAGATTGATACAAAACAGAAAATACAAGGAGCACTTAATCAAGTCAGTGACTATCTTGGCCGGTACAAACCTAGCATATCTTATACCAATCATGGGATTTGAGTCCTATTAACTGGCTATCTTTAGAAAATGCAAACTTGAAAGAGTGCACCACACATGTTGGTGTGCAGATAGACTCGATGATTTGCTTCACCATGTGCTTCTCTTTAGTCAATGGGACCCAAGGAGCACGGGTTAGTTGCACACAACCATCAAAGCTTGTACCTAAACACCTTGATCACACTTACATCACTCCATCCATACTTTGTTTGTATACTTAGGAGCACAAGAAGCATCTTTAAGTGGAATACCCAACACCCATCATATAATGGTACGTATGCCTCCTCTCTCAATGGAACAAATAATTTAGCATCTATGGGTAGCAATGCCTCAATCATTATTTCCATCTTAAGCTCCAATATTTGAGGAAGGTTTGGTTGGCCCCCAATCTCGTCTCCAACAAAGGGTGTACTAAACGAAGTGCCTTTTAGAGGGTTTATCAACTTGAGTGCTTCTTGTATTGTACGCCCACAAACTCTTCTTATTAGGTGCAAAACATCCATTACTTATGATGTACCAGCATCTCCCTATGGATTTTTTCATTAATGAATAATATTATTGAAATTTGTTTGAATTAAAGTTTGACTATAAAGTAGGATTAGGGCACACTTTACTTATCACTAATTCTAAGTGTAAGATGACTTGATCAATGAATTTTGGCTAAAGCTCATTGTAGCATTGCACATAGTCTATGGACAAATAATGTTTTTGACAAACTGCAAACTTGCACTAAGTGCAAGAACATGGAACACATTGATTAAGACATGCCTCTCAATCTTTAGTATTGTGGTCATCATTGTTTGTCATTTTTACTATAGTATAGGCAATACATCATTTCTATAGTAAAGATAATACATAATTTAAATAATCAAGTCACCCATCCTAAACCAAGTATAAATTAGAAAATCCAATAGATTTTCAACAAAAACTCTAAACTTTAATTATAAAAGTAAGTGGGCGCTTCTATTTATAGGTAGGGAGTGTTTCTACTTTTTGATTTTTTTTGTTTTTTGGATTGTAAGAAAATCAAAATCTTTAATCTAAGTTCAATTTTAGTCAACCAAACTTCTCTTCTCAAATCTTTAGCCAACCATGTATTGATTATTTCTCAACCCAATTCATGCACTTCCAACTCTTCAGTATCTCATAACCTCTCACATCACAAGCATCTTGTTGTATCTATATTGCTTGCTTAGCCTATCTATAGAGCTAGCCTATGGATGTTGTGCCTATAGCTTGCCTAGCCTATCATCCTAGTGATTTGTATGAGCTCCACTATGCACTTAAATACACTTCAACATAACTCAAAATTAGGAAAACATGTCATCATTTCTTAGGAAGGTCAATAGAATCTTGTGAAATCATTGGGCAAAACCATGGATACTTGATTGGACCACAAATGACAAGATGTATTGAGCAAAAACAAGATCAACAACTCAGAAACCCATTGACTAGAAATAACTTAAGTTATCAAAGCAAAGACCTAAGACTTAAAAATATCCATGTGGGTGCATGCGCTTGAGAAGCAGACTTGAACTTTCATCTTCCACAATGAGGAGAGACCCTAGTCTTAGTGGGCCAAATGGTAATGAGAACATCCATGTCCATGATTTCATCAACCAAGTCATTGAGCTAATCAACTTAGAGGCTAGGGGCACTATATCTAGCACAATTGATAGAGCCTAAAACTTGGGAGGAACCTTGGATGATTTTCAAGCTACCATTAGTATCTTCTAATGTGATACCAACTTTGATGTTTCAAATGTGATCCCTAAGGCCATGGAATGAAAGCTCCTAGAGTTGCAAGACCAAAGCACACATAATCTCAATCAAGTGACAAACATCAATAACGATACAAGACAATAGCTTGCAAACAT
Source organism: Lygodium microphyllum (assembly GCF_053477565.2). Taxonomy (NCBI): domain Eukaryota; kingdom Viridiplantae; phylum Streptophyta; class Polypodiopsida; order Schizaeales; family Lygodiaceae; genus Lygodium; species Lygodium microphyllum. Next base: position 106,770,737 of record NC_141151.1, read on the forward strand.
GTAAATGGAGATCCAAAGGATGATATTGCAAACTTGTCATAAGTTCCTCACAATATTCATTATCAAATCTCATGCAAAGATGCTTATTTGACCACATGAACATACTTCACATAGGAACTCATATTGCTCAAACACTCTTTACCAAGATGGGAAATATAGTAGGGACTAAGGATCAAGTAAAGTTTCCTCTCATGGCCAAGAAATTGAATTAGGGTCAAGGATGACCCTTACTACTTTGATGAATAGTTAACTCTACAAAGAAAAAAACCTTATAATTGATGTTAAGCATGCATAAGTGTTTGAATTATACCTAGGAGAAAAGGGACAAACTTGATTCACTTGGCTTGGAACCACAAAAAAGGCCACATTTACGTTGCTCAATGATCTCTTCATCTAATTCGTGGAAGCTAGTGATGGTGATAACCTCATTATTCAATTAATGAACATCAAGTGACAAGATGAGAAGATCATATGAGACTATGCCTAGAGAGTGAGAGGCATTTTTAAGTGAATCCTTAATGTATAAAGATCCACTGCCAAGGTTCATCAAGGGTATTTGAGATGAAAGGTTCTACAAGATCATGGTAAGAAATTTGGGTCTTAATTGCTCCAATATCAATGACATACTAGACATGAGAACATAAGTCTTCCTACCCTCTCTCATGTCTCACATGTACCTACTTGTGCTAAGCCACATAATCTTAGAGAATCCACCACTAAACCACCTTACTTTGGCTAATACATGGAGGAATAAGAGAATGCAACTAATCATTATACAAGGCATTTGCAACTCCAGTATCATGAAATTTAACCTAGAGAATATGACTCTAATCATGATTAAGTGCATCCGTAACTCTACTCTCAATAGTTGGACCTAGCATTATCTCAATCCTAGCATCCATGAACATCTTGATTCCCCTAGGAATCTTAATGAAGGAAAGCCCTAGTGTAAGACATTCAAAAATTGGGTGGGTGGAACACAATGTGTAAGATCACCACATAGGAAAAAACCCAATTTCTTAGCTTCTCCAACTTTAAGAGCCATAGCAGTGAATACCTTTTGGAAAGGAGTAGTGCATCACACTCTCCTCTCAATGGAAGCCCTCAATGACTTTTGTTAACCCAAGAGAAATGGCCCATAATTTTTCAAAAGAAAAATGATTGTTGTAAAATGAGAGATGGGCTCCCTCTCATACAAATTGTATCTAATTGGATAGCACTATGAGGTTATGATATGTATTAGTCAATTTTAGACTATAGTCTTGATGTACAATAGGAGGATAGTCTATTAGCCACTAGCACACAAAAAGGGGGTTGGATGCCTAAAGGGGACGGGGAGACTTCAGCCCTAGAATTCATGTATAAAAGAGATGAAAATAAATGGAATAAGCTATTCATATGTGTGCAAACTTTGCCTTCTTGCCTTCTTGCTATTCTATTGTAGAGAGAGAGAGAGAGAGAGAGAGAGAGAATGCATGTGTGTGTGTGTGTGTGTGTGTGTGTGTGTGTGTGTGTGTGTGTGTGTGTGTGTGTGTGTGTGTGTGTGTGTGTGTGTGTGTGTGTGTGTGTGTGTGTGTGTGTGTGTGTGTGTGTGTTGGATGTGGCAATGAGAAGCTCCTTGCATCCTTCCCCTTCTTCTCTATCCCACCCCTTTGATGAGTTACAAACAAGGGCAAGAGTATGTGACTTGAGAGGATGAGGGACGTGGCTCATAAAGCTTTCTTATTTTCTTCATGTCCTTGAGGTCTTCATTGCCATTTCCTCTTATCTATAGGTAATAATGCTAGCAAGATCAAAAGCAAAGGAGCACATATGTGGATGAAGGATGTGGCATGCAACAATTACAACATGATGCATATTTCTAAATGTATTCTCTAATCATATCTAGTTGTAGCTATGTGTAGCATGTGAGTAGGCTAGGTGATAGATAGCAGTGAACTTTGTAGGTTGAGATTGTTGAAGAAATAAGGATGTATCCAATGGTCCTAACATCAAGGTTGTAGAGTGTGATATTTTGTTGGGATCCTTTTTTTTTGGACATCGTTATAATAGAATTCAAATACACTATAATGGAATGCAAACACATTATAGTAGAATGCAAATATATTAGTACAGGTGGGTTACACTCATAATGTCTCACTTTATCAAACATCATTATAATGGAATGCAAACACATTAGTATAATTGGTTACATTCATAATATCTCGTATTGAGTTATTAACACCATTTACACAAGGGAAAAAATGAGTGAAATATGTCCAAGAGAATATTGGAAAGATAAGAGTGTATAAACATGTGGGGATTGAGGTCGGGTAGAATCAACAAAATCATAGAAAACGAGCATAATACAATACAAAACTACACCTTGGTCCATGTGAGAGCAAAGGGTTAGTGAAACTAGAAGAGCCAAAGAGAACTTATGCATGTTTAGCTTGAATAAAAATTATATTAATATCATTTTTTTCTTACTTAGAAAAATAAAAGAAATGGAAGGAAGAAAAATGTATTAAAAAAATCAAGTTCTCCTCATCAACATCATCATCATTGTTTTCCTCTACTGGCTATGCCCAATTCTAGACTCATCTACTACCATCACCTTCTTCCATGCTTGCTATAATCAATATCACTACCTTTTTGCATGACAACATGCCAGTCATAATCACCACTATCAATTGCAGTAGTATTCTTATAGCCATCATCATAGTCATTGTAGGCATCATTGTTGGCATCTCTTGCCTAGATAGCATAGTGGGTTGCACCATTATCGATTACAACAACATCATTCTAAGCAATAGCAATACCATTGTGGAATGTGTCCTTTCCAACATCATGCCTCTTGTTCGCCTTTTTTTTTTTGAAGCAAGATGATATCATCACACCTCCTTCTGTATGCTTTTTGTTTGTAATAGCACACCTACCTTATAGTAGCATGCATCATTTCGATTTATAGAATCATCTCTTCATTTGAAACTTTGTGAACAGAAGTATCATCATCTCCATCAACACACTTCTAGAGTTGCCTACATCATCATCCTTCATCAACATTGTTATTGCTTGCAGCATTATTGAAAGAAAGCGGAGATACCTCAACCCTAACCCTTTTGGATATGCCAAAAAACTTTAATCTTGTTTGCAAACCCTAGCCATAGCCAGCACGTCCCTTATTTCTCCACCATATCCTCTCTTTATCTTATTATCCTACATCTCCCCACTAATACCCCTTTGTGCTTGAATCCCCATTACAATCTTACTACTTGCATGGTAACCAATTATTTTGCCTTCACACACACACACACACACACACACACTCTCTCTCTCTCTCTCTCTCTCTCTCTCTCTCTCTCTCTCTCTCTCTCTCTCTCTCTCTCTCTCTCTCTCTCTCTCTCTCTCTCTCTCTCGTACACTCTCTCTCTCTCTCTGTAAAGTACACACACACACACACACACACTCTCTCTCTCTCTCTCTCTCTCTCTCTCTCTCTCTCTCTCTCTCTCTCTCTCTCTCTCTCTCTCTCTCTCTCTCTCTCTCTCTGTAAGAGAGAGAGAGAGAGAGAGAGAGAGAGAGAGAGAGAGAGAGAGAGAGTGTGTGTGTGTGTGTGTGTGTGTGTGTGTGTGTGTGTGTGTGTGTGTGTGTGTGTGTGTGTGTGTGTGTGTGTGTGTGTGTGTGTGTGTGTGTGTGTGTGTGTGTGTGTGTGTGTGTGTGTGTGTGTGTGTGTGTGTGAGTGAGTGAGTGAGTGAGCGAGTGAGTGAGTGAGTGTGCAAACCACTCTTGCCATTCCAAAAAGCCACCAACAAAAAACCACTAGACAAGAGGAGGAAACTACCAAGATAAAAGAGGAGCCATTGAGGGTGTGAAGTAAATAGGAGTTGCACCCAATGTATCAATGTTACAAATGTATTGTTATTAATTTTTCAACCATTAATTATTTTGCTACAATCATATTTTAGGAGGGAAAGTACTACATTGACTAGATAGAGTAGAAAGGCCACTTGATACCTTGACTTTCTCTAATTCCCTCCTTGCTTGCAAGGGCAAAGGAGAGAGAAGTTTTAAATGAGAAGGGGCATTTGTAGATGCATTTGATTGTTTGACACCCTTTTTAGTGAAATATTCCTAGTTGGTTGAGGATATAAGAAATTATGTATTAAATTTTGACTATTTGTGATCACCCCTTAGTGCATAGTGCACAATGTACTTACATGTGCACAACACACACATGTGCACAATACATATACACATGTGCATGGGGCACACCACACACCATCATGCATCGGCACTACCCTAGTACACACACTTTGCACTCACTCGTGCACTTGCAACATCTTACAATAATGCATTTGAGCACCCATTGGTTCCCTCTTTCATCTCTCTCTCTCTTTGCATTAGTACACACCACTAATCCCATACTGCACCATGCTTGTATTGCATCTTCCATATTAGTGCATAGACACCGACACCTACTTGCATACCATCTTGCAAATTGTCCTTGTGCACTCCCATATATCCATCTCACTTGGTTGCACGAGCACTTTGACCTTGACACTTGTACTTGCACTTGCACTTGTGTGCATGTGCAATAGACCTTGCATTTCCTTACACTTGTGCATAGACCTTGAACATCTTGCACTAAACCTTGTACCTACACATTGACTCTTGCACTCGTCTTGCATCTTAGACTACCATAAGTGCACTACATATTGCAATGGCACACTATATACATTCTAGTATACTGTAGTCTAGTGAACTTAGCCTAGTTCACATAACAATTGCAAAACACCTTGGTGAACATATGAGAGCCACTCTTTTCCCTCTCTCACAATCTTGATGCTAGGCATCACCATCTCACTCTACCAAAGGTATGCTAGGCATCACCACACCACTAGAGGTTTGAAAGGAAATAAAGGAGGAAGGGCGTGCCTTGCATATACACCTACTACACCTTAGTGCACATCACTTCATCCTATTGCATCAAAACCCAATCCATTACACCCATAGTGCACACCTACATTGCATTCTAACACATGTACATCACACTACTATACATGATGCCAGGAGGCATATTCCATGGTGGATTCTGTAAGGTTTTTCGGTGGATTGCGTAAAACTAGAGGCATATTCCACAGTGGATTCCATGAGGTTTTATAGTGAATTGCGTAATATGATTTTCCAGGGCTCATACACAAGGTAGATTCCTTATGTGAGAAGTTGACGGGGATGCCTGTCCTTTTTGAACATAAAATTAATTTAATGTGTACGTGGGTGATTCCACATCGGGTGATTTTGCAAAATACATATTTAAATTAATGGACGTTTATGAGTTTAGACTGTACTCATATTAAATTAAGGTTAGGATAGAGTTCCAACCTATTCAATTATTTTATAGTTGAAGACTGCTAGGTATTCACTTTTGTGGGTTTTATCTTATTATTTTCTAACAATTGAGAATGCTTCAGTTGATGTATAGAGCAGGTAGCGGTGGCTTTGGGTGGCACTAGGCATTAGTGTAAATCTAAGCTTAAATTTTATAATTATAATTATTTATCTTAAGTATAATAATACAATATCATATAGGGTTTTTTGGTGAATTTCGTAAAACTAGAGGCATATTCCACAGCGTATTTCATAAAACTATATGTATTTGTCGGCGCTTGTACACAAGGTGGATTCCTTGTGCAAGAAGTTGACGGGGATGCCTATCCTTTTCAGGCGTCACATTAATTTAATATACATGTGGGTGATTCCATAGTGGGGGATTTTGCAAAATACATATTTAAATTAATTGACATTTATGAGTTTAGAGTGCACTCGTATTAAATTAAGGTTGGGACAGAGTTCCAACCTATTCAATTATTTTATAGTTGAAGACTCCTAGGTATTCACTTTTGTGGGTTTTATCTTATTATTTTCTAACAATTGTGAATGCTTCAATTGATGTGTAGAGCAGGTAGCGGTGGCTTTGGGTAGCACTAGGTGTTATTGTAAGTCCAAGCCATCAGAATCTATTAAAAGGACTCATTACCAAGTACTCATCGTTCAATATTCCAACTAACTTTAATTATAATACAATACTACATGAATTTATGGTAAATTTTATAATTATAATTAGTTATCTTAAGTATAATATATAATATTATGTATTTGTATGATATTATATTATTAAAATTATTACTCTATTTGTAAGTTATAAGTTTAAACTGCTTTAGTAATAATTAGATCATTGTCCTTAGTACTATTAATTTATTTATTTTTAATATAGATTATTTTTAAATATGAGATTTAAGATACGATTGTATTGAAATAAGCTTTTTTTAATGAAATACCTTGCCATTTTCTTAATGTGGTTAAGTTTAGAAGGCTTTTCTAGCTTTCTTTACAAAAGCAACATGATCGCACGTAAAATAGGAGAAGAGGGTGAAAACTGAGTTTTTTCGTTGCTCCCTCATCAGGAATCAGAATTTAGAGCTTCAAGAGTTGTTTTGGGGGTTTTGGCATGCTTCGGACGCGATGGTGATGTCAAAATGTTAAGATTCAAAGCATAGAATTTTTTGCAGCAATTGCAATTTGCCATGTGATTCCGCTTCGTAACAATGCATGACATCCACACACTACATGTATATCGCATACCATAGTGCATGTAGCTTGCACCTAGGTTTGCACATCCCACTATGAGAATAGCCCCATCATACTGCATAATGCACTAATGCATGTGCACTTTGAATATCCACCATGGACTAGTCTACCTTATTGCATGTACACATTTACATATACCCTTGTGGATAGAAAAGGGACATAATTACACACCTACTACTTGTCCCTCTGTTCTCTCTCTCTATCTCTATCTCTATCTCTATCTGTCTGTCTATCTTTCTCTCTCTCATTCGACGCCCACCTTGTTTGCCAGTGTCCGGGTCAAGGGGAGTGAAGAATGAAGTTGATGCCTTGTGGTGTACTTACATATGATCTCATTGGTCATTTTAGGATCATTGTGGACTTAGACATCTTGCACTTAAACCACAATACATAAGTACCACCCTCTACCTTTTGTGCATTGGACACTTTAGTGCAATCCTTCTTTGTGCACATATGTGCACTAACCTAGTACATTGCACCCAATTCAGCATGCTACACCTAGTTCACCACATCCAACACTGCACATAGTTCACTTCATTTGGTGCACCTCATTGACTTGCTCAAGGTCTTGTTTGACGATACCTAATCATTCACCTAGTGCATTGTATTGTGCATTAGTGCACCCATCAATGCACAATGCATAGTGGATAGTGCATAGCTACATGCTCTAGCAGCATACACCTACATATACTTGCGTATCTAACTTTGGTCCATCTCTAGTACACCCACATAGCATCACTCATGGCATTCAACTTGCACTTGTGTATTTACCTTTGGCCCATCTCTAGCACAACCACGTAGCTTGCTAATTCATTAGCCTTCCTTGTATTACAATTTTAGTCTCAACCTCGATGCATAGTGTAGAGTAGACGGTATATATGCACAATGCACATGTGCACACATGCACAACACATATCCATAAGGCACTCACAGTCACATTTGGTTACTACACCTAATACACCCTCACACACTACACCTTGCACTTTAGCCCATTTAGCACCTTAGATCAAACCTTGCACAATACCTACTACATGCATAAGCACATAATGCATGATGTATATGCACATAGTGCACTAACACTAGCCCTTGCATTATCCCTACAATCAATGCACCTTGTACCTAGACTAATACTTACCACCATTAGGACATCTTGCAAGTGCACCATCCTAGTGTACTATACCATGCACTAGTGTATGACTCCAGTGCACATTGCATGGTGCATGACATATACAAGTGCACATACACTACACTCCTAACCTACTATGCATACCCCTACACCTTCACCCATTTACACTCACCTCATTGCATCCTAGTGCACTACATTGTACACTAACCCATCACCTTAGTATACAATGCATAGTGTGCATATGTGCACATGGACTAGTACATAATGCATAGTATTTCACACAATGCACTACACCTAGTATATACGTGCTCAAGTACACTCCATCTTAAACCATCCTAGGGTATTCATCTACCCGTATTTGCATGTAGTTTATTACATAGTCACCCTAATTCACCCTAATACATAGTGCATACATGCACACACACTAGCACATAGTTCTCATGCACATGGTGCATATGTGTGCCAACCTACCATACAACCATATTCCAAACCCTTCTGCATAGGATTATTGTTCACACTTGGTTGCTACACTACCACATCCTAGTGCTCATGCACTAGACTAAACATGTAGTAGTATACAACTTGGGTGCATTACCCCAGTGCACGATGGCCCCTTGACACATCTAGCTTAGAGCACATTCCCACACTACATGATAGCCCTTGCAAACCATCTGTTGCATTTAGGGTAAACGAGGAAGGGGTTGAGAAATGATCTAGCTGCAATAAATGATAGCTTTGTGAGATTGTGGATAACTAGGACATGTGTCCTTGTGCTGTCCACAAAGATAAGAATAACTAAAGAAAGCCAAACTAGACCAATAGTGCCTTGAATATGTAACAACATTGCCCAAGGCAAAAAGCTAGTAGTAATGAGGAAATTGTACCTTTGGTACCCTTGAGTATCTTTATAATTGAAATGGTCAAGGATGAAGATATCATCCTTGTTTTAGTTAATGCCATCACAAGAGCACAAAATAAGAAAGTTAGAGTCACCATTGAGGGACTAGCCACTATAAATGGCTCAACAATAGCTAGGAAGAATTCTATGAAAACATGAAAGCACACCCAATAGGGCATAACTCCAATCAAGGAAGTGCTTACACAACATGCATATATGTACTTAGAATTGGCTTAAAAAGTTTGCCCATTGACATACCATGCCATAGACTAAGCTACAAGTTGAGGTATATTAATAGCCTTCAAAGTAGGTTATATGTTTTAAGGATTTGACAAAGTAGACATAAACTAAGAACATTCATGCATCCCATGATTCTATTAGTGAGTAATTGTACAAAGATAAATCAAATATTCATTGACTAATTGCAAATTATATAATGCATAATGGATCATTACAAGATATGGATCTCTTAAGCCTCTTCTACTTCCAATGCATAGAATGGCCAATCGAGGAACCAAAAACATGTAAATCTTCTAGATTAAAGATCTATATTGATATTCAAAGATGTTTAGAACTTAATTTAGCAAGTTGAGAGGTGAAGCTCACAACCTTCATGCCATTATATGTATTTGTAGAGTTCTTTTCCAATGAGGAAGTTCAAAAAATATCATGGATGTTCATAATGAGAGAAATACATGGACTTTGTCAATCAAATGCTCCGTGGAAAATGCTTTCTTGTGCTTATTGTTTGGATGGACTTGCACTTGATTATAGCTTGAAAATCCATCAAAGAATCTGCAATCTTCCTTTAAAGTAACCCTTTCCAACATATGCTCAATGTAGCGCAATGGATAATTATCCATTTTCATCTACACATTGACTTTTTTGTAATTAACATACACTTTGATTTTTTCATTTTTCTTCAATATGATGTGACAAGAGAAAGTTAGTCCATGTGCCTAATTTTATAGATAAGTATTGCATATAAAAGCTTGTCTATCTCTTCTTTGATAGCATGTGCATGTTATGGATTCATTGCATATATTCATTATTTAGTTGTCATTGTTTATGCCACAATGGGAATGTTATGAGTGATGATGCTAAGGTCAATCCGATTGAGTTCTTGTATGAACTAGGGGAACATATCTTTGAACTCTTCTAAGAGCTTTATTAGATTGGTCTCCTACTCCTCAATTAGGTCATTAGCTATTAACTCAGGTTAAGGATTTTCTTCCTTCCTAGCTAAGTTGACTTCCTTTAAGTTAATGTGTCCCTCTATTGGCTCACTATTTGTCCTTAATACTTAGCTCCTAACATTATTGTGGTTTGATTCAATGTCAACTCATGAGATCTTCCATGCATGCATCTTGATCCTATCTTCCTTATGCAATTGCCAAAGAACATTAGGCCATTATCCTAGTTCTCAATTGCATGTGCATTCCTCATCCATAACTAACGTCCTTCACAACTATAAATTTCACAGAGAATTGGATACTTGCGATCTTAATCAGGTAGTTCTTTATCATTTATTTAAATGTGACAAGTATCACACATGAGGCGCATGTGTGATACTTGTCACATTATACGTGATATATAAATGGAATGATACTAATGTGTATTGTGTTGTGATGAGAAGATAATTAGATGGGGTTAAGCAAAATTATTATTTTTGGAGTACACAAATTTGTGCGTGGAATTTATGCACTTCATAGAATGGAAAAATATTACCAAAAGTATTATATTTTATATGAACCTATTAGTGCAAGGACTTTACATATGCACATGCATAGTAGATTTATTTTGATGTATTAGAGAAGATAAAATATTATTTTTATAAAGCTATTATAATAGAGTGTGCTTTGATTTACTTGCACAAAAGGAATCCATGTAAAGTGAAGACAAGTAAGAAATACTAAAAGGATACTTTCAATGTATTTTGGGCACAAAAGCTTATTCTAATATTATAAATACATGCATTGGGGAGGTGCTTACCCATACATGGGGGGAGATTGCTTACCCATACATGGGGGGGGGGGGGGGGGGGGGGGGGGGGGTGGCATTGTAGTGCTATCTATTTTCAAGGTGAATTTTGCTCTAGCTCTCTTTTTCTTCTTCTTTTGATTCTTTTTTCCAATTGAAGATATGTCTAGATTGTTAGGTCTTGGTATTGAGATGCTAGCCTATTTTTCTTAAGCTCTAATCATAACATTCAAGGATATTGGAGTGGCATCATCATTTGGGGCTTCACATTAAAAAGTTTGAGTGGTATTGAAGGTGTGATTGGTTGAATTAGTGGAGGGTTTTGTCTAGAGAAATGGGCATATAGATACATTACACTACACTTTGGACATCTAAGATATGCTTAGTCTTTGTTAGCTTATTTTTTATTGGAATATCTTGATGAAACACGTATTGGGTGGCCACAAGTCTAATTGAGAGATTCTTGGGGGTCACCCTTAAATATGTAAGTGTATCACATGTATTCAAAATAATGAATTTTTGAAATACGATTATTACATATTTTTATTATGAAACTATATTTATTTACAAAATTTAGATGATTTTGATTATTGTGAATTTTTTTGTTTGTCACACATGACTTGTTGTGCAAATATATGTGTGTGATATTGGTCGCATTATGCCTAGTAGATAGATGGAAGGATATTAATATTTTGTGTTGTGGTGGGTAGATTATTAGACGGAGTTATATATAATTATTATTCTAGAGTGTGCATTTTAATGCATGGAATTTATGTGCTTTATAACATGAAAAATAATTATTTAAAATATTATATTTTGTATGTGCTTATAAGTGTAAGGACTTTACATGCACACGTGTAATATATTTATTTTGAATGTATTTATTGAAAGCTATTAAATATTATTTATAATTATAAGGCTATATAAAATAGGGTGTGTTTGATTTATTTGCACAAAAGCAAGTCATGCAAGGAAAGGAAATGCAAGAACTCAAAAATGATGCTTTTAATGTATTTTGAGGACAAACTCTTAATTGAATATTATAAATACATGCATGGGGGAGGTACTCACCCATGCATAATGAATGATAACAAGATTGGTATAAGAGAAATTGGTCTATATATGTCAACATCAAGAAAGGAGTCATCCATCCATCCTTGGATGCATCATCATGATCACCAACACAAAGTATCCTTGTGATTGCTAGTTAATACTGTTATCCATTGGGAACTTAAATACATTATTTGGCATTTAAAAGTTTGTCCATGCATATGAAGATCTACATTGTGGGCTAAAAAGTAACATTTCTTTTTGGGATCTTTGTTTACAACAAGTCAAGTGTTTGAGGAACTAGGTTTGATTTTTGGTTTACAATTTAAACTTAAATTTATTTTTCATCATGATGTGTTTAACATTATTGGTTTTCTTAATATTTAGGTGAAAATATTATCTTTTAAAAAAAGATATTAGGTATATACTTATAATAAAAAAGAAATATTAACTATATCTTGATTAAATTAAGTAACATATATTTGACTCTTAAATTAAATAAACATTAGATTTTTAGTCTTTATCTCTATTTTAAGATTATAAATTTTAACTTGTCTTTTTAGAAAAAAAATATTTTAAATAAAAATAATATGCTAGGAAGATTCACTGCATGAAGTTAGCATAAAGAAGCCTTAGGATATTAGAAAGAAAAAGATTATAACTTTTGATTAACCTTTAGGATGACAGTTGAATTTTCCATTTGAATGTGACAACAAGGTTTCCTAGAATATTGTGAGACTAAGTGGTTGTTTTATTTGTAAATGTGTATTGTTTGTTTTTATTTTATTTCCTAAAAGAAATTGTTTTATTGTATTGGACCACTTTAAGAAGTGCGCATGTTTGTTTGTTGTATTATGGTGTTTGCTAGTATGGTCCAACCCTAAAATATTTCAGGAATAGGGATTGGTTTGGCTAAAAAACACGGATTTTGAGTCATCACTTTTTCCTTATCAAGAGGGAAAACCCCACTTTAGTTAATTTTTCTACATCTTTAAGTGTATAGGTGTCTAAGTAAATAAAAATCTAGTTGTCATTATGTATCTATTTAGATGCTAATCAAAGCACCTTTTATAAAAGATCATGGTGCAAAAAAATTCCTATCCCCATGCTTACTATTGTTGCCCAACCATTGTTATTTTAGAGTTTTCTAATTGATAAACCAATAGTCCCCTTGAAACTTCTTATTCTAGATTACCTCATTGAACATAGAATAGACCATTTGTGTCACACGCTTAGCCAACATCTAGAATATCATTATTATAATCTAGTAATCATCCACAAGTTTTAGATGATTTACTAAAATTTTATATTGAAAAAGAAGTTAAAATCCATTGAAAGGCATCCAAAAATGTAATTAGCACCAAGGTATTATGGCCCATTCCGTATTATTCACAAGATTAATGAGAATGTGTTCCTCCTCATTGACAAATTCATAATTCTTTCCACATTAATTTGTCGAAACCTTTTATTAAGAGAATACCTCTAGTTACTCTTGTTGTTGATGACTCTCCTCTATTTGAGGAGGATACTAAAATTTTAGTTCTTGAAGTAATCCTTGACCACCACTAGAACATGAAATCAATACCATAGGTATCTAGTCAAGTACAAAAATGATTTTGTGGAAGAATTAAAAAATCAATGCTAACTTCAACACATGAAAAGCTAGTAAATACCTACCACTCATAGTTACATTAAATATCCCATGGGCACAGATTTTCCGCAAGAGGTAATGTTTCATATTAAATCCATAGATCTTTATAGTACATATTTGTTTCAAGAGACATCACTAGTCAAAACATTACAGTATAGATTTGCTACAAGAGATAGCACTAGTATAGTGTGCAGATTCATTACAAGAGGTAGCACTTGCATGTAGTTGGTAACCCTTGCATTTATTTCTTTGAGTTATCAACTAGGGATTAATCTCCAAAAAATAATATGAGATTATATTTATTTATGAAAATTATGGAATTAAGATGATTTTGATTATTGTAGAATTTGCTTATTTGCTATATAATCTGTGACTTATTGTATGAATACATACATGTGATATTGGTCGCATTATGCCTGATTGATAGATGGAAGGATACTAATACATTTTGTGTTGTAGTGAGTAGATTATCAAATGAAGTTATGTGGATTATTAAGTTAGAGTGCTTATTTTAATGTGTGAACTTTATGTGCTTTATAGCATGAAAAAATTTATTAAAAATACTATATTTTGTATGCACTCATAAGTGTAAGGACTTTGAGTGTGCATACGCATAATATATTTATTTTGGATGTATCCATTGGAAGAGATTAAATATTATTTTTGATTGTAAATCTATTTAGAATAGGGTCTGTTTGACTTATTTTCACAAAAGCAAGTCATGCAAGGAAAGGAAAATGAAAAACTCAAAAAGTATGCTTTCATTGTATTGTGAGTACAAAAGCTTAATTAAATATTGTAAATATGTGGATGGAGGAGGTGCTTATCCATGCATGTGGGGAGATTATACCAATCTTGTGTTGTGTAAGTTTTTGTGGAAATCTTTTCTCTTGTGTGATTTGTTCTCTTCATATACTTCTATCAACCGTTGACTATATATAGTATGATGAAGGCCAATAACGTTTTTAAAGCATATAAAAGGGTGCCATATAAAGGGGTCATTTACAAATAGAATGGAAAAGGGATGTGTTTATTATTAAAAATTATATATATATAAGGGCATTTTTAAATAAGCCTTTCAATGCATGTGATATAGAGAATTTATATGTAGTGAACCCCTCGAGGAGAGGTTCTTGTGTTTGTTCTAACCTTTGACATTATTCTTTACCCAAAGCCATCATTGGAATTACTTTAAAGTCCATGAGGATAGGATATTCCTCCTCATTGTACATGACATATGGGTTCACAAAATGTCGTTTTTCTAGAGGCTCTTCCAAGAAGTGGATGGGTGTGTTACTAGGTGGATTTGTGACAATGAATCTTGGTGTGGTCAGGATATTCTTATTAGGTTAATATGCACCCTAAATGCTATAGGTCTTTGCTCATTGGGTGTTGGTACCACCAATGAAGTGCCCCTTCCATAATTGAATGTTCTACTCATCTGATAACATGGTTGTAGATAGGACAACCTTCTAGGTAGTCGACATTGCATGGCTTCATATTCATATCTCCAACAATTTTTATAAGTACATTATCAAGGATCAGGATACTATGTTGAAAGGTGGCTATTACCATAATGAATGCATTGTACATGTGGTCTCATGGATTTATTTATTGTATCTTGAAGCTTTGCAAGGCTCCCACCACAATTAATGCAATGTGCATGTGGTCTCATGGGTTGCTTTAATGTATCATGAAGCTTTGTAAGATCCCCATGAACTTAAGGCTGACCATTTCATGAGTGAGGTCCACACCTTTCCCTTTGTCTTGCATGTTTGTAAGAGGTTGCTCATTGCAAATGGTGGATCTTTTGCTATGTATAATGATGATTGCCTACTAATTGATTAGCTTTAATATTACTTTCCTTTAGCAAGTTAACATTGTGTCTTGCTTCTTTGAAAACCTTAGCCAATGTATCTCTCTGTAAACTTGAATTAATGGTTAGTGCTTTGTATAGAACCTCATTTTTTATAACATAATAAACACTATGGAGACAACCTTCTAAGTGGATTATTCAGTTGTTGGGATCCTCTTGTAAAGATTTTGGATGAGGGTAATGTAATCGTGGATTTCTTCTTTGTCCTTCTGGCTCACACTCATGAGTTTGACTATTAGGTAATCTATATACCTAGCTTCCAAGAAAGTTTTAATAGAGAGATCCTTAAGCACATCAAAATCATTGTGTTTGGCATCATCTAGGCTAATAAACTAGGTTCTTCCCTTCTCTCCTAGACACATTCCAAAATCTTGTGCTTATTTGTCTTACTCTTAGAGGTTATTAGCCTCATAGATCTATTCAAACAACTCCATGAAGCTAAAGGGATTGTCTCTATCTTGTACTTGTTGATTTGCTTTGTGACAATAGGAATTTTTGCTTGGTTATTGCTATTGGATGCTATTACTAGCTTAGCTAGGATTGAGGTTGTGAGTGGCATACTACTTCGCTTATTGGTCAAATTATTTAGCAGTCACTTAGTCAAGAGTTTGGCTTGGTGAGATTTGCTTTGAGAACTCTCTCCCTTTCACAAATTTCTATTGATCCAAATTTTTTCATTGGCTCTTTCTCATCTTGCACACTAGGCGTTCCCCCGTGCCTTTTTTCTCAAGCCCTTAGGCTTCTATATATATATAACTCAATATGCAAGTCCCTATGTTTGAGGTTTAGATCTAATTATGCAACTAAGGCCAAAAATAAGTGTAGGTAGTCATATTGACTACAAGAGAGAAGACTTCATCAAAGTCAATACCATCCTCTTGCTTAAAACCCTTAACAACCAATTTGGCCTTATACACTGACTTGGGGCATCTATGGATACTCTTCAACTTGTACACCCACTTGCATGGCAAAGCATGCTTTCCACTAGGCAAAGAAACCAAATGCCACATTTGATTTTTTGTGTGGTGAGTCATACTTTGACTGCATGGTTCTCTCCCAATAGTGGCTATCACCTCTGCACATGGCCTTATCAATAGGTAAGAGGCTCACCGGCATCTGCCACCATAACATAATCCATGGAGGGAGAAAATTAATCACTCTAGCATCTATCTTGAGTAGACTATCAGAAAATAAGCTGTGGAACCTACACATTCTATCTAACATCATGGCCATGGGCCACTAGAGTATTAGCTACTACAGGCTATCTAGTTGGCTGTACAATAATAGAAGGCTCCTCTTGAAATATTACCTTGCATACCTCAATGACCTTCTCAAGTTGCTTATGTATTTTCTCATCATGGAAGACAACAACATGGTTGTGGATGACCTTTTGAGTCTATAGATTTCATAGGTGATAGCCCATCTTACTTACATCCTTATAACCAAGAAAGTCTCATTTCATGAACTTATTATCCAACTTATTGCACTTGTCCTTGGGAACATGGTAGAAAGCCTCACAACCAAAGATACAAAAATGAGCATATAATGGAGATTTTCCAGACCATACCTCCTCTACAACTTGATAGTCAAGAGCAGTGCATGGGGATCGATTAATCAAATGTATGGTAGTAGTAACTACCTCACCCAAAAGTGCTATAGTAAGCTTGCCTAGCTAAGCATACTATGGGATCTCTTCTAAATTATTTTGTTCATGTGCTTAGCCATACCATTTTGAGGTAGGATGGACGGGACTTTTAACTTACACTTAATTTCCCTCTCATCAACAAACTACTCAAAGGATTTAGATACATACCCACCCCCATTGCTAGTTCATAGGCATTTTAGCCTATACATAGAAGATTGGTTCTCAACAAAGGCAAGCCAATGTTGAAGTGTAGCCAAGACTTTTGAATTTTTATTTATGGGCTATACCCAAATCTTATGTGAGTAATTAGTAATGAAATACTTCATGCTTTCTAATGACTTGTAGGGCATAGGTCCATAAACATAAGAATTAACAAGAGTAAAGGCTCACCCATGCACATAATGCTAGAATTCTTATGCAAACTACATGTTTGCTTACCATAAATACAATGATCACAAGAATAAAAAAATCTCTTGCTCACTC